>NC_057836.1:24800000-26000000 GCF_910594005.1 Cervus elaphus
GATCTGCAATTGATTCACATTTCCCAGTGTCAAGAAGAAGTCTTAACTGTAGACATAAAAGGGCCTCCTAATGGGTCACATTGAGTATTACATAGAGTAATACATAGAGTCCCAGATACCAACAGGCAGGAATCAGTGAAGACCATGTCCATTGTGTATGTCTGTTCACTCCCAGACCACCCCTACAGGACACAGGCATTGATTATCATTTCTAAACATTGGGATCCTCTTCTGAAGGGCACAGTCACATTGTGTGGTATTTTTTGAGTATATTGAAAGCCTCAGTTTGTTCAATGCCAAACTTTTAAATATACCTCAGTTTAAGAAAACACTAAAAAGAGAGAACAGTCTTGGTTGATGTTCTTTTTCTTTTTTAAAAAAATTATCCCAAAAGCCTGAAGAACATACCTCAACATAATAAAAGCTATATATGACAAACCCACAGCAAGCATTACCCTCAATGGTGAAAAATTGAAAGCATTTCCCCTGAAATCAGGAACAAGACAAGGGTGCCCACTCTCACCACTACTATTCAACATAGTGTTGGAAGTTTTGGCCACAGCAATCAGAGCAGAAAAAGAAGTAAAAGGAATCCAGATAGGAAAAGAAGAAGTGAAACTCTCGCTGTTTGCAGATGACATGATCCTCTACATAGAAAACCCTAAAGACTCTTCCAGAAAATTACTAGAGCTAATCAATGAATATAGTAAAGTTGCAGAATATAAAATTAACACACAGAAATCCCTTGCATTCCTATATACTAACAATGAAAAAACAGAAAGAGAAATTAAGGAAACAATACCATTCACCATTGCAACAAAAAGAATAAAATACTTAGGAGTATATCTACCTAAAGAAACAAAAGACCTATACATAGAAAACTATAAAACACTGATGAAAGAAATCAAAGAGGACACAAACAGATGGAGAAACATATCGTGTTCATGGATTGGAAGAATCAATATTGCCAAAATGGCTACTCTACCCAAAGCAATCTATAGATTCAATGCACTCTCTATCAAGCTACCAACAGTATTTTTCACAGAACTAGAACAAATAATTTCACAATTTGTATGGAAATACAAAAAACCTTGAATAGCCAAAGTAATCTTGAGAAAGAAGAATGGAACTGGAGGAATCAACCTGCCTGACTTCAGACTCTACTACAAAGCCACAGTCATCAAGACAGTATGGTACTGGCACAAAGACAGAAATATAGATCAATGGAACAGAATAGAAAGCCCAGAGATAAATCCACGAACCTATGGACACCTTATCTTTGACAAAGGAGGCAAGGATATACAATGGAAAAAAGACAACCTCTTTAACAAGTGGTGCTGGGAAAACTGGTCAACCACTTGTAAAAGAATGAAACTAGAACACTTTCTAACACCATACACAAAAATAAACTCAAAATGGATTAAAGATCTAAATGTAAGACCAGAAACTATAAAACTCCTAGAGGAGAACATAGGCAAAACACTCTCCGACATCAATCACAGCAAGATCCTCTATGACCCACCTCCCAGAATATTGGAAATAAAAGCAAAAATAAACAAATGGGACCTAATGAAACTTAAAAGCTTTTGCACAACAAAGGAAACTATAAGTAAGGTGAAAAGACAGCCCTCAGATTGGGAGAAAATAATAGCAAATGAAGAAACAGACAAAGGATTAATCTCAAAAATATACAAGCAACTCTTGAAGCTCAATTCCAGAAAAATAAATGACCCAGTCAAAAAATGGGCCAAAGAACAAAACAGACATTTCTCCAAAGAAGACATACAGATGGCTAACAAACACATGAAAAGATGCTCAACATCACTCATTATCAGAGAAATGCAAATCAAAACCACAATGAGGTACCATTACACACCAGTCAGGATGGCTGCTATCCAAAAGTCTACAAACAATAAATGCTGGAGAGGGTGTGGAGAAAAGGGAACCCTCTTACACTGTTGGTGGGAATACAAACTAGTACAGCCACTATGGAGAACAGTGTGGAGATTTCTTAAAAAACTGGAAATAGAACTGCCATATGACCCAGCAATCCCACTTCTGGGCATACACACTGAGGAAGCCAGATCTGAAAGAGACACGTGCACCCCAATGTTCATCGCAGCACTGTTTATAATAGCCAGGACATGGAAGCAACCTAGATGCCCATCAGCAGATGAATGGATAAGGAAGCTGTGGTACATATACACCATGGAATATTACTCAGCCGTTAAAAAGAATTCATTTGAACCAGTTCTAATGAGATGGATGAAACTGGAGCCCATTATACAGAGTGAAGTAAGCCAGGAAGATAAAGAACATTACAGCATACTAACACATATATATGGAATTTAGAAAAATGGTAATGATAACCCTTTATGCAAAACAGAAAAAGAGACACAGAAGTACAGAACAGACTTTTGGACTCTGTGGGAGAAGGTGAGGGTGGGATGTTGCGAAAGAACAGCATGTATATTATCTATGGTGAAACAGAACACCAGCCCAGGTGGGATGCATGAGACAAGTGCTCGGGCCTGGTGCACTGGGAAGACCCAGAGGAATTGGGTGGAGAGGGAGGAGGGAGGGGGGATCGGGATGGGGAATGCGTATAACTCTATGGCTGGTTCATATCAATGTATGACAAAACCCACTGAAATGTTGTGAAGTAATTAGCCTCCAACTAAAAAATAAATAAATAAATAAATAATCCTAGTAAAATTTGGACTGAATTTTCAAAAGTGTAGGGCTCCAAAATCACTGCAGCTGGTGACTGCAGCCATGAAATTAAAAGATGCTTACTCCTTGTAAGGAAAGTTATGACCAACCTACACAGCATATTAAAAAGCAGAGACATTACTTTGCCAACAACGGTCTGTCTAGTCAAGGCCATGGTTTTTCCAGTGGTCATGTATGGATGTGAGAGTGGACTGTGAAGAAAGCTGAGTGCAGAAGAATTGATGCTTTTGAACTGTGGTGTTGGAGGATTCTTGAGAGTTCCTTGGACTGCAAGGAGAGCCAACCAGTCCATCCTAAAGGAGATCAGTCCTGGGTATTCATTGGAAGGACTGATATTGAAGCTGAAACTCCAATACTTTGGCTACCTAATGCGAAGAGCTGACTCATTGGAAAAGACCTGATGCTGGGAGGGATTGAGGGCAGGAGGAGAAGGGGACAACGGAGGATGAGATGGTTGGGCGGCATCACTGACTCAATGGACATGGGTTTGGGTGGACTCCGGGAGTTGGTAATGGACAGGGAGGCCTGGTGAGCTGTGGTTCATGGGGTTGCAAAGAGTTGGACACGACTGAGTGACTGAACTGAACTGAACTGAAACTGAGAAAAAAATGTTTATCTAAAAGCTGTCACCACAGACTTGCCAGTGGAGCAGGGTTCTTGTTTTTGGTATGGCACATAAATAATCTTGTCCACAGAGGTTCCAAGAGTTCATTCGGAGTAGGTCTGTCACTGGTGGGAAACAGCCAGCAGATTCTAAAGAAGAGCGAGCAACTCTGAGAAGTCATCAACAGGACTTTGTAGAGAATAAATCATAAACAAAGTAAAGCGTTTGTTAGAGGTCGTAAAACCTGCAGACACTGAAAGCAATAAGCACTTGTTTTTCTTCCCAAATGTGTATCTTGGTGGAACTAGGACTTTTAAATCAGGCTTTCATAAGGCTATAAACAAAAAACTGGAAAAAAAGTACTTGTGGATCTGTAGCTAATTGGAAATTTTTGTATTGATAGGTTGCTACAAATAGTTCAATGGTACAGTACCGGGAAATGCATTAGTGTAAACTTTTATATCTTTCTTTAAAAAAACATTTTTTTAACTGAAGTATAGTTGACTTACAATGTTATGTTAGTCTCTGGTATATAGCAAAGTGATTCAATTATATATTTTATATATATAACATATGTATATTTTCATATTCTTTTCCATTATGGTTTATTATAGTATATAAACTATAGCTCCCTGTGAAATACACTAAGACCTTATTATTGATCTATTTTATATATAGTCTATATCTTTCTCACCAAAACTCTTCACAGAAGGATTTGATTTAATCCTATTTTACAGTGCAAACCAGCAGCTTCTGTCCAGGTGGGGGAAGAACTGCTCAAGGGACTCAGGCATCTTCAGACAGAGTTTTGGGAGTGAGTAAATTCCTCAAACACTTTCCAAGTGTCTTTGAGTTATCAGAGACCTACTGTAGACCTTTGGGACACAAAGATGAATAAGTCATGGTTCCTGCCTTGAATAAGCTCATGGTCTAGTAGGGTAAAAGGTGAAACAGACACAGAAATACATGACGTGCCCTCTAAAGTGGTCAATTACGTGGGATTTTAGAGGAAACTCTGTCAGTGCTCAGCCGTGTCTGACTTTTCGAGACCCCATGGATTGTAGACTGCCAGGCTCCTCTGTCCATGGGATTTTCCAGGCAAGAATACTGGACTGGGTTGCCTCTTCCTGCTCCAGGGGGTCCTGACCCAAGGATCAAACTTGAGTCTCCTGCATCTCCTGCATTGGCAGGCAGATTCTTTACCACTGTGCCACCTGGGAAGCTTCAGAGGAGTGGTTAGGACAATTGGAAGATTCCAGGGAGCCTTTCTGAAGAATAAGCTGCTGGAACTGTTTCACTGGAATATGAGGAGGAGTTGGTTGGGTGAGCCTAAGAGAAAGGGGCCCTGAGGGGGGCTGGCATTCTAGGCAGAGAAATAGCCTATGTGACATGATGGAAGCATGTCCTCATACTGTGTATAGTTGGGTTATTGAAAGGGTAGAGACCAGGGTGGGAATGTGCTAGAAAAGGGAATGGAGAAGCAGGTAGTGGCCTGGTCATAAAAACTACACATTTAAATGTCTTGATTTTGTTCTTGTAATATGGGGGAATATTGAAGTGTTTTCTAAAGAAAGAGGTGTCATGGTCAAATGTCCATTTTAATTCCATCATTGTCATACCAATCTAGAAACTGAATAAGAAATAGTGAAGGGAAACCTATTAAGAAGGTATGGGAAATGTTTATGCTAAAAAGGTGCTAAGAGTCTAAGCAAGGAACAAAACAAAGGGCAGAGGAAAAGTCAATTTTTGTGCATAACACCATCAGTACATTAATTGAATCAATAATAATAACACAGGAGCAACAGTAAGATTCAGGCAGCTACAGACACAGAAAATACTTCAAACTATTTAATAAAGATGGAAGCATTAACTGGATAATAAAACAACGTGTAATGGCCATGGCTGTGGGACTGGCTAAATCAGACCTCACCAGTGGCAACACTGAGTTTTCATTGCTGTTTAGGGACCTCCCTCATAGCTTACATAGTAAAGAATCTGCCTGCAGTGAAGAAGGCCTGGGTTCAATCCCTGGATCACGAAGATCCCCTGGTGAAGAGAATGGATACTCACTCCAGTCATTTTGCCTGGAGAATTCCATCGACAGAGGAGGCTGGCGGGCTACAATTCATGGGGTCCCAAAGAGTCGGACATAATTGAGCAACTAACCCTTTCACTTACATTTATGAACTCATTATTGTTGATTACTGTCTTCCTTCAGAAGTATCACTTGTATTTTATGTGTCTCCACAAATATTTTGCTGGTGCCTGAATAAACTGGTGTAATAGTAAAAAGAAGAGTTAAGGAGAACATAGGCTCCAAATACAGGGTGGGAGGTATGATTGGCAAAGATTAGAGAGTGAATGAACGTAGCCATTCACTAAAATAGTGTTTTCATGGGAAGAATGTGACACAGAAAGGGAAGGTGACAAACTCAGTCTTGACTAAGTGAAGACAGCAGTCAGTTTAGCTCAGTCGCTCAGTCATGTCTGACTCTTTGCAACCCCATGGATTGCAGCGCACCTGGCTTCCCTGTCCATCACCAACTCCCGGAGCTTGCTCAAACTCCAGGACTGCAGTATTTATGAGGATATTCAAATAGTTCTATCCAGCAAGCATCTGAATCATGAGAGACGTCCCGGCTAGAGATAAAACATTTCACATCCTCAACAAACACATAACCATAAAACATAAGAAAAGATCCTATTACTGAAGAATTACTCATTCATTCATTCATTCATTAGTTGATTCACTCACAGGCAGAGCACAGAGGAATTTAAGGGCAGTGAAAATCCTGGGATACCATAATGATAGATTTATGCCATTACTCATTGTCCAAAACCATACATTGTAGAACACCAAGAGTGAACTATGATGTAAATTATAGAGTTTGGGTGGTTATGACATTTCAATGTAGCTTCATCGGCTGTGACAAATGTACCACTCTGGTGGAGATGTTGCTGATGGGGGAGGCCATGGATGTGTGGGGCAGGAGATATAAGGGGAATCTTTGCATTTTAGTCTCAGTTCTGCTCTGAACTTGAAACTGCTCTAAATAAATAAAGCCTTTTTCAAAAATTAAAAAAAAAAAAAGATTCATTGACATATTCATTTATTCAGCAAATACTTATGAGTACCTGCTACATGGCAGGCACTTTTATTTTTTATCTTGTTTTTTTAAAGATGCTTAATTAAATTTATTTTTAATTTATTTTTGGCCACAGATCATCCCATGCAGAACCTTAGTTCTCTGATCAGGGATCGAGCCCATGCCCCTGCAGTGGAAGTGCAGATTATTAACCACTGGACCACCAAGGAAGTCCTGACAGACTCTGTTAAATGCTCAGTGGTTGAAATAGTGAATAAGACAGTCTCTGCCTCCATGGAGTCTATAACTTAGATTGGGAAGAGCATTGGGTCAGGCAGTAGTGTGGATAGAGAAAGAGAAGAACTCAAGGAGGCCAAAAGAAGAGGTGGACCTAGAGAAGCAGGTTCCTAGGTCAGGGAAAGAGAGACTATTAAAGAGAAAAAAAGAGTGGTTAGCAATGTCAAATATGGCAGAAATGGTCAGTAAAATAAGATCTAAACAATGTTGGTTGGGTTTGGAGATATGGAAGCCATGGACACCTGGGTGAAAGCAATTTTAATGGAGTGATATGCAAATTAGATAATGTATTAAGTAAGAGCTTAAAGAAAGCCAAAGACACTGAATACAAAATACATTTTAAAGCAATTTGGATGAAGAATGTAAGAGAGAGAGGATAAAGAGTAGAGGGAAGAACACTCAGACCAGAAATTTTGAAACTTTAATGTTTGCTCAGTTTCTCATTTCCAGTGGACTCTGATCATCTTCACTTTGACGTTCCACCCACAACATAAACGTAACAACCAAATAAAACATCAGAAATACCCACTTCTGTTATACCCTCACTATTCCTTAGATACTGTGACTTTCAAGCTCTCCTCCTCTCCATAATTTGATATCTGATCCTTGCAGTAGTGTGGACAGAAAAAGAGAGAACCCAAGGAGACTAAAAGAAGAGGTGGACCCAGAGAAGCAGGCTCCCAGGTCAAGGAAAGAGAGAATATTATGCCTTTTCTTCACTTTCTGCTGCTACCTCTTTGCTACAGATCCTTAGTACACGATCTATCTTGTCAGCCTGATAAAAGTTCTCTCTATTCCTGTCTTTTTTGCCTAACCATCCATCCAACTCATTGCTGCCAAAATAATCTTGCACAAACACATTATTGTTCATGTTATTCCCCTGATCTAAAGGCTTGAGGGGTTGCCCAGCGCCGGTCAACTTAAGTGCAAACTCATTAAGCTGGTATTCAAATTTCTCCACAATATGGTTCCAATCAAACTGCTCTTTTATTCATCTGCCCAAAACATGTTCTCTGAGATTCAGTCAAGTTGGCTTGATTACTCTTTCCCAAGTTTAATTTTTTTCCCCCATTTGGGCCATGAATTCTCCTCTATGTTGTCCAAATTTTATCTGTTCCTTAAATCTCAGTTCAGTTGTCTCCTTCATAACCTATTTTGGTCAGAATTCCTACTCTGCTTTTTTTTTAATCCCATTTTTTATTCTTTTTATTAGAATATATTAGCATTAACACTGTGTTGATAATAGCATTAACGTTAGAAACTGTTGATGACAGTACTGAGAACATCCTTAAGAAGGGAACAAAGGAACTATGTTCCAATACTCACTGAAATCTTCTTAACCTACCCTTTCTTCATTGTAAAAGGGACAGGGAAAGTGTAGGGGTTTGGGAGATGGCTCAAAGGAGGAAAACGGCATGCTATATTCTGCACATCTCTGGATTTAATATTTGCAGGCCATAGAGAAGGTCCAGAATGTGGAATAACTCTTAAGGCCATTCAGCCAGGACTTGGATCATGGGTTACAAAGCTGATGTTCTGGCCAACTCATGTAGTGCCTATCCTGCTTTGACCAGTTAGACTCTTGTAATGTTGCACCTGGAGAAGGAAATGGCTATCCACTCCAGTACTCCTGCCTGAAGAATTCCATGGGCAGAGGAGCCTGGAGGCCTCAAATAAGGGCCTGGAAGTCCATGGGGTCTCAAATGGTCGAACATGACTGAGGAACTAATATACACACACACACAGTATTTTACCCATGGTGATGCTGTTTGTATTATAGATACTTGTATGTTACGTCTACAATCTCTACCATATTTTAAGAGCTATGAGAGGGGAGAATATACTCAATGTGTTTTTATGATCATTACCTTGCATAGGGAACCCAGTAGTTGTTAACACACATTTGATAAATATAAGTGAACTCTCAAAGATATGAAAATATTAAAAAGTATATATATATGGAAATATAAAAATATAAAGATCTCTGACCCAAGGATCAAACCCAGGTCTCCCACATTGCAGGTAGATTCTTTATTGTCTGAGCCACCAGGGAAGCCCCATAAAAGCATTTATTATAGCACTGCAGTAATATAAAATATTTGAGATTATCTAATTATCTGTAGAGAGCTTCCCTGGTGGCTCAGAGGGTAAAGAATCTTCCTGCAGTACAGAAGACCTGAGTTCAATCCCTAGGTTGGGAAGATCCCCTGGAGAAGGGAATGGCAATCTGCTCCAGTATTCTTGCCTAGAGAGTTCCATGGACAGAGGAACCTAGTGGGCTATGGTCCATGGGGTTGCAAAGAGTCCGACACGACTGAGGGACTAATACACACACCGAATTATCTATAAATAGGAAAATGGCTAATTAAGCTATTCCATGTCCAAATTATGGAGCTGTATGCAGTAGTTTTTTTCTTTGTATTTTTTCTTTTGAAAATTTATTTTAATTAGAGTATAATTGCTTTACAATGTTGTATTAATTTCTGCTGTAAAACATGAATCAGCTATATGTATACATATATCCCCTCCCTCCCGAGCCTCCCTCCCACTCCTCTTTTATTTTATAGATAAAAGAATCGAAGTCAAGAAAGTGTTTTGTGACCTGCCCAAGTCACATGGCTGTTCAGTGAGAAAGCAGTGCTGTAAACCTCATGTCCTGACCCTCAGTCCAGGCTTCTTCCCATTTCATGACAGCATCTGTTTAGGAAGCTTGAGTTGAGCCATCCTCCTCATATGGTCCCTGATGCTGGCATCACCGTTGTGATTCAAGATCTAGACTCCATTCTGGTCTCAGAAGTCTGTGCATTCACAACCCAAGGAAAAACTAGAAGCCTGGCTGGAGTTGCCCACCTGACTTACCAGACGGAAGAGGGAAATGGTGTTCCCAGTGATGTTGTAGTGAGCCAGAACCTCGGAGGCAGTGCTGATCCCAAAAGACACGTCTTGGAAATTTTGCACCACACCGTGGATTAGGGACACTGCCGGTACTTCTAAATCCTAAAGACAAGAAGGAAAAAAAAGAAAGAAAAAAACCCACAGGTTGTTTCTGGAGGAAAGAGTGAAAGAGACTAGGGAGTAGAAATATGCTCACACATATCAAATCAAAGTGTCCAGTGAGACAACATTGACCTCTAAAAATGCAGGCTGGCTTCTCAGGGACATGATTGAATTTTCCAGGCTGGGTGGGTTAATAGGTAACTATGACACAGTGGCTAAGTCTAGAACACCTATCTGGCTTTACTGCAGAACTTGCAGTTTGCTGGGCTTCCTTGGTGGCTCAGCTGGTAAAGAATCTGCCTGTAATGCAGGAGACCCAGGTTTGATCCCCGGGTCAGGAAGATCCCCTGGAGAAGGGGATGGCTATCCACTCTAGTTTTCTTGCCTGGAGAATTCCATGGACACAGGAGCCTGGTGGGCTACCATCCATGGGGTCACAAAGAGTCAGACATGACTGAACGACTAACTTGTAGTTTGTTAATAGCTGAGAAGGGGCTCAAAATCATAAAGACCTGAATATCCACAGTCATCGATAAACCAAAGGAGGCAAATATTTGGGGAATAATTTGTGGAGGAAAGAAGAAACGTAAAAATCAGAAATAGGTGCTGTCAAAAGGACCAAAAAAGAGAAAATAAAAAGAAGAGAAATTAAAGTGGAAGCTTAGAAGGTGTGTTAACAAGGCTGTGTAGGACGTTGGGGAGCAGTGCTCTTTCCACTGTATGTACGCCATGAAGATACTGTTCAGGCGTTGCTCATACTCTAGAACCAAGGCCTGCAGGACAGAGTAGAGAAGCCTGTTTTGAATGATGATTCCAGGCCTTCTTATTTCCCTGCGCTCATGGGACCCTCATCCCCAGAATCTCTGAGCAATAAACAGCCGTGAACATGTTTGTCCTTGACATTTCTCTGGCAAGAGGAGATATGCTCAGAGAAAAGATCATGGTTAGCCTGCAGCTGGGGTCAAGCAGAGGGAGCTGGCACTGTGCTCATCCAAAAGGGCGTGTGGAGTTCATTTCAGGTTATGAACAATTGTTCTTCAAGGCTTCGTCTTTTTTTTTTTTTTTTAAGCCACTCCTTAGAATGGAATTGCTCTAGAAGCAAACAGCGACACCTGGTGACCATTTGAGTTATCGCACCCTCCTCCAATTCCACTTCCTTGCCACTCAGGCCTAAGTGTAGGCTGCTGTTTTTGTCTACAGGTCAGATCGCCCATCACTGAAAAATTTGCCCCCAGGCCTCACACCCACTCCCCCACTCCACTCCTGTCTTCCTCCCCTACTTATAGATCATCAATTTTATTTCCAGCTGTGTACACAGAAAAGACAAGATGATGGTGATTTGGAATTAATGAATAGAAACAGGCAAGAAGGTCTGAGAGGAGAAAGTAGGGGATTAATTAGCTGTGAAATCAGCAGATTTACCTCCAGAGAAAAAGAAAAATGCTGGAATAATGCCTTCTCCTTTATGGTTGATTTTTTAGCCAGGCAGCTAATCTGGAAGATGGAGGCTAAGACCTTCAATATGCAAAATGTCATCTTTATTCAATATTTCAGAGCAAACAAATGAAAAAAAAAAAACAAAAAAACCCAAAGAAGAGTGTGTATGCATGCTCTGTTGAACTCTTTGTGACCCCATGGACTGTAACTCACCAGACTCCTCTGTCCGTGGGATTTCCCAGGCAAGAATACTGGGGTGGGTTGCCATTTCCTACTCCAGGGGATCTTCCCGACCCAGGGATTGAACCTGTGTTTCCTGCATTGACAGGTGAATTCTTTACCACGGAGCCACCTGCGAAGCAAAAGAAGAGTGCAGGACTCCTTACTTGCTAAGAGGCTCTAGACTGGAGGCAGCTATTCACAAATGTGTTGCCTGCTTGATACAAGTTGGTTTACTCTGGGCCCTGCCTTGGAAATTCAAATACTGACTGAAGCTTCAAAGCATGTACAGATGGGGAGACCCAGACAGCAGCCTCAGAACTCTTGAAACAAATATGAGAAAGATGTGATTCAGAGACTGGGAACGTCTAGAAATTGTGAGATCTTGATTGACACGCTAAAATCAGACTCTGCTCTTTGACTTCTAAGGCAGTATCATCTGGCCGGCAAGTGACTAGCATGGCTCCCTTAAGGTAGCATATTTCTGGTTCTTTGGGAGAAGGGCAGGTGGCAATATCTGAACAAACCTGGAAGAAGCCTATGACAGCCACCTCAGCAGCAGCAATGAATTCCATGGCAGCTTGGACATCTGTGAGCTGCACAGGTTCCTGGGCGCCGGGACCATCTAGGCAGAGATGAGGGTAGGGGTGGGAGGAAGAGAGAGAGAGAGAGACAGAGAGCTTGCAGGTACTGAGTGGGGAAAAAGCAACTCTAAATCACAAGGGCATCTCTATTTTTCCTCTTCATACTAAGGCCAAAGAGATTTGGGAGTGCAGATGTCACTCCAAGGCTTTATTTCTTTACTAACTTGTGTGTGTGGGGGACTTCTCTCATAATAACCTATTTTAAAATAATATTTATTTATTTATTTGGTTTCGCCAAGTCTTAGTTGTAGCACGAAGAATCTTTAGTTGAGGCATGTGGGATCTAGCTCCCTGACCAGGGATCGAACCTGGGACCCCCTGCATTGGGAGCACGGAGACTTAAGTCATGGGACCACCAGGGAAGCCCATGATAGCCTATTTCTTTTTTTTTTTCTTTTTTAGCCTATTTCTTAAGGATCCCAGACTCCCCTCTTCTCTGCTAGGCAAGGCAGATTTTTATCCAGCATCTCCTGAAAAGTTCCTAGGTTTGGGGAACAAATACCCAGAGTTCTACCAATATTCCCTTCCCTTCTTCCAATAACTCTTTCACCCCCTGGTCACTCAAGTGCTCCTTTCTCTTACCTGATGATTCCTGAATTTCTGCAGCAACTTCCGGGGAAGGTTTGTATGTGAAGAGAAATAACAGAATCAGGCATCTGGACGTCATGGCTTCCACTTTCTTGCTCCTGTTCCACACCCTGGTCTTGGTGTTTGGAGCCGCTGACACAGGGCAGCCCACTCTGCAGTTAATGGATTGTGGTGTAATTTGTGCTCTGGGAACACTGCAGCTGACTCTGGGGCAGGGGGACCTTCAACTTTTGAGATAAGAGACAGGATTCGGTAACAGGGCCTCAGAACAAAACCAATCAGAAGAAAGTCAGGCTACTTCCTTTAAATAAAACAAAACATTCTATGCCAGGTGGTTGACTTAGACACTATGGACATAGCAATCATGGTGATCTGATCACCTCTCCCAGCTTAGATCGTTAATATGAAAGATGAGCAGTTAAATAGATCATTTAAATGTAAAATGGAAAGTGATTAAAAAATTGGGAAACTCACAGGGTGCTAGGAGAAGATGAACTAAGGACATTTTGCACAATGATGGTGTCTGGTGAAAGCTTTCTTCCTGCGGGGGCGGGGGGGGGGGGGCGCCCAAGCAGTGCGTGTGTGCACACTCAGTCATGTCTGACTCCAGGGAAGAATACTGGAATCGGCTCCATGGCCTTCTCCTTGGATCTTCCCCACACACGGATCGAACCTGCATCTCCTGCACTGGCAGGCAGTTTTACCACTGCACCACCTGGGAAGTGTGCCTAAGCAGAGTCCTGGGTAAATCAAACTTTTCCAGGCAATGAAGGTGAAAAGGGAGTTTCACGTAAAGAGCCAAAGCACTGAGATGCAAATGTGATGTGCAAATTACTAACAAGAGAATTATTAGTAATTGAGCATTACCAGAAAATGGAATAATAAATCTGGGCAGAAAGGCATTCTGAGGCCAGGTCCCAGGGGACCTTGTATACTAAGTGTAGGAGCTTTAACTGTATTTTGCAGGTGATGGGAAGCCACTGAAGAGCTTAAGCAGGAGAGGAAGAATGCCTGATGTGGCCCAAGTGCCTGTGGAAATCCAAGGCATTCCCATAGGCAAGGGATATGTAAGTCTCAAGCTTAGTAGAAGCTTCTATCCATGGGTTTGCAAAGGGTTGGACATGACTGAAGCAACTCAGCATGCATGCACTATATGATAATAAAATACACTGAGGGACTTCCCTGCTGGTGCAGTGGATGGGAATCTGCCTGAAGATTCAGGGAGCACAGATTCCATCCCTGGTCCAGAAAGATCCCACATGCCTTGGAGCAGCTGAGCTCATGAGCCACAACTATTGAGTCTGTGCTCTAGAGCCCAGGAGCTGCAACTACCAAGTCTGTGCTCTAGAGACTGTGCTCTGAAACAAGAGAAGCAACTCCAATGGAAAGCCCGAGCACCACAATGAAGAGTATCCCCTGTTCACCACAACTAGAGAGAGCCTGTGTGTAGCAAGACTCAGTGGGGCCAAAGATAGAAAAAAAAAATGTAATTAATTAAAAAAAAGACTCCTTGCTTCCATTTGACCCTTGTTTGATCTCTGGTCAGGTAACTAGATCCTGCATGCCACAACTAATATCCACCACAGCAAGTGAAACTCATGTCTGACTCTTTGAGATTCCCTGGACTGTAGTCTGCCAGGCTCTTCTGTCCATGGAATTCTCCAGGGAAGAATACTGGAGTGGGTTGCCATTCCCTTCTCCAGGGGATCTTCCTGACCCAGGGATTGAACCTGGGTCTCCTGCATTGCAGGCAGATTTTGTAAAGATGGTGACATCTGAGTCACCAGGGAAGTCACAGCAAAGCAAATTAAAAAAAAAAAAAAGACCATGCTTATTAAAAAATAAATAAATAAATTGAGATTTTTCTAGCATTTGCACTGAAACAGGGGGGTGAAACTTCTCCCAATGATGTAAAACCTCCTGTACTGAGCTCTGCCCACCTCTTCCAAGGAAACGCATGAATGGGAACCATCCAGTTACCATATTTGCTTGAAGGGAGAATGCAGAGAAAGGAGGGTCTCAGTCAGCTCTTATAACTGCTTTATTCTTGTTCTCTTGTGCTGTTTACAGTGTCTCCCAGAAAAGGAAAACCCCAGTTGGCAGGGAACGTGATGAGGGACCTTCACTGAACCAGCAGTAACCACAGGAGAATCCAGGGGTGGGAGGGAGAGACAAGGACCTGAGGCAGAAGGACTGTGCTAGTTTGCCCATCTTCTGATCTCCAGTTGCTCAAATGGGAATAAAAGAGGGAATATTAAATGATCGTCTATGGGACAGAGAACTTGGGAGATCTTGGCCATGATCAGGAGGGCAGGATGAAGGCCCGGATTTTAAGCATCTTGTTCGGGTATCACTGGGAGACACCGTGTGGGAGAGGGTGCAGTGCTAAGAGATGGTGGAGGGTGCTGGGGAAGGGGCCCAACTGTGACCAGGGAGGAGGGACTAAGGGCTCTTCTGGGTGGCAAAGATAGGCAGAGCGAAGGGCAGAGGCGCTCATTCTGTCCAGTCCTTCTTAATGGACAGGTTCCACTCCCAGGTGAGGTGGTCATGCTTGTCGTCGTCGGTGAAGAAGGACTTGTTGTGGTAAGTGCCTCGGGCCAGCATGCCCTTGGGGGCCTCCTCAACTGGAGTCAGAAACTCATATTCCTCCGGCCGAGGCCCGTAGCTGCCCACCATGAACGTTGCTTTATCCACTGGGAAGAAAGAAAAGTTCATTAGGATGAGAGCCTGTTAGATGGAGACCCTGCACGTGACAATTTGGAGCAGAGTTCACTGTGATCAAAGCCAAGAGCAATGGTTTCCAAGCCTGGCTAAATATCAGATTTACCTGGAGTAACTTTTTTTTTTTTTTCCTTAAAAAACATTTTTTAAATGGAATCTCTTCAGAGTGCAGTATACTTTGATCCCCTGTCAATCCATTTGATCCCCTGTCAATTTAGTCAATCTATGGTTAGTACTGTTGTGAGTCCCAAGAATCAGCCTTTAAAACACATCCCAGCTGACGCTGAGATTCAGGAAAGCTGAGGAATCAGTGCCCTAAATCAATGGGGATCAAGACTCTATGGAGATGTAGCAGATTATATCATAAAAAACAATTCCAGGTACTCCAAAAGTACACACTTCCAGTTACAAAATAAGTAAGTCCAGGGATCTACTCAACCCAGGAATCGAACCTGGGTGTCCTGTATTGCAGGAAGATTCTTTACCAACTGACCCAGGGAAGCCCTAAAGTACAGCGTGGTGACCATAGTTAACAATACTACATTGTGTGTTTGAAAGTTGAAGAGTTGATCTTAAAAGTTCTCATCACAAGAAAAAAAAATTGAAATTGTGTGTGGTGATGGGAGTTAATTAGACTAATTACTGTAATTATTTTACAATATGTACACGTACAGGTCACTATGCTGTATGCCTAAAACTAACACAATGTTATATGCCAGGTATATCTCAGTAAAAAATCCTGAAACTAATTGAGACCTGAGTTTTGATCTCAGCTCTGCAACTATCTACGTTTTGGGGATTCTGTTTCTTTTCTATATAATACAGCTTGAGGATCTTCTATCTACAAACTATCATTCTGTGGATAGTTGCCAGAGATAAGGTAAAGCTGGTGATCAGAATGAATGAAATCATGAATGCAGTAATTAGATGAAATGGGAAGACCAATAATTTGGTTAAAAAAAAAAGTATCAGTGAACTGAAACAGATAGTAAAAGTAGCCAACCAGAGTTATTAAAAGGTGAGCAACTGGGATATATATTAAAATTAATAAGGATTAGAAAGTTTAAGTAAAGGTAGGTGGGCAGGCGGGTGACGTTTAAATTGACTGTTATTTTGGAAAAGTTTGGAGGACTAACTGCAGACATCCTTGACGACCTTTTGCCCAAGTGACACATCAGAGTCTTTACACCCAAAGGAAAATAGGAAATTTAATTATTTTTTCGTGAGACTATGTATTGGAAGAGCAAGGACGATCTTTCAGGTTAACAATCTTCTGCGGGATTTGAGTCATTAAGTAGTTCTTTATTTCATGCTAATTGATCACTGTCTTCCTTAGCCTTCATTGATGGATTTGGTGGAACTGACCTATGCATTACTGCTTCACACCTCTAGGGGACGCTGTTTCACACCATCAGGTTAACGAAACGTTAGAAGTGCTTTCATCAGCCTTCCACCTTTCATTTTTCTCTGCTCTTATTAACAGAACACAACTGAACATGTACCGTTTAGGTGCAGCTTGTCAAGAAAACTGTAGATTAAAGAATGTGATGTTATTTGTTTCAGTTACAAAGTGAAAGTGAAGTCACTCAGTTGTGTCCGACTCTTTGCGACCCCATGGCCTGTAGCCTACCAGGCTCCTCCGTCCATGGGATTTTCCAGGCTAGAGTACTGGAGTGGGTTGCCATTTCCTTCTCCAAGGGGATCTTCCCGACACGGGGATGGAACCCGGGTCTTCTGCATTGTAGGTAGACGCTTTACTGTCTGAGCCGCTTTTCTCCATTCTAGAAAGATTTTTTTTTTTTTTTCCCTTCCATTCTTTGGCTAGGAAATTGAGCCCCGCAGCCCACCCCTCCCCCCTGCCAACTGCCCATCACATGCTACTAGCACCTCCCATTTGGGTAGGTCTTTCCTCTCTTGGATTTCTCTGACACTCAGGTTTTTTACTTGTGGATTCAGTTCAATTCAGTCGCTCAGTCGTGTCTGACTCTTTGCGACCCCATGAACCGCAGCACGCCAGGCCTCCCTGTCCATCACCAACAACTGGAGTTCACCCAAACCCATGTTCATGGAGTCACTGATGCCATCCAACCATCTTATCCTCTGTCGTCTCCTTCTCCTCCTGCTGTCAATCTTTCCCAGCATCAGGATCTTTTCCATTGAGTCAGCTCTTCCCATCAGGTGGCCAAAGTATTGGAGTTTCAGCTTCAACATCAGTCCTTCCAATGAACACCCAGGACTGATCTCCTTTAGGATGGACTGGTTGGATCTCCTTGCAGTCCAAGGGACTCTCAAGAGTCTTCTCCAACACCACAGTTCAAAAGCATCAATTCTTCTGCGCTCAGCTTTCTTTATAGTCCAACTATTGCTTTTTAAAAAAATTTCAAGAGTACATTTACGTACTTGAATTCAAACTTGGTTGTGTTCGCTTGCATGCTATGTTGCTTCAGTTGTGCCCGACTCTTTGCGACCCTATGGACTGTAGCCCTCCAGGCTCCTCTGACCATGGAGTTCTCCAGGCAAGAATATTGGAGTCGGTTGCCATGCCCTCCTCTGGAGGATCTTCCTGACCCAGGGATCGAATTCTTATTCTTCCCCTTTATAAGTAATAAAATCGGATTTCAGAAGCAGAATGCTGAAGGTTGGTGGTTGACCCAGTCTTAACTAGGGTTCCTTTAACATGGGAATATATGTGTGCCTCTCCAAGGGTGAATGTCCACAGCTCTCATCAGATTCTTAAATGAGTCTAGGACTAAACATTGCTAATAACCTGAAGTTTACGTGTCCCTGAGAAGCAGAGTTTGGGACAGTGGAAAATGTGCATACTTTACCTTTTACCCCCGTCCGATAGGTGTGTTGAACATACTTCAGTCCTGACACAATATCCTTGTTCACCTGTAGGTGGGAAGGAGCCAAGTGATTCAGATTAAAGAGAGTCTTCAGTTTTTCCTCATCTTTCATGCTGATCTGACCTAGCTGATGCTTTTCTGAGGATGAAAGGACTGAAGATTTAGTTCAGAATAAGTTACTACCATCGTTTAGCCTGGCAATGAGGCAGAGATTAAAGAGAGGAAGTCACGAGACTCAGTGTTACCGAAGCTGGTTCCAATTGTCGAACACCATGATTTCTGGTGTGGGTGAGGGGATGGTTAATTAGAACACTGTCTCAATACTCTATATTACATTTCTCCTTCCTCCATGGCCCAGAGAAGGGTCTTGAGCTCCTTCTCCCTGAAGACTGGCCATAAGATCTTTCTTGTTTTTACATTACAAAGGCATTAATGGAAACTAATTATTATGTAAATATCTGAAAATTCTAATCTCAGAAATGATCCACCTAGCATATGAAAAACAAACAGGGAGAAAAGTCGTGATGGAAAGTTGGACCTAGAAGATGATTTTGCTTGTAATGTAACTGTGATTGGAGTCTAGAGATGAGATGAGTCACAGGAAAACAACCCCCTTGGATGAAAATAATGGGTGAAATCCATTTGCCTCTGGCATATAGTTTGGATGGCTGTCATTCTCAGATGTTGTCTGGAATCTTGCCACTTTCCCAAGCCTTTCAGAGAAAATTTGCTAAAGCGGAATGAAAATATAGACAGGTCAAGCACTTTATTTTTCCATGATTCATTCTACTTAGGGCTGAACCGGTCTGTTAATTTTATACCATGGTCATGTTTATAGAAGCAAATTAAAGTGAGCATGGCACCATTAGCTGGGTGGCTTTGCTAATTGTTTACCCATGTAAGAATGAAAGTGTATTGTTTCTCCTGGACAATAACCAGGGCTCCAGTTTTTGTTTTGGATAGAACAATTAAAGCAGTCTCTCAGTGACACATTTTGTTTTGTTGGCAGTGAGGCAGTATAGCCATGAATACTTCCTGCTTAGGTTTGGAACAATCACTCAGCAAAACCTGTAGCATAAAGCTATCAAAAGCAGACAGAAGGAAAAAAGCTTCATTGAAGAAAGTGTGATAAAATGAAACCCGAACTTTCTAATTCTTCTAACTTCTGCATGTGACTCATAGATATAGGGAAAAAAACCCACATCCTTCTAGAAGCTTCTAAGCTGGTCTCCTGGGCATAGTAGAAGATGTGGTCTGGTGGGTAAAAGACCAAAAAAAGACAGAAATGGTGGTGGAGTAGTAATAAGGACTTCAAAAAAGAAAGACTCTTTTGTTTTGCTACTGCTCCACAGATCTTCCGTTTAATATAAACATGGTTGAGATGGACAAAAGAAAAGTGTGACTATTCCTTGTTATTCCCTGCCTCTGCCTGCCCACCCTTCCTGATTGTCTTCCACCCCATAAGGAAGAAGCTTTGGGAACTAGAACTGAGAGCCAGATTTAGGGAGAAATAGAAATTAACAAAAAGTATGCCAATGTGATAATGCAAGAAATTTGATTTTTTTCCTTCTGATTACAGAAAGAATTTAAACTTTATACAAATATACAAGCAGGGCCAGATACTTACTTTGAAGTTAATTTTTACTCTATATTCAACACCTTCCTTTAGGACAAAGTTTTCTTTTTTAAGGGCTTCCAGATCCCCTGTAGAAATGAATTTTAAAAGAGTTAATTCTCATTGGAAGGACATTCACAAGAAGATGAATGAAGTCGAAGTTCCTGAGCCATTTTCTGAACTCCTCAGAGCAACATGGCCCCCACGGTCCTCAGGTCAAAGAATGTTTGAGATTAGTCACTGCACAAACACACATTTGGAATGCCTGAAATCTTACAGCAGATGCGAAAGAAACATGATAGAGCTTTCCCGCCAAGTTTGACTGCAATCTTAAGAATACGCAAGACTTTTTGCTTAAAGACTCTGCCCCCAGTCCTCAAATATATAGGAGAAAAATATTATGTAAGAATGCCAGCTATTTGTTTCTGTAGGTTTGTTAATGTGTGTGGTGTTTTCTAAGCTTTAGAAAATGTGCTTGTTTGGTTCCTTTTTATCATTCTAAGAAATATATAAAATAAAAAAAAATTTTAAAAATTTAAAAAATATACTTTTGTACTTAATTTTGCTTTTGCATTTGCAATTTCATACTTTTTTTTTTCTTAAGGAAAAGAAAACTTATCACTTAAGTTCTAAAGGCTTCAGGCTCCATAAAACTGGCATCTGCACCCTAGTTCCTGTACCTTGGTTAGAGAGGTGGTCTTTGCTCCTTTCCCAAAGTGATCCTGTATAATTTGACATTTGGGGTGACTGTGTGTGTTTTGCACAGTTTTGTGCAAAATTTCATGCATATAGCTGGCATCATCTAGGATTCACCTCAGTAGCCTTTTTTTGGTGACAGAAAACCACAGTTTTCTTGTTGCTGGGGAAAAGGGACAGAGACCAAGTTTTCCCTGCAGGATCGATCATCAAGCCCTTCTGCAGAGCAGGCTTCCTTAGCACTACATCAGACCTTATCTTGCAAAATGGCGGTTATACCTGTTAACCTTACACAATTTCTCACAGGAAGAGGTGTGAGGCCCGGTGTGAGAGAGAATTCCTTTCTGAGAGATGCTAGAACGTGGGGGTAGTTGAATGTGTGACTGTGCTCTAATGATTTCAGTTGAACAGGAAGTGTGTCTTTTCAGCCTCCAATTTCCTCCCTCTGACAAAAAGCCCGTATAAGGTAAAGAGTGTCTGTCTCATGAGAGGGGAACTACCTTGCTCCTAAGCGTACTGTTTTCTTGTCATGCTGTGTTCTGTCTCATGAGTCTGTTTTCTGAATCTGGTAATAATAATTTTTTTTTTTTTCACTAAAGACCTGCCTTTGATGTCCCCAACCCCTGGCTTGGTGGCCCTTTCCTTATTTCTCCCAGTGGCCTACTTTCCCCCAAATCAGCCCCCTTTCCAGTTTCTCCTCATCTCCTCCAGACCTAAGTCTCAGGAAAGGACTTGACCTTGGCAACAATAAAGTGAAAGAAAATAACATGTTAAGTTGTACATCTTTAGTGAGGGAAGTTGCTTATTTCAAAGAATCATAGTTTTAAGCTAAAAAAAAAATCCTGCAGATTTAACAATGGAATTCCTAGCATTAATCAGGAGGTTTTAGATTTCTTCTTGCCTTCAGGTAAGTTCTGTAGCTGATACAGGATCAATATTTTCTCTGATCTTTATATTGTATGTGTGTGTGTTTGTGTGTGTTTGTGTGTGCGTGTGCACTCAGTTATGTCAGACTCTGTGATTCCATGGACTGTAGCCTGCCAGGCTCCTCTGTCCATGAGATTTCACAGGCAAGAATACTGGAGTGGGTTTCCATTTCCTTCTCCAGGGGACCTTCCCGACACTGAAATGGTAAAATATTACCATTTCAGAAGCCTACAACTTGCTTCTTAATATTTTCATTAGTGGTCTTTTTCCGTGAATAATAATTCTCCTATGCCGTGTGGAGATAAAAATCTAAAATAAATATAATACAGGTAGACATATCAGGTACTTATGCTTGACCCCTTTCAATTAAATAGAAATGGAGGTTGGACTTTTCATTAAGCATGGTAAATACTGTGAAAACAATGACTTGTGAGCTGGTCCCAGCATACCTTACTAGAATTCACCTTACTGCGTGCACACATGCTCAGTTGTGTCTGACTCTTTGCGACCCCATAAACTGTAGCTTACCAGGCTCCTCTGTCCATGGGATTTCCCAGGCAAGAATACTGGAGTGGGTTGCTATGTCCTTCTCCAGGGGATCTTCCCAACCCAAAGATCAAACCCAAGTCTCCTGCGTCCCCTGCATTGGCAGGTGGATTCTTGACCACTGTGCTGCCTGGGAAGCTGTTTACTTTACTAGGTTTTTTTTCTTGGCTGGGACAAGGGACAAAAACCATGCCCTGGTCCTTATGATGTCATGAGGCCCCACTAAACAGAAGAGCTGTGACCACTTACCAGTGAGGTCCATGGTGATTGGTCCTGGGGCACTTTCACAAACGAGGGTCAGGCGGGTGACCGTGACATTGGGGGCTGTTGGGTCTGCAGGAATTAAAAGGCATTGTGAGCACAGAGAAGAGGCATATACATACTGTGTGTGTGTGTGTGTGTATACATTTCAAGTAGGAAAGAGGGAAGATGCAAAAGAAAAATGGATCTCTGTCTCTAGAGGAGAAATAAAGATGGAAGTGGCAGATTCACCAGGCTTGGTCTTAGTGGCCTTGGACCATCCTGTGATGCTATTTCTGCTTCAGGTAACTGTACGCCCACCTTATTCATCAATAGCAAACATTTCCCGAGTGGCTAGGGGTAAGGTACTCTGCTGGTTGGGCAGGGTGCGTCCATATCTTTGGGTCATGTCTGACTCTGCCATTGTGTATTGGAAATGATGGATGTTAGGTAAGGAGTGGGAAGGAGAAAGAGAAGAGAGAATGTGAGAGACCATGGAGAGAATTCAGTTCTGAGTAATAGTCTGAAACTCCTTCTAAATCCTTCCTATGTGTTATATTTGTCTATTTCAAGGCAAAGTACGCCTTACCTCCAAAGAAAACTTGATTATCCATCTGTAACTTGGTTTGGCCACATGGAGATTGCAGCTCACTCCCTTAACCTTAGAAGCTTGAGACCCTCTCCTGTGCGTCTGCTCCTGAGTAGCTCGAATGTCTGCCTTCTCTGTGCCCCTCCACATGTCCCATTCTGTCTCCTCACATACACATACCTGCTACCACAGGACCGTCCCCCAGGAGCGTTTTCTTGTACTTAGTTAGACTTTCATCATCTTTGTCCATCTCCTGCAGCTCCTTTAGGGACTTCTGTGGGGGGGGCTTGTAGTTGAGCTTGCCATCCAGCTCATCGTCATCCTCCTCCACGTGTGGTTCTGGGGCCTTTTCAGTCATTTTGATCTAGAGGGAGAGAGGAAGAGAGACAGTGATGATCTGTTGGCCAAAAGTCCGTGGATATGAGCTATGCTTGAGGGGCTGCTCTTAGTCTTGTTGTTTTTTAGTCACTAAGTCCTGTCCAACTCTTTGCGATCCCACGGACTATAACCTGCCAGGCTCCTCTGTCCATGGGATTTCCCCGACAAGAATTCCGGAGTGGGTTGCCATTTCCTTCTCCAGGGGATCTTCCCAGCCCAGGGATTGAACCCACATCTCCTGCACTGGCAGATGGATTCTTTACCACTGAATCACCAGGGAAGCCCACTCTTAGTGTTATTTTTGCCCTAATAAACTTCTGTAATTGTCAATGATTTTCCAGGAGATTTCCCTCTGATTCAGCCTCATTCTATTTCACAAAATAAGAATATAATGCATTCTAGGTTTTCCTTTGACATGTTTGAATGTTTTCATATTGTGATGAATCCCTCCTATTCATGGAATAAAACTGACTGTAAGTAACTCACTTGTGAATTCTATAAAACAAGTGAAGCAACATAGCACAAGCTGTCCTGGACAATGAACGAACAGCCCCAGTTCAGAGAGTTATAGAAATGATCATAGTCCTACAAATCCAGCCAGTCTTGCAGGTGTCAAAGTGCTCAGCATGTATCAATACAATCCCAGTTATAACGGTGTCAAGTACTTGGTAAAGCAAGTTAGTTTTTCCCCATTCATTGCATCTTTCCCTGAACTCCTGCAAGAACTCAAAGGCAACTCATGAGAAGTTTTAGGCCCCTGTGATATCTGCCTGAGTGTCCTCCCCCTGCCCCCAATGTAGCTAATAATTCCCTGGGGCCAGCTAGTGGGTTTTGTTTCTCTCTCACTTTTTGGCTGCTCTGGGTCTTCATTGTATCATATGGGATCTAGTTCCCTGACCAGGGATCAAACCCAGGACCCCTGCATTACGAGCACAGAGTCTTAGCCACTGGACCACCAAGAAGTTTCTTGAATCTCCCAAAACGCTTGAATACTTGTCATTTTATATGTGCTCATTGATAGGGTTAATAGGTTCTATATCTGAGCTTCTGTTCTTTTGAAATAACAAAAAATAATAAAGGACTCCAACTTCTTCTAGACAAATTGCAACTGTCTCTTTAGTACCCTTCTATCCGTCTCCACCTCTCCTTTAGTACCTCCTTCCCTTCTCCAGATCTCCTGTGACCTTATGCTCTAAGATCTCACCTGGGCATACCCTATTTTCTTCCTTCATCATCTACATTTACTTGTTTTGTGTTAAAACATCAAGGGGAGATCTAATACAATTATTTACACTTAAGTGTTAATGACTGATTATAAATTTTAAAATTATTTTTCTTGAGGCATGTATATAGTCTGAACTTTTCAGAGTTGTAATGAACCTTGGAGGTGATATAGTCCAAAAACTTGCTAGTCACTCAGTCGTGTCCAACTCTTTGTGACCCCATGGACTGTAGCCCACCAGACTCCTCTGTCCGTGGCATTCTTCAGGCCATAATACTGGAGTGGGTAGCCATTCCCTTCCCCTCATTTTATCACTGAGAAACTCGAAACCCAGAGCTTAAGAGAATTGCCCAAGTTCATGGATCTCAATGAGATGCCCCATTCTAATAAAGAGGAAGGAATCTCTAGGAAGAATTTCGGGCCTGGGGTTGGCAGAAATGGAGCTATTTGGGGGAAACAAGGGAGATATTTACACAAGGAGATAATTTCCTGGTTTCTTTTCATTCTGCTCCCAGGGTAACTCTCTTTCCTGCCTTGGGTAAAGGCTTTACTGTTCCAAAGTAATAGAACTCTAAGACAACACCTATCACATCTCATCTTGAGTGACTCTGCCAAGTTCTATAAGGTTCCGGAGAGTGAAGCTATCTGTGGCCAAAATCAGTTGTGGTTTTGACTTTTAATGTTGCTGTTATTGGCAATGGGAAGAAAAATAATTTGGAAGTGAAGCCAAACAAAAGCAATTTTAACAGGGAAAAAAAAAGGAAAGGAAAAGAAATGATATCTCTTGGCTCATTTTTCCTCTTCCAGAAAAATAACAAGCTGAACACTATGAGACTTGATCAACTCTGCAAACAGTATTGCATTGCTTGGGTCCACTTCCTGTGCAGGAAGGAAGCTTGTAGGCCTGTTGCTATGGCAACTCTTGCTTCTGCTGAAGAACCAGCACCACTCAGAGCTGAGCCTCTAGAGAACAGCACAATAAACAGAGTGACTAATTCAAGTCCCATTCCAAACAACACTCAGGGAAAGTGAATGAACTGGCTGGAAAAATGATGAAGGATGCAGTGGGTGGAGGTTGTAGGCTGTGGGTAGTTTAAGGACAACCATTAAGCCACAGATAAAGAACAACACAGATGAGACTAATTAGATGGGACAGGTTCTCCTCTGGTGACACCCAGGAGCCTGACCAAATACCCAGGGTAGAGGTCACGTAAAAAAACTGCAGACAGAGTATCAGCAAAGCTATCACCATATGAGGACATCTCAGCACTGCAGAGAGGCCTTTCTGGAATGTATTACTTGGTTCTCACAAGTCATGTGCTTGAAGTTTGACTATGAGAAGATGACATTACATCCAGCCACTAATTAGCTCAAGGTGATTTTAGTAATCTGTAGGGAAATGACAACCCACTCTAGTATTCCTGCCTAGAAAAATTCCGTGGACAGAGGATCCTGGCAGGCTACAGCCCATGGGGTTGTAAAGAGTCAGACATGATTGAGTGACTGAGCACACACACAGGGAATTATAATTCTGCACTCAAATCTCAATTTTGAAAGGAGAGGGAAACAGAGACAGAGAAAGAGAAAGATCTGGTTTAGGACAGTATTTTCTAACTTTTAATAGTGTCATACTTGGCAACAGAATTTATCTGTCATCTAGATCTTGATTTTTTAATTGGTAAATCAGAGACATGTCACTTCTAAATTTCCTTAATCCACTGCAAAGAGATATAATAATTGCTCTATGAAAATGAGCCACACATTTATTTAAAGACATTGAAGAGCAGAGAATAATGTGGGATTATGATATGAAGTTGTGGCAGTCAAAAGGAGGAAATTTGGGACCAAATGAAAATAATTTGGTCTAATTATATAGCATAAGAAAAAGAGATATGAAGTCAGATGACTCCAAATCAGCTCACTCTGGAGAGCTGATTAGAATAAAGAAAAAAAAAAGGTGAAAATGTCATAAAATGACAAAGAAAGGACTGGAAAGCACTTCTCAGGGAAAGCCCTTCTGAAAGCAAAATGAAGGTCACAAATATTTGATGAGCATCTAGCATTTACAAGACAGTGTTCTTTAGCACATACTGATGTTTAAGTTATTCTCCAAAGTGGAAAAAGTTGGGGGCTGAGCAATCTAGCCTTGCCAAAAAGGCCCAGCTGGTTTGACTGGTGTTTCTTAAGCTTTCTGGAGATGGCAAGTCTCTTTAAAAATCTAGTAAGAGTCACAGTCTTTATAAAAGGAGAAAAGGAAAAGCCCATGGAATTGTGCATGCAGCACAAGGAATTCATGGAGCCCTGAAGTCCTTCGTAGACTCTACTGGAGTCCGCGATTGAGAACGTGACCTTGAAACTATAACTTTTGTAAACAGTGAAGCAAAGCATTGAGTGTTAAGCATGGACTTCCCTGGTGGCTCAGATGGTAAAGTGTCATGCCTACAATGCAGGAGACTCAGGTTCAGTCCCTGGGTTGGGAAGATCCTCTGGAGAAG
Organism: Cervus elaphus; assembly: GCF_910594005.1. Taxonomy (NCBI): domain Eukaryota; kingdom Metazoa; phylum Chordata; class Mammalia; order Artiodactyla; family Cervidae; genus Cervus; species Cervus elaphus. The sequence continues at coordinate 24,826,881 of NC_057836.1, forward strand.
GAAATGGCAACCCACTCCAGTACTCTCACCTGGAAAATCCCATGGAGGGAGGAGCACTATAGGCTGTAGTCCATGGGGTTGCAAAGAGTCGGACATGACTGAGCGACTTCACTTTCTTTTTTACCTTTTGCTTCTCTCTGAAGCCTGGCCAGACCAACGACACAACTCAGCCTCAAGCCAGGGGTCATGTCTGTGAGCCTGAAACACTGGACCTGCAGAAGCAGGAGGAGACACTGGGTAACGTCTGGATCTTAGGGAACATGACCATAGTCCAGCAGAAGAGCAGTGGTTTGGGAAGAGTTCTGGGTCAATCTACTTGATTTTGGATGATTATCCCCTCAATGAACTGGGCCTCATCACACATGAGTGTTCATTCTGGCTTTGCCACTAACTAGCTGTGACCCTTTGAGCAAATGTTCCAACCACTGATCTTCCTTTCCTCATCTTGGGAGGTGAGAGGTTAGGGGAGACCATCTCTAGGTGCTTCTTTTTCTAAGGTTGCTACCTGTAGTCAGGTGTCAGCTCAGTTGTCATTCAGTTACCTTATTTCACCTGTAGAAAAGGCTATCTGCCTCTATTTTATTATTTCATATTGTTTATTTATATGAATTCCCCAGAGAGTCTGCATTTTCAATTTTACAATTCATTTCCAGGAAATTTCAGATTCTCCCAAAGCCCCAGCTGGTGAATAATATATCTTGACAACAGTTTCCCAAGCTAACTGTGTATGTATAGTGAACTACAAGTATCATTTTTCTCCTTTTAAAAATAGTTTAAAACTTTGTGTGTGTGTGTGTTTTGTTTGTTTTTGTTGTTGTTTGTTTGCTTGTTTTTTGGCTGCACCACGGGCCTTGCAGGATCTTAGTTTCCTGACCAGGGCTTAAACCCTGGCCACAGCAGCGAAACCACAGAGTCCTAGCCACTGGACCACTGGGAAACTCCCTCATTTTTCTCTTTTTATCCTTCCATCTTACGGGTGCTTGCTGAAGAATAGGAATTTTAGGCAAATGCCAGATTGCTTTTCAATTGCATCATCTAAAGAACAGTTTTTGTGTGTTGGAGTATAGCCAATTAACCATGTTGTGATAGTTTCAGGTGACCAGTGAAGGGACTGTCATACATATACATGTATCCATTCCACCCCAAACTCCTGTCCCATCCAGGCTGCCACATAACATTGAGTAGAGTTCCCTATGCTGTATAGTAGGTGTGTGTTGGTTATCCATTCCAAGTATAGCAGTGTGTACATGCCCAACCCAAACTCCCTAATTCTTCCGTCCCCCCACTACCCGCCCCCTGCAACCATAAATTCATTCTGTAAGTCTGTGCAGAACATCTGGTTTTGTTATTGATAACAATAATTCTAACAGCTATCACACATAGGGCTAAACCCTGTCCCGAGGATTATCTCACTTAGACCTCACCACAGCCTTAAGGATGGCTGTTACCGTCATTCCCTTCTACAGATTAGGAAACTAAACTCGAAGTAAATAACTTGCCCGAGAAAGCACGATGTCTAAGTGACAGCATGAATATGAGCCCGGGGGGTTTCTGACGGAAGGCTCTAAGCTCTGTCACTCCAGCTGTCTTTATTAAGAAGTAATAATGAAATTAGAGAGCTCATTGGTTATCTTGAGAATCTCCATGGGGGTTGCTGCACAGACAGAGGTAAGTGCTACTTTGCAAAACTCTGCCGGGAGGCTTTAGCAAGTCAGGGAAGTGTCATCTAAAGAGAATTTCGGTGCAACTCTACCCCATGTCCCCTTGCGCAAGTTGTTGAACCTCTGCTCCAGTTTTGGCCTCTGCAAAGTGAAACGGTTGCATTGAAAGATCTCTGGGGCGCCTTCATAATTCAATGACTCTAATGCTCTCCTTAATTTAAACAAGGCTGTAAACCAAGAAAGAGAAAGAGGAAGTGGATGTGAGGCTGGGGAGAACCCAGATCATCATCACAGAACATTCTAGATTGGGCTGTGTTCACCTCCCTCTGGGGCTTGCACCCTCTTCGACAAAGAGCGGGGCTGTGTTGCTTGTCTTCGTGCTGTGTTTGACTATAGTTTTTTACACAGTAAAAGTGAAATGGGGAATTAGCCATTATGTATTTAATAAGGCCCCAAAGCACATACGATTTTCTTTTTTGTTTTCATGTGCTCGCCACTCTAGTTATCTTTATTTCCTGTTTCACAGATTTCTCTACAGGTGAAGTTTCACAGCGAACCCTTACACACCCATTTTTACTGTTCAGTGAAACAGGGTCAAGCATTAGATGGGCTGAGGCAGGAACTTAATCCTCTCAGGCTCAATTAAAATGCCAGATTAAATTAGGGTGGGTATTCACGGCATGGGTATAACAACACAAATCAGTATTTTTGCTTAAAAATTCAGTGAAACTTCCAAGACACTGGAAGTGACATACACCTGAGAATTTACCAGTCTCAGGATGGAGCACACTCTTCTGGTTCATGACGCAGTTCCGAATAAGTGAAAGGCAAAGACAAGGTAAAACTCTTGAATTTAGATGAAACAAACCACCTGGTTAATTCATAAAACAAGGACCCTTTGTTGTGTCTCTTGGGACTTGAGCACTGAGTCAGATAGACTAGAGATTCAAAATGTGTATATACGATTGACGTTCCAGAAAGTAAGGGTGTTATTAGCCTCACTGAGCCTGAGTTTTTCTACCAGTAAAGTGGGATAATCTTTTTTGATGGGGTTGAAGAGTTGGAGAAGACATGAAAAGTTCTGGGACTCTTGTGGCCAACAGTAGATGTTCAATGACCTTTGTTCCCTTCTTCTCCTCCCTTCTCCATGATACTCTTTGTTTGCTAGTTTCAGCTTCAGCGAGGTACCTGACTGCCAGGCACCAAGGCCTTCTTTAAGCTCGGCCATGTTGACAAAGTCCTCTCCTTCCTTCTTAAAAATAGATTTGGTTTCTTTGAGGAGCATGGAAGAGACAAGAGGTTCTGGGAACTGCCAGGATTGTTTAGGAACTGAATCAGCCTGTAAAATGCAATCGTCACTATTCTAGTTCTTTAAAGAGCAATTTAATTTTAGATTCTATTTATTGCTCCCTTTCCTAAGTGAAGCCAGAGGTCAGTCTGGGACCGATGGGAAATGATAGGAGACACAGGAACAGCAAATAGAGAGATTTTCCTCTGGCTCTGGAGGAAAGTACAGTGGAGACTTAACTCAAGCCCCGAAGTTGCCTGATCACACAACCTGATGCACCGGCCAGGAGGATTAGGCAGAAGTGGTAGAGTTGAGGGAGAGATAGAAAGAAATGGGGAAGTGCCAGAAGTAGGGGGTTTCCAGCAGAGAAGTACCTATGTGAGTGTCAGCATTCTATGTCACCCCGTCATCTTCACTTCCTGATGTCTAGGATATGCCCACTTTCCCCAAACTGGAGGTCGTTGGTCTACAGCAGGTCATGGAGAGCTGGACTGTCTCTGAAGGACCACAGACATTTTGGAGCCAGTCGAGGAGGATTTGGGTCTGCTCTTCTGCCTGGTGATTTGGCTTCACTGGGGATTCTAAGTCTATCCCTCGGGACACGGCACGCTGTCTTGGTTCTAAATTCCTTTCTGGTGTGTCACTATTTCCTAGTGACACAGAGGAACTGATGCTTCCAATTAGGAGCTGCTGTCTACCACCTCCACCCCACCAAGAGCTTCTGAAACTGCAGAGCCAGAAGACAGCAACCAGCCCAGTGCCTGAGAGGACAGAGTCCTCTCACATGCGTTAAACATTAAGATCAAGCCAGAGAGGGGGTACCGAGTCTTAGAAGCAGAATTCTTTAGTGTTTCCCTTGAAGTAATTATTTCCCAAGATATAATACATTATTCCTCCCTGGGCATTCATAGAAGGGTTGGTACTCTCTTGATACCAAGAGCACGGGACTTGCAGCATCTATGGATTTTGGTATCAAGGAGGATGCGGGTGGTCCTAGAACCAATGCCCCATGGACTCCCAGATTCATATGCAAAAGGAGAGAGAACTCAGCGGATGCATTCAGCTTTTCTGAGTGTCTACTATGTAAAGTCACATGCTAGGTGCTCTCATGAATACTCATTTTAAATAATCCGCAAAGAAAATTGCATAAAGGCAGCCATTGTTGGGCAAAAGACTACACTGCAATTACTCAGTCCACTCACGAGGTTTTAAATCAAACATGAAAAATTATGGCTCAGATGGTAAAGAATCCACCTGCAATACAGGACACCAGGATTCCACCTCTGGGTTAGGAAGATCACCTGGAGAAGGTAAGGACAACCCACTTTAATATTCTTGCCTGGAGACTCCCATGGACCGAGGAGCCTGGCAGACTACAGTCCATGGGGTTACAAGGAGTCAGACACAACTGAGCAACTGACACTTTCCCAAAGACAATTTTTATAAGCACAAATGGTGAATATTAGCTCCTCTGAGAAAACCCAAGTGAATTTTTGCCAGATCTGGTTGTGGGAACCAGAGTGTGTGGAAACCAGCAGGGAGGGACTCAGTAAATCTTTATTGAGTGGATAAATATTGAAGTTTCAAAAATAGCATTAGACTCATCTGTGGGGGGTGCCAGAATGGACTCTAACACAAGATCTGGGGTGACAGTAACACTGACCCAGAGCAAGGATACTCAGAATGGGGGCTTAAAGAACATTTCTGCTATGGGGCATTTCCTAAAATGTCCTTCTGAGGAGTGTAGTTACTGATTGTTTTTTGCATCAGTGTGTGACTTTAGTCAAGTCATTGCATACTTCTGAGCCTTCTTGTCCTCTCGGTGTCCTCACGGGATTCAGTTTTATACGTTTCTCACACCAGATCTGACACATAGAAGGCCCTCCACATAAGCTGGTTCTCTTTATCTTCTTAATTTTGACCACCCCCACCCCCACTCCTCAGGGTGTCTCTCTATCGGCCTGCTGAAGTTGGAATCTATTGTGCTCGCATGCATTGGCCAAGGCCCTCATCTTCCCATCAGACTGACTTAGCTATTCTAAGCTTCCACTGAAAACAGAACCTGCTCATTGCTCAGAGCATACTGCCTGAGGGACAAGCTCATGCTCTCCCAAATAAGGAAGGACCATTGTCCAGCGCCTGGAGGTTGTCAGCCTTTGTTCAGCTATAACCTGGTTATTCTTTATGGGCTGTATCTGTGTAGTTTGGGTGGTGAATGAACTTTTCTTTCACAATTGCACACATATCAGGAAAGAATAAAATGATCTTACTGAGCTTGTGTCATATCCAGACCTGGGAGGGGCCTTTTCTTATAAATGTAATAAAATCAAGCAATGGCAAAGATAAATGGTGACTACCTATGACTGAACTTCCTGAGTGCCAGCACAGACCTCTTGACTTCCCTCACTTGATCATTCCTGCCCTGAGCATCCAATATGCTAACTCTGAATCCAGTGTTTCTTGGTCTCTCCATGGAGATACAACCATGGGACCTCCAAGTAAGGGTATCTGCCTTCCCTTGCCTTGAACAGAAGACCAGCTCAGAGTTTATCAGACTTATACCACAAATTACTCTAGGTCCAGAGTTTAACCCACTCCAGCATGCTTGCCCAAGAAATGCCAGGGACAGAGGGGCCCAGTGTGCTCTGGGGTCACAAAAAGAGCCTGATACGACAGCAACTAAACAAAAAAACAGAGTTGAAGTAAAGACCATGTTTGTAACATGTGCTGCCTGGAACATCCTTTAAAAGAGAAGAAAGTATTTCAGGTCACAACTAAAGCACTTCTCATGACTGCCAAAACCAGACCCCAACATTTGGAAGGTCCGCTGCCTGGGTGTCCTAGCTGAGCCTACTTGGATTTTTCTAGAATGCATCTCTTAATAAGGGGCTTTCCTGATGGCTCAGCAGGTAAAGAATCCACATGCAATGAGGAAGACAGGAGACGCAGGGTTCAATCTGGGTTGGGAATATCCCCTGGAGGAATAAATGGCAACCCATTCCAGTCTTCTCGCCTGAAAAACCCCATGGACAGAGGAGCCTGGCAGGCTACAGTCCATGGGATCTCAGAGTCAGATACGATTGAGCAACCAAGCATACATCTCTCAATAAATTGTTGGGTGTCTTCTGGGTTTGCTTTTAGCCCTCTCAGATGTAAAGAGCTGGTCTTGGCAACCGCAGCAGTTATCTTTCTGCCCATCTCACTGGGTTTTGCTAGTGGTAGAAATGCCATCTCGGTAGACTGATGAATCAATAGCCATGCATTCTGCTATGCTCCCCCCTGGATTATTAAATCTCATTGGACCCCAGTGGAGGTTTTCATTATGTATTTCCTTTATGTGCCCAGAAAATTCTTCCCGTGGAGAACAGTTTCATGTTTGACAATTTCAAATCGATTTTTTTATTTTCCTTTTCAACCCGTCTCTTTAAGTCTGCTTAAAAACAGGAAACCACACATCTCCACCCCAGGACCAACCAACTCACCGTGCACCAGCTTGGTTCGAATCAGCTTGGTTCTACAGTCTTTTTGCTTCTGAGCTTGGCTAGATGCCGGCTTTGACCTTGTAGGAAACCGGCCAGGCACTGCTGGCGAGTGCCCTTGGAATCCTTCTCCAGGACATGAAGGCTGGGTCTCCTGGGCGGGCGTGCACGCTCTCCCTCTTAGACCAGCCTCCCCTGAGTCACTGTTGCCATTCCCTGCCCGGACTTCCCCTTCTCTGCAGCCTCCTTAATAACTTTCTTATCATGGTTTGTTTTAAAGAGGAATAACCCCTCTTAAAATAAATAAACTGTACAGGCTGGTAGCCAGGTTTAGAAATGTCTTGCATTTGTCTGCGCTCACCTGCAGCCTTCCCCACCCCGAAGGGATCTCAACTTACTGTGAGTGGTCCACGTCTCCGTCCTGGGTGCCTCTGCCTCTCAAGCCTGACTTCTGAGCACTGGCAGTTAGAACAGGAAGGAAGTTGTGAGAAAAAAAAAAATGCTTTAAACCTACTCAAAGAGGAAACCCTGGGCTGTCTCAAATCCTGTTCCTTTGCGCTGCGTATCTCCTGATCAGCCAACTCTGAGCAGCACTCTTGACAATTCATGGTGCATGCTAGAACATGACCATCCAGGTGAGCATGCAGCTTCCTGAGTGTTCAGTCAAGGGTCTTCAGCCTATCATTGTGAGTGCTGTGAATAATTGTGTGGCTGTGTCTAAAAATCAAGCCATTTCAGTGCATACACTTCAGAGGCAAGTTGTCTAAAACCAGTAGCAGAAAATTCGCATAGGCCTTACTTTGTATGACTAACTTCTGTTCCTTTGGGGTCTCTGCCAGCTCCCTTATCAGCCAGATATGTTGAAAGTTTGCTGGCAGTGAATATTGCTAAGGGGTGCTAAGAAATTATGAATTTTAACTACATGCATTTAGCCCTAAATCTTAACATTGGTCCTCAAATTGATTTTTAGAGTTTTGTTGGTCAGAGTTTCAAGATGTGGCTTGTATGCCAGCACAAATCATCACATGTTATGTATTGTAGTTTTCACTAATTTTTCTTTTAAATGAAAAAAGTGAAAGCCCTGTTTTGATTAAACCTAAGGATTGCAGATAGCAAAATAAAACTTCATTAATTCATAGTCTTCTAAGTCAGAACTTGTTATAATTTAACAAGTGCTAAAACTGACTTTGTACCTTATTTGAGGAAACGGCTCCTGAAGTAATTTGAATGGGAACAAGTTACAGAGGCCATATTTAAATCATTTGAGGGAAGTTTTTAAAGCACCCAAACCACATTTTCATTAGACATCTCCACAACTGCTGCCAATAATAAATGCTTTATTGTTAATATTTAAATATTCAGTATTTTGGGGCTTCCCAGGTGGTGCTAGTAGTAAAGAACCTACCTACCAATACAGGAGATGTAAGAGATGTGGGTTCGACCCCTGGGTTGGGAAGATCCCCTGGAGGAGGGCATGGCAACCCACTTCAGTATACATGCCTGGAGAGTCCCTTGGATAGAGGAGTCTGATGGGCTATGGTCCATAGCATCACAAAGAATCAGACGTGAGTAAAGTGACTTAGCACACATGCATTCAGTATTTACTTTGTTCCAATATGTTTAGAGCTGACTAATTATGCAAATATATTTGGAGAAACTGACATTTATTTTGTTGTCATTGAAATGTAATGCATTTTGTTTACTTCATTTTGTATATTGATAACCACCAGCTAAATCTTATCTTTAGTCAATGAAACTAAAGTAATCAAGGAAGTGGTGATCATTTGATGGGAGAAAAGAGATTAATCTAGAAAAATATGAAAAGAAAAACAGTAAAAGTGCTGGAAACAAAAAACAGATTTAGTCTATAAATTTCAGGATGATGTATACAAAAGAGCTTTTGAAACAAAGAGGCTGACCATATTATAAATAGAAGCAAATATTAATTTACTCAGTAGACAGTAAATTTTGTAGCACAGAACTCTCAAGAGAGGACATATTTCTTCTTTCAAGAATATTTTTTGAGCACATAGTTCCTCCAGGTCCTGTTCTAGACATTGCATCTAGATTCATGGTCGGTAAATACAAAGTATCAAGATACAGCTGCAGGCAACAGGCATAATCTCAAAATCTCTGTTCTCTTGTGGAATTTATGTTCTGGGAGAAGACAATTTAAAAATAGGTCTAGTTTTAAAACAGGAAGAGTTAGCATATGATCCAGCTATCCTGCTGCTGAGCATACTTCCAGAAAAGACAAAAACCTTAATTTGAAAAGATACATATATCCCAATATTCACAGCAGCAGTTTACAATAGCCAAGACATGGAGGCAACCTAAATGTTCATTGATAGATGAACGGATAAAGAAGGTGTGATGTATACACACACACACATATATACATAGATGTTATATATATATATATATATATATATATATATATATATATATATATATATATATATACACGCAATAGAACATTACTCAGATATAAGAAAAGAACAAAATAATGCCATTTGCAGCAATGTGGATGGACCTAGAGATCATCATACTGAAGTGAAGTAAGTCAGACAAAGACAAGCATTATATGATATCACTTATATGTGAAATCCAAAAAAATGATACAAATGAACTTATTTACAAAACAGAAACAGACTCCCAGACATGGGAAACAAGCTTATAGTCGCCAAAGGGGGAATTGCAAGGAGTTTGGGATTAACAGATAACACTACTATACAACAATATCCTACTGGGTAGTACGGGGAACTATTTCAATATCTTGCACTGTGCTCACTGTGTGTGTTGCTCAGTCATGTCTGACTCTTTGCGACACGATGAACTGTAGCCCGCCAGGCTCCTCTGTCCATGGGGATTCTCCAGGCAAGAATACTGGAGTGGGTTGCCATGCCCTCCTCCAGGGGATCTTCCCAACCCAGGGACTGAACCCAGGTCTTCGGCTTTGCAAGTGGATTCTTTACCATCTGAGCCACCAGGAAAGCATTCTCTTGTCATACCTGTAATAGAAAAGAATCTGAAGAAGAATCCATTCAACTAGAACTAACACAACACTGTAAATCAACTATACCTCAATAAAAACAATAACCACATAGGTAGAATACATTTTTTGGAACAAGAAGGACTTGAAGAATCCGGAATGGTAGATTCAGTGGGTGCCACTACCCATTTCTTATGTTACTAGGAAAGACATCATTAGTCAAATAGGGTGTTTTTTCCTACTAAGCCCAATGTGTCATCAAGATTATTCCTAATACGCTGCTTTAGGCACAGACATTAGAAGATGTGGAAACCCCTAAAAGTGTCCATGATATCAATATGTATATATGCAGTGTTTCTGTGCATTTACTGGAGTTGGGGGAGGGGAGGGGAGAACATTCCTAACTTTCATCAAATTTTTAAGGAAGTCCATGACCTCAAATGGATTGAGTTGCTAATGAAAAGCCTCTTTTCTTTCTTTTTAAAAAAAGTTTTATTTATTTATTTATTTTGGCCACACTGCACAGCACGCAGGATCCCAGTTCTCCGACCAGGGATATAACCTGTGCCCCCTGCAATGAAAGTGAGGAATCCCAACCACTGGACCACCAGGTAAGCTCCTAGAATCTCTTCTTGATGATACATTGGTGGACTTGCAGTAAGTTGGAGGACAATTTCATATTCTTCTAAAATGACTTTCAGCATCACTGTCAGGGCTGGGGTCTACCTGAAATGACCGTTTCTCACTTTCTTCTGTTGTAGTTCATTTTTTAGAACCCACCTGCCTATCCAGGAGACACAAGAGATGCGGGTTCTATCCCTGGGTCTGGAAAATCCCCTGGAGGAGGGTATGACTACCTACTCTAGTATTTTTGCCTTTGAAATCCCATGGACAGAGGAGCCTGGTGGGCTACAGTCCATGGGGTCACAAGAGTCAAACATGACTTAGTGACCACCACCAGTAGAAGTATATCTAAATTAGATAGAATTGGGACCTCCCTGGTGGTCCAGTGGCTAAGATTTCCCTCTCTCAAGGCAGGGACCTCATTTGATCCCTGGTCCAGGATCTAGATCTTGCATGCTGTAACAAAGAGTTTGCATGCCTCAGCTGAGACCCGACACAGCCAGATAAATAAATAAATAAATAAATTTAGAAATTAAATAAAATAAATTAGAGTTGCCTAATTCCATCTCTTTTCTGGGATAAGAATATTGCCTCGGGGAAGGATGAGCATGAGAGTGGTCACTGAGACCAACCTTCCTTTTTCTTCCTGTCTTTTATATACATGACATTTTAAACTACACTATTCAGGGTTTCATAGCCTTGGCCTAAAAACTCATTTCTTAATTCAACAAACCCTTGCTCATTCCCAGTCTACACCAGGCCAGGACTTGTGCCCAGATACAGAGATAAACAAGACACAGTCCTACATCTGTGCAACTAGTCCTAGTTGCCAAAGATGTAATGGGGGAAAACAGAAATAAACAAATGGAAAACTCTTTTGTTAGTTTAGGAAAAGTAATATACTTGGGGTGTTATGAGAGCACTAAGTAACCATATCAGAGAAGGCTTCTTGGAGGAAGTGACTACAGCTGTCAGTCTCAAAGGATAGTAGGTAGTTGACGGGGAGGGTTGGAACGGGAAGAAAAGGCATTTGAGGAAAGGGTCACGTATATGTGCCAAGTCGCTTTAGTCGAGTCTGACTCTTTGAGACCCTATGGACTGTAGCCTGCCAGGCTGCTTTGTCCATGGGATTCTCCAGGCAAGAGTACTGAAGTGGGTTGCCATGCCCTCCTCCAGGGGATCTCCCCTACTCTGAGATCGAATCCGTGTCTCTTGCGTTGGCAGGCAGGTTCCTTACCACTAGAGCTACTTGGGAAGCCTTAGGAGAAAAGAGGACGCATGAGCAAAGATGCAGCATCCTTAAATAATATGATATGTTCAGGGGATTACAAGAAAGCAGCTCAAGGTGGCTGGACCTCAAAACGTGCATCACACGGGGAGAAGCAGCATGCCTGGAGGTGGGCGCAGGTACAGCTCACAGTAGATGACTTATGCCGTGTAGGCAAGGAGCTTTGTTTTGATCCTGTCCATGGCTCAGAGCCATTGAAAGTAAAGAAAGAAAATGTTTTCCTCTGCAGTTTACTCTGGTAGCTGTGTGGATGAATTTGACGGAAACAAAAACCGTTTGGGGACAGTTCAGGCCTGAACTAGAGCACTCATAATAGAGACAGAGGAAGATTTGAGAAATATATAAGTGAAATTGGCCTGGCTTGTTGGCTAATGAGATGTGAAGGATGAGGGTGAAGAGGAGTGAGGAATCACAGATGACTTATGGGTTTCTTGCTAGAATGAATGGGTCCTTGGTAGGTGTAGGGTAAGGGAGTTAGAGAAGGCGAGGTTCGGAAAAAGAACCAGACCGGCACTTTACAGGAACAGATCAGCTTTAATGATGTGAGAAAGGGCAGCAGTCAGATTAACGAGCTGCTGCACTAACCCAAGGAAAGAGTAGGTATATACAGGCATGTATGTGGAAATCCACTATCTTAAGGGGGCCTGTCCTTCTCCAAGGTTGTTCAGAGTAGTTATCTCTGAAACTGCTGGGGCAAGGAATTCTGGGGATAGGCCAGAGGCTGGACTGGCTGGGAGCTGGGCGTAATCAGGGAGAGAGTTCTTTGTTTTGCATAGAATGGTGGGGGGGACCTGGAGGGGAATTTTAACTCCACGCTATTTGAGCCATGTAACTTTGCTTCAGTAGGAAAACAAGTTGAGATAGAGAACACAGAGGAAGGAACAGAGGTGTTGGGGGAGATAAAGACTTGAGTTTGAAGATGTTGAGTATCAAGTCTGAAAGACACTGGGACATTTCTAGGAAGTGATTTCAGACTGTAAGTGAGATACAGAAAACTGAATTTCAACCCTAAGTTGATGATTTACACTTCATCAAGTTATAAAGTGAAGTCGCTCAGTCGTGTCCGACTCTTTGGGACCCCATGGACTGTAGCCCACCAGGCTCCTCCATCCATGGGGTTTTCCAGGCAATAGTACTGGAGTGGGTTGCCATTTCCTTCTCCATCATCAAGTTATAGACAGTAACTTAAACCAGGTTATCCAAAGTGTGGTTTGAGGATCAACAGATCAGTTGCCAGGAATTTGTTAGAAATGGGAATCCTTAGGCCTGATTTCAGGCCTCCTGTATCAGAATCTCTAGGGTTGGTGCCAGGAAGCAGGTTTTTTTAGTCTGTTTGTTTGTTTTTTTAAAACAAAACAAAACAACTTTGAGGTAAATTGTAAAGTTTGAGAAATGCTGGCTTAAACCATGAAAATGGATGAGATATTCCCCTGCTGAACTCACTTATAAGCTTTAGGAGATTTTAAAATATAGATTCCTTAGGATTTTCTAATCTTGTCATCTGTGACTAGAAACAGGCTTTTTTTTTTTTTTTGCCTTTTTTTTTTTTTAATCTTTGTCTCCAATCTTGGTGGTTTCTGTTATTTTATGCCTGATTGCACTGGCCAGAGCTTTCAGTTCCATGTTGGTAAGAGTGATGAGAGCAGACATTCTTGACTTGTTCCTTATCTTAGAGAGAAAGCATTCGGGCTTTCACAATCAAATGTGATGTTTCTGTAGATGCTTTTTATTAGTTTCTTTCTATTTCTAGTTTGTTGAGAGTTTCTATCATTAATAAATGCTGGATTTTGTGAAATGCTTTCTGCATCAGTTAATATGATCATACAATTTTTCTTCTTTAGTTTGTTGGTGTAGAGCCTTATCTTGACTGAGTTTTGGATATTGAGCAAATCTTGAAATATATAGAATAAACTCTACTAGGTCTTGATGTATTAGCATTTTTATATATTACTGTATTAGATAAGGTAATATTTTAAAGGTTTTTACATCTGAAGTCACAGGATATACTGGCCTGTATTTTTCCTTTTTACTGTTTTTGTCTGATTTTGGTGTCAGAATGTTTCATGAGGGTATGGGTGAAGGGGTCAACTACATGGTGATTTATGGTAACTGGACTTGTGGTGGTGATCACTTTGTAGTGTATACAGATGTTAAACTGTAATTCTTCCCCCTGAATCTTACATAAAAATCATTTTAAAAATCCATGAGGGTAAAACTGGTCTCATAAAAATGAGTTGAGAAGTGTACTCTTCTATTTTCTGAAAGAGAATATTGTATTTTTAATGAGGCTATTTTTTCAAGAGTGAGAGTGTTGTTTTGCATGGATGGACCTAGAGAGTGTCATACTCAGTGAAGTAAGTCAGACAGAGAAGGAGAAATATTGTATGACATCCCTTACGTGTGGGATATAAAAAGAAATGATGCAAATGAACTTAAGAGACTCATAAACTCAGAGAACGAACTTAGGGTTGCCAGGGGGAAGGATGCAGGGAAGGGACAGTTAGGGAGTTTGGGAGGGACATGTACACACTGCTGTGTTTAAAATGGATAACCAACAAGGACCTACAGTATAGCACAGGGAACTCTGCTCTATATTATGTGACAGCCTGGATGGGAGGGGAGTTTGGAGGAGAGTGAATACATGTATATGTATGACTGAATCCCTTCACTGTTCATCTGAAACTATCACAACATTGTTTGTTAATTGACTATACCTCAATACAAAATAAAAAGTGAAAAAAAAAAAAGTGTTGTTCTGGAGAATCCCTAAGCATGGTAAAGTGTTAAGGGAAGGAGGGACCAGCCTTGTACATTTCTGCTTCACATTTAGAATGTTTCTCTCTAGAGTCCACTGTGCGTTAATAGAGGGGGAAGTTCAGTCTAGGAGGTTCAAAATGTGGAAGAGATGTGACTTTGATGTGTGTCTTCCGACTCACTGGTATTTTAAGAAACACTAAAGAAAGATTAGAGATTAGCATTCGTGTAAGCAGCTTATAGGACAGCTAAAATTTTAATCACATTCTAATGACTTAGTACCTGCCCTTTAACTTCTTTCCTGTATATAATTAATAACACTTCCCCATCTACTAGAAAAGATAAAGAACCAAGGATTAGAGAACTATGGAGCAAAGGTTTTTTTTTTTTTTAAATAAGTATTTTATGATATTTAGGTTTAAACTGGCATTAGGAAAACTCACTCTATGTAGTGTACAATTCTGTAGGTTTTGACAAGTGCATAGAGTTGTGTATCTACCTCTAATACCATTTCATTACTTTAAAAATTCCTTTCATTTCCCTTTATAGTCAGCTCCTCCTCTCAACTCCTGGGAATCACTGATTTGTTTGCCCATGCTATAGCTTTACCTTTCCAAGAATATCATAAATAAAATCAGACAGCATAGAGCCTTTGACTTTGATTCTTTCACTTGGCAAAATGTGCTTAATATTTATCTACTAAATAATGACATTACATCTAAGTCACTTCATCTATTCATAAGTTCTCTCTTTTTCTTCTCACTCAACAAGTTTCCTACTGGCTTTGTTTCACTTCTCTCTCTCTCTCTCTTTAAAATTTTTAGTGTTTTTGCACAGGCTTTCTTCCTTCATTTCTTGGCTACACCATGTTGCATGTAGAATCTTAGTTCCCTGACCAGGGATTGAACCAACGTCTCTTTCACTTGAAGCAGGTTGTCTTAATCACTGGAGCACCAGGGAAGTCTCTGCCTTTGTTTCTTTTGCCTATGAAATCAAGGCACACTCAAACTTCTTCCAGGAAATTACTTGGCCATTGATCATCTTAAACAAGATGAAACAGCTTTAAACAAGGCTGTGTGACCCTATTACCTGATTGGTAAGATCAGAGGCAGATAACGGACCAAAAGTATGCCACACTAGGCAAGGCAATGACCAATGAAGTGACATGGTAGGAGAACTCTGTTCAGCAAAGGCAGAGCATGTTGACTGACCGGCCAGTCTATTCCAATCCTCTAAGACTCAGTGGTAGCAGAAGTAGTAGAGATAGTGGCAGAAAGAACATCCACTTGGAGCAGGGAAACGTGGGTGCACTTTCTGCAAGTACAAGGTGATCAGATCTTTAGAATGTCAGTATCTTTTTTTAATTAAAAAAAATTTTTTTGGTTGCACCATGCAGCACGGGGAACTTCCCTGACCAGGGATGGAACCTATGCCTTCTGCAGTAGAAGTGCAGAGTTTTAACCAGTGGACCACCAGGGAAATCTAGAATGTCAGTGTCTTGAACAATGTTTCATTCTCCATATAACCTTCTTGAGAGTGACTGAGTTCCCTGTCTTTCACACTCCACCTCAAATCCCATAATTTTTTCACTGCTGTTTCTTTTTAGATGTTCAACATTTCCTTCTGTCATTTTTTTTTTTCTGTTTCAAGAACTTTCTTTATTATTCTTATGCAGTATTTAGGTGACAGATTCTTCTAATCTTCCTTTTTCTGAGGATGTCTTTATTTCCCCTTCATTCCTGAAGGATCAGTTCATTTGATAATAGAATTCAAAAGTTGACAGTTTTTTTCTTTTGGGATGTGAAAAATGTGCCACTTCCTTCCAGCCCCCACTGTTTCTGATGAGAAATCTTCTGTCCTTCACCAGGAAAATGGAGATGGTGGGAGGGTTCAGCAGAGAGGTATCAAAACATCCACGGGTCTGATGGAGAAAAAGCTGGGAGTAATAATGGAGACAGGGAAGGACGAGGAAGCCTAGTGTGCTGCAGTCCATGGGGTCCCAAAGAGTTGGACACAATTGAGCGACTGAACAACAACGATGATGGAGACATAGAAGGGAGTGGAAGGACCCATCCAGAGACAAAATACCCTGCCACCTTTGTGAGGTGTTTGCTGCCATCAAAACTCCTCTAATTCTGGTAGCTACCAAGGGAAAGCTTACTGAAAAGAACCCTTAAGCTGGTTAGCTGCCCATGTAATCTGCTTGGGTGTTAAGACTCTTTCCTTGCCTAGAAAGGATAAATTGACCTTCTTTCTGTATAATCTTACAGAGTACACTTTTCTTACAAGTGACAATTTAGAGAAGCACATTGCAATTTTCCAGCAATGTGTGAGAGTGACCAGAACAAGGAATCTTGGTCCAGGTTCATTTTGTATTCATATAGTAGAAAGGTAGCTGAATATGCAAGATACTTTCAGGGTTGGGTCTTACTCCTGGCTCCCCTTCTAACTTTATATGCAGCCTTTAAAAAATATTTTATTTTTTATTGACATATAATTGACTTGAGATACCATATTAGTTGCAAGTATAGATCATCACTGTTGTTCAGGTGTTTAGTCATGTCTGACTCTTTGCGACCCCGTGGTCTTCACTGATGCTCAGTAGTTAAAGAGTCTGCCTGCAATGCTGGAGATCTGGGTTCAATCCCTGGCTGGGAAGATCTCCTGGAGAAGGAAATGGCAACCCATTTCAGTATTTTTGCCTGGAGAATTCCATGGACAGAGGAATCTGGTGGGCTACAGGCCATGGGTCACAAAGAGACGGACTGCAGCACACCAGGCTTCCCTGACCTTCACTATCTCCCAGGGTTTGAACAAACTCATGTCCATTGAGTCGGTGATGCCATTCAACCATCTCATCTTCTGTTGTCCCCTTCTCCTCCTGTCTTCAATCTTTCCCAGCATCAGGGGCTTTGGCCAAAGTATTGGAGCTTCAGCTTCAACAGCTGTCCTTCCAATGAACATTCAGGGTTGATTTCCTTTAGGATTGATTGGTTTGATCTCCTTGCAGTCCAAGAGACTCTCAAGAGTGTTCTCCAGCACCGCAGTTTCAAAGCATCAATTTTTTGGTTCTCAGCCTTCTTTATGGTCCAATTCTCAATATTTCTAGTTTTTATATATGCAGTCTTGAATAAATCATTTAATTTCTCTATGACAAATTTGGCAAAAAAGCTGAATGATACTGACATATGAATTAAGGTCCTTTCAAAACTGTATAAAGTGATGTACAAATTCATGCTAGTGGCTCGATGCAATTGGAAGACTAAAGTCAAGTATTACACTGAATGGGATTATAGCCTGGACCCTTTGGGTGTAAAAGATCCAGTAACCAATTCTCAAATATAAGAGTCACCAGTTACCAGCTATCACTTGGGCTGTTTCTCAGTTACATATCACTGGACCTTAGGTTTTTCCTAATTTGTGGTTTCTTCTCTCAGAGAAAAATGCATATAACATCAGTTAGGGAGAGATGCTGGTATTTCTCAGTGTCATTGCTCACATGATGAGTGTTCTCAGTGAAGCAGGTTGCAGTGTAAGAATTACATGATCATGATGATGATGATGATGTGTGTATGTGTGTGTGTGAGAAAGAGAGAGAGAGAGAAAAGAGAGAGAGAAACAGTAAGCATGAGTGTGTGTGTTTGTCAAAGAAAGGGAAGGATAGAGGGTAAGAACTAAAAATAGCAATGGAGAAGGAAAAAAGGTATTGTATTATAATCTGCAAATCCCCCCCTTGGAAACCAACACCCAACACTTTGTGTGTGTTTATGAATTCAATACCTGTTTGTGGGTAGGAGAGAGCCCAAGACATTTGTAAGAGCATCCGATTATCAGCAAAGCCTGCCCCAGTCTCACCCCACACTCTTCCAACTTCTTTGCACCTAGGCCGATGCTCTTAAGCCTATGATGACGTGATTACGTAGCATGAGGGTATTACAGAGAGATAAATCAGGATGCAAAGATCCTTTATTCATCTACTGTGAAGAAGGCAGCTGGACAGCTTATAAGAGAAACATTTAACTCTGTGAGTATTTCTCAACTTCTGGAGAGTTTAATCAGGATGTAATCAAAGGGCTTTTGTGGGAGTTTGGGGGTTCAATCTGGCTCTAAAACCAAGAAATAGAAGAAAATAACACACTGAACCTGTGGGTCTGGACCAGGGTTGGGGACGGAAATGGGCGAAAACGTGGAGGAAACACATCAAAACTTCCTTCTGTGACAAGCTAGTAAGTGAAACTTCATTATTATAAGGTCACTGCAAACCTTGATTACTAACCCCAAACTGACCCTCCCTTTTTGGCGGCTCCATAGCAAACAGCTTTCTGGAAAAGGAGGGATCTGGGGCACTCGATGACCACAGAGCAAACAGTCCTTTACTCCTAGGATGTGCTTGGAAACTTGGTCCAGCCATCAAGAGGCTGACAGGGGAGTGGGAGGATGAAGGTAAGAAGCCCAGAGTCAGCCAGGAAACGACCGCAGTGCAAGGAGGGTGCACCCAGCCATCTCCCTCCAAGGTGAAAGTGTCTGTTTGTTCCTAGTTGAAGCAACGTACTTGTTGGATTTTTGTTTTTGTTTTTTTCATGGCTTTGGTTTGGGTCTTCTTTGACTCTGAATTATTTGATTTTCTCTGCCTCAGCGGGACCCTGGGTGACATCTGTGGGTCCAATGGCATCAGAGGAGGAGACGGGTCCTCTGCCTGTCTTCTCCTCATCCTTGGCCATCAGCAACAGAATTGGTTATCTGCTCATATCTTTGCTAAGAAAGAGGGAGAAGAAGTCTAGGATGATAATCATAGCATCTGAAAGCCTGACTCACGAATCTTCAGAAACTGCCCTTATTTAGCTGGAATTTATGGAGCATCACCCTCTTGCTTCCTACAACTGAGCTCTGCTGCCTTGGGACTAAGGCAATGCCAAGCTCAGTGCCCTGCAAAACTATGCCTTGAAATCTTACATTGCTGCACCCACTTCTTTCTTCAGGAGAAGACTTTGTAGTCTTCAAAAGGGGAAGGGCTAACATTGTTTTAAAAACAGGAAAACATTCTGCCTCCTGAAGGAATGAATTACTTGACCCTTTTGGAGGCAAAAATGTGAAACGTCCGCTTGTAGCTAAAATCATGTCTGATATTGGATTCAGGTTTATTCAACTCCATAGAGGCCCTAGGAAAACATGGTCAGGATAAGTTCAGCCGTCGGTGATACCTGGGGCTGACAGGACTGACTTCCAAGGCAGGACAGGGTCATATTTGTTCTACTCCTCCCAAGGGTTTTACAGGGAAAATTGGGGGGTAAGTCTATGCCAGAAACACCCTAGTGATTGGTGGACTGTCCTACACACTCAGAAATGAAATACTATACCTGAAATGCACAATAAATGTAAAAACAGTTAGTCATAGGGCAAATCTTGAGTGCCATGAGGATCGAGGGATTAGCCAGGCAACTGTTACATAACTTTCTGAGGAGAATTCTTTTACAGAATGCATTGCACTTAGAATTGGACATGAACTCAGTCCTGGCCTAGAGTTGTAACTTCAGAATGAGATAAACATGCAAAAGAAACTCGCCAGAGAAAAGGGGAAGTATAGTCAGGGGGACATAGAAATCAAGTATCAATTTCAAATTCTTTGGGGTTACTGTTAGAAGTATCAAAGAAATCCAAGGATGGCTTCTTAAGAGGGAATTTTGAGACCAGAAATGGGGAATAGTTGGAGTATTTGAATGATGCAGAGGGTTACTCAGGAAGTGAAGATAGCAATTACCTCTCTGGTACTTGTCAAGCAGTTGTCAACCCATGGTCCTAGGGGAATGGGTGTGAATTTGCTTTCACAAATCCTGAAATTTGCTTTCAGGGTTCCCTTGACTGTCAGAAGATCTACTACATAGTTATTTCATTTTGAGTACTTTTCACCAAAAGCTGTACATTGTTCCTGCTTATTTTCCCCATTACCCTAAAATGAAAAAAATTTTGATTCATTTTATAGATAGAATGAGATCCAGAGAGGTGATACAGCTTATCCAAGTTCATATTAAACAGTCTGGTGGAGCAGGAATTTGAAATTGTTTCTTCTTTGATCTGAAAGCATCTACTCTTTACACTGTTTTGCCCCCAGAAGGTGATTTGGCTGATGAAGGTGATCTTTGCTGTTGTTTAGTTAATAAGTCCTGTCTGACTCTTAAGCGACCCCATGGACTGCAGTCCACCAGGCTCCTCTGTCCATGGGATTTCTCAGGAAGGAATACTGGAGTGGATGGCCATTTCCTTCTCCAGGGGATCTTTCTGACCCAGGGATTGAACCTGCATCCTCTGCATTGGCAGGTGGCTTCTTTACCACCGAGTCACATTATAGATTTGGGGTCTTACAAAGTAGGATCCCACTTACACTTGCCAGATATCATAGAAGATGCCCAGTTACATGTGAATTTCAGATAAACAACAACAGTTTCTAAGTATGTACCATGAAACCAGTGAAATATTTGGGATATACTTATACCAAAAAAAAAAAAAATCCTTTGTTGTTTATCTGAAATTCAAACTTAACTGGATGTCTTGTATCTTGATTTGCTAAATCTGGCAATCCTAAACTTAGTAGGGTCTCTAGATTGGAGAAACGTTTGTAGTTTCTCATTGCTTAAAAACAATCAGGAAGTCCAGAAAGGTTGATCTGAGAGTAATTCTCCAGTTTTCCTCTGTGGCTTTGGCAGAGTTGGGATGTGTCAGTCACTGGTGGCACAGGGTGAGGGTAATGCTGCCCTTGGCTGCCCTCCAGCCATTCCCATGGTCCCAAACACACTTGGGGAAGGCACAGACTTGGCCTGTTTACCAGGGCAGGAGAGAGCCCACAGCACAGAACTGGATTCAGTGGGCAGAGGAGCT
The DNA here is from genome assembly GCF_910594005.1 of Cervus elaphus. Lineage (NCBI taxonomy): Eukaryota > Metazoa > Chordata > Mammalia > Artiodactyla > Cervidae > Cervus > Cervus elaphus. The sequence continues at coordinate 24,847,840 of NC_057836.1, forward strand.
GGCAGAACATTTCCCAAAAACCACCGAGGGGTTTATGAGGTGAGGATCAGCTGATGCCTTCCCTGTGGCTTGATGGAGAAAGTCACAGGGTCGGGATCTCAAGACCCAAGGTTCAAGACATTAGTTCAGTCTTTTCATTTATGTATTCACTCATTTGACAAATATATATGGCACACCTACTATGTACCACGTACTGTTGTAGGTTCTGAGGGTACCGGAATAAGTAGAGACTGAAAAAAACAGCTTCATGGGGCATATTCCAGTGAGGGATAAAGACAAGATTCGCAGGGGACTTCCCTGGTGGTCCAGTGGTCAAGATATCACCCTCCAGTGCAGAGGTGTGGGTTTATCCGTGGTCAGGGAGCTAAGAATCCTTCCTACCTCATGACCAAAAAGCCAAAACTTAAAAAAAAAAAAAAAAGCAATATTGTAACAAACTCCATAAAGACTTAAAAAATGGCCCAAAACAAAAAACATATATATTAAAAAAAAGAAAAAAGACAAGATCCACTGCATGCACAGGTGATCCAGGGACGTGGCCAGCTTCACTCTCTTCTAGGTTCTAGCTCACAGCGTAATCAATGTGTTTCTATCAGACAAGTTGAGGACTGGCAGGAGAGAATGAAAATAGTGATTGAGGAAAAGAAAATAGGAAAAACATCTTAGAGGCAAGGATTTATTAATAATTTAACATGATTTTGAGAGTCATAAGAAACAGTTGATAAATTTTACAATGTAAGATTTGAGGGATGCGACCTCAAACCCCAAAACCTGCAAGATGAGACAGAGAAGGAGCAGGCGTAAGAGAGCCGGGGGCATGCATTGACCCACAGCAAGTGCCAGACACGGCCTGGGGCAGGCAGGAGGGTCTCTGACCTGGAGAACAGGAGGGTCTCCCCAGGGCAGCCTCAGCACCCACACTTGCAGGGATGACATGGAGGTGACGGGGAGCGTGGGGAGCAGCCAGCCAGAAAGGCCAAGGCTTGGAGGCCATGGCCCACCTGCTGGAACTGCCACCAAATGAAAGTGTGAAGAGACCAGCACAGCCTCCATCTGTTCAGACACAAAGAGGGCAGTCAGGCCCTCTCTGCTGAGGCCTCCACCCTGATGGGGGGACAAGGCCAAGGGCTCCCACTCCTCTCCCGGAGCAAGATTTGAGGGATGTATATTAGGCTCCCCTTGTGGTTCAACTGATAAAGAATCTGCTTGCAATGCAGGAGACCTGGGTTCGATCCCTGGGTTGGCAAGTTCCCCTGGTGAAGGGAAAGGCTACCCGCTCCAGTATTCTGGCCTGGAGAATTCCATGGACTGTGTAGTTGGACACGACTGAGTGACTTTCACTTTCTTTTTTTTTTTTTTTTACAGGAATATAATATTTTTTAATCTGAAAATATTTTTCATTTTTTAAAATTGTAGTTTATTTACAATATTATGTTAGTTTCAGATGGACTTTCACTTTCACTATTGTAGCAGAGAGAGAGAGAAAACATGGTTTCATGAGCCTAGCATTGTCAGGGAGAACTGAAGTTAAGGATACTAGCATACATTTATAATGGATGAAATATGGAATTCTATGAAAACAGGCAGTAGGTCGTGGAAGAGGTTGGTTCAAGGTAGGAGTTTAAGGTTTTGGAGCTTTTTCAGAATCTCCCTTCCCAGATTAAGCACTATCAACATTTGTGATAGAAAAGGAAAAACAAAAAAAATCTTTTAGTTTAGTGTTTCGTATTAATTTGTTATCACATGTTTTTGTAACATGTAATAACAGTGATTTGTTATGTTCTTTTATTTGTACTTAAAGAATGACAATGTAACTTTTTGTAACTAAAATGTAAGTCTGGGAAAACCATATTGGATAAGTTCTTGATTTGGATAGGAGAAAAAGTTGAAGATTCCCGAGAATTAAGTGGCTAAAGAATTTCTTATCTTTTAGGGGAGTTAAAGCACAAACTTATGACTTAATCACCTCTTATTGTCTTCTGTGTGTGTGTGTGTGTGTGTGTGTGTGTGTACTGGGAATGTATTGAAAGCTTTTGTAGTATCAGTATACCTGGTTCAGAGGTACCCCTATCCAGACAACTACACTGTCACCTCCCATAACTAGAAAAGAAGTCTTTGGATCACATGAGGATTAAATAAAATACGGGCCATAAAGAAAACAGGCCATAAGAATGGGTCAATAAACATTTAGAATCAGATTACTTTATAGTTAGGTGGAAAAATATGTAAAGCTTACAGAACATTTCAGTGCTGCCAAGTCTAGATAGTCTTCAGCACATTTCTCTCCCTTTACAGATGGTGGAACTAGTGGTCAATGAAAAGGACATAATTATTATACATTCACACAGAAAGCTGTTGGCAGACCTACTGGAACAACAAATCTACCTTGATTTATCAGTTTTTGGCTTATAGCCTACTCTGCTGGCTGCCTCCATTGACATATACCTCATTTTCTTAGATGGTAACTTCTTTAAAAGATGGTAACTTCTCCCTTTTGCTGTCAATACAAAAGGCCGAGCTTCCTTATCAAGATGCTTTTCTCCCCATCCCCCTGCCCCCGAAGATTGTTGTAAAGGTCATCATAATAAGCAATGGTCATCATACGTTGAAGAATCTGTCTCTTTCTCTCTCTCACTGTTCAAACAGCCTGAAAGAAAACCATCAGCCACCCAAACACTAGCAGAATGAGCGACAATGCTGCGTTGGCTCCTCCGGCTTCCAACCAGGGTCCCACCACCCCACGCAAAGGGCCCCCTAAGTTCAAGCAGAGGCAGTCTCGTCAGTTCAAGAGCAAGCCTCCTAAGAAAGGTGTGAAAGGGTAAGGCCAAAATGAAAAAGAAGGTTTCCTATTTTTCTGAGAGATTAATGCTCACCATATTAAATAGACTTATAAAAATTTCCACCTCACTCTCTGTTTCCTAACACAATCTTTGCTGAATCATATTTTTTCAGTCCTGGAATCCTTTCTCTCTCAGCTCCCACATATACAGCCACATTTAACATGGGAAATGGACCCTTTCACAGTGACCTTTGGCTTGACCTTCCAGACTCTTCTTGACCACTCTCCTTTGCTGATGTAAACTGTGCTTTAATTTGGAACACAGAATCACTGGCTGCTTCTAGAACACACGGTTTATTTTTCTGGCTTCAGATTTTCTCTCTTCAGTTCTTTGTTTTGCTCTTTTTCTCCCTGGCAAAATCTGATTTATTTTTCAACACACACTCATGTTAATTTCTTTTGGAAACCATTACTGACTCCCTTAGACAAACATTATCATTCCTTCCATGTTTGCATTTTGTACATTCAGCTATTGTAACTTGTACTATTTTATAGTACATGTCTTTCTTTCGTCTGTTCCCTGAGACTGAGATCCCTGAGAGAAAATTTGTGTATTGTTTTTTCCCTAACTCTCAGTACCTAATACAATTCCAGGAACAAAGCAGATGCTTAATATGTACTTTTGGAGAAACTAAACAAATAGATAAATTAATCATTTTAATGACTTTTCATATTGCTTTCTCATTCCAATTTTTAGTTTAAAAAGTAGAGCTTGACCACGGTTGCCCCACCGACTTTCTCCCCTCCGCCCTCCCCCCCCCCAATTGTCTTAGGTTACATTTTTACAGAGGGAAACTCTCTCTTTTGGGACACATTGTTTAAAACCTGTTTGAGTGACACTTCCTTTGCCCTAGTTCAGTGCACACAAAAGGATTTTCTCAAATACAAAAAACTGAAGCCTCTTCTTTCCCCTTGAATCAGGAAACTCTTCACATGACTCATTCCAGGATCTTTTGGCCCCGGTATCAGCTAACATCTCTTGTGTTTTTTCCATAGGTTTGGAGATGACATTCCAGGCATGGAGGGACTAGGAACAGGTGAGCAATCTGAATATTTAAGTGAGAATCTTACCCCCTGACTTTGACCATTTTTTCTGCTTCTGGCCTCAAGGAGCAGTTCAACGTCATTGGAAATACATAACGCAACAGATTTTTTTTTGAAGACCTAGGAATGTAAGGTTTTAATTTAACTTCCTGAATAAGTATGTGTGTGCCCAGAGGCAAAAACTCAGAGAAATCAGGCTAGTCCCAAAGTTCAATGAATCCTTGTGTTTTGTTATATACTCTAGAAGGTGTGGGCTTCCTTGGTGGCACAGTGGTAAAGAATCTGCCTGCTAATGCAGGAGATGGATGGGTCGTGGGTTTGATCCCTGGGTCAGGAAGATCCCCTGGAGGAGGAAATGGCAATCCACTCCAGTATTCTTGCCTGGAGAACCCCGTGGACAGGGGAGACTGGCAGGCTACAGTCTATGGGGTCACAAAGGAGTCAGACACAACTGAGTGTACACACACACACACTCACACACACACACACACACACACACTCTCTCTCTCTCTCTCTCTCTCTCTCTCTCTCTCTCGGGCATACAATAGTGAATTGTAGACATTCACAGTAGAACAATTCTCAGAATGAGTCTAGCACAACTCCTTTATTTTTCAGGAGAGAAATCGGAAACATAGAGGAATTAAATGATAATCTGAGGCTACAGAGTGAGCTATTGGAAACAAGGGTGGGGCCTGGAGATCCTTTCCTCTCCACCGGGCCAGCCACTTCCTCACAAGCTTCCTCTTTTTTACACATCCTCTGGCACTCAGAACAGGGCCCTAGACACTAAAGTATCTGGAGTAATAAGTTTTAATTGGCTAGAATTTTTATTGGTTGGATAATACATGCAAACTACTTCATATTCTCTTAAAAAATTAATAGACTTTAAATTTTAAAGAAATTTTAGGTTTACAGAAAAATTAGGCAGAATTTTTAAGGGATTCCTACAGATCCCCTCTGCCACCTTCTTTCCCCGTACATCAGTCATACCCCCTGTTATTAACCTCCTGCATTTAGTGTGGTACATTTGTTATACTTCATGAACCAATTTTAACACATTTTTATTAGCTGAAATAGCTTGCTCATTCTTTGTGTTGTCCAGTTCTTAGGTATCCACCATTACAGGTTCATATGGAATCACTAGCCCCCAGATCTCCTGTGCGCTATCTGTTCAATCCTTTCTCCCCATAAACTCCTGACAACCACTAACCTTTCTACTGTCTCTATCGTTGTAGCTGTTCAGTCACTGAGTCGTGTCCGACTCTTTGTGACCCCATGGACTGCTACACACCAGGCTTCCCTGCCCTTTACTCTCTCCCAGAGCTTGCTCAAATTCATGTCCATTGAGTTGGTGATGCCATCCAACCATCTCATCCTCTGTCGCCCCGTTCTCCTCCTGCTCCATAGTTTTGCCTTTTCCAGATAGTCCTCCAGTTAGAATTGTATAGTAAGAGCTCTTTTACTTAGTAATATTTATCTAAACTTCCTCCATGTCTTGACATGGTTTGATAGCTCATTTCTTTTTTATCACTAGATATTTTATTGTATGGTTGTATCACAGTTTTTATCCTGTTGATAGGCATCTTGATTGCTTCCAGGTTTTGGCAATTATGAATAAAGCTACTATAAACTTCTTTGTGCAGGTTTTGTATGTGGACACAAGTTTTCAACTCATCCAATACACTTTTGACAAATGACGGCATTCGTAGCAATCAGTTTCCTTTCTGAACAACTCTCAGTACATTTACTTTTTTAAATTTATTTTTAATTGGAGGATAATTGCTTTACAATATTGTTTGGTTTCTGCCATAAATCCACATGAATCAGTCATAAGCATATCTATTATTTACTTTTTATTGTCCAGTGCCACTCCTCAGATCTCAAATAGAATTTCTAGTCACTTTGATAAAGCTCATCTGCTATTCTTCTAAATCAAATGCTTCTCTATTTTGACCATGTGTATATAAGACCAGAAAATTCACTTTGGACTCTGGAACATATCCTTAACTCTGCCAAACTATTTGGAATAGTGACAAGAGGGAAATTATTCTGAGGGAAATTCTGAAGTCTTCGACCTGGTTCTAGTTCAGTCTCTATAACCATGAGATTTTTTTTTTCTCTAGGTATTTAACCTCTCTGGGTATCAGCCAGCTTCTCTGTAATTTGGGAACAATATTATAACTTTTAACAATACATAAAGGAGCTTGAGAGCAGTTAGAGAAGCCTATCTGGTTGGTAGGTAGTAGGGAAACTAGATTTCCAGACCATGCGAATTTAAAGCGCCCCAAGATACAGGTTCGATCCCTGGGTCAGGAAGATCCACTGGAGAAGGGAATAGCAACCCACTCCAGTATTCTGGCCTGGGAAATCCTATGGGCAGGGGAGCCTGGAGGGCTACAGTCCATGGAGTCACAGAGAGTTTCAGACACAGCTTAGCGACTAAACAACAACAACTTCTCACTTTAACCCATGACCTAACTAGAATTCCACCTCTGTCCCCTCCTTAGTGTTTTGGTGAGACTTCGAATGATCAGAGGACTACACTCCCACAGAATAGTCCCAGTCCGAAATCTTGGAGCATCTCCCCAGAAAGGATGCCAAATAAAACTAACACAGATCCTGGGGGAGCCTGTTTGGGTGGAATCAGAGCCCCGAAGAGGATTAATGAAACAATTGTTCTGATCCTCCCTGTGATGAAGGGCCGTTCTTCCCACGGCCGTTCTTTCCTGTCATCTGGGCAACAGATGGGAGACAAGGGCGAGGTGTCTTTGCCTGAACGATGTCCTTTTGTGCAGAAGAGGCTCTTCTGGGGAGTGAGATTGGCTTATCAGTTCTTCTTCTCTCTCTTTCTTGCAGATATCACTGTGATCTGTCCTTGGGAGGCATTCAGCCACTTGGAGCTGCACGAGCTCGCTCAGTTTGGGATCATCTGAACCACTGGAGGTTCTGCCACTCTCATTAGCTTCTGCTGTAACTCTGATTACTTCTGCCCTATTGATCTGCCAGAATTCTGACATGCAGATGTGGGAAATGGTTTCACACACCCTCACTTCCCTTAAGTGACTACTAAGAGGTGTCTGAGTGCCAGACTCTTTCATGCAGCATAGTTTAGCTCAGAATAGTGGGTGAAATCAACTTTTAATGAGGCATTCCCAACATCACCCCTTTTTCCTATCAGCTGGTTAGAAGTCATCCATATTTCTCTAAAGTCCTTCAAATCTGTTTTTGCTGGGCACTCAGTACTCTTGGTAGAAGGCTTTTAAGATATCGTTTATGTCCCTCCTCTCCCCTTTTCTTTAATAAAGGAGATATTTACCTCGAATCTCAAGATGAAGTTGTATTAAATGCTATAAGCAAATATCTGTGGCCTTGTTCTGAGACCCAATTAAACAAAGAAGGCACAGTTACACAGGAAGTAAGCACTGTGCATGCAAAAAAGTGTGGGATTAATAGGCAAGTTCTGATTTGACTTTGTCATGACCTCTTGGGTTCTAAATTTTATTGCACCAGGTTATCCCTGAGACCTGATGCAGCTTTAAACTGTACAGTTCTGAGCTGGTGGCAAACTGGAGATGTAAACTCAAGACCCTGACAATGAGTATTCTTTTCATTGCCTTGGTTCCACTGATTGAAAAGCTGTTTATCCTTTAAAGTTTAGACGTAGATGCAAAAGCTAGGTTACAGAATCTGAAAAATAAAATGATGGCTTGCTTCACCCCGAAGTTGTGTCAAATGTAATGTGCACACAGCTATCTTTCCCCAATACTTTCAAGGCAGTTGTGCAATTCAAGGGCTTTCTATCTGACCTGGATGCTTTAGGGTACTAGCAGTATTCATTTCTTCATGTCAGTTTTGTAATTTGTGGTAAAAGAATGAAGTAAATTAACTGAAAAGAGAGGCAGGATGATAGAGGGAAAAGAGTTTTGGGTTCTAATGACATGTCATCATTTTGAGTAAAGATCTCATGCTTGGGATCCTCCAGTTTGCCTGAATTAGACAATCAAAGTTCACAGTAGCAATAAATCCTGGGACACAGAGTGAGCATGAGATGCACTCAGCACTGGAGAACATTTCTTCTGCTGTTGATTCTACATTCACTGTTGTCCAGCAACAACATTGTTACCATCTGGCCAGAAACCTGGAAGCCCGAAGGACACGTTTGGATTGTAATTGGGTAAAGAGAATGGATTTCCAGGTCATAGGAATTTAAAGCCCACATCATTTTAGTTCAGCTGCTCAGTCATGTCCAACTCTTTGCGACCCTACGGACTGCAGCACACCAGGCTTCCCTGTCCATCACCTGCTCCCGGAGCCTGCTCAAACTCATGTCCATCGAGGTGGTGATGCCACCCAACCATCTCATCCTCTGTTGTCCCCTTCTCCTCCCGCCTTCAATCTTTCCCAGCATAGGGTCTTTTCCAATGAGTCCGTTCGTATCACATAGCCAAAGTATTGGAGTTTCAGCTTCAGCATCAGTCCTTCCAATGAATATTCAGGACTGATTTCCATTTGGATGGACTGGTTGGATCTCCTTGCAGTCCAAGGGACTCTCAAGAGTCTTCTCCAACACCACAGTTCAAAAGCAGCAATTCTTTGGTGCTCAGCTTTCTTTATGGTCCAACTATCACATCCATACATGACTACTGGAAAAACCATAGCTTTGACTAGACAGACCGTTGTTGGCAAAGTAATAAAGTTGGCAAAGTAATAAAGTAATAAAGTTGCTTTTTAATAATGCTGTCTAGGTTGGTCATAGCTTTTCTTCCAAGGAGCAAGTGTCTTTTAATTTCATGGGTGCAGTCATCATCTGCAGTGAATTTGTAGCCACAAAAAATAAAGTCTGTCACTCTTTCCATTGTTTCATCATCTATCTGCCATGAAGTGATGGACCAGATGCCATGATCTTCCTTTTTTGAATGTTGAGTTTTAAGCCAACTTTTTCACTCTCCTCTTTCACTTTCATCAAGAGGCTCTTTAGTTCCTCTTCACTTTCTGCCATAAGGATGGTGTCATCTGAAAATCTGAGGGTATTGATTTTTCTTCCTGCAATTTTGATTCCAGCTTGTGCTTCATCCAGTCTGGCATTTTGCACGATGTATCCTGCATATAAGTTAAATAAGCAGGGTGACAATATACAGCTTTAATGTACTCCTTTCCAAATTTGGAACCAGTCTATTGTTTCATGTCTGGTTCTAACTGTTGCTTCTTGACCTACATACAGATTTCTCAGGAGGCAGGTAAGGTGGTCTGGTATTTCCACATCTTTGAGAATTTTCCACAGTTTGTTGCGATCCACACAATCAAAGGCTTTAGCATAGTCAATAAAGCAGAAGTAGATGTTTTTCTGGGATTCTCTTGCTTTTTCATCCAATGGATGTTGGCAATTTGTTCTCTGGTTTCTCTGCCTTTTCTAAATCCAACTTGAACATCTGGAAGTTCTCGGTTCAAATACTGTTGAAGTCTAGCTTGCCCAACTAGAATTCCATTTGTCCCCTCTTTATGTTGCTGAGACCAAGCTCAGGCTGCTTACTGCATGACAGGACAATAAATCAAGAGGTGAGTCATTTGGGAAGAATGGTGACTTTATTTGGAAAGCCAGCAGACTTAGAAGATGGTGGACTAGAGAACTGTGTTGCCTAGGTTTGGATGCTACTTTACTTTATAGAACAAAGTAGGGGAGGTGTCAGGAGGAAACGGAGAAGGTAATGGCAACCCACTCCAGTACTCTTGCCTGGAAAATCCCATGGACGGAGGAACCTGGTAGGATGCAGTCCCCGTGGTCGCGAAGAGTCGGACATGACTGAGCGACTTCACTTTCACTTTTCACTTTCATGCATTGGAGAGGGAAATGGCAACCCACTCCAGTGTTCTTGCCTGGAGAATCCCAGGGGCAGCAGAGCCTGGTGGGCTGCCGTCTATGGGGCCGCACAGAGTTGGACACGACTGAAGCGACTTAGCAGCAGTGACAGCAGGAGGTAAAATTTTAAAAGGTGATACATTTTTTCAAGTATTTTCTGATTTTGGCCATAATCCAAAGGGGACTGTTAATTTCTTCTTTCCTGCAGCCATTTACAAGTGGGCCTGGTCAGGATGTTTCCAGTGAGCTTAAACAAAGGCATTTTAGCCCAACATTCAGACATGGGAGCCAGGGCTCCCAGAGGTGGGCTGTCATGTATACTTTGCATTCGTGCATGCTCTGGTGTGTCCGATTCTTTGTGACTCTGTGGACTATAGCCCACCCGGCTCCTCTGTCCATGGGATTTTCTAGGCAAGAATACTGGAGTGGGTTGCCACTTCCTTCTCCGGGGGATCTTCCCCATCCAAGGATTGAACCCGAGTCTCCTACATGTCCAGCTTTGGCAGGTGGATTCTTTACAACTGAGCCGCCTGGGAAGCCCCATGTATACTTCAAGTTATAGGTAACATCCCTTTAGTGATTAGCTTATAGCAAAAGCACTAGAATACAAAGGTTAAAGTAAAAGAAGCAGATCCAATATGAAGTCACATTTGTTCTTCCCTAGTATACTTAGTGAAAGAAAGTGAAGTTGCTCAGTTGTGTCCAACTCTTTGCGACCCCATGGACTGTAACCTACCAGGCTCCCCGGTCCATGGGATTCTCCAGGCAAGGGTACTGGAGTGGGTTGCCATTTCCTTGTCCAGATCTTCCCAACGCAGAGATCAAACCCAGGTCTCCCGCATTGCAGGCAGATGCTTTACCATCTGAGCCACCAGGGAAGCCAGAGTACACTTAATGCAAAATAAAAAAGTATAGAAGAAAAAGTAGGGTCTAAATTTAAACGTGAAACTATGACATGCAAGGTGAGTAGTGGTAAGGATGTCTTACCACCCTCAGGAACTCCCGCCTCCACTCGTGTACCTGTTTTTGAGGAGTTGCTTTGTTTGCAGCCAGACCCTTTAGTCTGCACTTGCTCTTCCCAGTAGAAGGGTGTGCCTTTCACTTAGGGATGCCAGTGCTCTTCTCCGGCTGGAAGCCTGTCCACATTCAGCTTACTTTGCAAATGTTTTCTAAATGTGAAGCTATAACTTTGACACAACAGGATTCACCCAGAGGAACACAGCCAATGGCCACAATGGAGAAGGATCTAGAAACCACCCTAGATCCTAGATCCTGAAGAACTGTTGAAGAATGCATAATAGTTAGGCTGAAAGAGAAAATGATCATTGTCAGCAAATTTTTTTACAAAGTTGCAATGAACAGGATGGCACAAATATTTCCTGTAGGAGTCTAGTAATTAATGGTAAGTTAGAATAGATATAATTCATTTAGTATTTCCAGTTTTATTGAGATATAGTTGACATACAGCACTATATAAATTTCAGGTGTACTGCATAATAATTTGACTTAAGTATGTCATGAAACAATTATCACAAAAAGTTTAGTGAACATCCATCATCTTCTAAAGACACAAAATTAAAGAAATAGAAAAAAATGTTTTTCATGTGATGACAGAACTTTTAGAATTTACTCGCCACAGTTTTTACATATAACATATAGCAGTATTAATTATATTTGTCATCTTTCTGGGGCCTGTTAAACAATTTTTGGACTTCCTTGCTGGCTCAGTGGGTAAAGAATCCACCTGCAATGCAGGAGAAACAGGAGACATGGGTTCTATCCCCAGGTCGGGAAGCTCCCCCATGGCTTGGCAACCCACTCCAGTATTCTTTCCTGAGGAATCCCATGGACAGAGGGTCCTGGCAGACTACAGCCCATGGGGTCACAGAGTCAGAAATGGCCAAAGCCACTGAGCACGCATGCACAAACGTTACATCAATAGTACTAATTTATCTTATAACTGTGAGTTTGTATCTTTTGACTGTCTTCATCTAATTCCCTCTCCTCCCAACACCCTACCCCTTGGTAACCACAAGTCTATTCTCTTTTTCTATGAGTTGTTTGCTTGTTTGTTTGACTTTGAAGTATATTTTACCTACAACACTACATTAGTTCCTGTAACAAAACATGGTGTGGAATAGACATAAAGTGCTTTCAAACTCTAAAGTTTCATTCTTTCTATTCCTAAATTCTAAATCTATCTTTTCTAATATTTTAATAAGAAACAAGAAAATCCTGATTGCACAAGCAGCACATATGAAAGAGATAAGGCTGAATTATTGTCCCTATCAAAATCCCAGGAGTGGAGATGCCATATTAAGACAGAGTGAGGAAATTTTTAACAAAGGGACTATTTGCAAAGGTTTGGGAAGTGTTAAGGAGAATCTACAAAAGGTAGTAGAGTAACTTGGGGCTACAGGACCAACCTAGACCTGGAAGAACCCTGAGGTCAGCTCTAATCATAAGAAAGCACCACCACCCACCACCCACCTGGTGAGAGGGAGGTGGTCTTCAGTAGTGAGATACTGCCAACCCACCCTGATCACATGGGCAGTCAGGAGGGAAGGGGTGAGGCTAATTAATAACCCAACATTGTTCTCCTATGCTCTACTCTTGCCCTGATGCCTCCCATGGGATAAATCTAACTTTGAAGCCACGGAGCTTATCAGTGTGATCAGTAGGGGCCACTTTCAACACCAAAGAGCAGGTGGAGAAGGGTGGAAAGTGGGTGTGAAGGGGCAAATTGGAAATATACTGCATAGCAATAGTATGGAAGAACAGACACTTTGTCAGCCAGTGATGTTTACTTAGAAGTGGAAAATAGCATGGATACGTTTGAAACCTCCAAATGTGATTCTAAAGGTAAACCTGGGAAGTGCAGGAAGCACAGTGTCAAATATGAAGAACACAACAGATGAAAGAGAACAATTGCAGAAGTTTTCATCAAATTTTAGGGTTTGGAGGATTAAAAAAAAATCTTTTTTATGTTTTGTTGATAAATAAGAGCTGTTGAGAATCTCTTTTTAACATGCACAAAATTTGAGCCCCACTCCAGGTTTTCTGAATAAGAATCTCTAAGGGCGATATCTTAGAATCTGTATTTTTAACGAGTCCCCAATAATTCTTTTTAAAAACAGCTTTATTTTATTTTGTATTTTTCACCAGGGAGGATCTTAATTCCCCGATCAGTGATCAAGCCCATGCCTCCTGCAGTGGGAGTGCAGAGTCTTAAACACTGAACCACCAGAGAAGTCCCTCCCCAATGATTCTTATGTTTGTACCAGTTTGCTTCCTGATGTGGTCCAAGCCTACATTTTAAACATCAGGAATTAGCTAATGCTGAACATGTTGCCACCCAGTGACTGATGTAAGTGGTTCTCTCTGTTAGTCACTCAGTCATGTCTGATGCTTTGCGACCCCATGGACTGTATGTAGTCTGCCAGGTGGCACGGCCCATAGAATTCTCCAAGAATACTGGAGTGGGGAGCCATTCCTTTCTTCAGAGGATCTTCCCAACCCAGGGAATCAAACCTGTGTCTCCCACATTGCAGGCAGATTCTTTACTGTCTGGGCCACCAGGGAAGCCCTTATTTGCCCCTAGGAACATACCTAATGTGTGAGAATACAGCCTAATAGCATGAGTTCTGACTCAGACTGTTGTGTTGACTAATAGAATAGATAATGCCTCCCTCCTCCACACCTAACCCAGGTAAGTACTTCTCCAGTTGCAGAGCATGTCAGAGAGTTCAGAATCTAAGTGTTGGACAAATTCCAAGAAGCTAGAGCCAAAGAGGCACCATTATTCCCAGGGCTGACCTCTTGCTGTGGCCTGGCGTGGCCACTCTCTCTCTGTAGCCTGTTTCACTCCCGTCCTTGTCTGCCTCCTCTGACAGGAGTAGGTGGACCAGGGACTTAAAGAGCTTTTTCTGGACAGGTGGTGGCAGTGAACCTCACTGATCCTCCACCTCTTTCCTGTTTGTTTGTATCCTTGGGTAGAAGTTGGGGGTGACGGGGCTGGTGAGGTAGGCACCAACCCCCATTCCAGAGTTCTGAGCATCACAGTTAGAGCAGAAAATAAGTGCTCCTCTGGTATGCACGCCTGAGGCAAATAGACATAGCTGCTATTAAACAATTGCTATGGTGCTGTTGACCTTGATTGTGAAAAAAAAATCAAGAAGCACTGTAAACTGAGGAAAGGAGAGCATTTTCTCAATAACTAGAGAAGTGAAGGGAAAAGATACACAGACAAGAATAATCAGTAAGCCCAATATTCAGTGCAAGAGGGAAAATAATCACACAAGACTGAACAACATCAAAACCAATATTATGAGAACTAAGCAAATATGACACTGAATTATTTAAAAGAGAGAAACAGAGGAGGGCTTATGTTTTATAGAAGACTTGAGGGGAAGGGTTACACGGGCCACAAAAATAGCATGTTTGTGTTAAATCGCTTGTGCTTTTTGCAACTGGAAATGAGGCTTGATTTCTAACATCACCATGGCAGAGTCAGACTGCTGAAAACTGAAATTTACAAGCGAGAATCATGGGGAAGATTCTCCACATCAGTCACACCATCTCCTTGGGGCAAAACAGCCAGGAGGCCTGGGCTCTGCCTGGCTGTGGTGCTCAGAGCCTACTAAGTGATCAGGAATTCACTTGTCTTCTTTTGGGCTTAGTGTGTGAGAATTAAAGCAAGGATATTGCATTAAATAATTGCCAAGTATAAAATGCTAAAAATCAAATAATAAATCTAGGCATATGTCAAACAGGAACAAACCGTTTCTCTTTACGGCCAGAAGTCCTAAGGCACTGAGCCTGTTTTCCGGCCTTTTGCATTGAATGGTTAACTACTTTCACACATCTCCAGAGTCCCCTAAACTAAATCATATGTAGTGCTGCCACCTGCTGTCATGAATGAGCACTTCATGAACACTGTGAAGACCTTATCTAATAGACTTTTTTTTTGTTTGTTTCCTTTGTAGTGCAAAAGCTTTTAAGTTTCATTAGGTCCCATTTGTTTAGTTTTGCTTTTATTTCCAATATTCTGGGAGGTGGGTCATAGAGGATCTTGCTGTGATTTATGTCGGAGAGTGTTTTGCCTATGTTCTCCTCTAGGAGTTTTATAGTTTCTGGTCTTACATTTAGATCTTTAATCCATTTTGAGTTTATTTTTGTGTATGGTGTTAGAAAGTGTTCTAGTTTCATTCTTTTACAAGTGGTTGACCAGTTTTCCCAGCACCACTTGTTAAAGAGGTTGTCTTTTTTCCATTGTATATCCTTGCCTCCTTTGTCAAAGATAAGGTGTCCATAGGTTCGTGGATTTATCTCTGGGCTTTCTATTCTGTTCCATTGATCTATATTTCTGTCTTTGTGCCAGTACCATACTGTCTTGATGACTGTGGCTTTGTAGTAGAGTCTGAAGTCAGGCAGGTTGATTCCTCCAGTTCCATTCTTCTTTCTCAAAATTACTTTGGCTATTCGAGGTTTTTTGTATTTCCATACAAATTGTGAAATTATTTGTTCTAGTTCTGTGAAAAATACCGTTGGTAGCTTGATAGGGATTGCATTGAATCTATAGACTGCTTTGGGTAGAATAGCCATTTTGACAATATTGATTCTTCCAATCCAGGAACACGGTATGTGTTCTAATAGACTTTTGAATCCATGGGACTGATTCTGAATTTGTTCCTTTCTGTTGACCAGTTTGAACTGTTATGCTACTTGGCTATTCATATTTAAAGTGCAGTGAAGTGAAGTCGCTCAGTTATGTCCAACTCTTTGCGACCCCATGGACTTGTAGCCTATCAGGCTCCTCCCTCCATGGGATTTTCTAGGCAAGAATACTGGAGTGGGTTGCCATTTCCTTCTCCAGGAGATATTCCTGACCCAGGGACTGATCCCAGGTCTCCCGCATTATAGGCAGACGCTTTACTGTCTGAGACACCAGGGAAGTCCTATTCATATTTATCATGTACATATTTGTCTACCCATAACATAAACATTGAAAGAGTATACGAGTGAACACAAATTCAGAGTAAGTCTTGTTTCCACTCAGTGCCCTAGGTCCATATCCAATGTGACTGTTATCTTTAAGGAAAGGGGAATTTATGACTGAGTGATAGTCCATTGTATATATGTACCACATCTTCTTTACCCATTTTTCTGTCGATGGATATTTAGGTTGCTTCCATGTTTTGGCTATTGTCCTGCAACAAACATCGGGGTGCATGCATCTTTTTGAATTATAGTTTTCTCTGGATATATGCCCAGGAGTGGCATTATAGGAATCATCTGTTAACTCTATTTTAACTTTTTAAAGGAACCTCCATACTGTTCTCCATAGTGGTTGTACCAATTTACATTTCCACCAACATTGTAGGAGGTTTCCTTTTTCTCCACCTCCCCTCATTATTTATTAATATTATTTGTAGACTTTCTCATGATGGCCATTCTGACCAGTGTAAGGTGATACTTCATTATAGTTTTTCTTGTCTGGAAAGTTCCATGGATGGAGGAGCCTGGTGGGCTTCCGTCCATGGGGATGCAAAGAGCTGGACACGACTGAGCGACTTCACAAAAATTAGCGATTTGGGCATCTTTTCCTGTGCCTGTTGGCCATCTGTATATTTTCTTTGGAGAAATGTCTCTTAGATCTTCTCATTTTTTGAATATTACTCAGCCATAAAAAAGAACGAAATAATGCAGTTTGCGGCAACATGGGGACCTACAGATTATTATACTAAGCAAAGTAAGCCAGACAAAGACAAATATCATATGATCTTGCTTATATGTGAACTCTAAAAAAAGATACAAATGAACTTACTTACAAAACAGAAAGAGACTTGCAGACATAGAAAACAAATTTATGGTTATCAAGGGAGAAAGGGGAAGGGGAGGGATAAGTTAGGTGGTTGAGATTAACAGATACTATTACTATATGTAAAATAGATAATCAAGAAGGAACTGTATAGCACATAAATATATATGTGTATATATATATTCTTTTTGAATCTTTGCCCATATGAGTTATTATAAAATATTGACTATATAATATATTAATATTTCATTATGTATTATATTTATGTTATATACGTTATATATTCATGTGTATCAAAAATTTTATCCTTAGTATTAGAAAATATTGACTATTATCATATGTTAGTATATCAATTAACGCTATATATTAATGCATATCAATTTTTACTTTTATGTTATTACAAAATATTGACTATATAATAATTAATTAACATATATTAAAATATTATATTGGGCTCCCAGGTGGCACTAATGGTAAAGAACCCACCTGCCAATCAATGCAGGAGACATAAGAGACGTGGGTTCAGTCCCTGGATCAGGAAGATCCCCTGGAGGAGGGCATAGCAATCCACTCCAGTATTCTTGCCTGGAGAATCCCATGCACAGAGGAGCCTGGCAAGCTACAGTCCATAGAGCTGCACAGAGTCAGCCATAACTGAAGTGACTTATCACCCACACACAATATATTATATTCAGTTCAGTTCAGTTCAGCTCAGTCACTCAGTCGTGTCCGACTCTTTGCGATCCCATGAATCACAGCATGCCAGGCCTCCCTGTCCATCACCAACTCCCGGAGTTTACTCAAACCCATGTCCATCGAGTCGGTGATACCATCCAACCATCTCATCCTCTATCATCCCCTTCTCCTCCTGCCCCCAATCCCTCCCAGCATCAGGGTCTTTTCCAATAAGTCACTCTTCATATATTAATATAATACACATATTATATTAATATATATTCAGTAATTAATATATTACTATATATTCAATATTTTATAATAACTTACAAGGGTAAAAAATTAAAAAAGAATATATATATATGAATCAACATGCTATACATTTGAAACTAATGTCATACTGTAAATCAACTGTACTTTGACAAATAAGTAAATAAATAGCAATAGAAAAGGAAAAAAGAGAAAGAGAATTTGGACACAGACACAGACAAACAGAGGGAAGATGGCCTCGTGACAATAAAGGAAGATAGGAGTTGTGCTGTGACAGCCAGGAGATGTGTACCATCAGAAGCCAGTGAAGCAGGGAAAGATGTTTCCTTAGAGACCTGAGGCTGATGCAGAAGTGAAGGTGTCATAGGTTTGGCTGATAAAGCACCTGTCCAGCATCTCAGAAATAGCTGAGTGGCTTGGGGGAATGGGCAGCAGACTCAGCTTCCTTCAGTGATGGTGATGTCCAAACCAGAGAATTTGGTTTTGTGATTGTTTTTTGGCCATGCTGCATGGCTCGCAGGATCTTAATTCCCTGACTGAGGACTGAGCCTGCTCCCTCAGCAGTGAAAGTGCTGAGTCCTAACCCCTGGACCACCAGGGAATTCCCTCTGATTATTATTTTGAAACCAGGTTTACACTTAAGCTGTTACAACTTGTGTGTGTGTTTGTGTGTGTGAGTGTTGTTCAGTTGAGTCTGACTCTTTGTGACCCCATGGACTGTAGACAGCCAGGCCCCTTTGTCCATGGGATTCTCCAGATAAGAATACGGGAGTGGGTTGCCATTTCCTTCTCCAGGGGATCTTTCCAATCCAGAGACTGAACCTGCGTCTTCAGGATCGGCAGGTGGATTCTTTACCATGGAACCACCTAGAAAGCACAACAATGCAATTCACAAGCTGTTGGAGAGCATTTATTTATTATAAATACTTGAAAGTTGGGAGAAGTAAGCCTGGTCTGTGGGTGGTGTTGATGGCTACAATGAATTTTCCTCAAAATATTTCTCTTAGTTCTTTATGGTGTGTAGTTCCTACCAGCAAGACTAAGAGAGCTATAAAGCAAAACAAAGGCCGAATCTTCATAGAACTGGACTTAGACTGCCATCTTGTGGATGTTTAGATTTGCAATCTAGTGCTGACAAAAAACAAATATGTAAACAAATGTACATATTCATTCTTAAGGTATGTGAAAACTGTTGGAAGAGACTTGATTATTCACTGAAGGCCCTCATGTTGCAGAAGAAAAACTCGAGGCCCAGAGGATGAAATGACCTTGTGACATTTTCATTTGGCCAATCTGATGGGCAATTTTAATACATCAACTATGCACTCCCAGCTCAGTAATGAAGACTGTGTAAGTTCCAGGTTGGACAGATGTGAGATTTGGGGTAAGATTAAAGAACTGGACATGGAACAACAGACTGGTTCCAAATAGGAAAAGGAGTACGTCAAGGCTGTATATTGTCACCTTGCTCATTTAACATATATGCAGAGTACATCACGAGAAATGCTGGGCTGGATGAAGCACAGGCTGGAATCAAGATTGCCGGGAGAAGTGTCAATAATCTCAGATATGCGTATGACACCACCCTTATCGCAGAAAGTGAAGAAGAACTAAAGAGCCTCTTGATAAAAGTGAAAGAGGAGAGTGAAAAAGTTGGCTTAAAGCTCAACATTCAGAAAACTAAGATTATGGCATCCAGTCCCATCACTTCATGGCAAATAGATGGGGAAACAGTGGAAACAGTAGCTGACTTTATTTTTCTGGGCTCCAAAATTACTGCAGATGGTGATTGCAGTCATGAAATTAAAAGACTCTTACTCCTTGGAAGGAAAGAAATGACCAACCTAGACAGCATATTAAAAAGCAGAGACATTACTTTGCCAACAAAGGTCTGTCTAGTCAAAGCTATTATTTTTCCAGTAGTCATGTATGGATGTGAGAGTTGGACTATAAAGAAAGCTGAACACAGAAGAATTGATGCTTTTTAACTGTGGTGTTGGAGAAGACTCTTGAGAGTCCCTTGGACTGCAAGGAGACCCAACCAGTCCATCCTAAAGAAGATCGGTCCTGGGTGTTCAACTGGGTGTTCAATTGGAGTTGAAGCTGAAACTGCAATAGTTTGGCCACCTGATGAGAAGAGCTGACTCATCTGAAAAGATCCTGATGCTGGAAAAGATTGAGGGCAGGAGGAGAAGGGGATGACAGAGGATGAGATGGTTGGATGGCATCACTGACTCAATGGACATGGGTTTGGGTGGACTCCAGGAGTTGGTGATGGACAGGGAGGCCTGGCGTGCTGCGGTTCATGGGGTCACAGAGTCGGACACGACTGAGCGACTGAACAGAACTGAAAGATAGGATGAGGTTCAAGAATGGGAATGAGGCTGAGCGATGGCTCTTAATATATTATTTTATCACAATCTTAGTGTTATAAAACCAGTATAAAAACATGTTTTGTAAAGCTAAAGAACTTATTCCAACAGCAAAGTACTCATTATATGCTTTCAGTTCTCCACTTCTTAGAGGCAACTCTTTCTATGCGTATGCTTCTATTTTTTATCTTCTTGTAGTTACCACAACTTTAAGTAATAGGCTTATGTCTTTATTTAATCACTGTTTAGAGACTCCTTGCTATAAAAGCTGAAATATTATCTTATACCATTGACTACTTGCCCCATCTATTCTTCCCTAAATTCAGTCCCTACCAGAGCCTCTATCTTACTGGACCACTCTGGACTCGTTATCTTCCAACCCCACAGCATTACGGTGTCATCCCAGACACCCTCGTTTTTCAGATCACACTTGTGGTTTCCTTTCTAGAAATGTTTATGATTATCTTTTATCCTTGGTGATCTAAAAATGACAAAGATTTTTCAAACATCGCTCTCAGCTATCAGGGAATCCTTCTCTGTTGAAAAGTTCTGTCTTTCCAAGTTTGAGGATTGTTTTTTTTTAAAAACTGCCTTGATAATATCCTCTGCACCATTTTCTTTGTCCTTCTTTCTCTGGAATTCTAAATCAATAGATGGGTTCTCTTTTTCCTCTTGTATTATATTTCTTTCTCTTTATCATTTTGCTTCCATTTTTTGACTTTTCTCTTTTTTATTTTTCTACTATTTATTGGGTTTGTTGGCAATCCTATTTTTAACTTCATTACTGTCCTTTGCTTGCTCCTTTTTCTTTGCATGGATTCATGGGTATAAAGTCTTTTTGAATACCTTGAATTCTCATTTTTTCCTTGTGATCTCGTTTTTGCTTTTCTCTTCTTTTCTTCTCTTTTTGATGCCCTCATGTCTGGCTATCTTTGGTTATCTTCACATTTAACAATGAGAGATGGCATCTGGTACAGGCGTCTCCTCTGCTAAATTGATTTCCAATTGCTTTCCTGATAGGCTGCTCCATGGAGTGGAAATTCTGAGATGGAGTTGTTTGCACAGATGGGAGTTTGTGGAATGGCAGGCTTAGCTATAAAATGAAATAATGTGGGGATGGCTGTCAGGTGGGGCTCCTTCAAAAGTGAGAGTGAGAAAACTTTACTGTGGGTGCCAGCTAGAAGCCTCAGCTCCCCAGATGAAGGAGGTGTAGAGAGGAGAAATGAACTGTCATACCTCTTCTCTGTTTATATGTTCAATAAATCTGTCTTTTTCTAGGACTCAGACCAATCTTTCCTCCTGAGTCCAGAGCCCCACTGAGATTCTAGTTGGCAGATCATGGCACCCCCATCCCCATATTGGCCCCCTTATGGAACATTCCAGGCTTTGACTTCCTTTAGTGTGGTCCATCAATATACTCCCATCTGTTTTCTGTCTTCCAGGAGTTTATTGAAACCTCTCATCTATTGGTTATTTTTGTCCCCTATCCCTGCTGTTTTCTGGATTTTGTGTGAGTGTGTGTGTTTTGGAACTATTTCAGTGTGTTCTGGGAGGTACAGTATATAAATACACTTACCCAGTCTAGCGACTTGAACAATTTGTTAGAATCCTTTTGATGTTAAATTGTTGTATTTTATTAGTGCTAGTATGGCTTTCTGATTCTCAATAAAATATTCTGCCTCTCATTTGTGTTTTTAGGATGCTGTTTTCATGATATGGAAGTTGTTTCATATCTACAAAGGAACTTGGAGGCAGCTTCTGTCTCTTCCAGACTGAGGACCTTCATGTACTCTGGGACAAGATGTGCCCTTTGGCACACAGAAAACATAGCATATTATTCCTGCCTTCTGGGAGTTTAGATGATAGCAGGGACACAATTATTCAAGAAAAAGAGAAATCAGTAAAAGACATTACATCATGAAATACTAAATTGTATAAAACAGACTGATTGCCCTTTGTGCTCTTTTAGCAGGGTGAGAACCATGAGGCTTGGAGATTGCATGGATGACTCCTTAGGGGAGCTAGAACCTGAGCTGGCTGAAGAGGGGACCGTAGTTAGAGAGAAGATTGGTGGGTGAGAATGATCAAGGTACATTCAGAGGCCCGTTGAGGCCCATGAGGACTAGATGGAGGCCAGTCTTTTATTGTCTGATGAATGAGACAAAACCTAATCAAATGTGTGGAATCATGTCCTCAGTTAGTAAACATTAATTGAGCATCTTCTATGTGCAAAGTACTATGTCAGGCACTGGATGAATAAAGCAAGAAAAAGGATGTGAGAAAGCAATCTTTATCCCTCGTTGAAAGTGAAGCTGAAAGTGTTGGTCTTTCAGTCATGTCCAGCTCTTTGAGACCCCATGGTATGTAGCATGCTAAGCTCCTCTGTCCATGGGATTCTCCAGACAAGAATACTGGAGTTGGTTGCCGTTCCCTTCTCCAGGGGATCTTCCCGACTCAGGGATCAAACCCAGGTCTCCTGCATTGCAGGCTCACTCTTTACCATATGAGCCATTTTCAAATGGTTCTCACCTTGAAATTGTCCTGATTAGATTACATAAACAAACACAGCTGATGAAAGCATGAAAATATACATAAAGATGACACCCATTTTAGGTCACTCAGTTTCTTCACTTGTAAAATCAGGTGATAGAATCTCTAAGTCTCCTTCTAAAGATTGTTCAATAAGTTGTTGGCCTATTTCATTTTTAATCCAGAAGCTTTCAAGCTGCTGGAAATGAATGGCAAGGACAGGCAGAGTTGAATTAATCAATATTCACTAATCTTTTTCAATGCTATATATTAATGGTAGCAATATGATTAATCTTTTAAATACTGTAATTGGTTTTATAACATTGTAGTAGGGTACTTCCCTGGTGGCTCAGATGGTAAAGCATCTGCCTACAATGTGGAGATCAGGGTTCAATCCCTGGGTTGGGAAGATTCTCTGGAGAAGGGAATGGCTACCCACTCCAGTATTCTTGCCTGGAGAATTCCACGTACAGAGGAGCCTGATGAGCTATAGTCCATGTGATCACAAAGAGTTGGACATGACCAAGTGACTAACACACAGTAGGGTAATAAAGCATTTCTTGTAAGAGTCTTATTGTGAAAATGTGGAAGGACTACACTTTGGGGCAGGGCTAAACTTCTTATTCTTAGTCAATAAAACAGGTGCAAAGGCCACTGGGGAAATGGGAAAGGGAGAGAAATTGAACCCAGAAGTTTAGGAACATTCTCAATGTGAAAATGAGCTTAACTAGAGGCTTGTGTATCTCATTTCAGAAAAATGGAGTAATAAATTTCTAAGTCTATTTTTTTTTTCTTTTTTCAGCAAGGTAGGTTCATTTTTAGTGTGTGTAGGAAGGAAATTGTCTAAAGACTGTAGGGAAAATTCAGGAAACACACCTTGGCTTCTTTTTTCCCACTCTTTCAACTCCTTCGCTCTAAATAGATTTACATTCCCTAGTCCCACAGTGTCCCCACCAGAGACTATATTCCAGAACTGTATAACTTTAACATTTGCAATTTATTAGTTAGTATTGTTTCCAGTTGCAAGTAATAGGACATTTGTTTATTTTTTAATCTTCACTTTGTTTAATCATAAAAAAGTGGAGTGAACATATGTAGATTCTAGTGACAGTTCAGTTGCTCAAAGATGTCCTGGACTGGATTTCCATGTCTTTTCTTTCATGACTTCAAGATGGCTGCTTCAGTACCAGCCATCACATCCATGTTTAAGATAGGATGAAGAAAATATGGAAAAGATCCAAAAATAGCCAGAGAATAAAACAGTTACACCTATCCTCACCCCAGTAGATCAGAGCTATATTACATGGTTACCTCTAAGCAAAGTGGACCATGAAGCTTTTCAGCTGCTATACAAAGAGACCACTAGGATAAAGGAGTTGGGAATAGCTTTTGGGTACAGTCACTAACGTCTGACCCATTTTCCCATAAATCAGCAGCATATTTTAAACAAATAGATGCCTAAGCTTACGGATTTTCCCTACAAGGATTTGCCAAGACAGTTTATGGATTGATATTCATCTACTTATCTGTTCAACAAATATTTATATTAAGCCTTACTCTGAGCCAAGTCCTATCACAATGATAAGTAAATGGCACAGTCTGTTCCCTCAGGGGCCTTCCAGCAGAGATTGATAAATTGGAGCAAAAGGAGAACACCTAAATTAGCTTGAAGTTGGAAGGGTATGGGCAGAAACATACCATGTGCCAGCCGCTGTCTTATGTATGGGAAATACAAAGTCCAAAGAAACTCTCAGTCCAGTGGAAGGGGAAAGATAAGTGGAATAAAGGATCTAATAGAAGTCTTGTTGCCCAAGTTTTTCCATTATGAGGCCTGCAGGCCTAGGGAATCATTGCTTTTCTTATCCATTTTAAGACAGGAGTCTCTTAGTTGTTTCCTGGCATCTGATAGAGCTCAAAGTTCAGGGCCTCAGAAACAATATTCTCTTGAAACCATGTAACTCACTTTGGGATGTAAACCCATAGTCTTATAACTGAGATCACATACCTGGTCTCAGGATTTAATGAAGCTCAGGTTCTTGATGTTTCATCACAGAAAGAATTCAGTGAGAGACAAAATGACAGGTAAGAAGTGGACTTATTTATAGAGAAACACACTCCACAGACAGAATGTGGGTCATCTCAGAAGGTGAGAGCAGCCCTTGCCAGGGTATGGGACTGTCAGGTTTTATAAGAGTGGGTAATTTCGTACCCATGGGATGAGAAGGTTGAGATGGGTGGATGGCATCGCCGACTCAATGGACATGAGTTTGAGTAAACTCCAGGAGTTGGCGATGGACAGGGAGTCCTGGTTGTGCTGCTGTCCACGGGGTCGCAAAGAGTCAACACAACTGAACTGAATTTCATAGGCTAATGAGGAGGAGGAGTATTCCAGCTATTTTGGGGAAGGGGTGGAGAGTTCCAGGAATTGGGTCACTGCCTATTTTTTGACCTTTATAGTCGGCCTTGGAACTGTCTGTCATGGAGCCTGTGGGTGTGTGATTTCGCTTGCTGATGTGTTACAATGAGCATATACTGAGGCTCAAGGTCTAATGGAAGATGGCTCGCCTGTCCTCTTGGACCTATTTGATACTAATCAGTTTTTGTCATGCATGTCCTATGCTTGTTTCATTCTCTTAAAAGTTGTGCCCTGACCCCTTTCCTCCTGTTTCACTTCTCTCTACAAGCTTTCCTTAGTTAGGTTTTCTGGTATACACACACACACCCTCTTCCTTTAGTCTCTAGATTTATGCAACTGAAGATCCCATATCTTCTTTCTTCACTCCACCTTTTCTTTCACTTCTATATCTTCTTTTGTCTCAATAGTCACTTTAAACTTGCGAAGAAGTTTCATAACTCCTTTGCCTAAAGTGCTCACCTAGATCTAACATTCAATCAATATGACCATGTGGGTTGCTCAGATATTGATATTTTCACAACATAGGCAAGTAACTACCACCCTGAGCCCCCTAAGTTTTCCCTGCACCCCCACACCCTAGCCTCTTCTCACAATCAGAAACCAAGAGGTTAATACCTAACAATGCCTAAGACCTTTAGAATTTGGCCTTATTGCCCATGCCTTACTGGTTATTAAATGTTGTTAATATCTATTCTGAGCTGTTCAGTAGAATACAGAGTCTGAAAAGCTCAAATACCTCCAGGGCCAGTAGGTGACAGAAGTGGGTAAAGCTGACTGAACAGAACCAGAGATTGTGTTACATTTTAGATGCCATCTATAAGCAGTAGCCACTAGGAATCTGGAGTAAGCTGCAAATAGGTGATTTGTCACTGAAACATTAAAAGAAGCATCAGTCCCTGAAACATCTTCTCTAGGTTTTAGTTTCCCCTACAAAATCTGCACCTGCAGCTCATCAGAAAAGCTCTTTGAGATGGACCATTTCAGACACCCACGGAATATGTCTGGGACACCAGAACATCCTCAGAGAAAGTATCCTGCAGCTCACCCAACTCAATGAGCTGGCCTTGAGTTGATGTGTCTGTATTAAGGCTCTTCCTGGAAAGCAAAAAATCTTAGGTGTTCTTTTATCAGGTACATGTTGTCAATTGGGCTGCTTATCACAAGCCACTGACAGTTGAAACAATGGCTTATGGCAGAGAGAAAGTTAATGTAAAATGTCAATCCAGGTAAACTGGAGCCACTAGTTATTTTTGTAAAATTTTCTGTGTGTTCATCACATTAGGGAAAGGATGTGGATTGAATACAACATTTTTCCTATGGACCTAACACTACTGGCCATTAGAAGCTATTGATCACTCAAAATTTCTCTTCTATTTAATTTTAGTGTCATATTGGTCTTTGGAACTTCAGGTTTCACATTTCCTCCATAATCAGCTTTCTGTTGGAAGATGAGGGCTTCCTATACTGTTTTTCTAAAACTATGTAATTTTGGGGTATTTTGCTTAGTAAACATTGATAGAACATTTATTATATGTTTGATGCATGCACACTAAGCCACTTCAGTCATGACTGACTCTGTGTGACCCTGTGGACTGTAGCCCCCCAGGTTCCTCTGTCCATGGGGATTCTCTAGGCAAGAATACTGGAGTGGGTTTCCATGCCCTCCTCCAGCAGATCTTCCCAACCCAGGGATCGAACCCGAGTTTCTTATGTTTCCTGCATTGGCAGGCAGGTTATTTACCACTGGTGCCACCTGGAAAGCCCATATATTTAGTCCTGGTATGCAGGGTTTACTGCAATATTAGCCTAAAATAAGTAAAAATAGCTTGGTTTATAAATAAGAGAAACTGAGACTTTCCAGTTACATTATGTGCCCTAAATAGAAACCTTCAAGTTGCAAACTTTCAAAGATGTGAAGGTGCATTCATCTATCCAATCACGTCAGTTATTAGGAGTTCACGTGTCTGGTGTACACTGTCGTATGTGTTCATCCTCTAAAGTGGTTGTGCGTTTGTGTGCTTTACTGTACAGGGCATAGAATACAGTAGTACAGTATCTTTATTTGAAGCCCAGGACATCCAGAAGCAAGCATAAAAGCAGCAGTGATGTAGCTGGTTGTTACATTTTAGTCCCTAAGCTGTGTCCAACTCTTTTGCGATCCTGTAGACTGTAGCCTGCCAGGCTCCTCTGTTCATAGGATTTCCCAGGCAAAAACACCGCAGCAGGTTGCTATTTCCTTCTTCAGGAGATCTTTCTGACCTAGTGATTGAACCCCTGTCTCCTGTGTCTCCTGCATTGGTACATTATTTACCACTACGCCACCTGGGAAGTCCGATGTAGCTGGTGCTACTGTACTTTTCAAGGTACTGGACTATAAGATTAAAAATGTTTTCTTTATTTTTTTGTGTTTGTTTGTGTATTATTTGTGTGAAGATTATTATAAACCTATACCAGTACAGGGCTATATAGCCAATTGTGTTAGTTGGGTACCTAGGCTAACTTTGTAGGAGTTACAGACAAATGAGACTTGTGAATGCACTCTCAGAATGGACACTTGTTCACATGTAAGGGACTTTCTGTAATTGCTCGATGACAGGACAACGGAGCCATGCCTCCAACCTAAGTCTATTCAAAGCCATAACCTTGTCCCCCAAACACAAAAGTCCATCTGTCTGACATCCACTGTGCTCTCACCATCACCCAGAACTTGTCTGAAAGCAATGGTTCACGGAACACATCCCTGGTCTCCTGGTGCCTTTGTTCACTCCAGAGCCAATGGTACTGTGTTGATGAATTCTACTTTGTTAAGCTCCACATTTTAATCTAGAGTTAGATCAGAACTCTATTGTAAAGGACTGCTTACTTCTGTCACCCCAACTTGACAAGAAGGGCTTTTTTCACTGTTTTCTTCCAGCACTTGGCCTAATGAAGAACATGTAGCTGGGATTTAACAAATATTCATTGAATAAATGGAAGAAAGATTCCAGGCTCACCAAACATATGCTCAACTTTGCCTTCAGTGCTTGATCTGCCTTGGGGGACTTTCCAACTGCTTCGACTACTGTCAGATCTTCATCATTAAACATGTGTGGTTGTCACACTGGTAACAGATATTTGTTGGTGACGAATCTGATAAACTGATGCAGAGAAATAACTTCTCTGATTACTTACAGGAGCAGAGAGAAATGCCCTCGAGTGGACATGGTAATAACTGTACATTTTACTGAGATTATACTGGCTGTGCTTCTTTTGCTGCAAGTGGCATAAACCCAATTCACAATAGCTTAACAAAAAGGATATTGATAACTTTTAACCTGTAACTAGGAAGCGGAGTATGGACATTGCCTTTAGACCCTGGTGGGTCCCAGAGCTGAACAATTTTGTTTCTGTTTCTGTCTCTGTGCCTGCTTCCTTTCTCTTGATTTTGTGCTTCTCACTCTGGCTTCATTTTGCGGAAAAGCTCTTTCTTTTTGAGCAAAAAGGAAGGGCCAGGATAGGAAGAGCATAGGTCAATGGTTCTCAGAGTGCTCCCAGCAGAGTTAGCATTATCTGGACTCTGGCTGGAAATGCAAATTCTCGGGGCTTTTCCCAGATCTACTGAATGTGAAACTCTGATAGTGGAGACCAGTAGTCTGTGCTTTTTCAAGCCCTCCAGATGACCGTGATACAGACTACAATTTGAGAACCACTGGATTAAGAATGAGAATTAGGTGAAATGAATGGACTTCACTCAGTGACCTTTCACATACAGAAGTGCAGGAACACGAATGTGGCCCCAGATGAGAGCTGTATGTCTGGAATTCATCTGAAATATGCAGCACTCATTTGAGGAGAGCCTAATTCATTCACCTTGTTGTTGTTGTTGTTTGTTGTGCAGTCACTCAGTTGTGTCCAACGCTTTGTGACCTCATGGGCTGCAGCATGCCAGGCCTCTCAGTTCCTCACCATCTCCCGGAGTTTGCCCAAGTTCATGTCCATTGAGTCCATGATGCCATCCATCATTCACATTAACGATATATTTATGCTTATTTTATAGAGTCTTTAAAAAGTAAAGGATTTGGAGAAAATTTAGTAATGAATTCTACTTTGTTAAGCTCCACATTTTAAGAGTGACAGAAAAATGGGAGGACACTGGGGTCTGTGTTCCATGCCAGAAAGGCATTCAGGGTCAAAATCCCAAAGTTTCCTAAGAACCTTGAGAGCTCTGCAGCTTCCCAATTTTATTTTTTGAGAAATTCTTTTTTTAAATTTTTTAAATATTTAAGTATCCTCTTTTTCTTTTTTTTTGCTCTACAGTAATAGAATTATTGGAACAAAAAGTGTTGTTTGGGGAGACAGCACAAAGGAAGAAAGTTAGGGGAGAATTGTGATCCACTCTGTAACCAGTCTTGAGGGAATAGATATCCTAGTAAAAGGACTTCCCTGCTGGTCCAGTGTTTAAGAATCCATCTTCCAAGGCAGGGTATGTGAGTTCAATCCCTGGTCAGGGAACTAAGATTCCACATGCCTCTGGACAACTAAGACCCAATACAGCCAAGCAAATATTAAAAAAAAGAAAAAGAAATCCCAGTAGATGAAAACAGAAGCCACAGTTCAGAGGAGGGGAAAACTGCCTAAATTCCTTGTATTTCCTGAAATAGAGCCTCCCTTTCCCCCTCCCTGGGGGTGACAAAGGCTCCCGAGGGCCCTCCATTCCCTTAGCAGTAGTAAAAAGTCACTTTGGAAGGCTGTGTTCTGCATTACCTCTCCTTTCAGATTTAACTGTTTTTGTTCTTGCTTGGTCTTTTAATTAAAAAAAAAAAAATGAGAGACTTTCAGGACAGTCAAGATGGTGTCAGCAGCTTGGCAGTAGCTGAGCTGAAATAAAGGTGGCAAGAGCTAAGACAGAACTAAATAACAACTATAAATAATAGAACTATTGAGAATGAAATAATCCTAAGAAGTTATTCTAAATAAAAATAACTAAATAATAATAATACTAATATGATAATAGCAAACACTCATTGACCTTTTATTATGTGCTAGGCCCTTCGGTGTCTAACTCAATGAAACTATGAGCCATGACGTGTGGGGCCACCCAAGATGGACGGGTCATGGTGGAGAGTTCTGACAAAATGCGGTCCACTGGAGAAGGGAATGGCAAACCACTTCAGTATTCTTGCCTTGAGAAACCCATGAATGGTATGAAAAGGCAAAAAGATAAGACACTGAAAGAGCTCCCCAGGTCGGTAGGTGCCCAATATGCTACTGGAGATCAGTGGAGAAATAACTCCAGAAAGAATGAAGAGATGGAGCCAGAGCAAAAACAACACCCAGTTGTGGATGTGCCTGGTGATAAAAGCAAGGTCTGATGCTGTAAAGAGCAATATTGCACAGTAAGCTGGAATGTTAGGTCCATGAAGCAAGGCAAGTTGGAAGCAATCAAACAAGAGATGGCAAGAGTGAACATTGACATTTTAGGAATCAGTGAACTAAAAATGGACTGGAATAGGTGAATTTAACTCAGATGACCATTATATCTACTACTGTGGGCAAGAATCCCCTAGAAGAAATGGAGTAGCCGTCACAGTCAACAAAAGAGTCCGAAATGCAGTACTTGGATGCAATCTCAAAAACGACAGAGTAACCTCTGTTTGTTTCCAAGGCAAACCATTCAATATCACGGTAATCCAAGTCTATGTCCCGACCAGTAATGCTGAAGAAGCTGAAGTTGAATGGTTCTATGAAGACCTACAAGACCTTCTAGAACTAACAACAAAAAAAGATGACCTTTTCATTATAGGGGACTGGAATGCAAAAGTAGGAAGTCAAGAAACATCTGGAGTAACAGCAAATTTGGCCTTGGAGTACAGAAAGAAGCGGGGCAAAGGCTAATAGAGTTTTCCCAAGAGAACACATTGGTCATAGCAAACACCCTCTTCCAACAACACAAGAGAAGACTCTACACACAGACATCACCAGATGGTCAATACCAAAATCAGATTGATGATATTCTTTGCAGCCAAAGATGGAGAAGCTCTATACAGTCAGCAAAAACAAGACTGGGAGCTGACTGTGGCTCAGATCATGAATTCCTTATTGCCAAATTAAGACTGAAATTGAAGAAAGTAGGGAAAATCACTAGACCATTCAGGTAAGACCTAAATCAAATCCCTTACGATTATACAGTGGGAGTGAGAAATAGATTCAAGGGACTAGATCTGATAGACAGAGTGCCTGATGAACTATGAACGGAGGTTTGTGACATTGTACAGGAGGGAGGGATCAAAAGCATCCCCAAGGAAAAAAAATGCAAAAAGGCAAAATGGTTGTCTGAGGAGGCCTTACAAATAGCTGAGAAAAGAAGAGAAGTGAAAGGCAAAGGAGAAAAGGAAAGATATACCCATTTGAATGCAGGGTTCCAAAGAATAGCAAGGAGAGATAAGAAAGCCTTCCTCAGAGATCAATGCAAAGAAATAGAGGAAAACAATAGAATGGGAAAGACTAGAGATCTCTTTAAGAAAAGTAGAGATACCAAGGGAGCATTTCTTGCAAAGATGGACAAAATAAAGGACAGAAATGGTATGGACCTAACAAAGGCAGAAGATATTAAGAAGAGGTGGCAAGAATACACAGAAGAACTGTACAAAAAAGATCTTCATGACCCAGATAATCACGATGGTGTGATCACTCACCTAGAGCCAGACATCCTGGAATGTAAAGTCAAGTGGGCCTTAGGAAGCATCACTATTTACAAAGCTAGTGGAGATAATGGAATTTCAGTTGAGCTCTTTCAAATCCTAAAAGATGATGCTGTAAAAGTGCTGCACTCAGTATGCCAGCAAATTAGGGAAACTAAGCAATGGTCACAGGGCTGGAAAAGATCAGTCTTCATTCCAAACCCAAAGAAGGGCAATGACAAAGAATGTTCAAACTACCACACAATTGTCCTCATCTCACATGCTAGCAAAGTAATGCTCAAAATTCTCCAAGCTACGCTTCAATAGTACATGAACCATGAACTTCCAGATGTTCAAGCTGGCTTTAGAAAAGGCAGAGGAACCAGAGGTCAAACTGCAAACATCTGTTGGGTTATCAAAAAAGCAAGAGAGTTCCAGAAAAACATCTACTTCTTCTTTATTGACTATGGCAAAGTCTTTGATTGTGTGGATCACCACAAACTGTGGAAAATTCTTCAAGAGATGGAAATACCAGGCCACCTGACCTGCCTCTTGAGAAACCAGTATGCAGGTCAGAAAACAACAGTTAGAACTGGACTGGAACAACAGACTGTTTCCACATTGGGAAAGGAGTATGTCAAGGCTGTATATTGTCACCCTGATTATTTAACTTATATGCAGAGTACACCATAAGAAACGCTGGGCTTGATGAAGCATAAGCTGAGATCAAGATTGCTGGGAGAAATATCAATAACCTCAGATATGCAGATGACACCACCCTTATGGCAGAACGAGAAGAACTAAAGAGCCTCTTGATGAAAGTGAAAGAGGAGAGTGAAAAAGTTGGCTTAAAGCTCAACATTCAGAAAGCTAAGATGATGGCATCTGGTTCCATCACTTCATGGCAAATAGATGGGGAAAGAGAGGAAGCAGTGACAGACTTTATATTTTTGGGCTCCAAAATCACTGCAGATGGTGATTGCAGCCATGAAATTAAAAGACGTTTACTCCTTGGAAGAAAAGTTATGACCAGCCTAGACAGCATATTAAAAAGCAGAGACATTGCTTTGCCAACAAAGGTCTGTCTAGTCAAAGCGATGGTTTTTCCAGTAGTCATGTATGGCTGTGAGAGTTGGACCATAAAGAAAGCTGAGCACCGAAGAATTGATGCTTTTGAGCTGTGGTGTTGGAGAAGACTCTTGAGAGTCCCTTGGACTGCAAGGAGATCCAACCAGACCATCCTAAAGGAAATCAGTCCTGAATATGTATTGGAAGGACTGATGTTGAAGCTGAAATGCCAATACTTTGGCCACCTGATGTGAAAAACTGACTCATTTGAAAAGACCCTGATCCTGGGAAAGATTGAAGGCAGGAGGAGAAGGGGAGGACAGAGGATGAGATGGTTGGGTGGCATCACCACCTCAACGGACATGAGTTTGAGTAAACTCTAGGAGTTGGTAATTGACAGGGAAGCCTGCCGTCCTGTAGTCCATGGGGTTGCAAAGAGTCGGACACGACTCAGCTACTGAACTGAACTGAACTGAATTGAACTGAGGCCCTTCAGTTGTATTGACTCATTTATTCTTTGCAACTACTCCCATTTTACAAATGGAAAAAACCAACAGAGCTTATCCAATTCAAATAGTATTTTGATTATAAATCTGTTAAGCTTTGTTCTTAGAGCTTATGCAGTTTATCATTCCATAAGGCTACCTCTCAAGAGAAAGTGAACCTCACCAAAGTATGCAGATGTTTGCTAACATTAATCCTCCTTAGTGTTGGGAAGGCCATGGCATGTAGTTTTCCTTAGGAGTCCCTCCGGACAAAAATGGGATCCAATCACCATCCTATCCTCATCCTGACCCTGTCATTACAGCTAAGACATCAGAGAGGACAGTAACTTCTTACTGAGCAGGGTTTCCATCTGCTGTCCTTCCACAGGGGTCAGTAATGGTACCTGTGACTTAGATTCTTCTTCACAATTCCATGAAATTCCTTGCTGTGAAGGTTAAAGGCATTTTCTATCAGAATCTTTTTTTTTTTTTTTTTAATGGGAAAAGCTAACTTGAACCTAACTTGTGAAAAAACACATAAACCTTTGAAGGCCAAGTAACCTGTAACCTGACTTCACAGAACAACTGACATTCACATGCTGAGTTTAACTGTTAATTCACCCCGATTCTTGAAGACTGCTCAGAATGTTCTTTGCATTTTTAATTTCACTGCTGGCTTAGCTGATGGGCTCTGTTTTTCTTATCTGAGCTGTATTAAGAGTCAAACAAGATCTTACATCATTCTACAGGAATAAATTTATAAACTCTGTTTACTTCAAGTTTCTAGTTGACACATAAATTTAGCAGCTACAAAATTACAGATAGCATTACCAGAAAGCTATTAAGCTATTCTCTTTGAGATAATATTTATAAATGAAATATAATTACCACCTAAAGCATGCTCTTTCCAGAGCTAAAAGCAATAAAGCTAAAGTAATAAAGAATTTACAATTAGTTCTCCTGGGAGGAGGAGGCCTCCAGCAGAGTGAGAAGAAGCTGGGGTGATTCATGGGCCTGGGATGGGGAAAGTAGAAAGAAGAGAAGGGGATAAAGAGAGGAGCTTGGTTTTTCCAGACAGTGGGTATATTCCAGGCTCCACTAAGAGAACAGACTTTGGCGCCCAGAGAGACCAAAAGTCTCTTGCCCTCACTGGGGGAAGAATTTTTAAAGTACTTTTCCAACCTGATAGAAACTTTCTCTTGGGAATACTTTGTTCACAGATGTTTTCCCCAAAGAGTTCTCTTATTTTCCCAGATAGCTGCATCTTGAAAAAAAATTAGATGAATGTAGACCAATAACCTACATAGTACATGGCCATTGTCCTTGATGTTTAAATTCAGGTCAGTAAATAATTATCGAGCAGCTACTATATACAAGATACATTGTAGGTATTTTGAAAGTATTAAGATGGAGCAAGATATGATCCCTGTACTCAGGAAGTTTAAAATTTCAAAGGGAAGGGACTTTCCTGGTGGTCCAGTGCTTGACACCATGCTTCCATTGCAGCGGGTGCAAGTTCAATTCCTGGCTAGGGAACTAAGTTCCCACATGCCATATAGTATGGCCAAAAAACAGGGAAAAAAAAAGATAATGAGATAGCTATTTTTTTTTTTTAATTTAAGTTATTTTTTTTTTTTTTAATTTCAAAGGGGAGAGAAGACATGTGATTGCAATCACTAATATTAGCTGTTCTGTGCCAGGCTTTGTTCTCAATGCTTTACACACCTTAACTCATTTAATCCTCATAGCAACCCTACAAGAAGCTGGCGTTATTTAACTTAATAGATGAGGAAACTGAGTTTGAGCCTTATTACAGAACTCGTCAAATGTTACACAGCAAAGCTGAAACTCGAGACAGCAAGAGATGAAATATTTGCCTTTAATTCTTACACTAAATCATTATCAGAGCCTGAGCTATAATTCAGTTGGAGCCCCCTGATTCTTTGCACAAGGCTCCTTTTATTAAAGTATGAAGTCTTTTTGTTTTCTCCTTAATAATGAATGGGGCTAGAAAGGATTTCCATGCTCCATCTGAAACTCCTGCTTGCTTATTCTGAGAAAGCAATTAACTTTAACTCAAACTTTGTTTTTCTAAAGAGCCCCCAAAAGTATTCACTAAGGATTTTATGAAACCTTAAGCAAAGAACTGTTTGTACAAATACCATCTTGAAAGAGTTTTCTGGCTAGAACTAATATAAACGTACATTTACTGTTGACTTTAGGAAGGCCTTCATATGAATATTAGTTTTTGAAGTTTATTTATTTTTAAAAAAATCTCTCGTTTATCTAAAAATGTATGTTTTGGTTCAGCATATTGGAATCAAAGTTTGTTAGATAATGTTTTTATTGGGAAAACTGGTTTTATTTACATAAAATATCTAAGGCACAACTTAAAAGAAATACAGTGATTTTAAAAATATCCTCTAAGCGATTTTTATGCTTAGTGAAATGTCAGACAAAAACAAATATTTTATGTTATCACTTAATGAGTATAACAACACAGAAATGGACTTACAGAGATAGAGAACAAACTAGTGATTACCAGGCGAGTGGGTGGGAGTGAAATAGAGGTATGGGATTAAAAGACACAAATTACCATGTATAGAATGAATAAGCAACAAGGATAAATTGTACAGTACAAAGAAGTATAGTTATTTTTAATAACTTTAAATAAAATATAATCTACAAAAAATTTTGAATCTCTATGTTGTGTACCTGAAATGAATATATTGTAAACCAACTATGCAAGCATGCCTGCTCAGTCACTTCAGTCATGTTCAACTCTTTGAGACCCGATGGACTGTAGCCTGCCAGGCTCCTCTGTCCGTGGGATTCTCCCGGCAAGAATACTGGAGTGGGTTGCCACTTCCTTCTCTAGTGTATCTTCCTAACCCTGGGATCAAACGCACCTCTCTTCTGTCTCCCAGATTGGCAGGCGGATTCTTTACCACTAGCACCACATGGGAAGCCCAAAAACCTATTATAGTGCAGTACTATATAACCGATTGGAGTATTACATATGGTACCCAGGCTAACTTCTTCAGACCTACAAACAAATTTGACTTACGAAAGCACTCTTGGAATGGAGTAGAACTCATTCGTATTTTGAGGGCTTACTGTACTGTTTTGTCATAATTTTAGTCTCCTTTTATGTCTGATTGGAAATATCCAATGATCTCCTTTAGTCCGACACCATCTCAAAAAGTCGTGGTGACAAATGTCCTTATGACTCAGGAGAAGAGGGAGGGTTACTTTGTTCAGATTAATTCATCAGCTTTGCTCATTACTTTTCTGAAGAGCAAATAGAATTTTGTATGTCTTGAAAAGAAATGATTGTTAAAAAGAAGAGATAGCCACTTGAGTATTGTGGAAAGACTTGAATTTTTAGTGTTGGACTAACAGTTTGTGTTTTAGTACTGCCGTGTACTAAATCATGAAAAACTCTCTTGGCAGCAATCTCTGGGAAATTAAATTTACATCCAGGTTTGGTTATTTTCAGGATTAAAGAAAGACACAGTAAATATTCATAAATAATGGCTAGTAGGTTTCCTACACTAGTAGTAGTAATAATAATTAATAATAATACAATAATAATAAAGCTACCCCAAAGGGATAGGATTGGCATCTAAAATGCATTTCATCTTTTCACAATTTTGAAGAAGTTAATCCTATATTCCATACCCAAGAAGGGAAGAGTAGGCCATCTTAGAATGCTGAAACAAAAGATTCAGTATTCATTGGCGGGGTCAGACCTCCAAACTCCTCATCCTTTGTAAGCTGTGTTCAGCTCACCTATGTCTTATCTCCAGCAGAGTAGCTGTGTTGGACCTGTGAACTCCCAGGCCCAGACCCGCTCTTCACAATGTGGCAAAAATTCCACTCTGTGACCCTCCCTTGCCCACAACAATTTTGCTGTGGAAAGAAGGTAATGTGTGGAAGTTGGACAATTTCTGAAGAGCTGGCCATTTCTTTCAGATAGCATCTTTCAGGATTCTGACTACCTGTGAATTTCAGATTGTTTAGTTTGGTTTTTTACCACCACCTGATAGATCAGCTTCTTGCTCACTGCCTCTCTACCCCTCACGTTAGTCCCTGGTTTCCAAAATAGAGTGCTGGCTAATCACTGGAACTTGCTTAAACCTGGCTGGCTTAGTCCACACAGTCTTTTAATGCATCAGAGAAACTTCAGGAGTCATTCCACAGCAGTTTTGGTCTCTGTATTTCTGTCTCAGGCTCTTTGGTGGCTTTCCTGCCTCTCCTGATCTGCCCCCTGTATCAGTAATACCACCAGCACCAACCTGGCCCCACAGTCTGTGGCTCCTCCTCTGGCTTGTGGAATAAAACATTCAGGCAGAGAAGTCTTTCTAGAAAGTGCTCACTAGGGAGCAGCACATTGAAAGTTGTAAAGCCTTTGTGTATGCTTCCACTGGGTGGATCCGTTTAACCTTCTATACAGTGTTTTTTTTTTTTATAAAGGTAAAATGTATGCTTTCACAAGAAGTTCTTAATTGACTATTTTAAAATTAGACTTTCAGAACAAAAACCAACTGGTGATAATACTGACCGGACACTGACTTATTAGAGAAACTAGGTTTTGTGGGATGTTAAAATAGGCCCTGATGCTGGGAAAGACTGAGGGCAGGAGGAGAAGGGGATGACAGAAGATGAGATGATTGGATGGCATCACCGACTCAGTGGACCTGAGTTTGAGCAAGTTCCAGGAAATGGTGAAGGACAGGGAAGCCTGGCGTGCTGCAGACCATGGGGCTGCAAAGACTCAGACACGATGAGCTACTAAACAACAGCAAGGAAAATAGATTCAGGGTTTACTTTGCAAAGGTCAGTGGACACCTTATTTTTCTTATCCTAAATGACCCCTATCATTCCACTTTGAGGGGAAAAAATCAAGAAAAATGTTGTCACATAGTTCTCTCCACTTCCTTCATTCTATCTTTTTTTGAAATATGTGCTACTGCCAACAGCAAAGAACTTTCTAAACAAAGCAAAAACTTGTCTTTGCCAAAGGATAAAAAACAGTCAAGCATTGGGATAGACTCCAATAGTGAATGGAAACTAATGCAGTCCTAAATCCTTCTTCTTAGCATGATCCTTAAGCTTGGAACCTTGACATGGAAGAGCAAAGGGTCATTGTGTTATGTTGGATGTACTATAGCAGCCAGGGACACAGGTAGAAACTTATTTAAGAGAAATAATTTCTGTGCCCTTTGTGTGAAAGTGAAAGTGATAGTTGATCAGTTGTGTCCTACTCTTTGTGACCCCCTGGACTGTAAGCCCCCAGGCTCCTCTGTCCATGAAATTCTCCAGGCAAGAATACTGGAGTGGGTTGCTTTTCCCATCCCCAAGGGATCTTCCCAACCCAGGGGTCCAACCTGGGTCTCCTGCATTGCAGGCAGATTCTTTATAGTTTGAGTCACCAGGGAAGCCCCATTCTATGACCTTTAAATATCTGAAAATAATATCCTTCTCTCTCTCTTGTTTATGATGGTCTCCTTTGCTCTCTCTCTCTCTCACACACATACAGTCACTCACACACCCCCCACAGGTGTTAATTTTGCTAATTTTGTTGATTTTGCTCAAAACTGATCGTGGAAAAGAAAAATGTTAGGAGAGCTCAAACCCACTTATCTCAGTAGATGAATCAGACTGTGACAGGTGGGTTGTAGTTAGATGAGATGAAAGCTCAAAATAAATGCTGTTAGATGAGATGAAAGCTCAAAATAAATGCTGTTTTCCATGAGCAGTGACAAGTAGAACTTACATACCCATACAATTTCAATCCTATTGTACAAAGGGAAAAGAACTGATGTGTGCACATGTCATGTTCTGGTAACAGAAAGCTGCAGTAAGAGAGGGAAGATTAAAAACCAAATGCCTCTGCAGTTCAAACTGGAAAAATGTCAAGTAGAGAGCGTGGAAAAGTGTCAAATGTGAAACAAGGGTCCAGAGGGCAGATAACAAAGATTGGGCCCTGGATTTAAGCTACGTGGGAAGGGAGAAACTACACTGGATTGGGCAAACTGGAATGGGAAAGAAAGAAGTTTAAGGGAAATGTTTTTGAATGTTTTTTGAACATTCATTTGTTTTTTGAACAAAAAATGTTTTTTGGAAAAAATATTAGACTTAAGTAATGATAGGACGTTTATTATTTATTTATTTAAATTTATTTATTTTTAGTGGGAAGATCATTGCTCACAATATTGTGTTGGTTTCTGTCGTACATCAACATGAATTAGCCATAGGTATGTGTATGTCCCCTCCCTCTTGAACCTCCCACGTCCCACCCCTCTAGGTTGTCCCAGAGCAGCTGATTTGAGCTCCCTGATTCATACAACAAGTTTCCACTGGCAGTGATAATGCATTTAAGATACTGTGATACATGTCATGAATGCAAAAATGGAGGGACAATGGTGTGAAAGGACATCTTTGTCCTTTGAGCTGGTGCCATGTGAGGATAGACAGGAAGAACTAAGAACATGCCAGAGAGGGAAGAAAGGAAGCTTGCAGCTCAGAGCAAATTGTTGTTTTGTCCTTGAGATGAAATGGAATTTTGCTCTGCTGCTTAGAAATTTAGGTGACACAGGTCTCAGAATGAATTTGTATAAATATTTCATTCTCTAGATGGAATGGAATTAGATGACCTCCAGCTCCGATAGACTGAGCAAAGGCAGACCGTGGATTTCACATTCAGGTTCTCACATCTGCACTGTGCTCCTCACCTTGGGATACTATTTTTTGTCTTTTAATTCTGAAGGCATAATCACTTCCTGTAGTTGCCTGGGACTCATTTTGCCCAGAACTCACCCCTGGAAGCAGAAGATCCATTGTGGAGCTCACACAGCAAACCATGAGGGTGTCTGAGATGGAGAACCTCATGGTCACATTCACTTCCCTGTTTTTCTCACTTGGCAAGTCTGCTATGTCACCAGGAAGCAGTCCTGTAAAGCTAACATGGTTTTATGGTGTCAAGAATGACTGGGTCACACAGTCCAACTAGGCTATTACTTCAGTGACTTCATTGAAAACACCACTCTCTCTTGCCACTCTTCAGTCCCCACTCCATTGAATCCTATTACTTTCTCCAATTTCCATGGTGACAGAAAGTCCTGATGCTGGTCATTCTTTGGGGGAAATGGTTGTAATAAATATTTCAGGGTAGATTATAGCTCTAAGTCAAGGGTTTTCAATCTTTACATTTGGGATGCTACTGACAGTTGGGGCTAAGTAATCTTGAT
This sequence comes from Cervus elaphus, assembly GCF_910594005.1. Lineage (NCBI taxonomy): Eukaryota > Metazoa > Chordata > Mammalia > Artiodactyla > Cervidae > Cervus > Cervus elaphus. The sequence goes on from NC_057836.1 coordinate 24,888,127, forward strand.
GCTGGGAAAGACTGAAGGCAGAAGAAGAGGGACCAGCAGAGAATGAGATGGTTAGTTCATATCATTGACTCAATGGGCATGAATCTGAGCAAACTCCAGATGGTGGCATGCAGAGGAAACTGGTGTGCTGCAGTCCATGGGGTCCCAGAGAGTAAGACATAACTTAGCAAATGAATAACAACAACAGTTGGTCTCTACCCAGTAGACGCTGGTAGCACAAAATGTCCCTAGACATCGCCAAAGGACACTGTGGGGATAAAATCACCTTCTCAATCACCCTGCAGTGATTGAGAAGCACTGCATCAAACCACTGTCTCCCGTGAGTTACTTATGAATCAGTCCTAAGAGTCTAGCAGGGCCCTGAGAAAAGTGAGAGGTGTTTGGAGCTCAGGGAAATCATTAGCTCAGGAGGCCTCAGGACGCAGCTACGAAGGATAAATACACACCGGCTCTTGTGGGGCAGAGGTAACTTCCAGAACCACTATTAGAAGACTGATGAGGGGAAAACAGAGATAAGGGCACAAGACAACTGAATAGAAAGAGAAGTATTAAGAACAATGTTGCTTTCACTCTATGACTTACGCATGTGTGTTTCCATGCTAAGCCACTTCAGTCGCGTCCAACTCTTTGTGACCTATGGACCTTAGCCTGCCAGGCTCCTCTGTCCATGGGATTCTCCAGGTAGGAATATTGGAGTGGGTAGCCATGCCCTCCTCCCGGGGATCTTCCCTACTCAGGATTGTAACCACGTCTCTAACATCTCCTGCACTGGCAGGCGGGTTCTTCCCAGAAGGAAAACCACAGTGAATAGTCAGGAAACCAAGGATCTTGTCTCCACTCTGCTCACCTCTTGGTCTTTAGACCATGGCTTTATCCTTGGTTTCCCGATCTATAAATTGTAGCAGTGTTTCCAGACCTGGTTATCTTAGATGAGAACATGTTTTGTAACTATGTTCTCTATGAAAGTGTCAAGAATTACTGTTTTTGTACAGCTGTGCCTCACAAATAAGTCAGAAGGCTGAGAGGATGTTTCTCAGATCCGTAGAGGGCCTGGGGCTGGAGTGAGTCAGATTCATCCTAGAGCAGAATCATGTAGTTTGGTGAAAACCCAGGTCATACTTCATAACCTAGCCCTGGATTCTTGGGCATCTGGAACAGTTATAAGGGGCATTTAAGAGTGTGTATATCTGGGACATCCCTGGCCATCCAGTGGTTAAGACTCTGCTTTATTACTGCAGGGGGTGCAGGTTTGATCACTGGTCAGGGAGCTGAGATCCTGCATGCTGTGTGATATGGCCAACTCTTTTTTTTTTTAGTTTAAAAAAGAATGTATATATCTGAGTATATAGCATAGTAAAATTTAACTGCTAATATCTCCCATATAAAGGAATTTCTGTTAGTCTCAATGTATACTTAAGTGTCTTCTCAAAGGGAAAACCTTAGTAAACACAAGTAATAAGCCCACGATACTGTTCATATTGCTTGTGTTCTATAGTAGAAAGAAGATACATGCCTGGCAAAAACTTTAAAAAAATATTAGCTAACTGTATACAGTTATCATTTCTATTGCATGATAAATCTCTTCTCTCTTCTGACCTTGCTAATTTTCTTTTATCTACCAGGACCACTGAAACCTGGGAAACATCTTGCAGCCATGCGCCATGAAACCAGATGTTCTTTCCCATGAGAAACAGTAGTGTAATAAATGTCTCCTTCCCTGCCCTGCTTAGTAGGGTCAATAAACGACACAGTGAAACACTATCTTCTCACCACAAAATAGACGGGACAGAAGCAGAAGATATTAAGAAGAGGGCAAGAAAACACAGAAATATACAAAAAAGATCTTCATGACCCGGATAAACACGATGGTATGATCACTCACCTAGAGCCAGACACCCTGGAATGCGAAGTCAAGTGGCCTTAGGAAGCATCATTATGAACAAAGCTAGTGGAGGTGATGGAACTTCAATTGAACTATTTCAAATCCTAAAAGATGATGCTGTGAAAGTGCTGCACGCAATATGCCAGCAAATTTGGAAGACTCAGCAGTGGCCACAGGACTGGAAAAAGGCAGTTTTCATTCCAATCCCAAAGAAAGGCAATGCCAAAGAATGCTCAAACTACTGCACAATTGCTCTCATCTCACACACTAGCAAAGTAATGCTCAAAATTCTCCAAGCCACGCTTCAATAGTACATGAACCGTGAACTTCCATATGTTCAAACTGGATTTAGAAAAGGCAAAGGAACCAGAGATCAAACATCCAACATCCGTTGGATTACCAAAAAAGCAAGAGAGTTCCAGAAAAACATCACTCCTTCTTTATTGATTACACCAAAGCATTTGACTGTGTGGATCACAACAAACTGTGGAAAATTCTTTAAGAGATGGGGATACCAGACCACCTGACCTGCCTCTTGAGAAACCTGTATGCAGGTCAGAAAGCAACAGTTAGAACTGGACATGGAACAACAGACTGGTTCCAAATTGGGAAAGGAGTACATCAAAGCTGTATATTGTCACCCTGCTTATTTAACTTATATGCAGAGTACATCATGTGAAATGCTGGGCTGGATGAAGCACAAGCTGGAATCAAGATTGCCAGGAGAAATATCAATAACCTCAGGTACACAGATGACACCATACACAGTGGAACTAAAGAGCCTCTTGATGAAAGTGAAAGAGGAAAGTGAAAAAGCTGGCTTAAAACTCAACATTCAAAAAACGAAGATCATGGCATCTGGTCCCATCACTCCATGGCGAATAGATGGAGAAACAATGGAAACAGTGACAGACTTTATTTTCTTGGGCTCCAAAATCAGTGCAGATGGTGACTGCAGCCATGAAATCAAAAGACACTTGCTCCTTGGAAGAAAAGGTATGACCAACCTAGACAGCATATTAAAAAGCAAAGACATTATTTTGCCCACAAAAGTCTGTCTAGTCAAAGCTATGGTTTTTCCAGTAGTCATGTATGAATGTGAGAGTTGGATTCTAAAGAAAGTTGAGCACCGAAGAATTGATGCCTTTGAATTGTTGTGTTGGAGAAGACTCTTGAGAGTCCCTTGGACTGCAAGGAGAACCAACCAGTCTATCGTAAAGGAAATCGGTCCTGAATATTCATTGGAAGGACTGATGCTGAAGCTCCAATACTTTAGCCACCTGATGCGAAGAACTGACTCATTGGAAAAGATTCTGATGCTGGGAAAGATTGAAAGCAGGAGGAGAAGGGGAGAACAGAGGATGAGATGGTTGGATGGCATCACCGACTCGATAGACATGAGTTTGAGCAAGCTCTGGGAGTTGGTGATAGACAGGAAAACCTGGCATGTTGCAGTTCATGGGGTTGCAGAGTCAGACATGACTGAGTGACTGAACTGAACTGACTGAACTGTATTCAGAGTAATCATGGATTTTTTCCTCATATTTTATATGGAGAGCTGATTTTTTAAGATGAGGATTGGCTAGTGGGCAACAGGGAACAACAGTGAAGCAAGTGCAAACACCAGACTGAAAACTTAAGACATCAAAACCTTTTGGAACTTCCTAAAATATTATGTGGAAGATCAGCTCTAGTTTAAAGGAAAGATTCAGTGCTTATTTGTTTAACTCTAGTAAAAATTACTAAAACATATTTGCCCTCGGGAATCTAGACTACTGTACCTGGCCAAAAGGAAGAACCATGTTAGGTAAGATTAACCCAGTTCTTTCTGGAACATATGTGTGGTAGAATTGAGAAGTGTAGGTTTAAGCACAAGAACTGGATTGTCCTTACTTTCTATTTATGTAAGGAGTTGGACATCACCTTTTCTCATTTTCAAACTTTCTGTTGCCCAAACTACAAATGAGGTTTCCCAGGTGCTGCCAGTGTTAAAGAATCTGCCTGCCATCCGCAAGAGACACAGGTTTGATCCCTGGGTTGGGAAGATCCCCTGGAGGAGGAAATGGCAACCCACTCCAGTATTCTTGCCAGGAGAATCCTATGGACAGAGGACCTGGTGGGCTATAGTTCATGGGGTCACAGAGAGTTGAACCTGACTGAGCAACTAAGCAGGAGCAGCCACAGCAACAAACTACAGATAAAAACTGTGTGGGAAATGTTTTTGGGTGTCTGCCCCTGAAATACTGTTGCAAGTTGCAGTTGTGCTAAATTAGATCCGGAGAGCTTAATTATAGTAAAATCTGGTAGTGTAGGAGGTAGCCATTAGCTGCTGAGATAGTAGACTGCTTTTTGTTTCTGTCTGGTCTTTGTAGATAGATTCTAACTTTCCCCTTTTATACCTGTCTCACATTTCATTTCCCCAAACCAGAAAGCTTATCCTATTTGCAAAACACTGTTATTGCAGTCATCTCCTGGGGTATAATTAATCAGTAACCCCCAGTTTAATGATACAATGAATAGAATGGCTAGTTGCCAAAAAGGCAAAGGTGACTTGAAAGATGTTATTAGATTTTGAGGAAAATCCTTGCTTTAAATTGGCACTGGGTAGCTGCTTTATTTCTGTCAGATTCTGGGGTTTCAATAAATACATCTCCAGGACAGCATAGAGAGTAGTGTTAAATTTCAATGGTGAGGTTTATTAAAATATGGGGTAGGCACCCTCAAAGTTTGTGGGTTCCCTGTCACTGAATGATTTCTGATGAGAAGAATGATTTCTTTCCCTGTTAGAGAAACACAAAGAGCAGATAGACAAACCCTCATGTTTCCCACTTAACTTGAAATTGCATGATTTATACATGGTGTCGGCTTCTTAGAACTTTCAGGAATGAGGCGCTGAAGCCATGTTTAAAGAGCAGGTCCACGGTATGTGGTACAACATGTATGATGCTGGAGGGCAACAGTGTGGTGGTTTAGTTGCTAAGTGGTGTCCAACTCTTGCGACTGCTTGGACTGTCGCCTGCCAGGCCCCCCTGTCCATGGGTTTTCCCAGGTGAGAATACTAGAGTGGGTGGCTATTTCCTTCTCCAGGGGATCTTCCTGAACCAGGGATTGTCCTTGGGTCTCCCGCATTGTAGGCAGATTCTTTACTGACTGAGCTACCAGGGAAGCCCTGGAGGGCAACGAACCTCATTGCAAAATGACAAACACTTATATGAAGCATTTGAAGTAGCCAAACTCATAGAAACAGAGAGTATAATTCTGTTAGTTGCTGGTGGCTGGGGGAGGGAGAAATAGAGAGTTGTTTAACTGCTCTAGAATTTCAAATTTGCAAGATCAAAGTGTTTTATATATCTGTGGTACAACAAAGTGAAAACAGTTACCATGGAGGAACCAAACACTTGGAAATGGTTACGATGGTCATTTGAATGTATTTTACCACAGTTACACATTTTTAAAGTACTAAAAATTTATTTTAAATTTTTGGCAGAGAAAAATACTTTGTTTTAAAACCCTCACAAGAATAACTGAGTAGGCGCACAGGACGTCAAGGTGAGAGCTGAGTGAGTGTGATGATACTAGTCTGTCAGAGAAGTTTTCAGATCAGAGACATGAAAGTGAAAGTCACTCAGTCAGTGTCCAACTCTTTGCAGCTCCATGGATATAGAGTCCATGGAATTCTCCAGGCCAGAATACTAGAGTGGGAAGCCTTTCCCTTCTCCAGGGGATCTTCCCACCCGAAGGATCAAACCCAGGTTTCCCTCACTGCAGGAGGATTCTCTAGCTGAGACACAAGGGAAGCCCAAGAATACTGGGGTGGGAATATCCCTTCTCCAGCAGATCTTCCCCACCCAGGAACCAAACTGGGGTCTCCTGCATCTCAGGCAGATTCTTTACCCACTAAGCTATCAGGGAACCCTCCCCCTCCCCCCAAAAATAATAAATTATATATATATATATATATATATATATATGCAGGCATGCTAAATTGCTTAAATATCTGACTCTGTGATATGCTATGGACTGTAGTCCATCAGGCTCCTCTGTCAATGGAATTCTCCAGGCAAGAATACTGGAGTGGGTTGCCATGCCCTCCTCCAGGGGATCTTCCCAACCCAGAGATTGAACCCACATCTCTTGTGTCTCCTGCTTTGGCAGGCAGGTTCTTTACCACTAGGGCCACCTGGGAAGCCTGGATCAGAGAAGGGGAATCACTAAATATTTAGTACAACAAAAGAACACCAGTTTTACTGCTCACTGTTGGTTAAGTGACTTAGAAAAAGATGTATCATGCAGTCTTCCAAAAAATATTTACTGAACAAAGAGGAAGCCAATCATTGTGCCAGGTGATGGGGATTCAGTGATGAATAAGACTGATTTGCATTTTTATACTTCAGTCTACTGTAAATTTCCTCTTGCTGAGGTTGTCAATGACCTTCTAGTGACTAGTTACATTAGAAGCTGATTTACAAGGCTTCCCTAGTGGCTCAGATGGTAAAGAATCCTCCTGCAAAGCAGGAGACTTGAGTTTGATCCCTGGGTTGGTAAGATCCACTGGAGAAGGGAATGGGTACCCATCTAGTAGTCTTGCCTGGAGAATCCCATGGACAGGGAAGCCTGGGAGACTACAGTCCATGGGGTTGCAGAGAGTCAGCACTTTCACTTTTACAGAGCCTGACTATTTCCTTCTTGAGACTTTCTTCTCTATTGGCTTCCTTGACTTCAGCTTCACCTGATTCTTTTTTAACTTCAGCAGCTTCTTCTAGCTACTCCATAAATATTGATATTCTCTAGAATATCCTAGACCCCCCTTTCTTCCAAGTACACACACCCTAGGAAAAGTCATCAATTTGCTAAAGTGAAAGTGGAAGTATTTAGTTGCTCAGTTGGGTCTGACTCTCTGTGACCCCATGGACTGTAGCCTGCCAGGCTCCTCTATCCAAGGAATTCTCCAGGGAAGAATATTGGAGTCAGTGGCCATTCCCTTCTCCAGGGAGGTCTTCTCAATGCAAGGATTGAACCTGAGTCACCCACATTGTGGGCAGATTCTCTACCATCTGAGCCATCAATTAGCTAATGACCCTCAAATCTTACCTCCAGCTTAAACATCTTTATCTGGGCTCCAGAATGCTACATCTTATATACTATCAGAGAGCTTTACCTGAATGTCCTAAACTCAACAGATTTAAAACCCAATTTATTCTCTTTTCTGATATTCTTTTCTTCCTACATGCTTTTTATCAGGAAAGGACAGCATCAATAATTTAATTGCCCAAGCCAGAACTTGGGAGTCATTCTATATTTCTTCCTCTGTGTCGTCCTCACCAAGAAGGACTCAAAATAGTCTGTTAATTTCAGCTCTTTAATAATGCTTAAATATGATTCATCCTCTCTTTCATCCTGCTGTCGCTGCTTGAGTTCTCATTTGAATGATTGCATTTGAATTATTTCAATAGACACATCAATTTCCACCCACCTTGGCTTGACTTTCCTTAATCCATCTGACACATTGCTATCAGACTGACCTTGCCACACAAATCTGATTATGTTGTTTTCTCTGGGCAAAATTCTTTAATAGTTTCCCATTACTTCTAGGACAAATCTTCACCCTTGTCAATGTCTTCTGAGAGCTCTCTTTGCCCTCTTCTTAAAGCATTGTCTCTTACTTTTGTCACCTTTTCATCCAACTCTCAAGCAGGATTGAACTCTTTAGTTTGAGACTCTTTTATAAAAGAGATGTACTTTTCTTAGCCAGATGGAGTCCTATTTATAAGTGACTCATGGCTATTCTTTTATTATTTTATTGATTATTACTGATAACTCTCTTGTTGCTGCTCACTTTCCCCATGAACCTAAAATTACTAAAAGAAAAAAAAAATAGTCCATTACATATTTTAAAAGTACACCCTAATTCCTGAAAACAGACAAGTAATCAGTTTGTTTACCATTTATGTCTGCTTTATTAAAACTGGTTCCCTGATAATACTGAACACAGGAATGTTAAGAAACTAAAGATGGTATCAGGGAAACACTGGCAGACACTTATTTCTTGTCCCTCGTTAGAGTGCCAAACATTATGGGGGGAAAACCGGTGATTCTCAGGACACTCATGAAAATTTTTTCTTTCAGTGAAGTGGAATACATTCTCAAATGAGCCAGCACTGCCATACCATTGGGAGCAAATGAATAATCTGTCATTTAAAGCAAAGAAAAAGTATCTGGTGAATAGCTCTATATCTTTCAGGAAGAGAATCTTAATGACCATACTATTGCATTTGAAAAAGTACACTTGGGATTTCCCTGATGGTCCATGCTGCTAGTGCAAGGGGTGTGGGTTCAATCCCTGGTTAGGGAACTAAGATCCCACATGCTGTACAGCGAGGTCGAAAGATTAAAAATAATAGTAATATTAAAAAAACCTTAATTCTCTTGATGATGATGGTAGTGATAGCAGCAGGGAGCATTTGTTGAAAAACTTATCCTGTGCCAGGAACTGAGCATTTTTACTCATGAAATAGATGTCATCATTAGGCCCCTTTTCCAGATGAAGGCTCACAAAGTTTAAATCTCTTGCTGAAGGTCACTCAGCTATTAAACTGGTATAATGTGAAAACCTCTTTGGCATTATAGTTACTACTGCCTCTAAAAGAATGTAGAAAAAGAGAATTTGGAAGTGAGAGGTTTGGAGACCTAACTTCTTAGGACCTGACACACCAAACATTTCTCATTTCTTTACTCCAAAAGCTTTCCCTCATTTCAAGAGATCTGTACCACTTCAGCCAAGACATGTGAGAAAGACCTTTGTCATAATTTTTTCTAAAACCCAGATTACATGAGAGAAGTAGGTTCATTATCTCTATATTAAGTCACAGCAGGGGGAAAACTACATGAAAAATGAATATCTGATAAGTATTCTCTGCCTTGGGCAACATCTTCCCTTTGAATTTAAAAGAGGGAGAAAATTGTATATCTCTGTTATGAATGTGCAGAAGGGAAAATTCATAAAACTCGGATCCCTTTGTTAGAGATTCACACAAAATAACAAAGGGAGCATGTGATTGCTTTTTGCAAAACGGAAGTTCCTTTGCTGGCTTAGGCTGAACATGAAATGATGTTGGAGCAGGCTTTCTGAAAAGGGAATTAGATATCTTGAAGTTTCCAACAAGATAGAACACAACCAGACTCACACTGCTTACAAAAGCCATTTGGCACTGAGTGGAATGCAGAGAAAGCCTTGAAGGGAAAGATTAAATGGGTGACTCAGAGCCTCACCCCTCTCTGCAGCCAGTCACACCAGTGCAGTAAGCTTTCAGAGAGAATTTTCCCTGGGAAAAAAAAGGTACGGATGCTCTACCTTCACATTTCATCATGCTTTATTCTTTCCCAATCACGTTTACATTTTATTCTCATGACAAATTTGGGATGGCAGTAAGCTAGGTACTAGATTTCTATTTATTCAAGAAAAAAAAAAAGTCAGAGCCAGTGAGGTATTATCTGAGCTGAGTTCAGGGAGCTAATAAGGGGTGGGAAATGTACTAGAAACAGGGATGGTTCTGTACTCATTGCTCATTAGGTCAAATCAAATAGAAGGAAACACTGGACCTCAGACATTCTACTTCCAAGGTCTAGGCAAGCGTATATGAAGTGCAAAAACATGCAGTGGAAGAAAAGATCACATAAAGCCCATCAAAATTCACTCAGATTTGTGGAGTGAATGTGTCATATTTTGGGCTCGTAATGAACAGATCCCAATGCAAGTATGTTAATGCAAGATATTTGATTGAGAGATGGTGATTCCAGGAAAAACCAGATGGATAGTGGGAAATCAAGAAAAGGGAGGGAAATAAGTTAATAAAGGGTGCAAATCAATTCAGTTACCATTTTTTGTAACAGGAGTGTAACTCTCTCAGTATGTCGAAAATACACCTCATAGTTTGCTCCTCCAAAGGGTGAGGGTTCAGAAATGTCACAGAGGTGGGTGTGAGGTGGAAACATTGATTCCTCAGCACTTCTAGCCAGATTTATGCAAGCTCTAGCCTGCAGAGAAGGTCCTCAGAAAGTTGAAAATTGGCTGGCTTTCACTCCAGTGAAAACATCAAAAGGGGTGTGAGTGAGGACTTACAGGACCTACATCATAGTATCTCCAACAGAGTTCAAAAGTGGAAGAGCAGACATAGAATATTCTCATTCAGAGAAACATGGTATCGTAATTGATTTTTCTCAGCAGCAGAGGTAGTATCAGAAATGGATGTGTGTGTGTGTGTATTAGGCACTCTTCATGTTCAACTCTTTGCAAGCCCATGGAATGTAGCCCTCCAGGCTCCTTTGTCCATGGAATTCTCCAGGCAAGAATACTGGAGTGGCTTGTCATTCTCTTCTTCAGGGGATCTTCCCAACCCAGGGATAGAACCTGGGTCTCCTGCATTGCAGGCAGATTCTTTACCATTTGAGCCAACCAGGAAGTCCCCACTTTGTATCAGAAGACCACTTTCTAAAAATTTTAATTAACATTTCATTGATCTTTTCCTGTATCACTACTATACTCTTTTGATTATTTAAGCTATATACTAAGCCTGAATATTGGGAAGAGTGATTCCTCCCTGTTTATTTTTAATTTTCAAAATTATTTTGAAAAATAAAAGTCTAGAGTCGCTTTCCTTCTGTATAAATTTTAAAGTAAGTATCTATTTTTGCATAAAAGTTTCATAGATTTTGATAGGAATTTTAATAAACGGATAAATTTAGGGAAAATATACATCTATTATGTGGAATTTTCCAATCTATACACATGGCATGTTCTCTCCAAGTATTAAAGTCTTCTCTGATTGCTTTCTTTAGAATTTTCTTATTTCCACATACAGATCCCATACAAGTTTTGTTAAAAGACTCTTTTGCCCTCTGATGCTGTCCTTCTGTACCAGTGTAAATCCAATGATATTCCTATTACCACAATCAATGTTTTTGGAAGGGAGATTTTTGAGGATTTTATGGAGGTAAAACTATAGCAATTGTCACTATGTAAATATATGTAATATATGTAACACAAAACCTGGAAGTGACAATACCAATATAAAAGTTGTAGGGTAGCAAGGTTATGGGATTTCATTTCCTCATGAATTCTGAAATAATATTCAAATTTAGAGTTTGGAACTTAATATATTGTATTCCTTATAGCTTTGATAGGAAAAAAAGATGTACCTGGGATTTTAGTTGGACCAATTTACCTGTTTCCAGAGAGAAGGGAACATAGGACTTTTAATGGAAGTATGGTCTTCTCACACTCCTCCCCATCCTGCAAGGAGCAATAAAAGAATTTTCATGATTGCAAGAAACAAAGAAGGAAAGGACAGCTCTGGCATAGTGGGGAAATTACTGTACTTTGAAGCAGTATGTTTATGTTCAATCCATGGTTCTAGAATTACTAACAACGTAATTTAGAAAAAAAAATCACTTTATATCTCTTAGCTACAATTTTCTCTCCTATAGAGCAGAATGTTTACATCTAGAAGGTTCCTAGATTGGTTCTCTAAAGTTGCCTCCATGTTTCAAGTTAGAAGAGAGTCGTTTCCTCAGTGCAACTAAATAGCTGTTTCCACTAGACGGGATTAGTTTCTGGGCATTACTGATGAAAACATTTTATGCATTGGTTCTGAAATTTGACCAAGATTTAGAAGTTATAAAAGCTGGGATTTAGACCCATCTTTAAGTGAATCAGAGCTTCCATGGGCAAGATACATGGCTCAAAGTTTTCAAAAGCTCTTCACGGTGATTTTGATGATTGGCCAGATTTGGGAAAACTAGTGCTTTTTAAACTTTAAAGTGCACATAATTCACCCAGGGCTCTTGTTAAAATGGAGATTCCAATTTGTGGACCTGCGTGGGTGGGGGAGTGGCGCTCAGGTGTTCCCAGGGGATGCAGATGCTGTGTATTTAAACAGGAGTACCACTCCTAAAGCAGCAAGAAGACTCTCCTTTGGGCCTTCTGTTCTTTAAAAGGGCAGGTCACATACTGTCAAGGAGGTTCTTTTAAGGAAAAGAGAAACATGATTTTAATTCAGAGATTCCTTAAGTTCTGAGTATTCAAATAGTAAGGAATCATAAATTACTTCTGGCAAGACTAAAATATAAATGCTTGAATGTATAATGAAAATGTCAGCTTCAGTTCAGTTCAGTCACTCAGTTGTGTCCGACTGTTTATGGCTCCATGGACTTCAGCCCATCAGGCCTACCTGTCCATCACCAACTCCTGCAGTTTACTCAAACTCATGTCCATTGAGTCAGTGATGCCATCCAACCATCTCATCCTCTGTCATCCCCTTCTCCTCCCACCTTCAATCTTTCCCAGCATAGGGTTTTTTTAAATGAGTCAGTTTTTCGCATCAGATGGCCGAAGTATTGGAGTTTCAGCTTCAACATCAGTCCTTCCAATGTATATTCAGGACTGATTTCTTTTAGGATCGACTGGTTGGATCTCCTTGCTGTCCAAGGGACTCTTAAGAGTCTTCTCCAACCCCACAGTTCAAAAGCATCAATTCTTCAGCACTCAGCTTTCTTTAGAGTCCAGCTCTCACATCTATACATGACTACTGGAAAAACCATAGCTTTGACTAGACAGACCTTTGTTGGCAAAGTAATGTCTCTGCTTGTTAATATGCTATCTAGCTTGGTCAAAACTTCTCCTCCAAGAAACAAGTGTCTATTAATTTCATGGCTGTAGTCACCATCTGCAGTGATTTTGGAGCCCCAAAAAATAAAGTCTGTCACTGTTTTCATTGCTTCCCCATCTATTTGCCATGAAGTGATGGGACCAGATGCCATGATCTTAGTTTTCTGAATGTTGAGCTTTAAGCCAGCTTTTTCACTCTCCTCTTTCACTTTCACCAAGAGGCTCTTTAGTTCTTCACTTTCTGCCATGAGGGTGGTGTCATCTACATATCTGAGGTTATTGATATTTCTCCTGGCAATCTTGATTCCAGCTTGTGTTTCATCCAGCCCAGAATTTCTCATGATGTACTCTGCATATAAGTTAAATAAGAGGGGTGACAATATACAGCCTTAACACACTCCTTTTCTGATTTGGAACCAGTCTATTGTTCTATGTACAGTTCTAACTGTTGCTTCTTAACTTGCATATAGATTTCTCAAGAGGCAGGTCAGGTGGTCTGGTATTCCCATCTCTTGAAGAATTTTCCACAGTTTGTTGTGATCCACACAGTCAAAGACTTTGGCATAAGTCAATAAAAAAGAAGTAGATGTTTTTCTGGAACTCTCTTGCTTTTTTGATAATCCAACAGATGTTGGCAGTTTGACCTCTGGTTCCTCTGCCTTTTCTAAAACCAGCTTGAACATATGGAAGTTCATGGTTCATGAACTATTGAAGCCTGACTTGGAGAATTTTGAGCATTACTTTGCTAGTGTGTGAGATAATTGCATTTGTCCAGTAGTTTGAGCATTCTTTGGCATTGCCTTTTTAGGGATTGGAATGAAAACTGATGTTTTCCAGCCCTGTGGCCACTGCTGAGTTTTCCAAATTTGCTGGCATACTGAGTGCAGCACTTTCACAGCATCATCTTTTAGGACTTGAAGTAGTTCAACTGGAATTCCATCACCTCCACTAGCTTTGTTCATAGTGATACTTCCTAAAGCCCACTTGACCTCACATTCCAGAATATCTGGCTCTGGGTGAGTGACCACATCATCATGATTTTCTGGATCATGAAGATCATTTTTGTATAGTTCTTCTGTGTATTCTTGCCCCCCTTTTTAATATCTTCTGCTTCTGTTAGGTCCATACCATTTCTGTCCTTTCTTGTGCCCATCTTTGCTTGAAATGTTCCCTTGGTATCTCTAATTTTCATGAAGAGATCTCTGGTCTTTCCCATTCTATTGTTTTCCTCTAGTTCTTTTCGTTGATCTCTGAGGAAGGCTTTCTTATCTCTCCTGGCTATTCTTGGGAACTCTGCATTCAAATGGGTATATCTTTCCTTTTCTCCTTTGCCTTTCACTTCTCTTCTTTTCTCAGCTATTTGTAAGGCCTCCTCAGACAACCATTTTGCCTTTTTGCATTTCTTTTCCTTGGGGATGGTCTTGATCTCTGCCTCCTGTACAATGTCATGATCCTCTATCCATAGTTCATCAGGCACTCTGTCTATCAGATCTAGTCCCTTGAATCTATTTGTTGCTTCCACTGTATAATCATAAGGGATTTGATTTAGGTTATACCTGAATGATCTAGTGGTTTCCCCTGCTTTCTTCAATTTCAGTCTGAATTTGGCAACAAGGAGTTCATGATCTGAGCCACAGTCAGCTCCCAGTCTTGTTTTTGCTGACTGTATAGAGCTTCTCCATCTTTGTCTGCAAAGAATATCATCAATCTGATTTCAGTATTGACCATCTGGTGATGTCCATGTGTAGAGTCTCTCTTGTGTTGTTGGAAGAGGGTGTTTGCTATGACCAGTGCATTCTCTTGGGAAAACTCTATTAGCCTTTGCCCTGCTTCATTCTATACTCCAGGCCAAATTTGCCTATTACTCCAGGTATTTCTTGACTTCCTACTTTTGCATTCCAGTCCTCTATAATGCAAAAGACATCTTTTTTGGGTGTTATTTCTTGAAGGTCTTGTAGATCTTCATAGAACTGATGAACCTCAGCTTCTTCAGCATTACTGGTCGGGGCATAGTCTTGGATTACCGTGATATTGAATGGTTTGCCTTGGAAACAAACAGAAGTCGTTTGTCGTTTTTGAGACTGCATCCAAATACTGCATTTTGGACTCTTGTTGACTATGATGGCTACTCATTCCTTGTAAGGGATTCTTTCCCACAGTAGTAGATATAATAGTCATCTGAGTTAAATTCACCCATTCTAATGAAATGAAAATGTCAACTTCACGAAGACATTAAAAGAAAAAAGACAATTGATCAAATATCATTCCTTGTTTTTATGAAATACTCTGGAAGACACAAGCAGGAGTCATGGGTTGTTTTGCAAGTTCATAGATAGAGAAACTGATTATTATAACAATTTAGAATCATTTCAGACAATGGCCCAGATAATAAAATTCCTTTTTTTTATTGGAAAATTTCCTCAATACTGGAAATTAACTGGGAAATTACATGTTTAATCATTCAAATTCAGATTTCTCATAAATATTGAAATGGGGTCAATAAACATGCTTAATAATCGAAACAAGCTTTTGCTGTTTTAGATAAAGTAAACATTAAAAACAACAAACTGACTTGATGAATTTATCGGGATCCAAGATTTCATTTTCAATTTTGTATGTTCAAGATACTGTGTTATAAAATTTAACCATAATATCAACATTATTAATTTACACTAAGAAATAAAGCTGTTCGGTACAATTGTTCCCTTTTTTCTAATCCATACAGATTTTCCTATAGGCAAACTAATGATGATGTTACCCAGAGGTATGGCCTCAGAACGAAAGAATTAATTATATGCTCTAAATAATTAATATTATCAAATTCTGATAATTTTTTGTTTTGATCTCCACAGTGGGGTTGCCTCTGTAATAGGTAAACACATACCTCAACCCAAACAAATGCGTACTGTCCTCAGTTAGGACTCTGGCTATAATCTACCAAAATGGTTCATACTTGTTGAACATCAGCCCAGTGTGCAAGGTAAATAGGACATCTGAGTCCCTCAGGATGTTCTAATCTTGAAACAGTGAATGACAAAGTCAGTGTTTCTTATTTTCAAGCTTTTATTCCTGATCACTACAGTCTCTTTACTTAGTCACACAATGAATACCACTTTTCTCTTCCTTTGGGGGAAAAGAAGAAAACTGATCATACTCCTCAAGTTATGGTTAATTATGGCCATGTTTATTTTGTGATATTTATTATTTTCCTTTACTAGCAGCCATGTCCAACCCCATTCTTATCCCTTCAGTAGTATCCCACTTTGTATAAGCCATGTAAGTCTTTCCAATCCACCTTCCATAGCATACTTTAATTTTTGAAAAAATAAGGTGTGATTTTCTGTCAGTTTAATACATGTAGATTTAATGCTGTAAAATAAAAGTTATAATGGCATTGTCTTTCTTACCATTTTTCCACAATATTAGGTTCTCAATGACCATCACTGTTAGGAATTCTACTTCATGACTCCTGACTGTGGCAATAATAGTTTCACTGTATGTGTATATTGTTACTTAGCTATTCTACTGGTGATACTCCAGGGGTTATGTTCACCTTTGCTACTACAAGAACTACCCTGTTAATATTTTGGTGCACTCAACATCTTGATTGATATTTTTGGTCTAAGAATAAAATGACCAAATTAAAAGGTATATGAACTTTACATTTACATTGGGTTTCCAATATTTTCCTTGTTTATTTCAGGAGTTCCTTGTATTTCCTCAATATTAAATTCTTGTCTTATAAAAAGTACATATATTTTTTCCAGTCTATTTATTACTTTGTCTAAGATGTTCTTCATTGAAGAACAGTTTCAATTTTGATGTAATCTAATGTATACATTTAATTTTCCTCTTATGACTTGAACTTTTAGTATATTAGTTAAGACGTTGACCCCTTAGGAATAAGTGAAATAAAATCGACGGGAATGGAAGAATTTAATTCAGATGGCCACTGAATCTACTACTACTACAGGCAAGATCTACTACTACTATCTACTACTGTGGGCAAGATCCCTTAGAAGAAATGGAGTAGCCCTCATAGTCAACAAAAGAGTCTGAAATACGGTACTTGGTTGCAATCTCAAAAACAGTAGAATCTCAATTCACTTCCAAAGCAAACTATTCAACATCACAGTAATCCAAGTCTTAGGCCCAACCACTGATGCTGAAGAAGCTAAAGTTGACAGATTCTATGAAGACCTACAAGACCTTCTAGAACTAACACCAAAAAAGATATCCTTTTCATCAAAGGGGATTGGAATGCAAAAGTAGGGAGTAAAGAGACACCCATATTAACAGGCAAGTTTGACCTTGGAGTACAAAATGAAGCAGGGCAGAGGCTAACAGAGTTTTGTCAAGAAAGCACACTGCTCATAGCAAACAACCCTTTCCAACAACACAAGAGACGATTGTACACATGGACATCACTAGATGGTCAATGCTGAAATCAGATTCATCATGTTCTTTGCAGCCAAAAATGAAGAAGCTCTATACAGTCAGTGAAAACAAGACCGGGAGCTGACTGTGGCTCAGATCATGAACTCCTTATTGTAAAATTCAGGCTTAAATAGAAGGAAGTAGGGAAAATCACCAGGACATTCAGGTATGACCTAAATCAAATTCCTTATGATTATACAGTGAAGGTGACAAATAGATTCAAGGGATTAGATTTGATCGACAGAGTGCTGAAGAACTATGGATGGAGGTCATAACATTGTACAGGACGCAGTGACCAAAACCATCCCAAAGAAAAAGAAATGCAAGAAGCCAAAGCAGGTGGTTGAGGCAGCCTTACGAATAGCTGAGGAAAGAAGAGACGTGAAAGGCAAGGGAGAAAGGGAAAGATATACCCAACCGGATGTAGAATTCCAGAGAATAGCAAGGAGAGAAGAAAGCTTCTTAAATGAACTGTGTGGACTACTGATCACAAAGAGGGCTAAGCCTGCCCACTGCCATCAGGGAGAGCATGAAGGGAACCAGCTGGCTACGAGGCAGTGCAATACAGGGAAATAGCAACATCCCAGGCAGATGTAATCACTGGAAACACAGCCAGAGCTGGTCTCAACAGACCACATTGTTGGAGGCAGAAAGAGAATGCTGCCAGGCTTAATGTGAAGTTTGCTCCTTGTTTGATTATTTCAGGATAACATAAAACCAACAAGTAATTATGTATTCAATCCATAATTGAAGTAAGCTACAACTGTTTCTGGCATTTATTCAATGAGATAGAAAAAATTCATGAATACTATTTCCTTATAGCAATTTCTTAAGTACCTTGAAATACATGATGAATGGACTTCTCAACGTTGGACTCAGATTCAAAAATCAGAATCCAGTTAGCTTTTCCTAGGTTCCATTTGCAATCCTTTCTTTATTTGTTTCCCCATCTTCAGGTCTCACAATCTACATTTTAATTATGCAGGACATTGAAATACCATACATATATCAGTAAATCTGAAAGGATAAGAACAGGGGCTCAATAAAACACAAGAATTCTGCACATTAAATGGGAATCACATGAACTGATGGGGCATGAAATTGACCTGCAACTAAAGATAATGGTTCAAATTACACTGGCATTTTCAACAGAGCAAAGCTGTCAATAAAGAAGTTCTAAAGCTATGTATTGCATCCAGAAAGGGAAACTAAATCTTTTTTTTTTTTTTTTAATGGGAACACGGTGAGAGGTCTAAAAAAGAAACATTTTTGCTGGTGTAAAGTCCTCATCAGGCTCAGCAGTCTTGTCAGTTGGATTTGCATGTGAGAAGAACTCTTTCCAAATGTGCAGGCTTCATTGCCATCTGCAAGACAGGACTTTGTAATCCTTCCATTGGCTCAAATTCAGAAATGTCTTCCTCCATAGAGTGTTCACTTACCCATCTTGATCTCTTTTCCTTGCCTCTTTTTTTTTTTTTTTTTAAATTCAAGGCACTAGCAAGCTCAAACAAGTAAAGCTTCCTTGAAGTGTTTAGGCTGGGAGACAGGGTTTTCAGACGGTTCTTATTTTTTGCTTCATGGAAATGGAAAATTGCGCATAGCTTTTCTCTGCTTAAGGCTGAGAAATTACTTATACACGATAAAGAAAAATAAGGGGGAAGGGAACCCGAGTAATCAGTCTGTTTCTATTGTGTGTAGAATTAAGATATGGGCTCTGTTAAATATTTGTAGGTGTGTTCTTAGCCATTAAACTCTCAGCACTGCATTTCTGGTACATGGAAGTAGCTTGACAAAGACAAAAATTAGAAAGACAGACTCTCTCAGCTTGCTATGTGTCATGTTATACATTAATTTAATTTTTTTATTTTGGTACCAGAATATGATTTGGAAATTTCTGTAATGTCACAGGCTTATACTAAATACACATACACACAAATACACAAGGAGTAATCGCATGACCCATCTCTCATCCCTGAGGGCTATGAGAAGTGTTGATCAACGGTTTTGGATACTGCTTCTAGCATTTACATCCATGTTTCTGTAGTATGTTTATTGGCTATTTCTTGGGTTTTTTTTCAACTTATGTGATGGCTTCCTACTCTGGAAGATGAAGATTTAGTTCTTTATATACTGCTCCTAGGCACTTCAATTTCTCATCCTTTTGTTGTAGGAAGGGGGACCCCTTCCAGGGCCCGAAGTTGGGCTCTTGTCTAACACTCGGAAAAGAATTGTCCGAGGAGACACGTGCTGACAAAGCAAGAGATTTTATTGGGAAAGGGCACTCGGGTGGAGAGCAGGAGGGTAAGGGAACCCAGGAGAACTGCTCTGCCGCGTGGCTCGCAGTCTTGGGTTTTATGGTGATGGGATTAGTTTCCGGGTGGTCTTTGGCCAATCATTCTAATTCAGAGTCTTTCCTGGTGGCACACGCATCGCTCAGCCAAGATGGATGCTAGCGAGAGGGATTCTGGGAAGTGGACGGACAGGCAGGGTCTCTTCTCAACCTTTCCCGAACTCTTCCGGCTGGTGGTGGCTTATTAGTTCCTTATTCCTTATCAGGATCTCCTGTCATAAAACAACTCATGCAAATAGTTACTATGGTGCCTGGCCAGGGTGGGTGGTTTCAGTCAGTGTGCTTCCCCTAACACTTTCAACACATTTGGTTAAATTAGCATTAGGTTTAGATTGCTAGAATCATGTACCTGTTGTCCACGGAGGCATTTGGTACACTGCCATTACATTTTTTCTTGTGTAACTTTTCATTTCTCTTGAAGTTAACAACGGACTTTCTTTTTTTTTTTTTCATTTGCTTAGTTTTCTAGGTACCATCTAGAAGGTGAGGGAAAGCCTTCAACCTCCTGGTGTTTCTGAGGGCATGGGTTTTGGTAGCATCCAAAGCAGCTTTATTTCTGAGATCCACTGAGAGTAACTCTCCAGCTGGCATGTCTGTAGGGTCAATGGGGAAACTGGTCCTAGGAGACAGGATTTGCAGGCAGCATATGGCTGCAAAGTCTTGAGATCTTACTGGAATGCAGAAAGGGATAAAAGAGGCTGCAAAGAAAGAAGGGCAATAAATTGCTTGGAGAAGTTGTGTGTTAAATATTAGAGAAGCTCTACTTATACACAAGCACCAGTGGTTACATGAGAAATAATCTACACCAAATTCTTGCCAGGGCTGTTAAGTACATTTTCTAAGGGAAAATGGAAATTAAGACTTTTTAAATATGTGGGATCAAGGGGCAAAAAGAAGGCTTATGGATACTCAAATGTCTCAAATGCTCTGAGAGGTAAAGCAGTGCATATAAATGGATTTTACCCCCAGGATGGGGCAAGCATATTATGACAATTAACCTCTCAGTGGGAGGTGTCTTAGAAATGAGTTTCAACTCATAGATCTTGAGCTTCAGACTATTGTTCACCGATTGAATGGCATCCCTATCTAGGATGTCCTGAAGGTAAGGCATTTCTCCCTTTATCTCTTATACTTCCTGTCTACTATTCTTTCCAAGATAATACTGACACTTCTGTAGGTATGCGTAGCCTTAAATTCTGCAATATATATATATTTTCCCCCTAGGAATATACCCACAGGGGCCAAAGATTTGTTTCACAGGTTTTATGGGTATGAGGACAGTGATATGATAGACTGACTGTATACCCTATTGAGTGTGACTGCAAAAGAGGTACACACAAGTGTTAAAGTTGAAATAGCAACAGTTTGGGGGTTGCCCTGGGAAGACAGGACAGGATGCACCAAGCTGCTGAATAAACCCAGATTAAGTGACTGTCCTCTGAGCTGGGCTAAAGAGAAAACTGATTTTGAACTTAAATTTTTTTAGTGCATGAGAAGGATATTCCATTTAGGAATTTAATCTCTCTGGCAACCTCATATTTAGATAACCTTTGTTATTAATTTTTAGGGCATCGTATTATTTGGGGTATTATTTATATTGTCACATGCTTCCCTGGTGGAGACTCAGGTTCAATCCCTGGGTCGGGAAGATCCCCTGTAGAAGGAAATGGCAATAGCAACCCACTCAAATATTCTTGCCTGGAGAATCCCATGGGCAGAGGAACCTGGCAGGCTACAGTCCATGGGGTCTCAAAGAGTCTGACACGACTGAGCAACTAACACTTTCACTTTCACTTCAGGAAGAAAAAAGTAAGAGAAAAAAAAAGTGAAATATCACTCAGTCATGTCTGACTCTTTGCAACCCCATGGACTGAGGCTGCCAGACTCTTCGGTCCATGGGATTTCCCAGGCAAGAATACTGGAGTGAGTTGTCATTCCCTTTTCCAGAGGATCTCCCTGACCCAGGAGTCAAACTTGGGCCCCCTGTTTTGCACGCAGATTCTTTACCATCAGAACCTCCAGGACACTTTGCTCTAACATGAGGAAAATGGCAACACTCTTGTCAAAAAAGGCAGTTGATGTCCCTTGTTCTTCTAGTCCCCTCGATGAAAGAGAAAGGTCCAGCTCTTCCAGCTCTCTTTGTTCCAACTACTTTAGCCTGCAATCAGGTGAGTACACCAGATTAACCCTGCCTATTTTTGATGCCTGCAGTTTGGGGTTAGGGAAAAAATGGCCTACTGTGGTGCTAAAATCAGCCTTGCCAAAGAATACTGTGCTTTAGGAGAGAAATGAGCAATCTGACTGACCTTCAAGAAAGCTGACATCTTGAGTCCCATTAACTATACTGTCTTTATACCTATACTCTGTTAACTATGGGATGATGAGTCTTGCCATTCCCTCCTTCACAAGGCTTCCCAACTCACTGAATGTGCAGTAAGTTGAGATTTGGCACCTGTAGCTGCCGACCATGACTACATTGATACACTCTTTGGTAGGCCAAGCTGACAAGCACATGGTAAAGTGGGTCTCAAGCCTGGACTAGAATTCCCTGGGAGTATTTAAAAAATTATAATGTCCAGTCCTACTCCCCACAGATCTGCTTTAATTGGACTGAGTTGGAGTCTTAGCATCAATGGTTTCATAAAAATCCATGAGTTTCTAAACATGCAGAGTTGAGACCTAAATCAAATCAGAAGCTGAACATCAAATCATCTTACTCCCCCTGAAACAGACAGGGAACAGGTTTCCCAGTACTAAGAATGCTCCTTTCATTAAGACTTCTGTTTTCTTCTCCCATTCCTTCACTCTAGTGTCCTCAGCAGGGGAAGAGTTATCATTAATAATTTATAGACATTATGTGTTCCAAGAGCCATAACCAGTATAGTTTCAGGTATTTAATACTCACCACAAAAGTTATATTTTCATCTAATTGTAGAATCAAAAGCTAAAGGGAAGAGTTTCCCTGGTGGCTCAATGGTAAAGAATTCTCCTGCCAATGCAAGAGACACTGGTTTGAGCCCTGGTCCAGGAAGATCCCACATGCCTTTGATCAAGTAAGCCGGTGTGCCACCGCTATTGAGTCTGTGCTCCAGATCCCAGGAGCCTCAGTTACCGAGCCCACACACTGCAACTACTGAAGCCTGTGTGTCTAGAGTCCATGCTCAGCGACAAAGAGAAGCCACTGCAATGAGAAGCCTGCATACCACAACTAAGGAGTGGTCCCTGCTTGCTGCAACTAGAAAAAAAAACCTGTGCAGCTACGAGAACCCAGTGTAGCCAAACGTAAATAAATAAATAAAATTATTTTTTAAAAAAGCTAAAGGTGGAATAACTTTTCTGAAACCATATTTCATAAGTGAAAAAATTAGATTAGAACACGCATCAGTTTGAATTACTCCATTATTTTATTGCAAACTTAACGTAGTAAATAGTTTTTAAAAGTTTACATTTTTGGGTGGTTGTATCTTTATTTAAATTCAGCTTATTTGTAACTGTTTTAGGAGAGAGAAATGGAATAAAAATGCCTTTGCTCTACTATTATAGTTGTAAGTCAAGGGTGCGATTTCACCATGATTATTATCTCTAGTTCCCCAAATGCCAGAGGTGGTATAATTTAGTAGTTAAAAGGGCATGGGTTTTGGAGTATGACTGCATCAGTTCAAATCTCAGCTCTGCCTGTCTCTGTAACCTGAAAAGTCTACTTAATGCCTCTTGACATCAATTTTCCCATCTGAAAAGTGGGGATAATTTTTTTTTTCTGCTTTGTTCTGAGGCTTACACATGCTAGTTTAAGTTAAGTGTTGAGAACAACATCATAATTAATCAAAAGCAGGCTATGAATATTATCTTGGTGTTGATGAGTAGCATTTGATCTAGTGAAAGTACACTGTTGCTACAATTGTTCTTCACTAACATACTTTTCGTCAGAGAAGAAGACACTTTAAGATAGGTCAATTCGAGATCCCCATTAGAAGGATTTGTTCACCAAAAGACTTACAAGGAATTTTGACTTTCTTGAGCATTTGCTTCATGTCTGGCACTGTATTAAGCATTAATATCATTTTGTTTATTCTCTACAATTGTAAGATACATTATTTCCTAATTATGTACTGGAGAAAATATTTCTGCACAGTACACTCTTTAAAAGACTTAGAGAAGGATCACTTATATATTTTCTTTCTTGTGTATTTCACATTTGTTTAAGCACTAATGTTAATAGTTGTATTATTGAAGTATTGGTTTTAGGTGTTAGAATATTGGTCTTGGGTATTGCACACTAAGGTTTTCTTACTCATCAAATCAATGTTCCCATTTTTGCCTCAGCCCATTCCTCATTTTTAATCCTTCAGGAAATAGCTGTAATAGCCTAGTAGTCTAAATAAAGTTTCCTGGGCCTAGTGTGTTGCAAGCTACCCAAATATTTTTCTTGAGGGTAGTACGCAAACCAAACCTATTTTGACTGCAGGTGTTAAAACTTGTGGGTCTTGGCAGATTTAACAAATTCTTGATGCTGACAGAATAAGCAAAATGCTTAGGACTCTACCCCTTGGGTAGGATTGTGGCTTGGGAAAATCAAAACCTGTAAAGATGGCTGCGTGCCAGCCCTTTGAGGTAGAGGCGCTGAATGTTTCTATAGAACCTCTGTTGGCCAGCTTCATGACTCCAGTGGCTGCCTGCAAAATAAATAAATAAGGGGCTGATGTGCTGTACAAGTTACAAGTACTGTAACTTGCTTGTCGTGCTGGTTTAGAAAGCAAATGTGTCTGTTCAAAACTTGTCACATCGAAAGCTGTGAATTCCTCCTGAATCTGGACTTTTGTGAGAGAGAATAATTCAAATTTATCTTGGCAAGAGTACTAATGTACTCTTGTACAATGTACAGTGTACCAATGTACAATGTGATTTGTAAAATTATTCTTATCTGCTTTGCTGCAACAATGTCATTACCTGTGTTCTTAGCTATTATTAATAATTTATAACCAACTTTCATATCTTGTGTCACCCTTTTCAAGATTCAGTTCAGTTCAATCGCTCAGTTGTGTCTGACTCTTCGCGACCCCATGGACTGCAGCACGCCAGGCCTCCCTGTCCATCACCAACTCTCGGAGTTTACTCAGACTCGTATCCATTGAGTCGGTGATGACATCCAGCCATCTCATCCTCTGTTGTCCTCTCCTCCTCTAGCCTTCAATCTTTCCCAGCATCAGGGTCTTTTCAAATGAGTCAGCTCTTCACATCAGGTGGCCAAAATATTGGAGTTTCAGCTTCAGCATCAGTCCTTACAATGAACACTCGGGACTGATCTCCTTTAGGATGGTCTGGTTGGATCTCCTTGCAGTCCAAAGGACTCTCAAGAGTCTTCTCCAACACCACAGCTCAAAAGCATCAATTCTTCAGTGCTCAGCTTTCTTTATAGTCCGACTCTCACATCCATACATGACTACTGGAAAAACCATAGCCTTGACTAGACTGACCTTTGTTGGCAAAGTAATGTGTATGCTGTCTAGGTCATACCTTTTCTTCCAAGGAGCAAGCATCTTTTAATTTCATGGCTGCAATCACCATCTGCAGTGATTTCGGAGCCCCAAAAATAAAGTCAGCCACTGTTTCCCCATCTATTTGCCATGAAATAATGGGACCGGATGCCATGATCTTAGTTTTCTGAATGTTGAACTTTAAGCCAGCTTTTTCGCTCCCCTCTTTCACTTTCATCATGAGGCTCTTTAGTTCTTCTTCACTATCTGCCGTAAAGGTGGTGTCATCTGCATACCTGAGGTTATTGATATTTCTCCTGGCAATCTTGATTCCAGCTTGTGCTTCTTCCAGGACAGTGTTTCTCATGATAGGCTCTGCATATAAGTTAAATAAGCAGGGTGACAATATAGAGCCTCGACATACTCCTTTTCCTATTTGGAACCAGATTTTCAAGACTACATGGTAATTACAGAAATATGAAACCATTCAAGTATCCTGAGTGTCTGTAATTTGTACATTTATAACATCACTGAGCAGACAAAATTATCTGACCAACGTGAGGTTACAGTTTAGATAACAGGATAATACATAAAATGTGGACAACATACAGGACAGAATGCAAGTATCCAATGTCACAAATTTTAAAGACAATACGTATGATCAGATAGGGTTTCATAGAAAAGGAATGGCTTGAAGGAAAAGCCCTAAGGGAAGTTTTATGTGCTTGGCAAGATTTTTGTTATATGGTAATGACTTGAATTATGGTATTGCCACAAGAATAAGTTAGGAATGATCACTAATGATAAATTATCAATAGATACATCAGCTGAAGGAAAGATTTGTGTTCAATTTAAGATCCCTTTTGAGGAAAACACACTTATCTAAAAAAAAAACCCAAAACATTAATTGGAAAAGATACATGAATCCTAATGTTCATAGTAGCATCATTTACAACTGCCAAGATATAGAAGCAACTTAAGTGTCCATCAGCGGATGAAAGGATAAAGAATATGTGGTCCATTTATACAATGGAATGCTACTCAAGCATAATGAATTTTGCCATTGCAGCAACATGGATTGACTTGGAGGCCATTATGCTAAGTGAAATAAGTCACACGAAGGTGAATACTGTATGATATCACTTATGTGTAGAATAAAAAAAAAAAACTCTAGCGAATATAACAAAAAAGAGACAGACTGTTGGGTGGATATAGAGAACAAGGTAATGGTTACCAGCGTAGAGAGGGAAAGGGGGAGAGGCAATATAAGGTTAGGAGAACAAGAGGTCCAAACAATTAAGTATAAAATAAGCTATGAGGATATTTTGTATAACAAGGAATTATATACAGTATTTTATAATAACTACAAATGGAGTATAACCTTTAAAAATTGTGAATCACTTTAAAAAGGGCTTCCCTGGTGGCTCAGATGGTAAAGAATCCACCTGCAATGCAGGAGACCTGGGTTTGATCCCTTGGTTGGGAAGATCCCCTGGAGGAGGGCATGGCAACACATTCCACTATTCTTGCCTGGAGAATCCCCGTGGACAGAGGAGCCTGGTGGGCTACAGTCCATGGGGTTGCAGAGTTGGGCATGACTGAGTGACTAAGCACAGCACAATATTTTCAAAAAGACACATTTGTCCATTTACTTGCCTTTTTGATGAAATTCTATTCACTAATGCAGAAGTCATGTTGGAGTTGCTCCTTTTATGTATTTTAAGAGCATATCTCTTATTTTAACTTGTTCACTGAATGTTTATAGTGCTGATTATATATGATGATCTCTGAGATCATCCTTTTCTAGTAATGGTAGAAGGTAGAAGGCTGAAGACTACATTTCACTAGTTACTGTTTATCATCAACTTACTTTTTTGTGTTTGTCACATGAATGATGCTGTGTGTGTGTGTGTGTGTGTGTGTGTGTGTGTGTGTTAGTTGCTCAGTTGACTCTTGGCAACCCTCTGGACTGTAGCCCGCCAGGCTTCTTTATCCGTGGATTTCTCCAGGCAAGAATATTGGAGTGGGTAGCCATTTCCTTCTCCAGGGGATTTTCCTGACCCAGGGATTGAACCAGGGTCTCCTGCTTTGCAGGCAGATTCTGCTGGAGAACTTATTTTCAGTCCCACATAGGGATTCCTTTACTTCCCTTTGCTGGTAAACCAAAGTTCTCTTGTAGAAAGTCATATTGGCATCTCTTTTTATTTATTCTTTAGTTTTTTAAAGAATGTAATAAACGTGTATTTAATCTTTCAAAAATAACATATTCATAATGACCTTTTATTGATGCCATGCCAATGATATTCTAGTAATAGTAATGATTTATGGTAAATAGTTTACAACAGATTTTGTAGTTTAACAACTAAGAAATTTAGTTGAATTAGACATAGACTCATAGACATAGAAAATAAACTCATGGTTACCAAAAGGGAAACGCAGGGAAAGGATAAACCAGGAATCTGAGATTAACACATGCACACTACCATATCCAAAATAGATAACCAGCAAGGACCTGCTATTCAGCACAATGATTGTTTGTTTAAGCTCTTCCTACTAATAATTGGGTGGGGGAGAATGGATATATGGGTATAGAAAGTATTGAAATAATCCTCAGATTTCTGAGACTGGGCTATACTTCCTCTCTCCTCAAAGTAACAGTAACAGAGATTTGATCAGTTCAGTGTTTCTATGACATTGTGGTTAAGATTATGAATTATGGAACTAAACTGCCTGAGTTTGAATCCTGGCTCCACTATCTTCTAGCACTGATAACTTGGTCAAAATATATAGTTTCTCAGTCCATCTGTACTTTTATTTGTAAAATGTAGATAATAATAAGTACTACCATTTTGGATTGTTCTGAGATTCAAATAATTAATGCATGCATTTTTAAAAGTGCCAGGCCCAAAGAACACAAACTGTTATATAATTATGGTAAAACATTTCCTATTTTATTTACCACTGAATATCTTTTTTTAGCACTGAAAAGGTACCACCATACAGGCTTTAAAAGACCTACTTGGTGACTCAGTCAGTAAAGAATATGCCTGAAATGCAGGAACTCGTGTCAATCCCTGGCTCGGTAAGATCTGTTGGAGAAGGGAAAGGCAACCCACTCCAGGATTCTTGCCTGGAGAATTCCATGGACAGAGGAGCCTGGTGGGCTGCTCTCCACAGGGTCACAAAGCAATTAACATTCTCACTTTAACTTTGTATCTTTAACTGTCATCTAAAATGTGTATTCTACTGGATACAAAGACTTGCTCTGCTACAAGACTCTCAGCATTCTACCTTGATTTTCCAGGGAGGGAAAAGGAAAAACAAAGAAGGATTTTCTACTTGCTCTCTAATCCTCCTTCATTGCCTACCCACCCCAAACCTGCCACACACACAGACATATTGGCACTGATTTATCTTTAGGAGAATATAATAAGAAAACATGAATAAGGACTTTTAGTCTTCCACTTTTGAACTTTTGGACACAACTTTATACAAGTTTGGCATATGCTAGCCATATGTTTAAATGTCAGCCAAGTACTTCGATGTCTAATATTTGAACATAAACTGCAAAGTGTAGAATTGCAGTAGAAAACTCCCCTTTTGTTCAGAGCTAGATTCACACAGTGGAGTTTCATGTTGCATGATTTGAAGGGCACCAAACAGCCTTTTTCCTCTGTCCCAAGAATATCCCCTTTCCCCATCTTGTTCTCAATGTCTCTTCCTTTACTAATTATCTTTGGAAAAAATGACAAAGACTTGCATGCTAAAGCAAGTTGGATTATTTTCTATTCAGGGAGTACTAGGAAGCATGGAAACAACCAATGTATAGGAACACTTCGGTTGAGTAAGAAGAAAGCTGGGGAAAAAAGAAATATGGCTCTAAATTAAATCTTTGCTCATATTATTTTCTTGCTTAAAGGGTTTCTGTTTTCACTTACATAAAATTCTTTGAAGGCAGATTGGTTCAATATAAGTCCCCCTATGTTATCAGGCAAGACACAGTTACCGTTTAAAAAATGAAACCACCAAGACTGCTGAGAACTGAACAATATTAGCTAGATCCAAGGACTATGCCAATATAAACAAAGACAGGGACATTTCCCTTTGACAAATGATCTAACACAATGTTTGTGATATTGAATGAAAAATATATTCACTTCATGGAAAACAAGGGTAGAGTATCCACTCTTTAAGCAGAAATTATCCCTTTGTTTCTTCAAAAGTGTTGTGGCTTACTTCTCTCTCATTGCCGAATAAGTGCTAGTATAGAAGGAAATTCACAAAGTATCTGCAAGCCCCTTGAGTTGTTCAGTTGTTAAATCATGTCCAACTCTTTGTGACCCCATGGACCGCAGCACACCAGGCTTCCTTCACCATCTCCCGGAGTCTGCTCAAACTCATGTCCATTGAGTCAGTGATGCCATCCAACCATCTCATCCTCTGTCACCCACCCTTTTCCTCGTAGGAGGGTCTTTGCCAATGAGTTGGCTTTTCACAGCAAGTGGCCCAAGTATTGGAACTTCAGCAGTCCTTCCCATGAATATTCTGGGTTGATTTCCTTTAGGATTGACTGTGGCCACTGCTGAGTTTTTCAAATTTCCTGGCATATTGAGTGCCACACTTTCTTTCCTTCCAAGGAGCAAGCTTCTTTTAATTTCACAGCTACAGGCACCATTTGCAGTCATATGAGAAAAATTTTAAATGGATAGAGATAGAGCTGATCTATTCAAATTTTGGTTTTACCTCCATTTACTTATTTGGAGTCTGTCCTTTTGACACTGTATGTCAACACTTCTACTTCATGGATTTAAATTCTTGATCTTTAGACTTTTGGTTTTAAAGGCTTGTAGGTTTGCTATTTCCCTTGGCAACCAGCTTTAATTACACAAATAAGAGTACTTTCTGTGATCATAAACTAGAAGGGCTATTTGTAGTTTATCTTTTAAAATATTCCCTCTCATCTAAGATCTCTCATGTTCTTTCATGTTATAAAAAAAGCAGAAATTACTCATTGCTACACAGGATTTGAAGTCTAGAGTGTATCTTTTTTTTCTCCCAGGAGGTAGTTTCCCTTACTTTACTCAGTAGCAAATCACAGTATTTGTACACTGTCTCATCACATAAATCACTTTCATATTCTCATCTGAACTTTATAATAAGCTTATGAAATAGTAGAATTGCTTAGTGAACCCTTGGATTTTAGTAGGTCCTTAAATAATGGCTGAAGGAAATGTAGATTTTAATGTTGTTGTTGTTCCATCGCCCAGTCATGTCCGACTCTTGCGACCCCATGGACTGCAGCACGCCAGGCCTCTCTGTCCCTCACCATCTCCCAAAGTTTGCCCAAGTTCATCATGTCCATTGCATCGGTGATGCCATACAGCCATCTCATCCTCTGACGCAGATATTAATGACTTATTTTTTAAAATAAGTATCTGAAGTATGTGGAGTGAAAATGATTTTCTAAGGTCACTAGGTAGAGTTTGAACTCATGTTCAGCTTTTTTAGATCACAGGGCAAGTTTCTTTCTATTGTATTATGGCTTTAGTTTTTGTAATTGTGTTTAAGGTAAAATTTAAAGTGAAATGTTCAGATACTAAGTGCACAATTTGAGTTTTGAGAAATGCATTCACCTGTAAAGCCAACACATCAGGCAAGATATTGAATATTTCTGTTTCTGCAACATTTCCTGGGGACATTTTCCCCAGTCCAGGCAATCACTGTTGTGATTTATTTTTTTAACCACCATAGCTTAGTATTGCCTGATCTAAACCTTCTGATAAATGGAATCTTATAGTAAATACTTTTTTGTATTTTGCTTCTTTCACTCAGCATAAATTTAAGATTTACCCACATTTTGCATGCATAATTTTTTAATTATGCATCTTTTTAATTGCTAAGCAATAGTCCATCACACAAATGTACTACAGTTTCTTCATCTGTTTTTCTGCCAGTGAATCAAACTGCTACAAACATTTGTGTACCAGTTTCTTTATGGATATAAATTTTCATGTATTTTTTTCTTTTTGGGGAATTGCTGGGTTTACATGCTAGATGACAGGACGTATAAGAAACTGCGAAATTTCTCCCAAAGTGGTTGTACCATTTCATATTCCCACCAATAATGTATGAATATTTCAGGTGTTTCACATCCTTGTTGACATTTAGTATTGTCAGTCTTTTAAATTGTAACTATTGTGGTGGGTTGTGTTGCAGTTTGCGTTCTCTTGGTTAACTTGCAGAGCTTTTTTTCCACATGCTTATATGCCATTTGTGAATCTTAGTGGGGTGTCAAACCTTTTCTTTCATTTTTAAATAAGATTGTCTTTTTGTCATTGAGTTGTTGGCATTCTTTCTATATTCTGTACATAGCTTTTGCTAGATATATTGTGAATATATTCTCTGCACTGGTGGTTTGTCTGTTCATTTTCTAATGCTGTCTTGACTGACAGAATTGTAACACTTTTTCTTTTGTTGCTATTGCTTTCTGCAGTCTAAGAAACGTTTGCCTTACCCCAGACTGTAAAGATATGTTTGCATCTAGATGTTTTATGGACTTAGATTTACATTTTGGTCTATAACTTTAACATTTATATTGTGTCCATTTTGTTAATTTTTCAGTATGGTGTAAGGTAAGTGTTGAGGTTAGCTTTTTCCATGTGGATTTCCAGTTGTTTCAGCAGATTTTGTTGAAAAGATGTTTATTATCTTATTGAATAATTTTGTCTTCTTTCAAGTTGATTGTGTAAATAGGTTTACATCTGTACTGTCTCTTCTCTTTGATCCTTATGCCAATAGAATATCTTAATTACTCTACCTTAATGTGTCTCCCAATAATTTTGTCAAAATCTCTTTGACTAATATAGTTTCTTTGCATTTCCATTTGAATTTTAGAAATAGATTGATCATTTTGATAAAAATCCTTCTGGGATCGTAATTAGAGTGTATTCCAATCTATTTTGGAGAGAATTAGTAGCTTAACAGTAATGAATGTTTCAATCCATGAATTTAATATTCCCTTCATTTACCTAGGTCCTTATTTTCTCAAGGTAATGCTTTTTAGTTTTCAGTGTATAAGCCTTCAGATGTTTTGTTAAATTTATTCCTAAATATTTTGTTTAGATGTTATTGTAAGTAGAAGTTTTGAATTTTATTTTTTACCTGTATAGTGCAAGTATAGAGTTTCCCTGGTGGCTCAGACAATAAAGAATCTACTTACCAGTGAAGGAGACCCGGGTTCTGTCCCTGGGTCAGGAAGAGTTCCCTGGAGGAGTGCATGGCAACCCACTCCAGTATTCTCTCCTGGACAGTTCCATGGACAGAGGAGCTTGGCGGGCTATAGTCCATAGCGTTGCAAAGAGTCAGGCATGACTGAGTGACTAACACACATACGCACACACGGTGCAAGTATGTAGAAACAAGTTGTTTGTGCATATTGCCTTGTGTAGAGAACTTGCTAAATTCACTTAGTAGTTGTTTCATAGATTACCTCAGGTACTTTTACATAAAAAATCATATCTGCAAATAGAGACAATTTTACTTTTCAATGCAATTTATATTTTTCTCACCTTATATAGTTTTACGGTATAAGACTGTGTAAGGTGTTGAATAGAAATGACGAAAGTAGATATCCTCTTTATTCCTAATGTTAATATGAAAAGGGTTCAGTGTTGCACCATTAAGTAAGATGTAGGTTTTTTAATATGTACAGGTAATCAGACTGGGGAAATTCTGTGCTATTCCTAATTTGCTGTGAATTTTTAGTAAGCCTGGTGAATAATTTTGTCAAGTTCTTTCTGTATTTGACGAGATGACCGTGTGACTTTTCCCTTTAACCTGTTATTTTGCTGACATGCTGATTTTCAAGTGTGAGGCCAACTTTACATTCCTAAAATAAATATCACTTGCCAAATTAATATGCTAAAATTGTTAAGAATTTTTGCGTATCCTTATTGCATGCCTGCAATGCAGGAGACTGGAGTTCAATCCCTGGGTCGGAAAGATGCCCTGGAGAAGGAAATGGCAACTAACTCCAGTATTCTTGCCTGGAAAATCCCACGAACAGAGGAGCTTGGTTCATGGGGTCACAAAACAGTTGGACAAGACTTAGTGACTAAACAACAATAATATTCCATTGTGTATGTATATATATACATATATATATTATACATACACCATATATGTATATATAGATATATACATACACCACATCAAGTCACCTGTTGATGGACATTTAGGTTGTTTTTTTGTCTTGGATATTGTAAATAGTGCTGTTATGTACATAGGGGTGCAGGTATCTTTCGATATTGTACTTTTATCTGGGTATATGCTCCAGAGTAGGCATGCTAGATCATACGGCAACTCTTAGTTTTTTGAGGAAACGCTATACCGTTTTCCATAATGGCTGTACCAATTTACAAGGGAGTTCCCTTTTCACCACACCCTCTACAGCATTTGTTATTTATGGAATTTTTAATGATGACCATTCTGACCTGTGTGAGGTGGTACCTCACTGTCATTTTGATTTGCATTTCTCTAATAATTACCAATGATGAGCATCTTTTCATGTGCTTGTTGGTGTTCTAGAAGTCTTCCTTGGGGAAATGTCTACTTAGGTCTTCTGCCCATTTTTTAATTGGATTGTTTGTTTCTTTGTTGTTGAGTTATATGAGCTGCCTGTATGCTTTGGAAATCAAGCCCTTGTTAGTCTCATCATTTGCAAATATTTTCTCCTAGATCTAGGCTGTTTTTTTGTTTTATTTGTGGTTTCCTTAGACTTCCCTGGTGGCTCAGACGGTAAAGCGTCTGCTTCCCTGGATTGGGAAGATATCCTGGAGAAGGAAATGGCAACCCACTCCAGTACTCTTGCCTGGAAAATTCCATGGACAGAGGAGCCTGGTAGGCTACAGTCCATGGGGTTGCAAAGAGTTGGACACGACTGAGTGACTTCAATTCACTTCACTTCACTGGCTGTGCATACAGTGGCTCTGGCCTAACTACTGGATGGCTTGTTTAGCTTCTGCCTAAGTTCTATGAAAACAGAAAATGTGTCTCAAATTTACCTGATTCCATAATTTTTGTTTTATAAATAATTTTAATACAATTGCTGTAGTCAAGTCACTTGCTTTGCCTGCATTTCTTAAAATGATGCTTCTTTTTCCTCAAGTTCCAAAGGCCATGTATCTGCTCCCAAGGTTTTTTGGAGCATGAAAAAATTATTTTGTTAATGTGTCTAATTGGTTTTGTTCCGTGGAATTATCATACTTTATTTTTCAGGTAGAAAAAAGTTGACTAAGAAATCTGATACATTTATTTTTGGAGTAAACTTGCTTAAAGTAACATTATCTTTGTAGTTTCAAAGTTGATTACCCTTTTCAGGTTGAAGTAGACCAGGGGAAAGTTCCTTCTCAAAGGAATTCTGCCTTGAGGAACCTTATCAGTTGAGTTTTGTAGTTATACCAGGCCCTAGTGGAGAAATGAATGCCTTAGGATATAGTGGTTTGTTTTCCTGCCTCAGAAGTCAGATCATATCACACTAGTATCTCAGGGACTCAGAAAGTTAGCAAAGCAAAACAAAAAACTGTTGCTCAGTATAACTAAAAGCACATTCAAGCAAAGATTGTGTGGTGAGGGTTCTAGAATTATTGCTGACTCTAAGCTAAATTTCTATGGGGAAGTTACAGAACTTTTTAAACTTCAGGTTCATTTTCTGTAAGTTAAACATGTTGTACAAGGTACCTCCTGTATGAAATCTGTTTATTCTTTGTTGTCTTACAGCTTCATTCTCTTTTGCATCACAAATTTCTTCTTCTTGACTGGAATATTCCTATGAATATACAGATTTTTCAATATTTAAAATGTTTTTCACCTCTTTTTTGACCTCTTATCTCTACAACCACTGAAGGAAGTACCTCATCTGTCAGTCAGAAAATCTTTATTCTACAAAACATTCCATGAGAACTTACTTAAAAGAGGAAGGGATGGGTCTTTGAATGCATAGCATGAATTTTAACATGAATCCTTATCACAAGTCCTAATAAACCCTAAATTTGTTCTAAATTGTAGTATTTATTATCCTTCTACTAACCTCATAGCCTCCAAATTCTGTGTATTGTTATGGCTTTCCCAGTGGCTCAGTGGTAAAAAATTAACCTGCTAATGCAGGAGATGGGCTTTTGATCCCTGGGTTGGGAAGATCCTCTAGAGGAGGAAATGGCAAATCAGTTCTGTATTCTTGCATGGAAAATTCCATGGACAGAGGAGCCTGGTGGGTTACAGTCCACAGGGTCGCAAAGAGTTGGATACAAGTTAGCAACTAAACAACAACAACAAGTGGCACTTATCAGTTCTCTCCTTTACAAGTAAGAATACATGAGTCGGACATGACTGAGCGACTGAAATGAACTGAACTGATATATATATATATATTCAATTCAGTTCAGTTCAGTCACTCTGTCATGTCTGACTCTTTGCAACCTCATGGACTGCAGCACGCCAGGCCTCCCTGTCCATCACCAACTCCCAGAGCTTACTCAAACTCATGTCCATTGAGTTGGTGATGCCATCCAACCATCTCATTCTCTGTCATCCCCTTCTCCTCCAGCCTTCAATCTTTCCCAGCATCAGGGTATTTTCCAATGAGTCAGTATTTTGTATCAGATGGCCAAAGTTTTGGAGTTTCAGCTTCAGCATCAGTCCCTCCAATGAATATTCAGCACTGATTTCCTTTAGGATTGACAGGTTTGATCTCCTTGCAGTCCAAGGGACTCTCAAGAGTCTTCTCCAACACCACAGGTCAAAAGCATCAATTCTTTGGCACTCACCTTTCTTGATAGTCCAACTCTCACATCCATACATGACCACTGGAAAACCATAGCTTTGACTAGACAGACCTTTGTTGGCAAAGTAATGTCTCTTCTTTTTTTTTTTTTTTTTTGATCTGTAGACTGAATTTTTATTTTTTTTTTTATTTTATTTATTTATTTTTATTTATTTTTGTTAGTTGGAGGTGAATTACTTTACAATATTGTAGTGGTTTTTGCTATACACTGACATGAATCAGCCATGGATTTACACATGCTGCCTAGACTGATCATAGCTTTTCTTCCAAGGAGCATGCATCTTTTAATTTCATGGCTGCAGTCACCATCTGCAGTGATTTTGGAGCCCAACAAAAGAAAGTCTCTCACTGTTTCCACTGTTTCCCCATCTATTTGCCATGAAGTGATGGGACCAGATGCCATGATTTTAGGTTTCAGAACGTTGAGTTTTAAGCCAACTTTTTCACTCTCCTCTTTCACTTTCATCAAGAGTCTCTTTAGTTCTTCTTCACTTTCTGCCATAAGGGTGGTGTCATCTGTGTATCTGAAGTTATTAATATTTCTCCCAGCAATCTTGTTTCCAGCTTCTGCTTTATCCAGCCTGGCATTTTGCATGATATACTCTGCATATAAGTTAAATAAGCAGGGTGACAATATACAACCTTGACGTACTCCTTTCCCAATTTGGAGCCAGTCTGTTGTTCCATGAAAAGTTCTACCCGTTGCTTCCTGACCTGCATACAGGTTTCTCAGGAGGCAGGTCAGGTGGTCGGTATTCCCGTCTCTTGAAGAATTTTCCACAGTTTGTTGTGATTCACACAGTCAAAGGCTTTGGTGTAGTTAATAAAGAAGAAGTAGATGTTTTTCTGGAATTCTCTTGCTTTATTGATGATCCAACAGTTGCTGGCAATTTGATCTCTGGTTGCTCTACCTTTTCTAAATCCAGCTTGAACATCTTGAAGTTCACGGTTCATGTACTGTTGAAGCCTGGCTTGGAGAATTTTGAGCATTACTTTGCTAGCATGTGAGATGAGGGCAATAGTTTGAGCATTGTTTAGCATTGCCTTTCTTTGGGATTGGAATGAAGACTGATCTTTTCCAGTCCTGTGGCCACTGCTGAGTTTTCCTAATTTGCTGGCATATTGAGTGCAGCACTTTCACAGCATCATCTTTTAGGATTTGAAATAGCTCAACTGGAATTCCATCACCTCCACTAGCTTTGTTCATAGTGATACTTCGTAAGGGCCACTTGACTTTGCATTCCAGGATGTCTGGCCCCAGGTGAGTGACCACACCATCATGGTTATCTGGGTCATGAAGATCTTTTTTTTATAGTTCTTCTGTGTATTCTTGCCCCCTTTTCTAATATCTTCTGCTTCTGTTAGGTCCATATCATTTCTGTCCTTTATTTTGTCCATCTTTGCAAGAAATGTTTCCTTGGTATCTCTACTTTTTTTGAAGAGATCTCTAGTCTCTCCCATTCTATTGTTTTCCTCTATTTCTTTGTGCTGATCTCTGAGGAAGGCTTTCTTATCTCTCCTTGCTATTCTTTGGAACTCTGCATTCAAATGGGTATATCTTTCCTTTTCTCCTTTGCCTTTCACTTCTCTTCTTTTCTCAACTATTTGTAAGACTTCCTCAGACAACCATTTTGCCTTTTTGCATTTCTTTTTCTGGAGGGTGGTCTTGATCCCTGTCTCCTGTACAATGTCATGAACCTCCATCCATAGTTCTTCAGGCACTCTGTCTGTCAGATCTAATCCCTTGAATCTATTTGTCACTTCCACTGTATAATCAAAAGGGATTTGATTCAGGTAATACCTGAATGGTCTAGTGGTTTTCCCTGCTTTCTTCAATTTCAGTCTGAATTTGGCAACAAGGAGTTCATGATCTGAGCCACAGTCAGCTCCCAGTCTTGTTTTTGCTGACTGTATAGAGCTTCTCCATCTTTGGCTGCAAAGAATATAATCAATCTGATTTCAGTATTGACCATTTGGTGATGTCCCTGTGTAGAGTCTTCTCTTATGTTGTTAGAAGAGGATGTTTGCTATGACCAATGCATTCTCTTGGGAAAACTCTATTAGCCTTTGCCCTGCTTCATTCTGTACTCAAAGGCCAAATTTGCCTGTTACTCCAAGTGTTTCTTGACTTCCTACTTTTGTATTCCAGTCACCTATAAAGAAAAGGACATTTTTTGGGGGGTCTTAGTTCTAAAAGGTCTTGTAGGTCTTCATAGCACCATTCAACTTCATCAACTTCAGCTTCTTCAGCGTTACTGGTCAGGGCATAGACTTGTGTGAGGCAAGCAGAAGTAACGCCATGGCAGGCAGCTTAGATTAGGAGTAGGCCTTCCTACTTCTGGGTGGTAAGATTATTGGATACAACCAATCAGCTTAACACTGACCGCTGTTTGCCAATTAGGAACGGGGCAGAAACCCCCGGGAAAGTCCTGCGCGTGTGAAAGTTTTGAAAGGACCAATGAAATTGCTTTGCAAACTTGTAACCAATCCGCTTAAACCAACTACCAGCGGCGTGTGCTCACCCTATAAATTTGTGTAACAGCTTGGGCTCGGGGCTCTCTGACCCCGCACCACTGCGTTGGATGCGGCAGGAGCCCTGACTCGACTCAGCAATAAACTTCCCTTTTTGCAAGTTGCATTGTCTTGAAGGCCTTCTCTCTTCCCGCTCGGGGATTCGGACATTGGGCATAACATCTGGGGGCTCATCTGGGATCCCTTGACCGGGGGAAAAGAACACTTCCAGGACAGAGGGGAAGGATAGATAATAGCACCGGTGCTCAGGCAGGACAGGAAAGTCCAGTGTAAATCCGAGGCCCCGCTGTGAAGCAGGAAGGTATCTGGCACAGGAGAAAGCTTTCTATAGAGGGTTGGGAACGGGCTGGACGTTCCAGCCGGCGCAAGACCGAGGCCAGCGAGCGTGCTGGAAGGCAGCCGGCTCTGTGGGAAGGAGAGTTCCTCTCCTGATCCCAAGTCTGGTGAGCAGTGGACGCCATTCGGTGAGGCAAGAAAACTCAGGGGGC
Organism: Cervus elaphus; assembly: GCF_910594005.1. NCBI lineage: Eukaryota > Metazoa > Chordata > Mammalia > Artiodactyla > Cervidae > Cervus > Cervus elaphus. The sequence continues at coordinate 24,926,793 of NC_057836.1, forward strand.
CTGAAAACCCAGCGCTGTGTTGTCGGCCAACGTTTGTCTGTCCGTGTGTTTGTCTTCGGCTCTCCGTGTTTGTGTGTGTGCCGGCATTGTCTCTGGTCTTGTTCTCTTCTGGTGCATCGTTCTCTTCTCTCTCTTCTGACTTATTCTCCTTCTCCCCTTCTTCTCTGATCTGCCCTCAACTCCTACTCTTTTCAGGAGTTTCAGTGAACAGGCGAATGGTTGTGGGGGCAATTGATGAGTCCCGGCCAGGGCTACACCCTGGCGGACTCTGAAGGCCCTACCCTAAGTGAGCCTCAGTAACTAGAGCCCGACCGGGTGAAACTCTCCTTTAACATCCTTAACTGAGGACATGGCCTAAAATTCTTTGTGTGGGCACGGGTCAGGCACTTAAAGGCCATTAGGGCGCCTGCCACTTGAAGACTCCCGTGAGAGGATAAGGGGGTCATGGAAGGGGCTAGAAACCCCTAGGGTGCCCGCCCCCAGCTAGAAAACTTCCGTGCAACGACGCAGGCACATAAACAGTTCCAAAAGCATACCATAAGCCCAACCTCTTGGCCACCACCACTCCCGGTATGATTTTTGGTGGTCGTTCTCAGTGACTTCCTCTCTCCCTCTCTCTTCCCTACCATTCTCAGAGAAACCTCAAGGCCTCATTGACCTCTTAGATTCCATTTGTTCACTCGCAACCCCACCTGGGACGATTGTCAGCAGCTGTTGCAGGTGCTCTTCACCACAGAAGAATGGGAGCGAATTCTGGCAGAAGTGCGGAAATGGGTCCTGGGGGTCGACGGGAGGCCAACCGCCCAGCCTCATCTCGTGGACGAGGGGTTTCCTCTGTTGCAGCCTAACTGGGATTTTGAGTGAGCGGAAGGTAGGGAGCGTCTCTGAGTGTACCGCCAGACTCTGATGGCTGGCCTGAGGGCCGTAGCTAGAAAGCTGACAAATTTGGCAAAGGTAAATTTAGTAAGGCAAGAGCCCACTGAGAGCCCGGCAGCCTTCCTAGAGAGGCTGATGGAAGCTTTCAGGCAATATACACCTACGGACCCCCAGGCTGAGAAGTCACGCGCTGCAGTTCTGTTAGCATTTGTAAATCAGGCAGCCCCAGATATTAGGAAGAAATTACAAAAGATAGACGGATTGGGAGAACAGACGATACAGGATTTACTGAAAGCAGCTGAAAAGGTATTTAATAATAGGGAGTCCCCAGAAGAAAGGGAAGAAAGAATTTGACAGGAGGAAAGGGAATTAGCTGAGAAGATCAGGAAGGAAGATAGAGAACATAGAGCGAGGGAAAACCAGAAGAACCAGAGGGAGCTAGCCCAGATTCTTTTTGCGGGGATAAAGGCTGGAACAGAATTGAGGGAACCTCGAGACCCCCGGATGAGAGAAAAAGATAAACCAAAATGGCAGGCCCTAAAGAAAGATCAGTGTGCCTACTGCAAAGAACAGGGGCACTGGAAAAACGAGTGCCCTAAGAGGGACCCGAGGAGAGGAACGACCCAGAGAGAGAGAGTCTCCCCTAGAACTCAAGTTCTATATGCAGAAGACAATGACTAGGGGGGTCAAGACTCGGCACCCCTCCCCGAGTCCTGGGTAACCATACATGTGGAGGGAAAACCCGTTGGCTTCATGGTAGATACTGGTGCCCAACACTCTGTTTTAAATAAAAAACTGGGACCAATGTCTAAGAAAACCAGCTTGGTGCAAGGAGCCACAGGGACAAAAAGATATTGTTGGACCACAGAACGAAAAGTAGATCTGGGGACCCACCAGGTGTTCCATTCGTTTCTGGTGATACCAGAATGCCCAGCCCCTCTACTTGGAAGAGATTTGTTGACTAAAGTTAATGCTCAGATTCATTTTGACCCTGGGAGAATGACAGTCATGGATGGACTTGGACAGCCGATACATGTCTTATCCCTAGACCCACCTCCCACAGGGGTTCAAGAACTCCCCTACCTTGTTTAATGAGGCTCTGAGTGAGGACCTCTATGAATATCGGACTTGCCACCCAGAGGTCATTCTGCTACAATATGTGGATGACCTTATGTTGGCTGGAACCACAGAGGAGGCATGCAGCTGTGCCACCGGGGACCTCTTACAGACCCTAGGCACCTTGGGGTATCGTGCTAGCGCAAAGAAGGCACAAATAGCCTGGAAAGAGGTCACCTATTTTGGGTATAAGATCAGGCAGGGGTAAAGGTGGCTAACCCAGGCCATGAAGGAAACAATATTACAGATACCAGAGCTCAAGACCCCCTGCCAGGTGAGAGAGTTTCTGGGGACTGTTGGATATAGCAGACTGTGGATCATGGGGTTTGCTGAGAAGGCCTGGCCCTTGTATGAGGGAAGTAAAGAGACCCCAAACTGGACTTGGACTGAGCCAATGAAACAGGCTTTCCAGACACTCAGATGGGCCCTACTAGAAGCCCCAGCCCTTGCCCTGCCTAACCCAAATAAGCCATTCCAGCTGTTTGTAGATGAAAAGCAAGGAATAGGAAAGGGGGTCTTGACGCAACAATGGGGACCGTGGAAGCGGCTAGTGGCATACCTTTCGAAGCGACTGGACCCGGTGGCCGCTGGGTGGCCCCCTTGCCTTCGCATCATCGCCTCGTCCGCGATGCTCACAAGTTGATGTATGGACAGCAACTCTTGGTTTACACCCCCCATGGCATTGAAGGGGTTTTGAAGCAGCCGCCGGGTAAGTGGATCTCCAATGCCCACTTGACACATTACCAGGCCTTGCTGCTCGATGCCCCATGGGTGCGTTTTCAGACCCCTTGCTTCCTGAATCCGGCCACGCTCCTACCTAACCCAGAGAAAGACTGCCCTCTCCATGATTGCAGTGAGATACTGGCTGAGGCCCTGGCGGCACGGAAACACTTAAATGGTTCACCGATGGGAGTAGCTATGTAAAAGATGGGCAAAAGAAGGCGGGAGCCGCCATAGTTGATGATTCAGGACAGACAATATGGGCTGAGAACACTTCTCCAGACGGCCTGCCTGAGGTTCCCTCGACAAAATGCAATTGTATGAGAGATAATTCAGGCTTGCAAAGCGTGCCAGCTAATGAGGGCAGAGAAGAAGCAGCACACGGGAACGAGGTACCGAGGGGAAAAGCCAGGGCAACACTGGGAGATAGATTTCACTGAGGTAAGGCCAGGCAAGTATGGGTATCGCTATCTGTTGGTTCTGGTAGATACCTTCTCGGGGTGGGTGGAGGCCTTCCCCACTAAGGGAGAGACAGAAATAGTGGTTGCTAAAAAGATCTTAGAGGAGATAGTGCCTAGGTACAGGCTGCCAGTGACTATGGGCTCTGATAACGGACCTGCCTTTGTGAGCCAGATTGTACAAGGGCTGGCCCAAGCTCTGGGGACGAAATGGAAGTTACATTGTGAATATAATCCCCAGAGCTCAGGACAGGTTGAGAGAATGAATTGGACCCTAAAAGAAACTTTGACAAAGTTGGCAATAGAGACTGGCGGGGACTGGGTGACCCTCCTTCCCTTCGCACTCTTTTGGGCATGCAACACCCCTTATAAGCTGAATCTTACCCCTTTTGAGATTCTGTATGGAAGACCCCCTCCTGTGTGTCCTATTTTCAAAGGAAAATGCCTGCCACCCACTCTGTGTCTTGGTTGCTGTAATGCCAAAAATCTTATACCACTCTGAAGAGGTTATGTGCTCACATTGGGACCAGGAAATGCTAAGACAAAAGAGAGAGCCAATCAGTGCGATCACCATAGCAACCTTGTTCAGTCTTGGGCTGGCAGGAGCAGGACTTTGGGACAATTCCAGCAAACTCTGATGGCATTAAGTAGGGTGCATAACCATGTTTGGAAGTTGATTCGAGAGATACATGAGGGTCAAAATAAGGGGGCCATCCCCTCACATAATATTGGCCCAGGTGATTGGGTTTGGGTAAAACAGCACCAGTCTAAAGTATTAGAACCTAGATGGAAAGGCCCTTATGTTGTTCTCCTTACCACTCCTACCGCTGTCAAGGTTGACGGGATTGGACCCTGGGTTCACTGCAATCACGTGCGGCAAGCCACACCGGAAGAACAAGAAAAAGCGCGAGCAGAATGGAAGGCGAATCCTCACCCGTCAAATCCTTTGAAGCTGAAACTCGTCCGCCGGGAGGCCTCCTAATTCTCCTGTTGATGGCTGCCCTTATCGACCCAGGAGCGACTAGTCGCAACCCCCATCAACTTGCCAAGATCACCTGGAAACTCAGCGATGGGCAGACCCACGAGCTGCTCAACGAAACCTCAAGAGTTCACCCTCCGAACATCTGGTGGCCAGACCTTTACTTTGATCTGAGGGGGGTCTTCCCCGGGGAAGGACCCCGAGGGAAATACCCACAGTTTGGGCCATGGGGGGCCATAGGGACCGGGAGAAAACTCGGCCAAGAGGGGTTCTTTGTGTGCCCGGGCAACATAAGAAATAACTGGAAAACCTGTGGTGGCATGGAAAGCTATTATTGCAGGATCTGGAGCTGTGTAACCTCTTGTGATGGGCCCCGGGAATGGGACGTAGGAAACAGAGATTTGGTAGTCCCAAGTGTGGCGCAATCCCCAGGGCCAAGTACCTCAGATACAGGTGCAATTTAACCAAGCTTCACTATCTCTGCAAGGCCAAGGGCTTTCCTCCCTACGAGCCGCTGTAGATGAAGATATAACTCAATCAGTCACTTAGAGAAGTCTTTGACTTCCTTGTCTGAGGTGGTCTTGCAGAATAAGAGAGGATTAGACTTGATTTTTCTCCAACAGGGTGGGGTCTGCACGGCTCTGGGAAAAGAATGTTTCTATGCAGACCATACAAGAGTGATAAGAGAATCTATGGCAAAAGTGAGAGAGCGACTGGCACAATGAAAGAGAGAACGGGAAGCCCAGCAGAGATGGTTTGAGTGTTGGTTTCAACGCTCCCCCTGGCTGACTACCTTAATTTCCACCCTCCTGGGTCCACTTATAGTGCTATTATTGATACTCACATTTGGCCCATGTATTTTAAACCGACTAGTATCATTTATTAAAAAATGCCTCAACACCATTCAGATTATGGTGTTGAGACGACAATATCAGCCAGTGGCCCAAGATGGAAAAGAGGAAGATCCCTCTACCTGAACAACAGACAGGGGGGAATGTGAGGTGAGCAGAAGTAACGCCATGGCAGGCAGCTTAGATTAGGAGTAGGCCTTCCTACTTCTGGGTGGTAAGATTATCAGGCCACCTGGATACAACCAATCAGCTTAACACTGACCGCTGTTTGCCAATTAGGAACGGGGCAGAAACCCCCAGGAAAGTCCTGTGCGCGTGAAAGTTTTGAAAGGACCAATGAAATTGTTTTGCAAACTTGTAACCAATCCGCTTAAACCAACTACCAGCGGCGTGTGCTCACCCTATAAATTTGTGTAACAGCTTGGGCTCGGGGCTCTCTGACCCCGCACCACTGCGTTGGATGCGGCAGGAGCCCTGACTCGACTCAGCAATAAACTTCCCTTTTTGCAAGTTGCATTGTCTTGGAGGCCTTCTCTCTTCCCGCTCGGGGATTCGGACATCGGGCATAACAACTTGGATTAGCGTGATATTGAATGGTTTGCCTTGGAAACAAACAGAGGTCATTCTGTTGTTTTTGAGATTGTATCCAAGTACTGCATTTTGGACTCTTTTGTTGACTATAATGGCTACTCCATTTCTTCTAAGGAATTCTTGTCCACAGTAGTAGATATAATGGTCATCTGAGTTAAATTCACCCATTCCAGTCTAAAATGTCGATGTTCACTCTTGCCATCTCCTGTTTGACCACTCCCAGTTTGCCTTGAATCATGGACATAACATTCCAGGCTCCTATGCAATATTGCTCTTTCCGGCATCGGACTTTGCTTCTATCACTAGGCACATCCACAGCTGGGTGTTGTTTTTGCTTTGGCTCCGTCTTTTCATTCTTTCTGGAGTTATTTCTCCACTGATCTCCAGTAGCATATTGGGCACCTACTGACCTGGGGAGTTCATCTTTCAGTGTCCTATCTTTTTGCCTTTTCATGCTGTTCATGGGGTTTCACGGCAAATTACATATTGCCATATACATATTATATATGTGTATATACATATGTACTTAATTTATCAATATTTAATTTAAGGGTGTATATAGGTGGCTCAGAGGGTAAAGAATCTATCTGCCTACAATGTGGGAGACCTGTGTTCCATCCCTGGGTTGGGAAGATTCCCTGGAGAAGGGAACAGCTATTCTGGCCTGGAGAATTTAATGGACAGAGAAACCTGGTAGGCTACTGTATATGGGGTTGCAAAGAGTCGGACATGACTGAGTGACTTTCACTTCACATGTAATTTATGTATATGCATAATGTAGTATATGTTTAGATGACATTATAATGTGAGAAGTATGCTTCTTTCTCTATGTGGCCTATTTTAATGTTCAAATCTATTAATACCTTTCATCATTGTCTTTCCTAAAATCTAATCAAAAACCTTTGTTTTATAGGTAGGCTCACTGTCCCACAGATTTGCTTCTAATATCAGCAGATTCAGAAATCTAGCTTGGGATTCATGTTTGAAAATTTTATGCTTTGCAGTTGTTCGGCTTTTTTTTTTTTTTTTGCAGTTTAATATATGCCTATTTACTGCTTTGAAAAAAAAATAATCAGAGAGAACAATGGTTAATCAAGTGTGCATCATTGCTTCAGACATCCTAAGTATCATTTTTTCAACAGCAAATATTGTAAATGTTAGTGGCAAATTCTTGTTTATGTCCTAATATTTTGTCTTATGTGAAATCTAGACTGCATAAATAAAATGAGAGCTTTTACTTTCTCAGGCAAATCTGTTTTCAGTATAGTCATAGAGAAATCAGTTACCATGACTGCAAGATCATCTGGCCATTTATTCACTTATTAAATTACACTTTAGCAACAGTCATTCCTACTTCCTGGCCCAGGGATATGGTTTGACCTTTCATTTTGAATTGCTAAGTAAAATTATAAATTCATGTATTCAATTTCCTATCTAAAAACACTGGTTTTTATGTTTCCTTGGTTATCAAAGTTAATTTTTTTCAGATTGATTATACTGAATGTTGTTACATGAGCTCTTGGGGGTGAAATCAGAGGTTATATTGGTGTCACAAGAACTCATAAAAGTTAATTGACTGCCCACAATGGAAACTGAAGTTTCTTTTCTTGGAAAATTATAGTATATTGATGAGTGTCTCATACTGATGCTGCTACTGCTCACATATGGGATTTCTTGAAATAAAGTCAATCATATCAGTTAGCAATGACCAGATGTATTCTATGTATTGCTAGAAGAAACCTTCCCAAATTAAGTTTCAGGTAGAATTGTAGTAGTGATTCCTTTTTGCTCTGATGGTCAATTTTTTTTTTACATTAAAAACAGTATACCTTTGGAAATAGAAAGCATATACAATACTTGTGTATTATTTCTGTCAATGAAAAAACTGTTGCCCACTGTATCAGTAAACAAAGGATGTTGCCGCCATCAAGCCATCATATTATAGCTGCCTCGATGGTGAGCCCTGAGGGAATTCAAGATAGAACCAGGATGCCTACCATCAAGCCTTCAGCCACTGCAGCAACCTGCCAATGTTTCTGAGGAGACTCGGTAGGGGAAAACACAGAATATTGGCCCAGATAGCTGAGGTGTATGTCAAAGGAATGATTTCAATGAGCCCAGACTTTTGCATCTTCCCATACATACAAAAAGGCTACATTCATTAACTTGAAATGTCTGGGGGGAAAAAAGTGTGTTTTAGTTGTTCATTTGTGTCCAACTCTTTGAGACCTCATGGACTGTAGCCCTCCAGGCTCCTCTGTTCATGGAATTCTCCAGGCAAGAATACTGGAGTTGGTAGCCATGCCCTCCTCCAGGGGACCTTCCTGACTCAGGAATCTAACCCGGGTCTCCTGCATTACAGGAGAAGGGAATGTCTACCCACTCTGGTATTCGTGCCTGGAGAATTCCATGGACAGAGGAGCCTGGAGGGCTGCAGTGTATGGGGTCACAAAGAATAGACATGACTGAGCAACTAACATGGAGATCTGGTTGGGAAAGGGGCAAAATTTTTGCATTTCTAACAAGTTCCCCAGAGACACTGATGCACTTTGTGAATCAATGGTCAACGTGATATGTTAAAACATATACAGTGTGGAGATTCCTTAAAAAACTGGAAATAGAACTGCCATATGACCCAGCAATCCCACTCCTGGGCATACACACCGAGGAAACCAGATCTGAAAGAGACACGTGTACCCCAATGCTCATCGCAGCACTGTTTATAATAGCCAGGACATGGAAGCAACCTAGATGCCCATCAGCAGACAAATGGATAAGGAAGCTGTGGTACGTATACACCATGGAATATTACTCAGCCATTAAAAAGAATTCATTTGAATCAGTTCTAACGAGATGGATGAAACTGGAGCCCGTTATACAGAGTGAAGTAAGCCAGAAAGATAAAGACCAATACAGTATACTAACGCACATATATGGAATTTAAAAAGATGGTAACGATAACCCAATATGCAAAACAGAAAAAGAGACACAGATGTACAGAACAGACTTTTGGACTCTGTGGGAGAAGGCAAGGGTGGGATGTTCTGAGAGAATAGCATTGAAACAAGTATACTATCAAGGGTGAAACAGATCACCAGCCCAGGTTGGATGCAAGAGACAAGTGCTCAGGGCTGGTGCACTGGGAAGACCCAGAGGGATGGGATAGGGAGGGAGGTGGGAGGGGGGATCGGGATGGGGAACACGTGTAAATCCATGGCTGATTCATGTCAATGTATGGCAAAAACCACTATAATATTGTAAAGTAGTTAGCCTCCAACTGATAAATGGAAAAAAAAAACATATAGTGTGCTCTTTACCAAAAACATTGCGGTAACATTTTGTTCTTGAAATGCCTAAAATATCCTTCACTTCCCAGTAGTCTAACAAAACAGAAGGTACTTGTGCTGTACATCCTTAGCTCTGCCACCCACTCAGGGTGATCTTAGGTAAACCACAAAATCTATTTGTATTTAAGCTTCTTCTTACAAAGGAGAGCACGGTAATATTCTTACTCTGCAAATTCTGATTTTTCTAAGTTGAAAACTCTCTGACTACAGAATTGAAAGTATGTAAGCCGTTTGTGGGAGCTTCCCAGATGGTGCTAGTGGTAAAGAACCTGCCTGCCAATGCAGGAGACATAAGAGACACAGGTTCGATCCCCGGGTTGGGAGATGCCCTGGAGGAGGGCACAACAACCTACTCCAGTATTCTTGCCTGGAGAATCCCTATGGACAGAGGACCTGGTGGGCTACAGTCCATGGGGTAACAGAGAGTCAGACATGACTTCAGTTCAGTTAAGTTGCTCACTCGTGTCAGACTGCGACCCCATGGACTGCAGCACACCAGGCCTCCCTGTCCATCACCAACTCCTGGAGTCTACTCGTCCACTGAGTCAGTGATGCCATCCAACCACCTCATCCTCTGTTGTCCCATCTCCTCCCACCTTCAATCTTTCCCAGCATCAGGGTCTCTTCAAAGGAGTCAGTTCTTTGCATCAGGCGGCCACACAAGCCTTTTGTGAAAAACATTAACTAAGCTCTATTGATTCAGTTACATTTTCCCCAAAAGTTATTTTTATAATATTCTATCATCAGCCAGACCCTGGAATAGTAACAACTGATATTGAGTATAACTCAAACCAAAGGTTGACCTTGACCAGTCTTTTATGCCTTCTCTAGTACAAAGATACTGGAAGTGCCTGATTTAGATGGGGATATTGTCTCTCTATTTCCCCATCACAGAAGGTCAGGTTACTCAGAAGAAAGTAGCCTTTGCCTTCTTTTATCTGTGTCCTGGGAGCACCTTAGTTCTTAAGGCCTACACACATTCATTTGAACAGAAGTGTCATCTGAAATGAATGAAGTAATTTCCAGTTTCCCTGAGGTCTCAAGGCAAAAGCATTTCACACTCAATGTCTTTTTTCTTTTCTATTACAGAACAGGGTTCATGTTCTAAATTCAGTTATGTGGGATAAAATTTTTTACTCTTTTTTTCCCTAAAGATTCAAATTCTAGAATCAGAACAGTTTTTAGGGGCTCTGTCTATGCAAGGCTTATGGATTTATAATAGCCATATATATTTGAGCTTCTCTGTACGGTGATGCATGCAATGAATTAATTGTGAGCACATCAAGTTCACTTTCTCACTATTAGTTTCCATGCTTGTTCATTTTTTTGAGGGATGACATTGATTGATACTGTCTAGACAAAACCATTGATTCTGTTTCTCACTTTGTTGTTTGGGGTGGGACTGACAGAGCATTGAAAGAGGTCAAGTTCTGATGATGGACAGGTCAGATTTTGAGTTTTCTGTTTTGCATATTTGTGAGTTCTGCTCATTGGATTGACATTTAGATGCCAGCAGGCAGGAGAAAATGCTGCAGACAGTAAAAGACTGCAAAATTTTGATGAAAATCATGGTACTCTTAGAGGAATAATATACTTTACAGCACAAATTACCTTTCCTTGGCATTGTGGCAAAAGTGTATTTATGAGTAGGGTGAACGTAGAAGCCATTTTTCCTGGGACAGTCTTAGTTTATGCCTATTTTCTCGGCAAACTTATTAGTAAATCTCCCTTAGGCTCCAAAGTGCTTCAGTTTGGATGGCAAACATGGTCACCTTATTTTTAGCAGGTGTAAACCATATTCAAATAACTACTTTTTGGTGTGTTTTTAAAAAGTAAGCTGGAAATATTTTCTGATTCCTTGAATGCTACTAGTCTCTAAAATATTGGGACAAACAAGAAGCATTTACTTCAGCAAATAATTTGCCTCTGATTCCAAGAAGGTCTCCCATAGACACCCTGATGGTAAAATGGTCTCGAAAATTGAGCTGTGGCACTGGGGTGGCACACCTGTCCTTTCACCAGTGATAACTGGAAATTTATCACCAATTGCTTCTATATCTGGAAGAAACGACTTGACATCATGCTAAATACACTTTGGATTATAGTTATTGCTGTCTTCAGTGCAGATAAATTCTAGCAAATAATTCTGAATTATGTAGGAAAAAGAACGCAAGTGTTATGGGTTATATTTTTAAGTAAAGAGGGAAGAGCAGAAAGTTTCTGAGTACAAGGTGTCTTCCCTCTGCTGTTTCTTATCTATTATACTTATTATTATCTACTTATGTTCATTATCTATTTAAGGCATAGGTACTCTTTCACAATATCAATAAACATGTTTGTCATAAAATTTATATTCTGACAAGCTCTTTTCTGGTTTTAAATAAAGAAATAGTTGGCACGAACTTTCTTCTTAGTACTGTCTTAGGTTCAAGAGTATGTGGAGACATAAAATTCAGTGAAGAAGCATGAGGCCATTATACAAATGTAGAGTCACAATAAATAGGATATAAGATTATGTGACAGAATGTATGATTTGAAAAATTTTAAAGGCCTTTTAGAGGAGGCAACTAGAATTTGCCTGCTATTTGGGCCTTTGAATGATGCACAAAATACCTGTGCTTGGCATTTATATGCCAAACACTAATGCTTTATCATCACTCATGCCAAGTGCTTGAACAAACTGCTGCCAAATATGAAGCCTGAGGAAACAAATGGCATAATAAAGAACTGCCTTTTTACGTCTGAATCAGTTACTCAGACTTAGGGGCCATTTTCGTCTGCATGGAATAAAGCTGCTCCCTGGAAATTCTGGGCATAGAAACAGAGATGGAGGAAGAGATTGAAGTAATTAATGCTCTGAGAACATTAGAAGAAATTGGATTGATATGAACTGGCATTAAATAACACCAGTTTGAAAATTCCAGAGAGCTACCACATTTAGAATTGCCTTTCTTAAAGCTGCAGATTCAACTGGAGAGCAAATGAGTACATGCTGAGAATTTACTAAAACCCTTTTCCTCTCAGGAAGATACTAAAACAGAAAGAAGCTTGGAACTATTGCAATCTTTGCATTCCAGGATGAAGGTAGCTGATCTTGACCATGTGAAGAACTTGGCATCAGCTGAGTGGCAGCCTCTAGTTCCTTACCCTCTCTTTCTAGAACTATAATACTTATTTTTCTCTTTCCATTTACCCAGACCAGAGTAGTAAGTAGCACTTTTCATATATGCAGTTGTCATAAATAGCTACTAAAATAATGATTTTTCTTAAAGCCTTCAGGAGATACTGAGAAAAAAGGTTGCTATTTGCAGCATTTCCGGTAAGAAGAGGAATTTTAAAATGTCCTTATTAAAGGAAGCAAGTTTTTCTTATTGTGACATTCAAGCTAGGATATTTTGAAATTGTGTTCAATGGTTTTAGCACAGTCATTTCTATTACTAACATCCCTTTTGTCTGTACTCTCAAGATAAGGTGAGGGTATAACAGTGTAAGAAATGTAGAGTCAGGAAAGTGAGGTAGACTAAAGCTACCCCCAGAGGGGAGCAGAGTCAGAACTTAAACTGTTCTCTCAACATTTAAGCTATAATAGCAAATTTTTCTTTAGGTAAGTACCTTCCATAGCTCAGGTACAGAAAAATTCTCAGGAGAAATACTTGCACAAGAACCAGGTAAAGCTAATTTCCTACTGTTTCAAAAGCTAATATTGCCCTACATAGTATTCAGGCATTCGATTTCCTAAAGGAAATCATTGGAAGGACTGATGCTGAAGCTGAAGCTCCAATACTTTGCCAACTGATGAGAAGAGCTGACTCATTGGAAGAGACCAGGATGCTGGGAAAGATTGAGGGCAGGAGGAAAAGGGGGCAACAGAGGTTTGGATGGCATCATTGGCTCAATGGACAAGAGTTTGAGCAAACTCCAGGAGGTTGTGAAGGACAGGGAAGCCTCCCGTGCTGCAGTTAGTTCATGGGGTCACAGAGAGTCAGACACGACTTAGCGACTGAACGGCAATATTGAAAGAAACGTTTTGTAAATACATCTGAATTATTGGATATTATTCTTCTCCATCTATTAAAGATTGAATTTATCTAAAAGGACCAGTTTTAAAATTCTCCACAGACAGAATTGATCTGAGACTTCCCTGGTGGTCCAGTGACTAAGACTCCACGCTCCCAATGCAGGGGGCACAGTTTCAACTGCTGGTTGGGGAACTAGATCCCACATGTGGCAACAGTGCAACTTAAATCCAGCACGCTGCAACTAAAGATCCTTTATGCTACAACTAAGACCCTGTGCAGCCAAATAAACAAAAAAAAAATAAAATAAACATTTTTAAAAAGATTCTGTAAGAGTAAATCTTAAAAATTAAAAAAAAAACCCAGAGAATTGATCTAAATTGAAATAAACAAAAACCTGGTACATAAGCAGCACTCTTTGCCTTTTCATTTGGCTGGATATCAAACCTATCAGTCCTAGAGGAAATCAGCCCTAAATATTCATTGGAAAGACCGAGGCTAAAGCTGAAGCTGCAATACTTTGGCCACCTGATGTGAAGAGCTGACTGATTAGAAAAGACCCTGATGCTGGAAAAGATGGAAGGTAGGGGGAGAAGGGGGCAACAGAGGATGAGATGGTTGGATGGCATCACCGACTCGATGGACACGAGCTGGTGATGGACAGGGAAGCCTGGTGTGCTACAGTCCATGGGGCGTGCTGTAGTCCATGGGGTCACAAAGAGTTGGACTTGACTGAGCAACTGAACTGAACTGAACTGAAGCAGCACTCAGACCAGGTAAATCTTCCTCTGGGAAACAGGAATGAGACCTTATTCTTGGAAGGGCATGTGTATTCGTTTGTTAAAGCTGCCACAACAAAGCACCACAGGCTGAGTGACGAGCAGCAGAAGTTTATTTTCTCACAGTTCTGGAGTTAGAAGTTCAAGATCAAGGTGTGTTCATGTTCTTCTAAGGCCTCCTTGCCTTGAGATGGCCTCTTTCTTGTGCTGTGTCCTCACATGATCACGTTTCTATCTGTGTTGTCTGCGCCCCTGTCTTCTCTTCTTGTAAGGACACTGGTCACAGTGGATGAGAGCTAATTTTCATGCCCTCATTTTACCATAATTTCCTCTTTAAAGGCCCCACTTCCAAATACAGCCACAATTCGAGGTACTCTGGTTAAGACTTCTACAGATGAATTTGGGTGGGGGCAGGTGACAGGGAACAGCACAATTCAGCTCAGAATAGCACACATTGGTTAAAAGTCCTACTTTCGGGGGTCTCTGAGCTACTTAAATGTACTGTTTAAATGTATACCATGGAACGTTTGGAAAAAATTCCATGTAGTTCAACATTTTGCTAACAATTGACTGAGTCATGAAGACAGTCTGTTAGAAGTCAAAAACCCTGAGCTGCAAAACAGTATGGGGTGGTAGAAACCTACAGGATCTGTCAATGGCTAAGACAGCTCTTTGACTAATATCATATGAACATGAAAGTGAAAGTCCCTCAGTCATGTCCGACTCTTTGTGACCCCATGGTCTATACAGTCCATAGAATTCTCCAGGCCAGAATATTGAAGTGGGTAGATTTTCCCTTCTCCAGGGGACCTTCCAAACCCGGGGATCAAACCCCGGTCTCCCACATTGCAGGCAGATTCTTTACCAGCTGAGCCAGAAGGGAAGCCCAAGAATACCACAGTGGGTAGCCTCTATCATCTCCAGAGAATCTTCCTGGCCCAGGAATTGAACCAGGGTCTCCTGCATTGCATGCTGATTCCTTACCAACTGAGCCATCATATGAACATAGGTGTGTAATTAACCACTACTTTCTTTATCTGAAAAATGGGAATAACATCCCTCTTGCGAGTTATTTTGTGGGCTGTAATATGTGAAGTGAGAATATAGCACTGACAGATGGCAGTACTCAAATATTAGTAAAAATAGGGTAGTTCTCCCTCTGCCGTGTGTTAACTTGTATACATGCACTCATTTTCTGTTGAAAAAATGACCATAAATGCATTGGCTTAAAACAATGTTGATTTATTATCAAACAACTCCAGGGGTCAGAAGTCTGACACTGGTTTAAAATCAAGGAGCTAGCAGGGCTAGTTTCCTTTCTAGGCGGTGTTGGTAAGGGGAGAATATATTTCCTTGTCCTTTGCAGCTTCTAGAGGCTGCCTGCTATTCTTGGCTCATGGCTCCCTTCCTTCATCCTCTAAGCCAACAATGGTGGGTTGAGTTAATATCTCTCTGATCCCGCTTTTGTCATTGGTACATCTCTTTCTGTGACTCTAGATAAAAAAGGACCCAAGTGATTAGAGTGGATACACCTGGACCATCTAGGCTAACTTCCCATCTCAAGATTCTCTACTAATTCACATCTGCCAAATCCCTTCTGCTGAGTAAGATGACATATTCAATGATTCACAATAATAAGGGCCATTATCCTGTCTACCACACCGGGGGCTTAGATGGTAAAGAATCTGCCCACAATGCAGGAGACCTGGGTTCAATCCCTGGATTGGGAAGATCCCCTGGAGGAGGGCATGGCAACCCACTGCAGTCTTCTTGCCTGGAGAATCCCCATGGACAGAGGAGGACCCTGGCGGGCCCTTGGGGGCTCCATGGGGTCACAGAGAGTTGGACGTGACTGAGCAACTAAGCATAGCACAGCACAGTGTCCTTGGACACATTTTTCTCATGAGCCAATTCTTTAACAATAAAATGGACATATTATGGTCCCTGCCTTTACCTTGAGAGGTTTGTAAAATTTAATACATGATTTTCTATTTGAGAAACAATACTTCAATAAGATTCCTTATCTTTCTTCTATAGCCATATGAGAAACCAAGACTGAATATCAAAACCATAAACAAAAATTCTATTGTTTCTCCTCACATTCTGATAAATTCTTACCCTAATTTCTCCCCTGCACCTGACCTGACTTTCACCTCACTGATTCTCTTTTACCTTAGTGCTTTAGTAATAGTATTCTCTTATAGTCCAAGTTCAAGTTCCTATTACTATGGATTGGTCAAAAAGTTTGCTTGGGTTTTTCCATAAGTTATTACAGAAAAATCCAAATGAACTTTTTGGTCAACCCAATACTTCAGAAATGGACCACAAAAACTACCACATTTTAAAATTAATTAGAATACCTCATTTTCCAAGTGTTCTACACCAAAAATTTTTTTTGAAACTTGGCCATGGTTCTTATATGTTAGATACTGAACTTGAAGCTGAGGTTAAAGGCATATTCTAAGATTCCTGAAAGCCACAATTTATTGAGCTAGTCCTAAAATAAACTAAAGATATAATTTGGGAATGCATGTGAATATTTTTCTTGGTATGTTATTCTTTTCCAGTAGGCATGTAGAGATGAGTTCCACACAATGTATGAGAAATAAGAGATAATGAATATATACCATATTTTAATCTGCTATATTCATAGAGTATAAAACAATACTTCATAATTTGGATATTTACAGTCAAAGATACAGAGGCTTAACACTTGGTCTGCTGTTATTTACTAGCTGAATGGCCTTGGGAAAATACCACCTTATATAAATGTTCATGTCCTCATCTGCTAAAAGGTGGTAATATTCTAATTTACAAGTTTGATTTGAGGATTAAATAATGCATGAAATTTATTGATCACAGTGTCTAGCACACAGGAAGCACTCAATATTTAAATTGTTATTTTATTTGTTTTCAGGTTTTCTAATGACTGATATGAAGCAAGTGGGAAAGGAGAGTAATGTAGACTGATGGTAATAAGTGAAAATGAGTTTTTCTTTCCTATGTGAAGACTGACAGGTATTTATAGAAAGCAGGCATGGTCAGTAAATTGAAAATATAAACCATTTCCAGGTGTTTCCCCCCTCCCTTGTCACCAAAAATGGTTTCAGCTTTACTCTGTCTGTTTTTTTCCTCTGTATTGTCCACCCAAAGAAAAGCCTGTCACTTTTAGGTTTGTCCTTTGAGCTTCTTTAACACAAAATCTGGAGAAATATGCAAACAGGAGAAGAAAGAAGGGGAGGAGCTTTTAGCTTTTTTTTTTTTTTGAGGGTTTGAGCAGAAATGTGCCAGAGGAGCTCTACTAGGAGTAAAAAGAAGAAAGGGGATTTAAAAATGTATTATTGTGGATTATCTATTCACTTCAAGATGTTAAGGAATATAATTAAGATGTTATTTTCTGAGATTAGGTCTTAGTTATAAACATTCATTTGCTATACAGCAAATTGTGATAAGCAGACATTGAGAAAGAGAGAAAGGAAGGGAAACAGACTGACAGAAAGAGCAGAGACAAATAAGGAAAAAAGAGAAGACTTAAGGCAAATTGCTTATTTCCAAATTCTGACTGAGGCTGGTCCAATCCTGCAATGTGAGTTGGTTGGGTCCATATTTAACTATGCAGGGTTTACATTAAGGTCATATTTTTGCAAGCCAAGACCACAGATTGATTTACTAACCTCAGATTAAAAAAAAAAAATCTTAACAACTTCTTTATTCTGGGTCCCCTGGAAACAAATGACTGACTTGACTAAGCAGACATTTTTAAGCTAGTGGTTTTGGCTCGGTAGTCACAGCTAGGATCAAGGATCAAACCCAAGCCTTGCTGGTGACTGTGTGGACACAGACATGTCAAATCAAAAGTGACATTCCTATCTCAGACAGAGATTACAGAGTACAGGCTCCCAAGGTTTAAATTTTGGTTTTGTCATTGGGCTATAATTCTAGTTCTGGTATGTCGTCCCTTTAATTTCACTCTTTTCTGGGAACAATAGCAATTTTCACCCAGAGACTGGTCTCGTATTCAGGTAACTGATATCTGATGGCTCTTGTGATCAGATACTGTTTTAATTTTTTTTTAAAGTTCCTTGCCACATCCTCAGAAGCTCATTATATAGAAGATAGAAGCTGTCACAAAAAAAAAAAACCAAGGGAACAGCAATTTTAATGCTTTCAATTTAATACAACACATTGCAAATGAGTACTAAGCTTTTAGAAGACCCTGGCCTCAAGGCTATGGAAACCAAAAGCAAATAAGGCATAACTTCTACAGTCGACTGAATGGTTATCTGATTCATGAGACTGAAAAAACTATGAATCACCACAGTTCACTTTAGTCGCTCAGTCGTGTCTAACTTTGTGACCCCATGGACTACAACACGCCAGGCTTCCCGGTCCATCACCAACTCTCAGAGCTTGCTCAAACTCATGTCCATCAAGTCAGTGATGCCATCCAATCATCTCATCCTCTGTCGTCCCCTTCTCCTCCTGCCTTCAATCTTTCCTAGTATTAGGGCATTTTCCAATGAGTCAGTTCTTTGCCTCAGGTGGCCAAAGTATTGGAGCTTCAGCATTAGCCCTTCAGTGAATATTCAGGACTGATTTCCTTTAAGATTGACTGATTTGATCTCCTTTCAGTCCAAGGGACTCTCAAGAATCTTCTCCAACACCACAGGTCAGAAGCAACAATTCTTCGGTGCTCAGCTTTCTTTATGGTCCAACTCTCATGTACCCACATGACTACTGGAAAAACGATAGCTTTGACTAGACAGATCTTTGTTGGCAAAGTAACATCTCTGCTTTTTAATCACCACAATGGAAGTTAAAAAGGGCTCATCATAAGCCAAGTAGTCTGTGAATACAAAGAAGGAAAAGGAGAAAGGTCAGTGGAAAGTTCACTGAAAAGATGATGTTTAATCCTCAAGATTAGGTTGTATTTATTTTTAGTACTGCCAACAACTTATTTTTCTTCTGAAAGTTATGCCTATGCAGATTATTTGACAAACACCAAAATTAGTAAAAGATAATTTTATTTAAAGATTTCATTTTTCTTCTTTTTATGCATAGTTTTTATGTGGTTGAGATTTACATGAATTATTTGTATCTCATTCATCCTTTTAAAAATTGTCATAAGCACTTTCTGGTATTTTTTGAAACTTATAAATAATATTCAATGTCTATAAACTGTATTTGCTTTTACTACAATTTTAAATAATTACTGGATATGTAAATGACTTCCTCTTTTTTTTTTTTGCTTTCTTGTTTTTTGTTGTTGTTGTTATGAGACAGTGTAATTACCTCATTACCTTTGGTATTGTCTTTGTTGCACTTTTTTCTTTCTTTAAAATATTTTTCTAGAAGTAGACTCTTGAGTGTAAATATTTGGAGGTATAAAGGGGTAGAGACAGAAATAATATTCTAGGTACAGGAAGCAGCATAATCATAGGCAGACTATTTCCCTGGCTTAAAAATGACTGTGGAAATGTAAAGTTCATCTAGAAATATGACCATGAAATGCAGAGATGATTTTTCCACATAGGTCTTACATTAACATGTGAATACAGGGTCCTCTGTATATGAAAAGAAAAACAGAGCAGAAATCTGCAGGCATGTTTTAAATGATAAAGACCTCATAATAGCTGAACGTAGTAACAGAGAGAAGATACCTCCCAATGAGAGAAAGAGAAACTTATAGCTAGTACAGTGGTCAGAGGTTTGGAAGTTAAAAGTAAAAAGTGATCTCAAGGGCTTCCCCTGTGGCTCAGTCATAAAGAATTCACCTGCCAATGCAGGAGACTCGGGTTCAACTCCTGATCCAGGAAGATCCCACACGCCCTGGAGCAGTTAAGCCCTCCTGAGCTACAACTATTGAGCCTGTGTTCTAGAGCCTGGGAGCTGCAACTACTGAAGCCCACGTGCCCTAAAGCCTGTGCTCCACAGCAAGAGAAGCCACTGCAAGAAGAGGCCTGAGCACCACAACTAGAGAGTAGCTCATGCTCGCTGCAACTAGAGAAAGTTGATGTAGCAATGAAGACCCAGCAGGGCCAAAAATAAATAAATAAAAGTTAAAAAAATATTTAAAAGTGATTTTAAGATGATGGAGTCTGTCAGTTACACAACTTGCTAATGGAGAGGCTCCAGATCGCTAAATGCATAGTATCCAGAATCCTTAAGCCAAAAATCATGAAAAAGAAGAGCTAATGGTGAGCTGCTGGACAAACAAAATTCATACAGAAAATCTAAAGATGATCTTATTTTTCTAGGGATGAAATAGTGGGGCTGACAGAGGAGATATGGACTGGAACAACCCAGGCATGGGCCCATGAGATCATTTCTTTTTTTAAAATAAATATTTATTTATGGCTGCGCTGGGTCTTCATTGCTTTGCATGGCCCTTCTCCAGTTGCGGCAAGTGGGGACTACTCTCTAGTTGTGATGCATGGGTTTCTCATTGTGGTGGTCTCTCTTGCTGTGGAGTGCAAGCTCTAGGCATGTGTAGGTTTCAATAGCTTTGGCTCCCAGCTTCTAGATCACAGGCTCAGTAGTTGTGGCACAAGGATTTACTTGCCCCACAGCATGTGGAATCTTCCTGGATCAGGGATCAAACCCATGTTACCTGCAGGTAGATTGTTTACCACTTAGCCACCAAGGAAGTCCAAGCCCATTCCTTTTGGTTAGAACAGAGGGATCATGGAAAGAACCTTGGAAGGAATTTTTGGATGCTTTTTTGGGGAGCCTAGCTGCTGAATGACATGAAACCACTTCAGATCTAACTGGAATATCTTTTTTTTACCAGGTCAGGAAACACTAGTGTGCCCAACCCAACTACAAAAATTGGAGAGTTGAGAGTCCTTTCTTGCTAGCTGTGATGGTTGGTAGAGAAGAAAACACTAGGCCAAGGGATGTTCTTTAACCAGCAATGGTCTCTTTTGGGGCTTCCCTGGTGGCTCAGATGATAAAAAAAAAATCTGCCTGCAGTGTAGGAGATCTAGGTTGATCCCTGGGATGGGAAGATTCCCCCGGAGAAGGAAATGGCTACCCACTTCAGTATCCTTGCCTGGAGAATTCCCCCATGTACAGAGGAGACTGGTGGACTACATACAGTCAATGGGGTCACAAAGAGTAGGACACGACTGAGCAAATTACACTTTTTACCAGTAAGCAACAGCAAAGAGAAATACATCTACCATCCCACTGGCTGTTTCACACAGAGCTCCATTTTGTTTGCTTCTGTGCTTTAGAAACAAAAATACCCACTGTTAGATTCCCATTCTCCTCGAACTGAACCTCTCTTTCTTACAGGGAAATCAGTGCATGTTATCTGGATGCAGCTGAGCTTTTCTCCAGCTAGAGGTGCTGGCAGCAAACATAATCGTGAGTAATTAGAGTACTCAACCCACTGAGTACAATGAATGGTTTAAGGATGAGTTTAACACATGTGTCAGGACAAGCAAAGTATGTGGAATTTTTTCCTAGCAGAAAATATCATCAAAAACTCTCCCTCCTGGGCTGGCCAGTAACTGTTTTTTTTCTTCTTCTTCTATTTTTATGCTGTAATTGCATATTTATTTGTATGAAAACAGAAATATGAGTAAAATAATCAGGATACAGGACAACCACATACACTGCTTTAAATATATATTCTCATTAAAGTTGAAGATGTCTATTTAAGTTCTTCACTCCCTTTTAAGTCAAGTTATTTGCTTTTTTGTTGTTGATGGAGTGAGATTTTAAAAGTTGGTGTGTTCATGTGTGTGTGTGCACACACCAATGTTTTAAGTAAAATTTAATGTTATGTTAAAAAATTTTAGATACAAGAAAGACTTAAACTGCTTCAATTTTTTGCAGTGCCAGTCATTACAACACCGATTCAGAAGGAGCTGAGAAAAGTGGTTGGAGATCATTCAGGTTCAGTGACTGTTTTTTCTATCTTATGCACAGAGAATGAAGAGAGAATCCTTTTGTACTCTAATCCCCTGGATCCGTCAATGCCTGAAGCCCTTATCCCTAACCTTCACAATCATACTTAGACTAGATTGCATAGTTTCTGTCAGCTATGACTGATAACAACATTTCTAATGCTTGTGTGTGTGCTAAGTTGCTTCAGTTGTGTCCAACTCTTGGCGACCCCATGGACTGTAGCCCATGGGATTTTCCAGGCTAGAATACTGGAGTGGATTGCTATTTCCTTTTCCCCATGATAGAAGAACTTTCCCTGGAAAAGTTCAAGGAATTTGTGTAACAAAAACAAGACTAGATGGTCAACGACTCTTACAAGTGCTTATTATGTTTAAAAAAGTCAAACAAATTCAACATCAAATGAACATTTTATTGATTTTTTTTTCCTTTTTAATCTCAATGCCTTTTATTTTATTGAGTTGGAATATAACTGCTTTACAGTGTTGTGTTAATTTCTGCTGGACAATGAAGTGAGTCAGCTATATGTCTACATATATCATCTCCCTCTTGGACCTCCCTTTACTTTTGTATAATGGATATCAATGAATTTCTATATACTATTCTTTGCTTGCTAGAAAGTTTTATGCTTATCTGTTCTCTACAATTCCAATAAAGTGGTTGTACATTTGTTTTGCTTTATTGTGTGCTACAAAGTATTAATATTCTTTAGCCAGAAATGGTCCCTTTTGGGGCTTTCCTGGTGGCTCAGATGATAAAAAATCTGCCTGCAATGCAGGAGATCTAGGTTGATCCCTGGGATGGGAAGATCCCCCTAGAGAAGGAAATGGCTACCCACCCCCTTCTATACTTCCTTCCAAATAGTCAATTCTTTCTAGATTTTATAACTTTTAACTGTTGGTGTCTAGATACAAGATCTTTGCTATATGCAGAATAATCTAGAGGCTTGATATAAAAAGAGCTTCAGATGACAGCTGTAGTTATCTCTCCATGACTCTTTCAATACCTGGGTTAAACAACGTTCCCTTTTCGCTTTAAGTGTTAGTTGCTCAGTCATGTCCGAGTCTTTGTGACCCCATGGACTGTAGCCTGCCAGGCTCCTCAGTCCGTGGAATTCTCCAAGCAAGAATACTGAAGTGGATTGCCATTCTCTTCTCCAAAAGATCTTCCTAACCCAGGGATTGAATGTGTATCTCTTGAATTGCACGCAATTTTTTTTACCATCTGAGCCATCAGGTAAGTCCAGGTATAATTTGGCCTTGGCACCTCCTCACAAGCTTGAAAATGCTTCTTTTTTTCCCTCTGCAGAGTAAAGTGAAGAGGTCCATATCCTTACTGACATCACTGAGGGTGTTAAACAGTTTAACTATTTACAGACTGCTGGGAGATGCTGACCTCATGGGATACTGCCCTGTGGAGGTGAGACAGGCTGGTAGCTGGAATCCTTTACTGCAGTCCCACGAAGTTTGCACCTGGACACATCTCAATGCGAGCAACAAAATAAGAAGAAACTATATGGTGGTAAAGATAACGGTGCGTACATGCCATTGGGGCAAATGCTGGACCAAAAGACACAATGACAAAAAAACTCCAACTGCCATTTCTGAAGAGTTGGGAGCAAAAAATTTTGTGTCAGGAGCAAAAGCAGGGTACTACACATGTCCCCCTGCACTTAACACCACGTGGGGGTGGACAAACAACCTAAGCCACCCTTCCATCCCAATCCCCGGACATACCCCTACCCTCAACCCATATGAGGAATCAGCTCACCCCCTGGGGAGCAAGTAAAGGAATCTGTTACTTGTTTCCTCTTCCTCCTATAGCCGGCACAGGAATCCCAATAAAGATTTGCCTGAATTTCTTGTTTGACATCTAGTTAATTTCTATTGATTGGGGAAGGCCAAGAACCCTGGTTGGTATTAGAAGAATCGGAAATTAATCTGTCTACTTCCTTCCATACCTTAGAACCATTTCTGCCCAGTTTAAGTAAGAATTGCCCATTGAAGAAACCTGATATTGATGCCAAAGCTATTTTGAGACAAGGTCTATTCTGGATACAAAAAAAGATGGATAGAGAGACTTTGGTATTCAGGTGCTGGATCGTGGCCTTATTCTTTAATACCATTTTAATTAAACAAGTATTACTGTAAAGTTGGAAGTGAGAGGCTTCATTAGCATCTCAGTTTCATCCTGTCTCCAGGAGCTATACAAATTATCCAGGTGCTTTTGTCAAAGTTCTTATCATTCAGAGGACATTGGAAAACTCTGTCTCCTGCACAGCAATGTGAAGATATGGCATACTGTTTTTGTAGGGTGGCAAGAAATGATAACAATTTAGAGATACTTTTTCACCCCACGAGATTCACAGATTTTTCAGAAAATAGTTACTTGATATATGTAATATGGGTTTCTTGCTCTGTCTCATTGGCACTCCAGGAAAGACTGTCATTGTACCCAGTGTACACAGATGTACACCATTATCATTTAGAGAGTTGGTTAAAATGCAGATTTCTGGGCCCTGCTCCTATATATTTTGGCTTAGTTGGACTGGAGTGGGTGGGTCCAGGATTTAAATTTTAAACATGCTTCCCAGATGACTCTATTAAAAGTATTCCATGGACTGTATTTGGAGAAACATTGCCATAGGGAGCAATGTACTCAGTTGCATCATGGAAGCCCAGGGATTCTAACAAGCTCGATCGAAATGGGATATGATGCTCAGCTGTAGTGTGCAGCCAGTAGGGTTTGACCAAGTGGTTCCAGGAGAAACAGTTATTTACTTATGGATTCAGGTTTTTGCACTCATGATTCACCCTTGACTCTTTTGAAAGGACATGATTTGCAATATGGAGGTAACATCTGGTGGGTTGGCAATCCAGAGTGTCATTTAGGTCTAGTGCCGTTTAGGTCTAGTCCCCGCAGAAGTCAGATACACGTTATGGTTTGTGGACAGGTGCCCAGTCATTAGAGTTAGTGAGAAGAGTTCCAATATGCTTTAATCGGTCCTGAAGTTTTATGGTCAAGACCTAACCATTTATCAGCATCATTAGTTGCCCAGCAGAATTTTTGTGCCCCACTCTGAGCTGCGACTTTAATGGATTGTTTCGAGCCAAGGTGGTAGTTGGAGACAGGATGTTGATTCACGGTTAATAACTTCAGCCAGAAAGATTATCACAATAGCACCTCTCTCTCTTTTTTTTTTTTTTTTGGCATTATTCCTAAAATAAGATTAGGAATATTATTATCAGCACTCTATATCCCTAAGATACCTGGGTGGGTAGGGCTTTGTCTGCTTTGTCCTCACATATCCTTGGGTCATATTCCTTTATTCCCATAAAAGTTTTTGTTTGATACACTGGTTGACTTGGGTGCTTCATATTTACCTTTTTTATTATTATTATTTTTACTTTTAAAATTGGAGTATATTTGCTTTATAACGTTGTGTTAGTTTCTGCTGTGTGACAACACAAATCAGCCTATTGTGTGTACATATCCTCTCCCTCTTAAGTCTCCCTCCCACCACCCCATCCCATCCCTTTAGGTCATCACAGAGCACCGAGTTGAGCTCCCTGTCTTATAAAGCATCTTCCCATCACCAAGCTATTTTACACATGGTAGTGTATATATGTCAATGCTACTTTCTCAACTCATCCTACCCTCCCGCTCCTTCCCCCTCTGTGTCCACATGTCCATTTTCTACATCTGTGCCTCTACTCCTGCCCTGCAAATAGGTAATTCAGCACCATTTTTCTAGATTCCCTATATATGCGTTAATATTTGATATTTGTTTTTCTCTTTTGGACTTAACTACACTCTGTAAGACAGACTCTAGGTTCATCCACATCACTACAAATGACCCAATTTTGCTCCTTTTTATGGCCGAGTAATATTTCATTGTACGTATGATCATGTCTTCTTTATCCATTCATCTGTTAATGGACATTTAGGTTGCTTCCATGTCCTAGCAATTGTAAATAGGGCTGCAATGAACATTGGGGTACATATGCCCTTTTGAATTTTGGTTTTCTCAGGGGTACATGTTCAGT
Source organism: Cervus elaphus (assembly GCF_910594005.1). NCBI lineage: Eukaryota > Metazoa > Chordata > Mammalia > Artiodactyla > Cervidae > Cervus > Cervus elaphus. The sequence goes on from NC_057836.1 coordinate 24,952,483, forward strand.
ATGTATTGACAGTTAACTAGAGATTAGGTCAAGAATGCTAAGCTAGCAAAACTAGAAACCCACTTCTTACAGAAAATCAATATGGATGTGAAATGTTACAATTTTTTATTGAAGAATAGTTTGGTCACATAGATTAATAAATCTCAATTTGCCTACTACATGTCTTTTTTTCCTATTTCTATTTTTTTCCCCTAAAGCCAACAGAATGAGTTGGCTAGAGAAACTAACAAAGTAAATTCTAAAATTCAAGCTGTAAGTGACATCATTTGGCTTAAGGACAGAGCTGAGCACATGAATGGAAGCTGGATGCCTCTTCTCCTGAGAGAAACGGAGAAGGACAAGCATATTACTGACTTGGCTGTGGTTGCTGAGTTTGTTATATGCTTGTACAGTTGACTTTGGGGCCTCATACAATGAAAATATAGCAACAGACAAGGATTGCTCTTTAATCTACAAATTATGCCCCATTTTTAGCCTGGCACCAAAAATGAGCAGGTGGCATCACTTTATGCAGTAGATGAAGTTTGTAAAATGTGTTTGCAAATTGAATTTTTATTTTAAAGAATCACATACTAAATTTTCTGGAGGTGGACTATTTTCAAGGAGAATTCTGTAGTGATTGTTTTTTAAGGTAAAGCCAGTGATTCTTTTTATAAATTCAAATCTTAACCATATCCATTTTAAAACCATACAGTATATCAGGGACCAGGAGAGTGTAACCTGCCTACCAACCTCAGGAACACATTCATGTATAAAATTTTAGGATTCTAATTTCAATTTTTTATGACTGGACTTCTTCAGAATAAAGGAGGATTAAGACAATAGATGTTAAACTATTTTAAAGCTGCACCATCCAATATGGTAGCCACTAGCACTAGCCACATGTGGTTATTAAACTCTTAAATGTAATTGGTCCAAACTGAAATGTGCCGTATGTGTAAAAGTACACAGTGAATTTCAAAGATGTAGTACAAAAAATTGTGAAATATTGTGTGAATTCATTTTATATTGATTGTAGGCTTCAATGATCATATATCAGACAATGTTGGATGAAACAAAATATATTAAAATAAATTTCATGTTTTTCTTTTTACCTTAATTGTAAATCATTTTACATACTTTATTTTTTGTCACTTTATTTTTTTAATTGAAGGATAATTGCTTTACAGAATTTTGTGGTTTTCTGTCATACATGAACAAGAATCAGCCATAAATACACCCATGTCCCCTCCCTCCCAAACCTCCCTCCTATCTCTCTCCCCATCCCACCCTTCTAGATTGTCATAGAGCCCCTGTTTAAGTTCCCTAAGTCACATAGCAAATTCCCATTGGCTATCTATTTTACATATGGTATTGTAAATTTCCATGTTACTCTCCCCTCCCGCTGTGTTCATAGGTCTGTTTTGTAAGTCTGTTTCTTCACTGCTGCCCTGAAAATAAGTTCATCAGTACCATCTTTCTAGATTCTAAATATATGCATCAGTATATGATATTTATATGGCCTCTTTCTGACTTACTTCACTCTGTATACTAGGCTCTAGGTTTGTCCACATCATTAGAACTGACTCAATATGTCTCTTTTATGGCTGAGCAATATTCCATTGTATATATGTACCACAGCTTCTTTATCCATTCATCTGTCAATGGACATCTAGGTTGCTTCCATGTTCTAGCTATTGTAAATAGTGCTGCAATGAACATTGGGGTACATGTGTCTTTTTCAATTTTGGTTTCCTCAGAGTATATGTCTAGTAGTGGGATTGCTGGGTCATTTAGACAATTAATGATGATCTGATAAATTGAAAATAGAAAACTGTGACCTCCATGTATGGCTCACATTATATTTTCATTGACAGGACTACTTTAAAAGGACAGTACAACTTACAAAGAGATCCTCCATTATTAATGGAAAACCATGATGATGTAGAAGACACATTTTCATGGGATGAAAACATTATTTCCTAAAGTATACTTCACAGAATCCCGTGAGGTGCACCCCATAGCCAAGTGAGTTTAGGCAACAGTTACTAATTCACAGCATTCACTAGCATAATATTGATGCTTGAATGAATGAATGCTTGTCTTATATTAACATGCTGTTTTCCAATCATTTGAAACATAATCCTCTTTTAAAAATGATAACCAGTAGCAGTCTGCAGGCTCAAGAAAGGTGTTACTGCAGCAAATGCTGTTGAATTAAATGATCACCAAGTTCCTTTCGTCTCTGTTTATATAAACGGTACTTGTTTCAGTGTATGCATCCTTCTTTTCTAAAAAATCATTCCCCTATTTTGCATAAAATATTTCCTTTCACTTTTCTAGGCTACTTGAAATATCACCCATTAGATATATTTGTGTAATCAATTTTACTCTTAAAAAAAATCCCCGATTTGCCCCATTTTCCAAAGAAAGCATATATGGTGAAGGGTTCAAGGGACAGGTGGTGTTGGTTTAGTAGCTAAGTCATGTTTGACTCTTGTGACCCCATGGACTGTAGCCCATCAGATTCCTCTCTCCATGGGATTTCCCCTGGCACTAATACTGGAGTGGGTTGCCATTCCCTCTCCAGGAGATCTTCCCGACACAAGGATTGAACTGGGATCTTCTGCATTGCAAGTGGATTCTTTACTGACTGAGCCACCTGGAAAGTGGAGGGGGAATACCAAAATGTGTGGGAAAGATGAGAGGATGCTGGAAAGATCTTTATCCTTTTTGAAATGTTATTTTAAAAGTATTTCTCATCAAGAAAAGTGCAATGTTATGGGTTAACAGGCTGCTATGGACAGGCTGGGGAACCTAAATATGATTTGTAGCTTTGTTTTCCAGGGAAATTGAACTCAACATCTCAAGAAGCCAATTTACAACCAAATGCTAGGAGTATAAATTGTAGTTGGACACTTCCAGTGCATAGATTGACTCAGAGGCTCAGGGAATAGAAGCAATCAATATCCTGTGTATGTTTCAATACCCACCTTGTTTTTCTCAATAAGCCCTTTGCTTCCCATAACAAGCAGAAGATGAAGAGGATGATAGAACAAAAGTTTTCTATGACTATGCTTATAGGCTCTCATAAATCATTAAGGAGCATTAAGAAGGCATCAACAAGCACTTCCCTAGATTGCTGAACAATGAGATTTTATTCTTAAAAATACTCTGAAAAAAAAAAAAAACTACTCTGCCCGGGAATAAACCAAATTATTTTCTTCTATCATAAAATAGGTAAAGAAAGACTAGACAGACACATGTACACATGCATAGTCCAAAATTCCGTAAGTTCAGGTGCTCATTCGTGTTTCCAAAGGAAAAGTAAAAAGGTCTTTGGGCTCACAAAAGAACAGAATGACATTCACTTGCAATGGGTCTCTAGTGACTAGAGGTAATTCAGGCCAGGGAGCCCGAAATGACATAGAAGCATGGACAATTTAAATAAATTATTATTTTAAAATACAATATTGATACTTTATTAAGAGTGGGAAAAGTACAAATTAGAAACCTATTCTGAGATATTGAGCATTTGTTTTAAATAGATTTCAGGATGGGTTTTTTTTGACATGTCCCCCTTGCTTAATTGCCAACTGAAAGCTCAGCATTCTTGAGATAGAATTCACATACAATCAATAAGCCAATTTTAAACTTTAAATTGCTGAGCTTTAGAAAATGTATGTAGTCATATGACTATCATAGTAATCATGATATAGGATAGTTTCTTCACCCTAGAAGGTTCAGATGAGCCCCTCTATGGTCTATTCCACTTGTTACAATTAACATAGTTAAAGATACGATTAGATTTAAAGCTACCATCTTGCTCATGTTTTCTATTTAGCTCATCTGTTATTTTTTCCTTATTTCCTTTTTCTGTCTTTTTCTGAATTTAGTATTTCTTCCATTTTATAAACACTATTGACTTATTAGCTACAGCTATGTTTTGGTTCTTGCTTTCATTTTTGTTTTAAATGGTTGTTAGATTTACATGATACTCATTGAACTTATCATTGCACATCTTCAAATAATATAATTATATTTTATCATCTTTTGTTTCACTGTACTCATGTTTCCACCTACTATCCTTACCCTTGGCTGCTTTATAAATGTTCTTTTTTTCACTGTTTTTCAGGAATTTGATTTTGATGTTCCTTGGTGTTGTTTCCTCTGCTTTTCATTACTTGATGTCTAGTGAGCTTCTTGGAACTGTGGGGCTTATAATTTCAGAAAATTGCAGCCATTATTTGTTCATATAGTTCTTTATTCCACCATCCTTTTCCTTTATTTCTGGGAATCTAATTATATGCATGTTAGATTGTTTGAGTTTGTTTCAAATGCCATTGATTCTTTATTATTGTCTTTTTTCCTCTCTTTGATTTATTTTGGATTATTTCTAGTACTATGTCATTAAATTCCCCTGTGATTTTTTAGGACGTCATCTGGTGTTAATCCTACTGTTTTGTTATTTCAGACACTGTATCTTCAATCTCTAGAAGTTACAATTAAGCCTTGTTTATATCTTTCATTTCTGTCCTCATACTGTTCATGTCTCTATCTTCTTAAGCATATGTGTCATACTTATAACAGCTAAGTTACTTGTTTTTTAATGCTATCATCTGGCATATCTTGGTCTGCTCCTATTGATTGAATTTTCTCCTATTTATGAGTCATATTTTCCTATTTCCCAGCGTAAATGGTAATTTTTGACTAGATGTCGGACATTGCAATTTTTATCTTGAGTGCAGGATTTGTTGTATACCTTTGTATAGTGAGTTGGGTATTATTCCAGCACAAAATCAAGTTACCTGAACTCGTTTTGAAAAAAAAAATTCAGACATCCTTTTAAGCTTTCTTATGGCAACTGGGTCTAAGGCTAATTCAGACTCATAATTAACACTATGTGCTTTTGAAGTCCTGTGTATCACCCGATGCCCTGTGTATTACAAGGTGTTTTCACTCTGGCCAGTGGAAATACAAATACTATTGTCAGCCCTATGCATGCTCCTCCCAATTTTTGGCCTATTTCTTTCCAGTGCTTTTTCCTCCAACCTTGAGGAATTTTTTCTCACTATGCAAAGATCCATATTCAGCCAAAGGCTGTAAGGAACCCTTCTGAAGATCTCTCCATGTGTGTGCTTATATTCAGTTGCTTCAGCTGTGTCAGACTTCAGGACCCCATGGACTGAAGCCCGCCAGACTCCTCTGTCCCTGCGATTTTCCCAGCAAGAATACTGGAGTGGGTTGCCATTTCCCCCTCCCAGGGATCTTCCACACCCAGGGATCAAACCCAAGTTTCTTGTGCCTCCTGTCTTGAAAGGGTTCTTTACCATTGAGCCTTTCTAGACATTCTAGCCAATAGGGTCTTATCAACTTGGCCTCTCCAAACTCCGATTTTTGTCTCCTCAACTCAGTACAACTCCTAGGCTCTGTTTTGATGTATATTGCTTCTTGGAACCTGCCAATTGGCAGGAAACTGGAACGAACATAGGGTTTACCTCATTCTTTCCCTTCTCTCAGGGATTATCATACTGTACTGCTTGTCATTCAATGACTGAAAACCATTGTTTCAAATATTTTGTCTGGTTCTTTCTAGTTGTTTAATATGTAAAGGGAAATCTGGTCTGGTCTCTGTTACTCCATCATGGCCAGGTGAACGATACAATTTTAACACTGAAAATAAGACTCTGTGCCTACTGAAGCAAAATGGATCGTGCTTCATTGCCACTCATACACCTAGTAATATTAACTTATTTAGAAGTGATGTCAGCAAGATGATTGAATAAGCTGTCCCTCGCATATATCCTCCTCACGACAACAATAATTTGACATGGCTTCCCAGGTGGCTCAGTGGTAAAGAATCTGCCTGCCAATGCAGGAGATGCAAGAGATGTGTGTTCAATCCCTGGGTCAGGAAGATTCCATGGAGAAGGAAATGGCACCCCACTCCAGTATTCTTGCCTGGAAAATCCCATGGACAGAGGAGCCTGGCAGGCAACAGTCCATGGGGTCACAAAGAGTCAGACAGGACTGAACACACAGCATTAGCATGGAAAAAGTGTCTTCGTGGGAGCTTTTGGATCCAGACTGGAGGTTGTGAAACTGAAGTGTAGTCTAAGACTGAGGGCCGTTTTAAGAAGGCAGGTTCACCACCATATGGCTGACTTGTGAACTGTGGTCTTGCCTACAGACAAACAGTCCCATACCCATAAGAACTCAGCTACAGCCCTTTTGGGTTTGGGTCCGTTACTGGCACCAGATACCGAGGAACCTTGGAGGAGTTATGCCCACCTCAGCACTGGATAACAGAAGTAGCTTGTGAACTCACTCCAGACCCTCTTGACCACAGTCTGAGAACCCCTACAGGTAAGCCTGTGAAACAGTCTGAACGCAAACTCTGAAAGGTTCTTATAATTGGGCTCCAGTCCATTCCAGCCAGAGTCCATAAACAATCCTGTTGGTTCAGGAACCCTACAGAAAACACTCCTGTCTGCACCCCTGGAGATCTTGAAAGGGCCTTATACTGGGGTTCTAAGGACCTAAGCGTCCCCATCGACAGATGAGTGAACAAAGAAAAGGACATGAATACATACACTACTGAATATTATTTCACCAGGCAAAAGAAGAAATCTTGCCATTTGCAGCAACATGGATGGACCTTGAGGGTAGCAGGCTAAGTGAAATAAGTCAGAGAGAGACAAATATCATGTGATTTCACTTACATTAGAATCTTTAAAAAAGCCAAACCAAAGTAGAATGGTGGTTGCCAAGGATGGGAAGTAGGGGAAATGGGGAGATATTGGTCAATGTGTACAAAGTTCCAGTCACTCATCCAGTTATAAAATAATAAGTTCAGGGGATCTAATATTCAATATGATGACTACAGTTAAAAATACTGTATTTGACAGTTGCTGAGATAGTAACTGTATTTGATAGCTGCTGAGATAGTAAACCTTAAGTAGTCTTACCACAAAAAACAAAAGGTAATTATGTGAGGTGATAAACATGATAAGAAATATTATTGTGGTCGCAATACACACATGCATTAAATCATCAGGTTGTACACCTTAAACTTGCACAATGTTTTGTCAATTATATCTTAGTAAGGCTGGGGAAAAATAGACACTGCCTTCTAAGCACAAACAGAAAATCTTCCTTCTGATTCTATTTTTAGATGAAATAGTTACATAGTCCCAGAGTACAGTAATGCCCAAATCAAAAAATTTATTCTTAATTTTGATTACCTCAGGGAGCATCACTACTCCAGTCACAAAGAAGCAAGCTTACCACTCTTATAATACATAATTCAGGGTACATAATTCAGGGTGAATGCAAAATTTTACACAAAAATAAAGAGCAAAGGTTCTCTGAAAAAAAAATCATATTATAATAGGAGTAATTATTACATATTATTGGGCTCAAATTTTAACATACCATGGTTCTAGAGCATGAACAAACAGACCAATGAAACAGAACAGTCTCCAAATAGACCCACATATATGGGAATACAGAATTTGCTAAATGTAACATGCCAAACCTATGGAGAAAAAAAAAATTATTTGTCCTTTTTCTTCTGAGACTCTCCCAATAAGTGATTAGCTCAACAACTTTACCCTTAATTCAACTTTACTTTGATTAAATTTGGCCAAATGAACTGACTACTTTTCTTATCCTCAAAGTGGACAGAGGCTGTTTTAATAAGAAAGCTTGATTTTTACCATACTTGGAATGCAAGATGTTGCATTTATCTATGTCTATGTACCACAAATATTATTTAAAAGAAAGATCCTGCCTTCTTTCAGGGCTGTGAGACATATGAGTACAAACACAATATACGGAAAAAAGTCTTTTGACTGTTGAAAGTAAAACAATTACAAGAAAGCAAATATCGGTAGTGGTAGTGTGGTAATAACAACCCATCATTACAGTTCAAGAACACACAGGTTTCCGTCATTACAATACTGTGTAAAAGAACCAATGTGTTTATAATCTTCACTTGTGGAGAAGCCTGAGGCATGAGAGGAATAACTAATTTATATCTGTGCAATCTCAAGTTCTTCTGTAATTACCAGTTGGGACTTCTGCCAGTGGTTCTATGTTTTAACAGGTCTGGATTTGTATATATCTGTCTAAGGAAGATACCGGTACTGGGGACTGTAAGTTCACTTCCTTAGTGTTTGACCTAAGAGAGCGTCCAGATACTACAGTAGGCCTCCTTAGCCGCATATTCTTAATGGGCACTGGCTGAGCTTCATCCCCAAGTATAGCATGAGAGAATGAAAGAGATTGCATTTCTAGAAGATGCTATTTTAAAAACAAATTTTCTCTGCTTTCCTTTTCCCTACCCTGTCTAAATGGACATTACTGGAAATGAATCACAGCTAAGTTACCTACTTGGTCCTTTAATATGTAGTTACCTAAACTTGTGGTTTTATGAATAGATGTGACATGCTTTCTTCACTTCCGAATCCCTTATCTTTTTTCTTTCTCTTAATCCCTCCTCTCTCCTCACCTTCTTTTTTTCTTCTTGAAGAATGATATATGTGGCTCTCTAAACTCGTAATTACTACATTACCATCACCTTTCGTGTCTCCATGTTTTGGTTCCGTGCTATTCCTTTTGATTAGATACTTTTACCATCTTTCTTTCCTAGATAACTTGTATGTACAGGTGACCCTTGCACAACGTAGGGTTGAACTGCATGGGTCCACATATGTGTGGATTTTTTTTTTTTTGAGCAAATACATTGGAAAGCTTTTTGGAGGTTTGTGACCATTTGAAAAAACTTGCAGATAAAACACATAGCCTAGAAATATAGAAATAATTAAGAAAAAGTTAGCTATGTCATGAATACATAAAAAATATGTAGCTATGGAGATCATATAGGCATAAGGTGAGTGATATTTACTATAAAATTAATAATGTATTACTTTTCTTACCATTTATAACTTTGTTTTCAAAGAATCATATTACAGTACAGTATACCACTCTCCCAAAATTGAAGAAACTATGTATCAGCTTATTGTCATGGATAAGAGGTTTTTAAAAAATGTAAATTTTCCAATACTGTGTTATGAATTTGACTGTAATACTGTACACCATACAAATTTTATAATGGAGTCATTCATTGTGTATAGGCTAGGCCATTATGAAGCAATCATACTGATTACACTAGGCTACTATAAAGGAATCATATTGCTGCTTCTTCATGATCAATGCATGAAATAAATATAAATTTCTTTTTCACAGATATTTCCATTGTTGACATCAAGTATAATACATATAACATCTACAGTGCTTCGTAACACATAAGACTATATATCTATATGTACTGATAGATGATTCATTTTATAAACAGATGACATAAACTTATAGTATTGATAAACACAGTGCATGTATATGTGTTCAGTTGCTCAGTCGTGTCTGACTCTTTGTGACTCCGTGGACTGTAGCCCGCCACAGTATAGTGTTGTAATTGTGTTTTCTCTTCCTTGTGATTTTCTTAATAACATTCTCTCTAGCTTAATTTATGTAAGAATACAATATATAATGCATAACACATACAAAACATGTGTCAGATGAGAGTTTATACTATTGGTAAGGCTTCCGGTCAACAGTAGGCTATTAGTAGTTATGTTCTGGAGAAGTCAAAAGTTACACATGGATTTTTAACTGCGTGAAGAGTTGGCACCTCTCACCCCCTCCACTTTCAAAGGTCAAATGTATTCTTAAAGGTTCAGCTCAGAATCCATCAGATGGACTAATGTGTCAAGTTACATGTCCAGTTTATCTGTAAATATTTGTTCATGAATAAATGAAAGCATAACTGAAACAGTTGTTATTGTTTAGTTGTTGTGTTCGACTCTTTTGTGATCCCATGGACTGTAGCCTGCCAGGCTCCTCTCTCCATGGGATTTCCCAGGCAAGTATACTGGAGTGAGTTGCCATTTCCTTCTCCAGTGGATTTTCCTGACCCAGGAATGGAACCCTGTCTCTTGCATTGGCAGGAGGATTATTTACCACTGAGCCACCAGGAAAGCCCCATGAATAAAACAAGTCTTCCCTAAATTTTCTCCTTTCTGTTTCTTCATACCGATGACTCAAGAATAAGTCTACTAAAACACTATGGTGGATCACAGTCTAGGCTTACAGTCTGACTTTGCCTCTCTGAGTTCAAATCCTAGCTTTACCCACTAAATAGCTTTGCAAACTTATTTTCCCTTTTGGCTCAGTATCTTCATCCTTACAACTGTGACCATAATACTATCTCTTGCATAGGGGTATTGTGAGAATATGATGAGATAAGACATGAAGGGCCTATAATAGCATGTAAGGACTCTAAAAATAGTAGCAATTATTATGAATAGGTGCTTATTTCTTTGCATCACATTCAATAAGTCATCAACTCTGCAATCCAATAGTCTTCTAAAATCTCTCCTAAAATGGCAAACTTCTCACAAGAAAAACTGCCTGAATGTGACAGAATGTGAAAATTATGCTTTTTATTATATTCACATAAAATAGTCAATTACACCGAGTTGTCCAAATGCATTGGTGAATTAAAGCCTCCAACTCTTACAAAGTTTTATACATATATCTATGCATTTATAAATACACACATATGTAAAAGATATATATTTTCTTCTAAAATAAAGTGCCCAAATCTTAATATATGGGGGCATAATAGGGGAAAAAAGAATCATAACGCTTTATCAGTTATAGACTGTTTCACAATATAAGAATCTGATTTATACACATTTATTCAGGTATAGTGAACTCTAACCATTCATTCTTTTCTGAATTCTAAATGAATTAATTTATCCAATATATTAGAAGCCATGTAGCCAGTTTAAATGAATCAGAAGCTAATTCTTCTTACTGTGCCTGTCACAGAACCTGGGCTCCCCAACAGAAGAGTAGTTAAGCTTCATTTTTAATTCCCCTGTTTATCTGAATGTTGTCTTTCTGCTAAGATGATAGAGAAATGTAAATGAATAAACTTCCAATTCTAAATCCTCTATTAGCATTCAATAAAGTCAGGGTTTGGTGAAAAAAAATTCCTTTTGTCTTTATTTCACCCTGGGCTTGATGAGAAATGGCCTGGCAGATTTGAAATGAGGGGTCCTGCTGTCTCTGTTATAGTTAAGTCTTGTTGGAATCACAGAAGAATAATTAGGATGCAATGATCAATAAATAGATCAAGGAGACAGTCAACTCAAATTGAAATGAAACTCTCCAAGACAATGGAAAACTTTGTGAGCGCATGTTTGAATTTAACAACAGAACAGAGGTTAAAGAAAAACTAGATGGTTTAAGATCATTCAGAAAAGCCTCACTTCAAATAGAAACAGACTCTATTCTTCAGTACAATGTCTCAGCTACTCTTACTGTTTTCATTGGGTTTTCTATTGTGTGCATGCATGCTAAGTCTCTTCAATCGTGTCTGACTCTTTGTGACCCTATGGACTGTAGTCCACCCAGCTCCTCTGTCCATGGGATTCTCTCAGGCAAGAATATTGGAGGGTTGCCATGCCCTTCTCTAGGGGATCTTCCTGATCCAGGGATCGAACCAACATGTCTCCTGCATTGGCAGGCAGATTCTTTACCACTAGCGCCACCTAGGAAGCCCTGTACTTTCTGTTTTCTTAGATTGTTAGGATGATCATTTGTAGGTTTTGACAAGGAATACAATTTAAAATGCTTCTGAAAAGATTTCAACCTATGGAAGCAAGGTGAAGATGCCTAAAAATAGCTTAATACGAACCCAGCCATTTTAGAATTTGGTGATTACATGTTCAAACTGCAATAGAGCATGTTTTATTCAAGCAGGCAAAAGAGAGATTGTCAGCACTGAAATTGCATTAAAACACTCTGCAACTTCCCAACATACGGAAGGCTGGGACCAGTGGGAAGCCCAAACTTTTCCCAGAGTCAGAACAAGGAATGTAGTATCTTCTTTTCTTTGGAGAAAGAAAAAGGGCAAGAAAATGTTTCCAATTACCCAAACCGACCTGAGCAGGGTCTTCCCAAGGACGGAGCTGCCTAACTGCTGATTTTGGTGAGCATCTTATTAATGGCTTGCTTGACGTGCGTGGTGGAGCTGCGTCGCCTCGTCTTGCCCTGGACCATCCTCCGGCGACGCACCTCTCGACACAGCTCGTAGAATATCTCGGTGATGTTCCCTTCTCCAGTGCAGGCAGAACACTCATAAAAAGCACATGCCAGTTCTGTGGCCAGCTTCTCCCCTTCTTCTGTACTGACCTGTCTGGAGTGGTCCAAGTCAGCTTTGTTTCCAACCAAGATGAGAGTCACGTTCTTGGGCTTTTTGATCTCATCCAGGATGTTCTTAAGTGGCAGCACTTCCTCAAAACTTCCTCGGTCAGTAATGTCATAGACCAGCACAAAGCCTTCCCCCCATCGCATGTGTCCTTCCCTCTGAATGGTGTCTTCCTGTTGGCAGGGAAAAAACAGCAGTCGGGAGACCTGGAAGTAATTGCAGTATATAGATGCTACAAATGCTAACAGTGATCCTTTAACAACCATTCCTTACATTCAGCAGCGTTGGAAATTCTTGGTAGACTGCCTGAACAAGCTGACCCTCTCAGTTTCGAATAGAAGCATAACTTAGGGAACTAAACATTTTCTAACTGCACGCAGCCTAACTTTGTGCTTCTAACTTTTTCTTGCCACATCATTAAATGTGTAATTGCAAGGACTATAAAGAAATTATCCTCCTAGTTGAGCATACTGCCTCTGAGATTTTTCATCACAATTAAACAATTGGCCAATAGGTAACAAACAAGTAGACCTTACCCCATCCTCTGAGATCAGAATTAGAGGCATGGCTTAGTGAAGTGGTTTTGATTTTGTTTTGTTTTTTAATCTTCTTTTCTTCAGATTAGAGACAATTAGCCACACACACACACACACACACACACACACAAAGTGAAAAACCGTATAGAATCAAAGTAAAAGCTAGGGGATTTGGGCTTTATTTTCTATCTCAGCACCTTTGATATATTATGCAGTCTCAATAATGATAGAAACTCAATTGCAGTGATTCTCAAAAGGGGTGATCGCTCCTTCTTAAGAAGGTAGCATTTGAAAGCATTCTTAAGCAGGTGTGATTTGAAAATGTATTGCCATTATAGGCTCAAATGACTTCTCCAGGCATGTACTTTCCTGCTGTCTCTCTCTTTAGAATCAGTACTGGAAGATGAGCACATATTTAGGGAGCAGGTAGTGATGAGAAGGAAAACTGTATAACTAGCTGCAAATATATTTCTTGGATTAAATAGTTTTATCAAGTAGTAAGTGAAAAGCAACATCATATCCTTCAGCTTCCTAACTCTCATTCTCAGTGGTCACCCCTATTCTGGGAGGGCTTCCCTTGCAGCTCAGCTGGTAAAGAATCTGCTTGCAATGCGGGAGACCTGGGTTTGATCCCTGGGTTGGGAAGAACCCCTGGAGAAAGGAAAGGCTACCCTCTCTGGTATTCTGGCCTGGAGAATTCCATGAACTGTATAGTCCATGGAGTTGCAAAGAGTCGGACATGACTGAGCGACTTTCACTTTCACTTCTTTCTATTCTTGGGAACCAAGCCTTCCTATAAACTGTTTCTAATTTCAGAACTGACTGGCTGCAACGCAAAAGTATATCAGTTTCATTTTAAAATAAGTTGTTAGCGTTCAATGATGTGGCTCAAGTTTTTAATCTGATGTGATGAGGTTTAGAAAGAATATTACAGAAAAGATTCCTAAAATAAAGTATTCTGAAAAAAGATTCTAAGGTTATATAAGTCGAGAATATAAATATTGTAGATTTCTTTAAGATTCAACTTATATATATAAGCATATTAAAGGTACTGAGAACTTCTCCAGTGAAGATATATATTTAACTTGATCAGAGTATTTCAAAACACATTTAACCATGAAAACCTAATATTAATATCCTGTGATCTCCCCATAATAGAGGTGAGAAATTCTACTTTAGATGATAGCATATGAATGTTAAGGTATTTTCAAAACCCTCTTGGAGCACTGAGAAATTTATATAAGGACACATATATAAGCTATTGCAAATAAACTGATATAAAGCATAACTAGATAATTAAGTCTTTAGGCATCATTAGGTTAACCATAGAAAAGTGTCTTAATTCTGTTCATATTATGCACATCTCATTTTTATTTATCCAGAAATATTAGAGCTGAATTCCTTTTTCACCTGCCCAGCAGTATCTAGTATCTCCATGGTGACAACTTCATCATCAATGGTTGCTTGGTGTCGGTAGGTTGATTCTGAGGGAATGAGCAAAACGAAGGTAAAATGGTAAATAAACGCATAGTTAGATTTGATCCTTGAAATTATAAATTAGTCTCCAGTGTACACCTGTTTCCAGAGCATTAGAATAACGTGCAGTTTAAGGGGTGGAAGAAGGTGCTGTTTTTATACTCTTAAGTTCTTGGGAGTAACAGGTTCTAATATGGGATCCACAGATGCTCAGGATATAGCATGGGAGATTCCCTTTTTCTATTATTTTATTCTCCTGTGAGGCAAGCCTTCTAATACTCTTTTCTCTCTGAAAGGAGACTTCCACATCCTAAAAAGAGAAAGAGATTCCCACAAGGGCATTCTACCTTGAGACTCCTAAAAGTACAGCTTAAGGAATCATGTTAATTCCTATTCCTGACAAGATGGCAGGCAGACAGGAGCTGCTCATTTCCATCTAGACCTCCACTCTAGGAATGTATTAAACATTAGAGGGAGGCAGATCCCTATTCATGTAAAAAATGACTGTGGAAACCTAGGAGGAACCCTTGGGGTGGTAGAAGGTGGTTGGACCCGGGTGTTCAGGGCTTGTAAGGAACGGTCACCCACAGTAGAGGAGGACTGAGGGAGAGAGAGAACAATTCAGAGGCAGAAGAGGTTGCTTAGTACCAGTTGGAGGCCGGTGACTCAGACAGTGAAGAATCTGCCTGCAATGCGGGATACCTGTGTTCGATCCCTGGGTTGGGAAGATCACCTGGAGAAGGGAAGGGCTCCACACTCCAGTATTCTTGCCTGGAGAATTCCATGGACAGAGAAGCCTGGAGGGCTATTGAGTCTGTAGAGGTTACAAAGAGTCTGGCACGACTGGGCTATTGAGTCTGTAGAGGTTGCAAAGAGTCTGGCACGACTGAGATTAACACTTTCACTTCAAGATAACATCAGAGTCATCTTCAAGCTCTGCTGGGGTCAGGAGGAGTCAGGAAAAATACAACCACTAGGTGGCTCTGAGTGTTCTGACGTGAAACGAGAACCAGGCATTAAAATGGTGTTGCTGCGACTGCTGCTGCTAAGTCGCTTCAGTCGTGTCCGACTCTGTGCGACCCCATAGACGGCAGCCCACCAGGCTTCCCCGTCCCTGGGATTCTCCAGGCAAGATCACTAAATGGTGTTGCTCTATATGAAAATGAAACAAATGACATAAAGCACTCAATACGTGACTGACTGAGTTGATGAAGTTCAGGTTGAAACATTCTTCCAGAAAGTACTAGTAAGTGATAAAAAGAAGGAAAATATGAAAGCAAAATATAAGAGGCATGGATAATAGAAACAGACATGTTATTTTCCCCTATAAAATGAGCCTCGAAGAGAGACTAAAATACATAGAAGAGTGGAAAATAGTTGAAGCTGAGGCTGTAGTAACAGAGAATTTCCCAGGACTAGAGCCATTGAATGACTTCACATTAAAAGGACTATTAGTATAGAACAGATAAACAACAGGGTTCTACTGTATAGCACAGGGAACTATAGTCAACATTCTGTGATAAACCATAATGGGAAAAGAATATGGAAAAGAATGTTTACATATGTATAACTGAATCACTTTGCCAGACAGCAGAAATTAACACAACATTGAAAATCGACTATACTTCAATAAATAAAAGTTTTTAAAAAGGACTGACAGGACACAAGGGAAAAGCCCCAATTTCAACCTATTACAACAAAATGTAAAGATATCAATGACAAAGAGGAAAATTTTAAAAGATCTAAAGGAAAAAAAGTCCATCACATACAAAAGCGTGTGACTCAGACTGACACTGGACTTCTCATCAGCAAAACAGAATTCAAGATCCTAAAGGAATCACGAAAGCAACAAAACTATACCAGAAGCAATTCAGAACCACAAGTCTAGATAACACCAAAATATCAGGGTGGAGATGGGGCTAGAGACCAGAAGCAGGTTTGAGGGAGTTAATGTACTTGCATTATTCCAAATGATGATATAATAAAAAGGTATTTAGAACAGAAAAAAGTGAACAAATTATTCAACTCAACGATTAGAAGAGGAAAACAAAGCAAATCCAAGAAGATATGAGAAAAGTAAAAGAGAAAATGGCAGAAAAAATTAGATAAGGTTAACAAAAGCAAAGCATGGCACTTGAAAAATTTAAAAGTAGGGTGGGGAGAGGTAAAGAGCAGAGAAAACTAACTAGTAAATTAAGAGAGAAGGCGCAATCAAACAAAAATAAGCATAAAACAGGAAGTAATTACACATCCTGGTGAAATAGAAATAATGTTGTGAACTGTATACCAAACAAATTTTAAAGCCTGATTAATTCTTTGAGGAAAAAATGCACAGATTGGTACAATGAGAAATAAGACACTTAACTAGGTCAATAGCCTGTGAAATTTAAATGTTAACTGTAGATTTCTTATGAGAAAAAATGACTACCTAATTGGCTTTATAGATTTCTATTAAATATTAAACAAGTTGTTCTAGGGGTAAAAAAAAAAAAAAGGATAGCTACCCACTACATGAATTCCAAAAGAAATATTAGAAAACTAATAAGAAGAGAAAAGGAAAATAAAAATGTAGGTTCATTTTTGAACACAGATTCAAAAATTCTAAAAAAGTAATATCCAGTTGAATCCAACAGTATAATAAGAAAAATACACCATAAAATAGTAGAGTTTATTTCGGGAATACAAAGTGTTTATAACTATCAGTGCAATTAACAAATTAAAGAACTAAATGAAAATCACTTGAGTACCTCCATAGGTAGATCTATAGCATGATAAAATGTATACAAATTTAAAATATGTGTATATATAGAATTTTTTTCAAAAAATATGTAATAACTAACACATACTGCTTACCCTTTGAACACAAATTATTCTAAATGCCTTACTCATGTTAACTTATTTATTTCTTACAAATATTTCATGGTATGTAATACTATCAGATCTATTGTATGTGAAGAAACTGAGGTACAGCAATGTCTAATAAGTTGCTGAAGGTCACACAGATGTTAAGTGGTAAATGGTACAGTTACGACTGGAGCACAGAAGACTGGCTTTGGGAATTTAGACTTTGAACCACTGTGCTAAGTGTCAACCGCATTAGATTATATGCCTCTGGGAATAGAGGAAGGCAACGGTGTCAGAATAGGGGATGCAGGAAAAATAAAGTGAGGAAATAGAAAGCCTTCACATACACATGACATGGTGCTAGGAATAGAGCAGCATGATTGACTTAAGTATTAACTCAATTATTTGCCCTGAAGTACTCAAGTTACTAACCAGTCAATCAACTAAATAAACCTAGAAATTTCTTCCCTACCAGGGTAACTGGTAAGCTGTTGCTTTTATTTTTTCCTATAATCTGTCTACCTACCTATTATCTATTATCTATCTATCTCATGTTTCTTTCATTTCTCCAGCAACTATCTTACAGTTCTTTCTTGACCACAGTTTTATGTTACTTTGCTGTAAATCAAATCTCCTACTCAAAATACAAACCACAGGAAGGAAGCTTAGCTGAGCAGTGTAACCTAGCCATCAGTCCTATGTGATAACCACTCACAAAGGCAGCACACATTGCAGATGTATTTTCTGAAAAATAAAAGTTTAAAATTAGGTCATGTTTGTTTTATTTTTTTTAGACTCCACATGTAAGTGATAGTATTTGTCTCTATCTAACTTATTTCACTAAGTAGGTCCATCGATGTTGTGGCAAATGGCAAGATTCAATTCATTTTTCATGGCTGAGCAATATTCCATTGCCTGCATGTGTATATGTATATATCTCACATTGTCTTTATCCATTCATCTGTCAGTGGACATTTAGGGTGCTTCTTTATTTTGCCTATTGGAAATAACTGTACAGCACAGAGACAATAACCAATATTTTATAATAACTTTATATAGTATGTAATCTATAAAATATCAAATCACTATGTTGTACACTTGAAACTAATATAACTTTGTAAGTCACTATTTGCCAATTTTAAAAAAATGACAACGAGATTATGTTCAATGTATTTTAATAAGTGTATTTTACATTATCATCATTCTCCTGTAATACGTAATCCTTACAGGGTATGTATGATTCTCAGTTCTAGATCATTCCATTCCCCTCTGTTATGTTAAATGGGAGATGATTGTTTTATATAATTAAATGCTCTAAAATACCACTGACAGCCACTACTCATTTCTAAGTGTTCTCTCAGTGATTTCCTTCTCATCTCCTGGGCTCCAGTCTGAAGAGGAGAAGCCCAGAGGGCCCTGCACAAGCTAGGGTCCACGCCCTTTTTGTTTCTCTCTCCACTGTTCTGCCGTGACCTTTGCGCTACTTTTCCTCTTAAAGGACTGGCATCAGCCCTGGAGCCTGGAAAACAGAGTTCTGGGCTTTAGTCCATCTCTTTGCACCACAAGTTGTCTGACAAACAGGGACATTTTTTTGAGTTGCCTCCATGCTAAATAGAATATGTATTTCAACCACAGAAGGCCACAGTAGGGGGGAAATAAAATATAAAGAAAACGGTATGAAGTTGTGTGATTCTTTGGCTGTTTGTTAACTGAAATGAAAACGATGAAAGGCAGGAAATGAGGGAATGTCGGCCACAGACAGCAGCGGGAGGCAGCAGTGATTTCATCTAAGCTGAACACTGGTTTCACGCCATTGGAAGAATATTTTCTTTAAGTCCCTTCTCCCTCTCTCATTAGGAACTCATGGCTACATGTAAAACAGTGGAAATAGTGCTTACAGAGGCAAAATGTACACTGGTGTGCTAGCTTTTCCGAGGATAATTCTAAAAAAATGCACTAAGTACTGTTAGAATGGAATGAAACTCTACTATTCATTCTGGAAGTTAAGAAAAAATATGTAAGTTTTTGTTAAGGAAGTTAAGAAAAAATGGAGAATGGAAATACTTTTCATTCATACTCACAAAAAAATGATCATTTTAGTCTTTTTTCTTGATGGGTAAGGGGATGATTGTTTAAGAGATACTTCAAAATGAACCAAATATTGGATACTGTAAGATCAATAGTTGGCATCACCAATTCAGTGGACATGAACTTGGGTAAACTCCAGGAGATGGTGAGGGACAGGGAAGACTGGTGTCCATGGGGTTGCAGAGTTGGACACGACTTGGTGACTGAACAACAAGATCAACATTTGTTTCACGATGGAATTGTGCTGCTGCTGGTGGTAGTAATTTAGTTGTGATTGATTTTTTGTGACCCCTGGACTGTAGCCTGCCAGGCTCCTCTTTCCATGAGATTCTCCAGGCAAGAATACTGGAGTAGGTTGCCATTTTCTCCTCCAGGGGATCTTCCTGATGCAGGGATTGAATCTGGGTCTCCTGCTTTGCAGGCAGTCTCCTGCATTGCAGGTGGATTCTTTACTGACTGAGCCACCAGGGAAGTCCAAGATGGAATTAGGCATATTAAATATGTATCTCAAGTTCACTGTATATGAGAGATACATGATTGAAAACCTGTATTCCATATCATTTTATAAACTGAAGTATATTTTGCATACTAAGAGAAATTGATGCTCAGAGGAATGTTTCGTACCATTAATCCCTTTACTAATTTAGCTCTTTTGCAAATTTCAGCATATTAATATGGACATTTGGCTAGTGCAACAACAGTTAGTAATGTTGATTTGTGCTAGAGTGGGAATTGTACTAACTGGAGTTCTATTGCTGATCTAACCACAAAATAGCCATGTAATCTTGGATAAACTGACTTTGTTGGACTTGTTTTCTTAATTGCCAAACAACAATCTCAAAGTTCCTTGCTGTGCCAATATGAACCAGTTCTGTGAGTTGGCTAAGCACCTCTGTTTTAGTGTCCAGTTGAGACAATTTGTTCTGAGTGTGTCTCTTTCTTAGTATGAGTTTTTCCAATCAGAGGGAACTGTAATTCAGGTAGGGAGAACCAGTCACAAAATCAGAGCACCAGTGGGTCCAATATGTCTCCCACTTCCTACTTTCATTTGTGTTGCCTTAATCCATTCAAACAGAGTGCAGTGTCTCCTAAGGAGTAATAGTTTCCCTCTCTCTCTCCAACTGCCCCCAACACACACAGGGGTGCACGCACCCACAAGCACACAAACGCACCACAACTGTAAACGATCTAAGTCTTCGTCTGTATTCTCTACCACGATCAGCATTTTCTGAAGGTAGTATGACTCTGAGAGGTAGAGACTCAGGCTTTTTTTGGAATCTAAACGGGACACGGAAGCTGTTCCGCACCCAGGAAACTGCTGCCACTTCCATCATGCAGGGAGTTGTCTTGGTTAGATGGTCCAGTCCCAAATTCTACAGGCTTCAGTGTATGTGTGTCTGTGTGTCTGCGTGTCTGTGTGTCTGCGTGTCTGTGTGTGTGCATATGTGCTTAGTCATGTCTGACTCTTCTTCTCTGTCTATGGGATTTCCCAGGTCAGAATGCTGGAGTGAGTTGACATTTCCTTCTCCAGGGGATCTTCCCAATGCAGGGATCAAATCGGAGTCTCTGGCGTCTCCTGAGCTGGCAGGTGGATTCTTTAGCACCATCTGGGAATGAGTAGTTTCTAAATGCAATTCACAGACCACTTCTGACCTCTGACAAAGATTTCACTGGTCCATGGTGAAATGAGAAAAACTTAAGGAAAAATAACATTGTCCAAAGTCAAGGACTGATTTTTTTCCCCTTAGATTATATCCTTCAAAACACGTGGATGTTAACAATAGTTCCTTCTTATACGAAAATGGAAGTGCCACTAGAATTTTTAATTCTCCCTCACCTTCTGAGCCCTCCATCTGTAATTGGAATTCCTATGAGAGTTCCTCTCCTTAAAAAAAAAAAAACACCAAAATCTAAAAGTTTGAAAATCACTTGTGCTTATACTAGCAAACAATTTCTTTACAGAATTATCTCAGAGCAATAGATATTCCAGGGCTGTTAATATGCTGAAGGATGTTCACAGTCTTCAGTTCCTCATGGAGTAAAAATTCTGTTACAGGTTGAAAAACAGCACCATGATTTTGAGGACGGCTTATGATACAGAATTCAAAACTGTTTTTTACAAATAAGCTACTTTGCTTTCAAAGATAGCTTTCCTTTTGGGTGGCGGTCTTGAAACTCTCTAATATTATGAAGTTATGCCCAGGAAGGGCTTTCCAGGTGGCAATAATGGTAGAGAACCTGCCTGCCTATGCAGGAGATACAAGAGACTCAGGTTTGATCCCTGGGTCTGTAAGATCCCCTGGAGGAGGGCATGGCAACCCACTCCAGTATTCTTCCCTGGGAAATCCCATGAACAGAGGAACCTAGCAGCCTACAGTCCATAACATTGAAAAGAGTAGGACATGACACATGCAAAATAGCACACATGCATGCATGCCCAGGAAATGCTTGGTTCATCTTGAATCAAATGGATTGGAACTCCTCTAGGCTAGAACATTAGTGACTTCTTATATATGAGTGTACACACACACACATCCAGTTTCCAGGGTGACTGAATGAAAGCCTCACCTGGGAGTGAGTCATCTATCTGATACGCCTGAAGTCAGATGAGCCCCCTTGTTGCCTAGCAGCTGCAATTCTTGTGGAGCAGAACAGTACAAGGTCACTCAATAAAGTTTCATTATTCATAGTGAAGGAAGCCCATGGTACAAATAACTGGTGCAGGAGATTTCTATTAATAGCATTTGTTTTTCAGAAGGAATAAAACCAAAGGGAAAATGGTTGACCTAAGACTAATTAAAAAGCAACATTAGTTACTGGAACAAATCTCAGACAGTATTCAAAAATTTTTAAGATCATCTTTTAGAAGCTTTATCTTTTGTTGAGTTGTACCGGTATAGATAAATAAAATTAATATTTTTCTATTAAACTCCCATAAATCATTAAGGTTCTCAGGGGCTATAATCTTTATAAAGCTTATTTTTATATAAGTAATTAAATTATAAGAGGGGAGTAAGCATTTACATAGATGGGGTAAGCAATAGATAATGATTTTTTTCAAACCAACTACAATGTTTTAGATACAAATATATCATCTTAAGCTTAAACTGTGGCTATATTAAAAACATTTCAAAAATTATTGATGTTGAAAAACCTTTTATTTAAAAGCAAAACCAGAGAAGACTAATAAATGTAGAGACATGCTATTTTCTTAGATTAAAAGAATGAATATCATAAAGCTGTGAATCTTCTCAAAGGAATGTATAATTTTAATGCAATTCCAATCAAAATTATTTCATGCTATGATATAGTTTTAAAAATTGACCTGGAAGAATAAACTAGAGATAGGAGTCCAGATAATTTTGTTAAAAAGTAAAGAAGAAAGGCTTTCTCTACTGAGTATCAACATGTCCTAAGGAACATACAATTATCAAAAGAGTGTGGTACTGGCATTGGATGTGAAAAGCAAATCTAGAATTGCATCCTTGTGTACATGATTCCATGTATTTTTAAAAGGCAGCATTGAGTGGAGGTTTCTTAAAAAACTGGAAATAGAACTGCCATATGACCCAGCAATCCCACTCCTGGGCATACACACCGAGGAAACCAGATCTGAAAGAGACACGTGCACCCCAATGTTCATCTCAGCACTGTTTATAATAGCCAGGACATGGAAGTAACCTAGATGTCCATCAGCAGACGAATGGATAAGGAAGCTGTGGTACATATACACCATGGAATGTTACTCAGCCATTAAAAAGAATTCATTTGAATCAGTTCTAATGAGATGGATGAAACTGGAGCCCATTATACAGAGTGAAGTAAGCCAGAAAGATAAACACCAATACAGTATACTAACGCATATGTATAGAATTTAGAAAGATGGTAACGATAACCTTATATGCAAAGCAGAAAAAGAGACACAGATGTACAGAACAGACTTTTGGACTCTGTGGGAGAAGGCGAGGGTGGGATGTTCTGAGAGAACAGCATCGAAACATGTATATCATCAAGGGTGAAACAGATCACCAGCCCAGGTTGGATGCATGAGACAAGTGCTCAGGGCTGGTGCACTGGGAAGACCCAGAGGGATGGGGTGGAGAGGGAGGTGGGAGAGGGGATCGGGATGGGGAATACATGTAAATCCATGGCTGATTCATGTCAATGTATGACAAAAACCACTACAATATTGTAAAGTAATTAGCCTCCAACTAATAAAAATAAATGGGAAAAAAAATAAAAGGCAGCATTGAAAGCAGTGGGGAAAGGTGGATATAATTTAGTAAGTCATAGGAGGACAGTTGGTCAATTCTTTGGGGAAAATGTTGCCTCTTCACCTTGTACTTCTCACTACAATAAATTCTATAGATTAAAAAGTTAGAAATTAGGTAAAATATAAGATCACTCTCTATCCCCTCTCCTGTTCAGTTTCCCTTCATGGTGCTTATCACTGTTTGACATCGATTTGTTTACTGACTCTTCTCTCTTCACTAAACTGTAAGTTTAACAAAGCCCATGCTTTCTCCTTCTGCCTATTGGTTTATCTTCAGCACCTAGAATCATTTAACTCATAGGAGGCATTTAATACATATTTGTGGGATGAATGAGTGAAAGCAATGAAAGGAGCTCACAAGGGCAAAGAAAGCCCCCTTTGAAGCTGGATGGTGTAAACTTGTAGTAACAAACACAAAAACAGAAAAGAAACTGGGAAACATCTTTGCCCATTTCATCATTCTGCATAAGGCCAGCTTGGTCTGGGACACTGTGCTTGGTAATAAAATGATGTATGCCTTTCCTACTGCCTCTGGATTTCAACGATGTTGACCTTTACAAAACCAACTAGGGTCCCAAATCATAACAAACAAAAACTCAAAGGCTTAATTCAGAGTCAAACTTTAGCTCAATTTGAAACCCATGGATTTTCAGTGTTATTTTGAAGATGAGAACTAAATAAGAGAACCAATAAGGACTCTGCTCTGGACTACAAAAAATACAGTTGATGAATACTTCATCCATCAATATTATTGCTACTTTCAAGATGTACAGATATCAATTTTTGCTTCTTTATTATATTTTAAATAGGCTTAAATCAGATTCATTGGAGAGAAGAGGAGGGAAAAACATGGTTTATTTATACATTTTACCAAAATGAGAATTCACAAGCTTTATATTACTATTAGTCTCTTCTCCCCATGCCCTTCTCTCCCAGACCCAATTAGCCATATCCATTGCATCCTCTTTCTCCCACTAGAATGATGCTACATTTCCTGATGGAAGAGCATCACATTGTACCCACTTCCTTCTTGTCTCAGGTTTGACCAGATTTCTTCATCTATGCATTAAAATCCTGCAGAGTTCTAAGCACAGACAGCGTACAACACACATCCATCTTCTTACAGGGCCCTTTGCGTGACTTGATAAAGCACTTCTCAAACAGCTGCAAGACGCTTAAAAATGTTGCAACAGAAAACATCATTTTCTCTTTTAGGTCAAAACTTTGATTGGAGAGGAGGATGAAATAAAATTTGACCTACCGAGGGTGGGATCATATTCCCAGATGAACCGTTTGGTCAAAAATCTCACTACAAGAGCTGTGGGAAAAAAGAACAACATTTTAATCAAATTTGTTAATTTTCTTAACAGCTTTTAACCCTCCTCCAGAAAGAGGACTAGCCCATAAAACTATATGCGTTTTATGGTTCCTTGGCAAATAAACTCAATATATTTATTTATGTTTATTCAAATATTTTAAAATTTCATATTGTGGTCTAAAAATTGGTATAATGTTTTCACGGTTTGTTTTACCTTAATGAACAGTTTAGATTTTTTCCCTTGAATCCTGGAATTGAAAACATCACAATGTGAAAACGCACACATACTCAATTTCTAGCAAAACAATGAATTCAACCATAAAGCATCACAATGCTGGTGTCTAAAGTTTGAATACTGATAATGATTGATACAGGTCAGTGAAAAGGTGATTATTTTTACTGTAATGAAAAGATATTTGTATTATGCTGCTGCTGCTGCTTAATCGCTTCAGTTATGTCTGACTCTTTATGCGACCCTATGGACTGTCCCGCGCCAGGCTCCTCTGTCCCTGGGATTCTCTAGGCAACAGTACTAGAGTGGGTTGCCATGCCTTCCTCCAGGGGCTCTGAGCTCTGACCCAGGGATTGAACCTGGATCTCCTGCATTGCAGGCAGATTCTTTACCACTGAGCCACCAGGGAAGCCCCATTTGTATTATAAAAATATTCAAAATTAAGGATTTTATTAGTGAGTCATTAAAGCACATCAAAAGTAAAGCTGATGAGGTAGTTGTAGAAAGAATCAGAATCTGGAATTATGCGAAGCACCCTACTTCCATGATCTCCTCGACCAGGACTTCATCCCTGTGAGGCAAGTACTAGGATTGACCCCATTTTTCAGATAAGGAAACTGAGGCTCTGAGAGGTTAACTCACTTAACTAAGCTCATCTAGCCAGTTAGTGGCTGAGCCAGGATGTGACTCCAAAAAGGCTATTTCCAAAACCTGTAATTTCTTCATTGTCTAAAACTGGTTTTAAGGCCGAGGCTATCTGGCTAATACTTAACTAGAAGATGAGTCAGACAAAGAGTGATGCTGAAAAAAAGTGGATTCTATTGTCCTTAAAAAACTGATGTGACAAATGCTAGACATTTTCTTAGACTTGTATTATAGTTGAAAACAATGGTTTTTAATCTACCAAAAAAAAAGTTTTTTTTTTGGAGGAGAGCATCACTGATACTTTAAAAATAGAATGAAAGCTTTGGATTCTTTCCCTGGAAATATGTATATACACACAGTCTAGTATATAATTTCAGCAGGCTCACTAACTCTTTGAATACCCTCATGGTCTTCCTGGGATCTCACTGACCCTAACTAAAGAATCAGTGTTTATTGAAATTATGTTATTTTAAAAATATCTATTAGGGTAGTTTTATTTTTACTGAAATGCCCTGTATGTGGTATTCTAAAGATACTCTTTGGAGAAATAAGACTATTTAACTGAAAGGCACTGTCAATCTTTCCTCTTCCTACTGCCTCTGTTAAAATCAACAGAGGTATATACTCCCTACCACGGTGGCCTATATGAGAGACTGCAGTGCAAATAGCAATGAAAACTTCATGAGACAGACCACAAGGATACGTGGCTTGGCTGTAGACCGAAAGCTGCAATGCTCTTTCTAATTACAGAGTGTGAGGCTGGATTTGAGCCAAAATATTTGCAGTGCCAAAAGTAGCAAGGCCACTGACCCTATGGGTGCTTCCCACAGTGCATGTACTTGTGGTTTTATCTTCAATTTGCAGAGTCTGTCACCATTCACTCTCTTGAGACTGAGTCATTTAAAATTTTTTTTGCATGTAAGAAGTAGAAAGCTCTAGATAGAATTTTTCTGCTTTTCAACTGTCTATTAGTAAACATAACTGCCTGCAGTATTCAAAGCGTTTCACATTTTTGTTGGAATATGGAGTTTTAGCTTGAAAG
Source organism: Cervus elaphus (assembly GCF_910594005.1). NCBI lineage: Eukaryota > Metazoa > Chordata > Mammalia > Artiodactyla > Cervidae > Cervus > Cervus elaphus. Next base: position 24,979,193 of record NC_057836.1, read on the forward strand.
TTTGTGACCTAGCAAAATTCATTTATCTGGCATCTTTAAGTCATAAGCTATTAAAATTAACAAAATTTCTCATTCAACTGAAGTTTGAAGTACCCTGGTTCCTAGACCATTTAAACTTTAATAATTTCTCAAAGAAATCTTTCTAAAATATTTTAGACATGCCATTACCTTTTGAAACCTAGTATACTGAATAGAACTAAATCACTTTTAAATGTCTAGATCTTAGTTAAGAATCTATTACTGCCCTGCGTAGTTGTGGAAATACTTCTAGAAGCTGCAGAGTGGTAGAGGCAGAATGATTCTAAAGTGCTATGGCTCTTGAATGATTTTAGTTTTTGGTTCTATAAATATATTTTCATATTGTGTGTGTTCTCAGTTAGTCAGGTCTGACTCTTTGCAACCCTATGGACTGTAGCCCACTAGGCTCCTCTGTCCATGGAATTTTTCAGGCAAGAATACTGGAGTGGGTTGCCATCTCCTTCTCTAGGGAGTCTTCTTGACCCAGGGATCGAACCCCCATTTCCCAGGTCTCCTGAATTGCCAGGTGGATTCTTTCCACTGAGCCACCTGGGAGGCCTGCATAACACGTGACAGGCATTTAACACACAATAGGCAAAAGGAGAAGAGGGCAACAGAGGACGAGATTGTTAGATAGCATCACCGACTCAGTGGACATGAATCTGAGCAAACTCCATGAGATAGTGAAGGACTGGGGAGTCTGGTGTGCTGCAGTCCAAAGCCGGGGAGGGGGGGAGGTCCCAAGAAGTTGGACATGACTTAGGGATCAAACAACAACAACAAATAATCCAGTAAACAATTGAGACAAAGATTTTTTAACATACCAAGCTTATATTCTACTAGGAGACAGATAAAAAAAAAAATTATATAGTCTGTTAGAGGTGATAAGTGATAAGGGATCAAAGAGGGAGAGTAAGGTAAGGGGGACTCCACATTGGGAGATGAAGGTGTGAGAGGTGCTGTTTAAGATTGGGTAACCAGGGTAATTCTTGCTGAGAAGGTGATAGAAGAAAGAGATGAGGGAATATACGTGGGAGGAATAGTATTTCGAAAAGAGGGAACAGTCATTGCAAAGGTCCTAAAACAGGAATATGCACTTGATATGCTCAAGGAATATTAAGCAAGCCAGTATGGCTAAAGTATAATGAGCAATAGCGAGCAAAGCTGATTAGATTATTTCCCTCAGTCATGCCTTCCCCTTCCATAAATCTACCATCAACATCACCACCATCACCACCCTCACCACTACTACGAATAATTAAAACGACTAAAATGCTTCTTCGTTATTATCATTATTGTTATCATTTTACTTGATTCCTTCTTTAGAATGTATATTTCATGAAGGCATGGGATCTGCTTTGTTCATCACTATTTTCTAGTGTCTGGCACATGTAGACAAAAATATTAATACTTGTTGAATAGAAGAAAAAAGATGTATCAACCCACCATTCATTCTTCTTAATAGTTAAGTAATAACCAGGCATCAAGAGAATAAGCAGAAAAATTAACCCAAGAGAATTCATAGCAGAATCATGCTATAATGTTTTTCTAAAATGTCATGTAAATATACAAGCCGAAATGTTTATTTTATGATGCTTATACAAATTACATTTCTTAAAGTTTATTAAAACTGTAAAATTGATCTAATTATCTTTTAAATATCCTGTGGTTTCCATCCCAACAATCCCAAGCAAAGGTCTTCTTTTGATATAAAATGGTGGTATTGATAACAATTACTTCCACTAAGAGTCTGACATATGGTTTTTTTTCCCTAAGTTTTAAGGTTTGACATACTTGATTAGTTACAAGTAAGTCTCTGTATTATAAAATATCTTATTTTCTTCCCATTGCCTTGAAAACACATACCTTTCCATTAAATAAGTAAAAAAATCTCTAATTTAGAGAGTAACATTTTCCTCATTTTGCCTAAATTATAACCTATTTGAGTAATTCTTCTTTACATGTGGTTTATTTTTGGAATTCCTGGCACTAAATTTCATAATTATCAATGAAAACTAGTTTCCAATGAAATGGAAAATTCACTAAGCAGAATTTGATCCAAAGAAATATTACTAAAAGTGACATCAAGGTAATAAATAAATAGGATAAAAATTCTGTTTAAAAGCAAGAGCTAGCAGGTAAAATTTCTACATTAAAATAGTCAAACTATTTCTAAAGGTTAACAAGGCTGGGCCAGTTATTCAAAATAATTCCTGATGTCATTATCACAATGAGGCAGACATCAGAAGTACCAGCTTTAAGGATTAGAATAATATTTTTAAATGAAAAATGGCCAGATATAATCTTTGCAATAAATTAGCTTTTATTCTTTTCCCCATTTATTTGTATTCATTGGAGGCTAATTACTTTACAATATTGTCGTGGTTTTTGCCATACATTGACATGAATCAGCCACTGGGAAGACCCAGAGGGATGGGATGAAGAGGGAGGCGGGAGTGGGGATCTGGATGGGGAACACATGTAAACACATGTAAACTAGCTTTTAAAAAGAAGTGAACTTTTCAAAGTAAATGAAAACACCCATGATATTCTTCCACTCTAAAAATAGTTAAGAGATATACTCAAAAGACATTCAGAAAGAACTTTCAAAGGTTACTTTTTGAGCTCATATTCTTTAAAAAAAATCCTGTTATATCATTATTTTTCACTTATACAACCATGAAATAGCCTAATTAACAAGGTATCTGATATAGTTGTTTCATAAGACACTCAGGCATACTCAACCCCCTAAATATTTGTGATCATTGTCATTTCTATATTCTCTTAAAGATGTATTTTTATTATTAAAAGTCTAGTCTTTTTGTCTGAAAGGAACTTTTATCTCTTTATGGATGTGTATTGAATGTGTTCTCAGTTAAAGCAGTTGCCAGTTACTTGTCCTCTTCAAACTCTGGCTTTCTCAAGAATAATATAAGGATAAGAGCATCACGCTGTAGCTCCCGGATCCTCACACTTATCTCCTCTGTAATATGAATTTCAGTCACTTTTCATAGCACTCCTTACATCACCCCATAAGATGGATTGTACTAAACTAACATCATACAAATTCATCTCTTAATGCTTCTAATCACATTGTTATTGCTGCCTTGAAAGTCTTTATCCAGCTAGTGAAATCCCAATCATCCTTCAAAGTCTAACCCAAATATAACCTCCTGTATGAAACCTTTCCTTTCTGTATCAATTAGCAATTGCCATGTAACAAATATATTTCAAAACTCAGCAGCATATAACAATAAGCATTTATTATAGGAAAGTTACCATGTGCTTATAGAATTCTGGGCAATTGATTGTTTGAAGAAAAAAATTCAGCTGAAAAGTGTTTTAAATGGCTAGGTCAGAATTTTAGGATAGGAAAAGAATTTCTGCTTCAATTGAGAATACTTCAAGGAATACTAATTTTCACCTGCCATTTTGGATAACTTTTGAACTTGCCATTGATCTTGGTAATACACTGAGCGAAAATCCTTGACGTCATATATATGCTAAAATGGTGCTTATTATCTCGTCTATTCACATCATAATGAAAACTTATTATGAATTATATATATTAAGTGATGTATGTGGTTTTTATTTGTAACCTGCAGGACTTTCATTAAAAAATATATTTACTTCCAAATTGTAAACAAGGTAACTTTTAAATAATTTTAAATGATTTTCTACAAGAGTCTACTAAATTTAGAACAATTATTTCACAAAGAATTTTAATCATTCAGTGAAAAACTAAAAATTTTGTTATAGGAAAAGAAACGAAATATGGGCAATATTAGCACAATCAGAGTCCATTCTGGGTTGTAAGTATATTTACCACTTGTTATCTGAATTATTTTTTCTATTTTGCAACCATTTTTTTCAGTGTTTAAATGAATATAAAAGATTAAAAACCATGAAAAGACATTATAATAAGCTTACACAGTATCCTAAATGTGAAACTTCTCAATATTGTAATGCATAGAAGATAGAACATCTCTTTTCTTCCTCCTCCTCTGCACTTCATCACACTACTTACAATATAACCACTTGGCCAGCAAAAATGAGAAGAAATGGTGATTACCAAGATTAAATGGGTGGCAAAAATCAATATTAAATTGCTTTCAGCTTGAATTTTATGATCTATAGGGAAGATATCACAATAAGTAAGGTGTTTGAAAAATAATGGAAAAGGATGAAAGAATTCAATATCACTTGGGAATTGTTTTCTCACTCTACTAAGCACAACATCAATCTAAACAATATCATAAAGATTATAATGGGAAAATAGTCAAAAAATAGTGCAGTTTTTGTCCATATTGTTATCAAGTTTTGTTTATTGAGCGTGTGCTCTCAGGTTGGTGCTGTGTTATATTTTTACATGTATATCTTTACTCTTCATTGCTCCATAGCATGGGATACATATAGTATAGTATGTGACTATGCATATAGATACACCTATATATAGGTATGTGTGTACTTCACAGAAGAAATTGAAGCTCAGATTATTTACATTCCTTCCTGAAATATGTGCCAACTCCTGTCTGACACCAGGAATCACATTCTTTCATTGTGTCACACTCATTCATTCAGTGGATGATGCTTCTTTTTTTTTTTTAATACAGATGAGGAATTTGCCACTGGAAAGTCTTATTGGCGTCCTCCTCTTTTGTTACTAAACTCTTAATTTGAAAAATTTCTGGGAGAAAGTTGTATGTATTTTATATACAGTTTCCATTTTGAAGAAAATATATTCTTTAGTTACCTAACACTGCTTTTGTGACAAAAAAAAGGGATCAAAACTGTGGTGAAAATAAAGGCTTGAAATGTCTCTAGAAAAAAGTGAGTTTCTAGACACGTGCTTCTGAACGTTCCTGGGTTTCTTTTATTACTTCCGTATGAAGCAGTGACTCACTCTTTTCATTCTATAATCCATGATGTACTAACACAGAGGCAATGCAATCATCTTCATGGTATATGTCGCTTCATCTGAATGTGGTTGGTTGTTATTTTTCTTGTTCAGTCATTCAGTTGGGTCCAACTCTTTGTAGCATGGACTGCAGCATGCCAGGCTTCCCTGTCCTTCACTGTCACCTGGAGTTTGCTGAAATTCATGTCCATTGAGTCAATGATGCCATCCAATCATCTCATCCTCTGTCACCCCCGTTGCCACCTGCCTATTTATTACAATTTTACATACAATGTGGAGATCCTCGCTTATTTTGAGTGTTCCGTAAATGGTTTCAGGGCTTCCCTGGTAGCGCAGCTTGTAAAGAATGCTCCTGCAATGCAGGAGACCCCAGTTTGATTCCTGGGCTGGGAAGATCCCCTGGAGAAGGGATAGTCTACCCACTTCAGTATTCTTGGGCTTCCCTGGTGGGTCTGATGGCAAAGAATCTGCCTGAAATATGGGAGACTTGCGTTCGATCCCTGGGTTGGGAAGATCACCTAGAAAAGGGCATGGCAACCCACTGCAGTATTCTGGCCTGGAGAATCCCCACAGACAGAGGAGCCTGGTAGGCTACAGTCCACGGGGCCACAAAAGAGTCAGACATGACTAAGCAACTCAGCACAGCACATAAATGATTTCAGGCTGTTCCTTTTTAAAAATTTTGCACCCTGGAAAGCCCAAAGAAGCTAGTAAGCATATTATGTAGGTAACCCAGAATGGAACTAAATCAAAGAAAGGGATATTGAAATATGTATTTAGAAAACAATGAATCCATAGATAGTTACTGCTCACCAGAGCATTTCTATTTATAGAAACTAGTGAAGGACCACTTCCTCTTTCAAGTTTTCCTTGACTTTCCCAAGCCATAATCACTCCCCATGGTGATGTGAAATTGTCATTTGTTTCTTCTCGATTATAGAATGTGCACAACTGCCTCACAAAATATTCACTTATATTCCTGTATGTCTTACAAATTGTGAATAATCTGAGGTCAGAGATTAAGCCTTGTTCCCTTTTGTCTCCTGGGGCTGGAATACTACTTGATACATAATATGTGCTCAATAAATATTTAAAGAGCTGAATGAGGAAACAATTAAAATCTGGATAAATTATTTGACCCCCATATTATTACTGTACTCAAGTCAGTACTCTAGTGTGCTTTTATTATTTGAAAAAATCTTCTTTACAGTGGAACTTCCATTGAATATAAGGCATCCCTTCTCAGGTTCAATGCCTAGTTCAGATGTCTATTAAAAATCTGATTGGTCAACCTCGAGACCCACCAGGTCCCTTCTCTTGGGCCAGAGGGAACCACTGTCCTCGACCTCATACTACCATCAGCCTTAAGTTTAACTCCAAACCTTCAGTGGTCATAAGCTTCAGAGAAATAAAAATGAGCTTATTTACAAAAATAGGTTGAGTTCTACTCTAGATCTGGGTAGACAGTTTATTGCTGAATAAATTAATTTGGTAGAACTCAGTACCCAGTTAATAACTATATGAGCTGTTAGGTTAAAGTATACATACTTTTTGGAACACCATTAAGTAGATTTTAGCTATTATTTAAATAAAGACACTAATGGGATTTCTGGAATGGTAACTACCGAAAGGGAGTTTATATTGAATATTGACTACAAGCTTATTTATTTCTCACAAGCACTCTCAAAAGTAGGGATTAATGTTCCTATTTTACACATAAGAGACCTGAACTGAAAAGTAGTAAACATGTCTGTTTTGCAGAGCAGGCAAGTGACAGAACTGGATTGAACTGGGTTCATTTACTTTAAAATGTGTGCTTTTTCTAATGTCCAATATTTACCACTATATTTTAATATTTATATGAATATGATTTAGTTCTGAATGGCTGAAATTGTTTTCCCTATGAGCTTACACCTGATGAAGAAGCATGCTTTGAAAAGTGCATTTTTTGACTAGATTTCTTCATCCAGAGTGGAGGGAATATCCATGACCAGAAACCATGGCAACACAGAAAGACAATATGAATTTCAAGATGCAAGAAGGAAACTTTTACATAAATAAGATTTTTGTTTTTTTTTTGAAAAGGTCTTTAAAAGATGCAGCAAAGGGAGGAAAAAAAGGGTACGTAATGATACAGACATAAATTAGTACGTGATAAACAACTGTTTTCTTACTCTTTTCCTCTGTCATTAACAAGTTCCTTCTTTCAGTAACGCAAATGGGATGTCAGGGAACATGGAAGGCAGCAAAGAGGACAGCACAGAAAATAAGATGCAGTTCTTATTTTTGAGAGGCTGAGAATTTGTACTTTTGCATATTCCAGGAAAAATCAAAAGACATACAGCTAATTTAGAGTATTATCTAATTTGAGTCCTGTTATGATGCCCAGGTAAAAGAAGGGAGGCCAGACTGAGGTGAGTTTTACCAACTTAAGTGCCTCAAAGGGAGAAAGCCTTCTGTTTTCCAGAAAGGAAAGTGTAAGAGACAAAATCAGAGTAATACGTATAAATTGTCAATCCTATGACTGCTTCTGTTCCATCTTCAAGATGGATGGGGTTTGGCTAAAAGGTAAGAGGTAGTTCAGTTTTATCTTTTTCCTCCCTCAGCTGGACCTCTATCATCCTCTTGTCAAATTAAGCTTCCAAATAAAATTTCCCTATTCTCCCCACCCCCATCCCATTTGGATCCGACGCTTCTGTACCTTACTCCTGGGTCTCTCCTGAACCACCAACCTGAGGTTCATGTTCTTCCTTTTAGCATCTTCTCTTTCTGTGACTACACTAACCTCCCCCAGGAAACATGGGCCACTGTGCCTTAAATCGAGGAGAAAACTATGCAAATCTCAGCACAGAGACTTGATCTAGAAAGACATGTGCAGGCCAGCACACTTCTTTGAAGTCTGGGCTTAACAGTTGCAAGTGATGGCTGAAACCAAGAATATGGCACTTTGGAATCTTAGGACCCCTAGTCAAAGGGGCTAAAAGCGCTTTCTGAACTGAGAAATTTAACCAAAAAGGGATGGAAATAGGCTGGACTGGAAATGAGACGTCAAAAATGCACCAGGAAATTGTGCAACTTGAAATGTCAGGGTTTTTTTTTAATTTTTGTAAATTTTATTGAAGTATAGTTGATTAACAATGTTGTGTTAATTTTTGCTGCACAGCAAAGTGATTTAGTTATACACATTGGTATATTCTTTTTTATCTTCTGAGATGTCAGATCTTACAGAGGGGTTCAGAGCAAGGGATGCGTACACAGAATTCAGATTTCAGATAGAATTACTGATATCTAAATTTAGTAATTTTCAAATGCTTCTCCATCTGGTTCTCTCATTAAGTCTTTTTCTCCTCCCCACAGATATGAGTTTTGAACACATTTATTTAATCATTAAATATTTATTGATCACTGTGCTAGACATGAAAGAAAGCAAGATTGAGAGGATTCCCTAAGCAAGATCTTCACAGTGACTTCATATTAGACCTAAATTGAGAGCTGAGTCTTGGATGAATTGAAAGTTTGCTAACTTAGGGAGAGCGCTGTAAGCCAAGAGCATCATGTTCAAAGGCCTAGACATGGGAGACTCTGGTTGGTTTAGGAGTGCAAGTGGTTCAGGGTAGATTGAGTGGTATGTGGGTGGAACTATGTAGGGGGTAGTTTGTGAGGTTCTTCAGAGACCACTCTATGAAGGAGCTTATACATCACATTGAAGAGCTTGAATTTTACTCTGAAGTCTATGGGCACACGGATTCTGAGTAGAAAGGTGGCTTAATTTGAGCTGGTTACGTATAGCAACTGTTCACTGACTAGCTGTAGAGAATGATAGAGGGACTGGTTCATATGGAATAAAAGTATAGGAGAAGCATTATTCTCTGAGGCAGAATATAATGAAAAAATCAGTTAAGAGCAGGTGAGATTGGACTTGAACATGAGATACTAATGACAATATCCAGGTAGAGAAGTACTATCTCTCCTTCCTTCCATCCATCCATCCATCCCATCTCATATCCTTTCATTCATTCACTCATCTATCATACATTAAGTGTATATCTATTAAATACCTGTCATATCCCAGTCACAGGTAAGCACTGTCCCACAGGCAGCTGACATCACAGCATGAAGCTGAACAGAATTGATCACTGCTAGAATGATCTAGGGATTTGCAAATGCAATAGGCATGGTTAAGATGCCCCATGTAGAAAGTTTAAAATAAGAACAGAGGACTGAGCACAGAACTCTATTTTCAGTCTCATCTTAATGGTGAACTCTTTCACTTCCTATGTTCTTCTCCATGTCAACTCCTCAAATTTCTAGACGAACTAAAAAACTGAACAGATAAGTCAGAGGACAAAAATTTGTTCATGTAGTCTCTGAAGCAGAACCACCCGCAGTCCTCTACTCCCTGCTCCATTTCCTGTGATGGTCAAAATAAACTGAAATTTAAAAATTGAAGCCCCATAAAAACATGGAAATTGAGCAATTTAATGGAAATTTAAAATTAATGCAATATAAAAGTGGGTGCTTTATAATGCCAGAAGTTCAGATGAGAAGTAAATTGGTTCCAGATGAGGGTCTAAGTGTTGCTTTTAAATTATTATTTGCTTAAGCCTGAAAATTTTGACTTGTCCTGCATTCTGACAAAAATATCACTTTGAGAAAGAGTTACAAAATTAATGTCAGTTCTCTATGCAGGGAAATTCTTAAAGATAAATGGTGTAATCTTCAAGAATTATTAGAGATGCTTTTGTATCTGGAAACCTAGCCACAGAGTCTAACTTCAGTGCATTTCAAGTCTTGAAAATTGACTTATTTTGCTATGGAATGGTAAGGTAAGGATTTGGTACTGACAACAGGGCTTTAGGATGACAAATCAGAATGGGGGATATGGCAAGACCATGACTTGTAATACTTAATGTTTGATAGAGAGTAGAGGTTTGAGGATGCTTATAAAGAATGCAAAATCAAGAAAAAACTTTATCTTAAATTAAAAATTAACTTGTATGATTGACTAACAATAAATTCTTCCTGAATTTAAATTGAAAGTAGGAACGAGAGAAGTTAACTTTGAAATATGGTAATTAACTGATTTGGTTTTGTTTCCTAGTTTGTATTTGAAAGTTAATAAGTGAAAAGCTTTGGATTCTGTGCTAAGGGATTCAAACCAGCTTTATATAAGCTGTAAATTATTATTCATTTTAACTATAATTTAATTGTAAGTGATGCTTAAGAAGTAAGTCACTAAATTTCCTAGGCCAGAGTTTTTAATTTAATAATTTACAATTTAAAATTATTTTCACTAGAATAATATTTCATACCAAAGCACTATACAGAAATAGAATTATGTATCTTATATTAAGGATTTTTCTAAATTTTTCAAAGGATTTGGTCATAAAATTTGAATCTTTAATTTTTACTCATTTTTGGAAGAGGAACACGTTTGGTGTTAATTTCTGAGTTTCTTTTCCTGTGCTTGTATTACTAGAACACCCAAGAAGTTGGCAACTGGAAATGTATAGAATTTGTGGGAGCATTAAAGTGATTCAGAGTGACTCAGTATCCTAGACAAGCAGACAAGCAGAAGAATATCTCATATGATCCCCAATAAATGCCTTCTTTTATAAAGAACCAAGTACCTTACAATTTATTCTGCTTTCACATGGCCTCTGCTCCACACTCATTTTGCTTCCTGCCTAGATGGGCTAAGATCATGGCATCTGGTCCCATCACTTCATGGCAAATAGATGGGGAAACAGTGGCTGACTTTATTTTTGGGGGCTCCAAAATTAATTCAGATGGTGATTGCAGCCATGAAATTAAAAGACGCTTACTCCTTGGAAGGAAAGTTATGACCAACCTGGACAGCATATTAAAAAGCAGAGACATTACTTAGCCAACAAAGGTCTATCTAGTCAGAGCTATGGTTTTTCCAGTAGTCATGGATGGATGTGAGAGTTGGACTCTAAAGAAAGCTGAGCGCCAAAGAATTGATGATTTTGAACTGTGGTGTTGGAGAAGGCTCTTGAGAGTCCCTTGGACTGCAAGGAGATCCAACCAGTCCATCCTAAAGAAGATCAGTCCTGGGTGTTCATTGGAAGGACTGATGCTGAAGCTGAAACTCCAATACTTTGGCCACCTGATGTGAAGAATTGACTCATTTGAAAAGACCGTGATGCTGGGAAAGATTGAGGGCAAGAGGAGAAGGGGACGATAGAGGATGAGATGGTTAGATGGCATCACCGACTCAATGGACATGAGTTTGGGTAAACTCCAGGAGTTGGTGATGGACACGGAGGCCTGGAGTGCTGCAGTTCATGGAGTTGCAAAGAGTCGGACACAACTGAGCGACTGAACTGAACTGAAATTAATAGATTTAAGAGGTTGTGCCTATGACCCTAGTATGGGGGTCTCACCTCTAGCAGTTGGGTGTCTCCATTTGTAGCCCCATCATCACTCCTACCTTCAAAACCTCATAAGATAAAACCAAAACATGGGGCCTTAAAAAGTCACAATGTACATGGAGAACTAGAGCCTAGCAAAATAAGCGTGTAACGAAGAGGAGTTGTGAGTGATTGGACTGGAAAAGGACCCACATTATGAAGGGCTAAGACATTTCTAATTAGGTTTAAAATGATACCAAGCTAAGACAGTTTAAGATGATTAGAAGCCATTAACATAGTATAAACACAAAGATGACATGATGCCTTTTTGTTTTACAAAGGTCACTGCTGTTTCAGTGCCAAGATGAACTAGAGATAGGAGGACTAGTGAAGGAGCTATTTTAGTACTACAGAAAAAAAAAAAAAAAGACAGAATGACTGCTCCTTCACTCCTATCCACTAGTAAATGTGTCAAATCATAATTGGAATTATATGTGACCTTTTCAGTCTGATGTCTTTCCCTAGCAATGTGCATTTTAACATCTTCCATGTCATGCCCTGGCTTGTGAGCTTATTCCATTGTATGGGTATACTATAGTTTATCCAGTCACCAACTGAAGAACATCTTGGATGCTTCCAATTTTTGGCAATTATGTTTTGACCATGAATATTCACATGAAGGTGTTTATGTAACAGAAGTTACCAGACAATTTGGGTGAATATTTAGGAGTACAATTCCCAGATCATAGTAAGATTTTGTTGTGTTTGGTTGCTAAGTTGTTTCTGACTTTTTTGCGACCCCATGGACTGTAGCCCGTCAGGCTCCTCTGTTCATGGAAATTTCCAGGCAAGAATACTTGAGTGGGTTGCCATTTCCTTCTCCAGGGGAACTTCCCAGCCCAGAGATCGAACCCACATCTGCGTCTCTGCATTGGCAGATGGATTCTTTGCCACTGAGTCACCTGGGAAGCCCCCTTCATTGTTTCAGGTTATAGTAAATCTTGAAGTCAGGTGGTATCAGTTCAGTTTGGTTCTCCTTCAGTACTGTGTTGGCTATTCTGGGTCTTTTCCCTCACCACATAAACTTTAGGATTAGTTTGTCTATGTTCACAAAATAACCTTGAGACTTTGAATGGGACTGTAGTGAATCTTTAGGTTGAGTTGAGGAAAACTGTCATCTTGACAATATTGAGTCTTCCTATCTATAAACATGGAGTTTTTTAGTTTTTGGGTTTTTAAAATCAGAGTTTAGTAGTTTTCTCCTATACATCATAAACATATTTATTATGTATCTACTCAAAACTATAAAACACTGATGAAAGAAATCAAAGAGGACACAAACAGATGGAGAAACATACCATGTCCATGGATTGGAAGAATCAATAGTGTAAAAATGAGTATACTACCCAAAGCAATCTATAGATTCCATGCAATCCCTATCAAGCTATCAACGGTATTCTTCACAGAACTAGAACAAATAATTTCACAATTTGTATGGAAATACAAAAAACCTGGAATAGCCAAAGCAATCTTGAGAAAGAAGAATGGAACTGGAGGAATCAACTTGCCTGACTTCAGACTATACTACAAAGCCACAGTCATCAAGACAGTATGGTACTGGCACAAAGACAGAAATATAGATCAATGGAACAGAATAGAAAGCCCAGAGATAAATCCACATACTTACAGACACCTTATCTTTGACATAGGAGGCAAGAATATACAATGGAAAAAAGACAATCTCTTTAACAAGTGGTGCTGGGAAAACTGGTCAACCACTTGTAAAAGAATGAAACTAGAACACTTTCTAACACCATACACAAAAATAAACTCAAAATGGATTAAAGATCTAAATGTAAGACCAGAAACTATAAAACTCCTAGAGGAGAACATAGGCAAAACGCTCTCCGACATCAATCACAGCAAGATCCTCTATGACCCACCTCCCAGAATATTGGAAATAAAAGCAAAAATAAACAAATGGGACCTAATGAAACTTAAAAGCTTTTGCACAACAAAGGAAACTATAAGCAAGATGAAAAGAAAGCCTTCAGAATGGGAGAAAATAATAGCAAATGAAGAAACAGACAAAGGATTAATCTCAAAAATATACAAGCAACTCCTGCCCCTCAATTCCAGAAAAATAAATGACCCAATCAAAAAATGGGCCAAAGAACTAAACGGACATTTCTCCAAAGAAGACATACAGATGGCTAACAAACACATGAAAAGATGCTCAACATCACTCATTATCAGAGAAATGCAAATCAAAACCTCAATGAGGTACCATTACACACTAGTCAGAATGGCTGCTATCCAAAACTCTACAAGCAATAAATGCTGGAGATGGTGTGGAGAAAAGGGAACCCTCTTACACTGTTGGTGGGAATGCAAACTAGTACAGCCACTATGGAGAACAGTGTGGAGATTCCTTAAAAAACTGGAAATAGAACTGCCATATGACCCAGCAATCCCACTTCTGGGCATACACACTGAGGAAACCAGATCTGAAAGAGACACATGCACCCCAATGCTCATCTCAGCACTGTTTATAATAGCCAGGACACGGAAGTAACCTAGATGCCCATCAGCAGACGAATGGATAGGAAGCTGTGGTACATATACACAATGGAATACTACTCAGCCATTAAAAAGAATTCATTTGAATCAGTTCTAATGAGATGGATGAAACTGTAGCCCATTATACAGTGAAGTAAGCCAGAAAGATAAACACCAATACAGTATACTAATGCATATATATGGAATTTAAAAAGATGGTAACAATAACCCTATATGCAAAACAGAAAAAGAGACTCAGATATACAGAACAGACTTTTAGACTCTGTGGGAGAAGGCGAGGGTGGGACGTTCTGAGAGAATAACATTAAAACAAGTATACTATCAAGGGTGAAACAGAAATCCAGCCCAGGTTGGATGCATGAGACAAGTGCTCAGGGCTGGTGCACTGGGAAGACCCAGAGGGATGGGATGGAGAGGGAGGCAGGAGGAGGGATCGGGATGGGGAACACATGTAAATCCATGGCTGATTCATGTCAATGTATGGTAAAAACCACTACAATATGGTAAAGTAATTAGCCTCCAACTAATAAAAATAAATGGGGAAAAAAATAAAATGCATGTCAGATAATGACATCTTACATATTTATACCAAAATAAAATAAAATAAAAAATAAAATCAGAGTTTAGTAGTTTTCTCCTATACATCATAAACACATTTATTATGTATCTACTCAATTGTTTCATTTTTGTGGTGCTAATAAAAATGATATGCTTTTAGTTTCAAATTCCACTTGTTCACTGCTAGTATAAGGGCTTCCCTGGTGGCTCAGATGGTAAAGAAACTGCCTGCAATTCAGAAGACCCTGGTTCAATTCCTGGGTTGAAAAGATCCTCTGGAGGAGGACATGGCAACCCACTTCAGTATTCTTGCCTGGAGAATCCCCATGGACAGAGGAGCCTGACAGGCTATATATAGTCAACGGAGTTGCAAAGAGTAGGACATAACTGAGCAACTAAGCACATTGCTGGTATAAAGGAAGACAATGGACTTTTGTATTTTAATCTCATATGTTGCAACCTTGCTATAATCATTTATTATATCCAAGAGGTTTCTTTCTTTTTGTCTACTTTTTGAGATTTTCTACATATATGATGATGTCATCATGAACAAAGACAATTTCTTTCTTTCTTTCCCATCTATTTCTACTCTTTTCTTACCTTATTGCATTTTCTAGAACATTCTACACTGTGGAAAAAGAGTGGTAAAAAGAATCATTTTTCCCCTTGTTTTTGATTTTAGCAAGAAAACTTGTAGTGTCTCACCGTTAATTATAATGTTAGCTGTGGTTTTTTATAGATATTCTTTATTAAGTTGAGGAAGTTCCTCTCTATTCCTAGGCTGCTGAGAGTTTTCAGCATGAATGAGTGTTGGATTTTGTCAAGTGTTTTTTTGCACCTCTAATTATGATATTGTGATTTTTCTTCTCTTGCCTGTTCATGTGATAGTTCCATTAGCTTATGTCCAGGTAAGCTAATCTTGGCTATCATTTTCTGTATTCACTTGTCTTTCTAGATTTCAGGATATGGTATATTGCTTAGCAACTTCACTTTTTTGGTTGGACCAGAAAAAGTAATTAGCTTTGTGTGTTCAGCTTTTTTGTTGTTGTTGTTGTTATAAGGATAAAAGTGATGATTTAGAAGCTCTTTACATTTCAGGGCTGAAATCAGATTGTGGTTTAAATTTTTTTACAGGATAAGTAGATTCCAGGGCTTCTTGATCTTATTGTTATTTTTGCCTCTTCAATACTCTCTTACTATTCTTTTAGCTCAGCCGTGTGTTGTATATATTCCAGCATTTTTCATGTGGGCAAATGCAAAATGGATTTCCCTGACCTACAGTAGCATCATAGGACTAGAAACAGCTCAATTAACAAGTATTTAATAATTCATTTTTAGTTTTATTTAGTTTTTTATGACTCAAGTTCCTCATATTACCTAATTTCACAGATTATGTGAAAAAATATATTTGGGACACACATATATATATATACACATATATATATGAATATATATATGTGAACTTGAATATATATAACATATATATATATATATATGTTAGTGTTAGTCACTCAGTTGTGTCCTATTCTTTGTGACCCCATGGACTGTAGCCTGTCAGGTTCCTCTGTCCATGGAACTCTCCAGGCAAGAATACTGGAGTGGGTTTCCATGCCCTCCTCCAGGGGATCTTCCCAACCCAGGGACTGAATCTGAGTCTCCTGCATTACAAGCAAATTCTTTACCATCTGAGCCACTAGAGAAGCCCATATATATATATACACTACTACGTACTCTTTTTGTTGTTGTTGTTGAGTCTCTCCACTGTGTCCGACTCTTTGTGACCCCATGGACTGCAGCACACTAGGCTTCCCTGTCCTTCACCATCTCCCGGAGTTTCCTCAAATTCATGTCCACTGAGTTGGTGATGCTATCCCTCTGGGCTCTCTCACCAGAGGATGAGATGGTTAGATAGACCAGAGGGATGAACCTGCCTGAATATCAATGCCAGCAGACACCAGCAGGGACAATGGTGAAGAACTTCCAGTGCTTGATGGAAATCCATGCAGTAATATCTTCCACATCACACCAGGAGATAAATAGGCAGCAAGAAAACCCCACAGTGGACTATAAGTCCACTGCAAAAAATCTGAAGTTTCAGACTAAATTCATAAAAATTGGCGATTTTAAGTTTATGTCAGAAAACAGAATACGATTGGAGATCGAAATGAGGTGGTTTTAGAGAAAATTATACCAGCCACATGAGCCCACAATTACACAGAAAGTGTGTTTGCAAGCTCTTTGGGAGAAATTGTGGTATAGGGAAATACAATACTCTATACTTGAAATGGTAAGAATTAGATTTGAGTCCCACCTCTGCAACTTTCCAAATAATTTAAAGCAAGGAAATTATGCTCTCTGAGCTCCAGTGGTTTTATTTGTAAAAGGAGAACAAGTAAATATACCTTACAAGACTGCTGTGATTATAAAATCCCATGCTATACATAAAAGTGTTTTAAAAACTATAAATGTTCCACATAAAAGGTAAAGAGATTGACACCAGATGCTACAATGTATCAGGCTCCTTGTATTATGATAAATATTATATGTATTATGTTATATTTAATATATGTAGTAATTATATTATAGGGTTTCACAGGTGGCACTAGTGGTAAAGAACCTGCCTGCTGGTAAGAGACGTGGGGTTCAACCCTTGGGTTAGGAAGATCCCCTGGAGGAGGGCATGGCAACCCACTCCTGTATGCTTGCCTGGAGAATCCCATGGACAGAGGAGCCTGGTGGGCTATAGTCCATAAGGTTGCAAAGAGTCGACATGTCTGAAGCAACTTAGCATGCACATAATTATATTTTATTACATTACCAAAGTGACTTAGCATGCACATAATTATATTGCATTACATTATGTTACATTATATTATGTTATATTATATTCCTGGTTTGCCAGGAGAGCCTTATTTTACTGCTATTGCCTTGGCATCATTTTTTAAAAATGCTACTTTTACTCTCAAATGTATTTTTGGTTTAGATGATAAATTACATGGTCACCCTGTGTATATGTTTCATACAATATCCTTGCAAGATAAAGGAGGTATTTTTATTTTCTTTTCATAGATGAGGCACCTAAAGCTCAAATGGCCTGAGCAATTTACCTGTGCTCTCTCAGTGAGTTACACTGCCTTATCAGAAATCAAATCTAAGCCCACCAACTTGAAAGGCCAGGCTGTTCTATCTACCGTGCCATCATGAAAAGTACAAAGTTACTCTTTTGATTTGCCTTAGACTGCCTGCGAGCATCTCAGTTGCCAAGTCATGCCCGACTCTTTGCAACCCCATAGACTGTAGCCTGCCAGGCTCCTCTATCCATGGGATTATCCAGTCAAGGATACTGAAGTGGGTTGCTATTTCCTCCTCCAGGGGATCTCCCTGACCCAGGGATCAAACCCAGGTCTCCTGCATTGGTAGGCGGATTCTTTACCACTAAACCACCTGAGAAGCCCTTGGTGTATATAAACTGAAACCATTTTTTTGAGGCACAGAACATGGGACCCACCTAGACTGAAAGCAGCAAGTCAAGAACACAGTGAAGGTTAATCCTTGAATTTCTGAGCAGGCAGCCTCCCAAATCCTGTTTATCTTCAGGGATTTGGCCTTTGCACTGGACTGGCAAGCAATCCAAAAGCATGCACATTAGCTATAAGCAAATCAACTTAGAAAAAAATTACATTAACAACCCCTCTCTTCAGTTTTCTTTTTATTTTGGTTTCAGTCAAACATTCTTAAAAGAAAATCTCCATCTCCCTCAAATCTGCCTTTTCCTTGGTATTCTAAAGCTTTTAATTATGTCCAGTTTGTAAATCTAATTTAGTGAAACCTCATAAAGGGGAGGTGGGGGGGGGTGGCTATGTTTGCTTAGTAAAGCCTGGAGTAAGGTTCATGCCAGATCTCATCTTAACAAAATGAATTCACTATCCCCTGGTAAACAGAGGATGAAAGTTATAATTATACTGGTGACCAGAAAGACTCTCTGGCTTTGGTTCACAGAATTCTGTGACCTTAAGTTAATACTATAAATCAAAAAGACGAAAATCTGGGTCTGAAAATGAACATTATTCATAAAATTTGCTCTAAGCAAAAGAGTGTTTTGTAACATTCTTGAACTAAAACTGTGTCTTTAGGAGCTAAATGAGATGACTATTTGGGGGGATGGTCTTTAGTTAATTTAGGCTGAAATAATCTGAATAAAGATGGAAGAAAATGAAATTATTTTGTAACTGTAGTTTTGCAGATATATTTATTTTTTACAACAGTTAGTGCATAAATTAGCATCCTCTTATACTGATATAAGATGGGGGGAGACTGAAACTTTGAAAAAATAATACATGTATGTGTAGAACTTGTATCTGAAATTATACCCACTGATCCAGAATACCTCCATCAAAATGTGATGAACTATTTAGCAACATTCAACAGCAAACAAAACATTGCTCTAGAATGATTATCTGAAGACAAGGTCCGAATGCATTAGAAGGTAGATTGTGAGAATTTCATGTATTAAGATGCCAAAGCAGAAAAGAGAGACCACTGAATTATTTTGTACTTGGAAAAAGGTATGTTCATAAAATTGGGGCTAATCCTACCACTTCTATAAAAATATGTCTCTGGAGTCAGGCAACATGTCTGTGAGTCTTGATGGATAATAGCCTGTACATGAAACATGTCAAACATATGTAAAGTACATCAGGTTCCCTCAGAATAAGATGGAGGTGTGTAAAAATCTGAGATCCTCTCTCAAAGAGAGGTTAGGTAGATATACGAAAGCACTGCAAAAGTTGAAAGCAGAGACACAACCCAGCCAGTGAGAGTAGTATCTTCCTAAACAACTGAACAGAGAAAAAAGCCAGAGGGAGAAACTTTCCAGAAGACAAGGTTACAGGTGCATTAAAAACAAACTGTAAGTGAATTGTATTTAATAAAATCAAAGGACACAGAAGACTAGGCAGACTGGCCATTATGGGAACTTTTTGTATTTTCCAAAAGGAAAACACAAAATATTTTTCAGCTTTTTAACTGGAAAAAAAACAAGAAGGGATGAATAAAATATGTAGAGACCAGTGGAGCCTGTAATTGATCAAGCCTTGTTCTTATAAGTTTCCATTACATTCTGCTCTTATGTAACAGACATACTCTTCTTTATCACTTCCTGTATTTTCAAACAGTTTTACAAGAATCATGTTATTAATGTAAGCTCAGTTGTGTTAAGTTTCTGAAATAAAGCTCAACTTAAATGATAAATATTTTTTTCAAAGAAACAGTGAACATCAGGCTTAATGGGGGGCAAATGATTATAGGTGACTGAGTACACAAGATACGCCATCACTGCTGTACTATGCTGGGTGAAAACACATAATAAAATCATAATGTAAAACTAAAAAAAAGAAAAAGAAAGTAGTGACCAAATCCAAACTGGCCTTAAAAAAAAAACAAAAACAAAACAAACAGTAAGTGATGAACAATGCCAGTAATGGTCTGCTTTAGTGAACTGTCCTGTTTCTGAAAGAATGTGGAGCTGAGTCCTGCAAATGCAAATACTTAAACACCCTGGAAAAAACGTTTTTATGATGTCAGTACAAGAAACTTCATATAAAATAATCTAAATGTATTAATTATCAGGGGAAAAGCTTTATGTGAGATGGCTTGATAAATCAGTCATTGATGCCAAGGGCAGAGGCACTGGGGGGGCATGAAGTGAACTAGACAAGGTCACTTTTGTTAAAACCAGTGATTTTGTAGGCATTTAGAGATCCTTTTTTTTAAATATTCATATATTCCTGCTCTGATATTAAGCTCTGAAATTTTGGTCTCTACAATGAATATTAATGATCAGGACAACAGTTCCATTAAATTCATTAATGGTCCTTTAACTGTTAATGTTGTCCATAATCATAACTGAGAAGAACAAGACCGTGTTTGTTTCTTTGTTCTATGCTAAAATATATAAAATGTTCTCCTAGTTTCTATTAATTCACCTCACGCTTTCCTTATATAAGCTGAATTATGACACAATTCTTAGCATTTCTTTAAAATGTATCATTATTATTTAAAGCAAAAAATATGCACCTGCATTTATTATGGAAAAAGGAAACACTGTGCTAGGCTCAGCTGGTGGGAGAGAGGGATGAAATATAGATAATCAAGACAGAACTTATACCCCAGGGCTTTGCAGTTCTGATGGGAGATAGATATTCACCATAACAATAGCATAGGGCAAAACGTGACCTGAGTTACACTTTGGCGAGACAGAGTTCAATTCTATAGAAGAGTATGGGAGATTTAATGCTAATGGAAGAAATTCCACTTTTAGTAATTTATCCCAAAAGCTATTTTGGACAAATACAAAAAGATACTATGTACCTCGGTGATTTTCCTATGTCACAATTTAGCTTATCTTTACCAAACAATTAGCTGTCCGCTTGACTACGCCAACATATCAATCACTCTGTTACTGAGATTGGAGTTACTAGGAAATAAAATATATAAAAGAAAGTGTGTCTATATCAATATATATCATATATATCAATGATATTTAAGGCCAGCCTACAGACACTCACTATCCCCTTCCACGCCTGTGACAGGCATTACTAATTGATCATGGCGGACTTTGTCCTGTGCTATCACTGTGGCCTTATGGGCCTTCCTTGACGTATTGTTCCTGAGAGTTGCTACCTACTGACTGAGGTCATGCAAGACGACTGCATCTTATCATCCAGGATATAGGCCTTCGTTCTCCTGTCCTGCTCCTCGGATCTATCATTGTCTTTGGAGTTTGCCAGGAGCAATGAAGGGAAGCAGTACAGATGGAGATCAGAGGCTTCTCACATGTGTTCTAACATAGCAGCTCCTCTGGTTAACATTTTGCAATTCAAAATAAGATTTCTTTCGATCAATGGATTTTCTACTAAGAATTTGCAAACTATTAGGACTTTCTAATGTGATTCCTTTCTGTCTTTCCACAATCTTTGCAAGTGATAAAGACAAGATCGCTGATATTAAACAGCTAGTTCTGTGTGGACGCACATAGTTTATGGACGACTATGTGATATGCTTCCAAGCACATCAGCAAGCAAGCTATTCTGTCCATGAGTTAATTTGCCATAAATACCACAGCTTTGCTTACTCTTTCTATTCCTTTAAATTTCTTGATAGTTTATTCCCATGATAGTATTTAACTACATCAAAAATGAGTCATTTCTATTGTGTAAGTAAATTTAAACCCATATGCTTTTGCAGGAGCAACTAATTGTTAACTGATTTTCTTTTTTAAATCCAAAAATTATTCAGAACAAATTATCTTTTGTCCTAATGGTTTTAAAAATAAAAAGTAGCCTCTAATTATCTTAAGTAGGTTAAAAGTTAACTCTCTAAGGAATATAAATTGCTACAATTATTTTGGAAAAGAATATGGCAATAAATACTAAAGCTAAAAATATGCTTGCTCAAAAACCCAACAGTTCCACTCCTAGATTTTTTTTTTTAACTGCACCATTCAGCATCCAGGATCTTAGTTGCCCCTTCAGAGATCAAACCCACACCCCTTACATTGGAAGCCCAGAGTCTTAACCACTGGACTACCAGGGAAGTCCTCCCCCGCACCCCCTACTCCTATGTCTTAATCCAATGGAAAGCATATGTATAGTCACCAAAAGTCATGTACAAACATTATTATAGCAGCAATATTTATAGCAATATTCATATTTTGGGGCTTCCCTTCACAGTTCAGTCAGTAAAGAATCTGCCTTGCAATGCAGGAGACCTGGGTTTGATCCCTGGGTCAGGAAGACCCCCTGGAGAAGGAAATGGCAACCCATTCCAGTATTCTTGCCTAGAGAACCCCTTGGGCAGAGAAGCCTGTCGGGCTACTGTCCGTGGGGTTACAGAGAGTCGGACACGACTTAGTACAATATTCATGTTAGTCCCAAACTGGACATCTTCCAAATATCCAAGGGTAGAATGGATGCACTGGGATTTGTCAATGGATATAAACTATATGGTAATGAAAATGAACAATAAAGATGAAACTTGCAAACATAAAACTGAGTGAATGATGTCAGACACAAAAAGGGTTAAAATAGGCAAACCCATCTATGTCTTGGAAATGAGCTTAGTGGTGACTGTTGGAAGCATTAGTGACTGGATGCAGTCATAAGGACACGTCCCTAGGATCTGTCAAAGTTGTGATGCTCACTTCTCAGTTGACTTCATTTGTGAAAATTTACATAGCTTTAAACTTGTGATATATTTTATACATAAAATATATCTTATACTTCAATAAAAATTAAAGAAACAAAGTGATCGTTAACCCACTACATCCAAAAAGGATGGCTAGCTCAGGTTTTATGATAGTCAAATCCAGGCTAGGATTTAGGTCTACTGGTAACTTGCTGTGTGGTTTGGACAGGTCACTGAGGTTCTGTTTTATTTTTGAAATGCTGAAATAGGGTACAGCATATCTAACTCATAGGATTGCTATGAGGGTTCAGTGGCATAATTACTAAAAAGAATGTAGTATAATGTCTGGGGCTTCCCTGGTGGCTCAGCAGTCAAGATTCAGCCTGCAGTGCAGGAGATGTGGGTTTGAACCCTGGGTTGGGAAGATCCCCTAGAGAAGGAAGTGGCAACCTACTCCAGTATTCTTGCCTGAAAAATGCCACGGACAGAGGAGCCTGGTGGTTCACAGTCCATAGGGTAGCAAGAATTGGACACGACTTATCGACTAAACATACACGCACAGCATAATGTCAAATATGTCATTACAATATAGTAATAATAATACCTAATGATTATAGAGTGCTTCCCAGGTACCCAGGTCTGTTTTAAGGACTTAGTTTTCTCTTAAAAACCCTGTGGGGCAGGGCCTTTATTGACAAACCAGGAAACTGTAGAACAGACTTTAGGCTCATGCATGATCACACAGCTGCGAGGGGGGAAAGCCTGAATTAAAATTCAAGGCTACATACTTAACCACTGTATTATCTTCTATAATAAGAACTTAATCAATGGCAGTTATTATTACTACAAGAACAAATCCTGGCAGAGATGTGGGAGATTATAGGGATGAATCGAGTTTGGGCTGAATTGTTATTCTCCGGGAGGCAAATGGCAACTCTAAGGTTAGGTTTTGAAATTCTGTGTTAAATAAATAAATGGCTGTTAATTTTAATGCAATTACTGGACCTAATTTGAGACAGAAAATGAAAGTAAACAAATGCCATATTATCATTGCACTTTATAAATTGAGAAAACAGCTGCAAGGGAGGTTAATGACACGCTCACTCTCAGTCCCTCAGAGCCTGTTCCCTGAGGACACACAGGAGACAGGCTCTAATGTTCCCTGGTCCAGGGAAGCAGGCTATCTTGTCAGGCTACATCTAAAATCTGCCTTGGCTTTGGTGGAATTCCGGGTAATTTTTTTCTTTTTCCTCTGTCTTTTCAACATTTTCTATACTGAACACACTTTATTTCACCGTGGAAAACTCACTTAAAAAAAATAAAATGAAGTACAAACAAGGACCAGTCTCTGTAAGGCAATAAGAACCACATGTGTTGTAAATGGAAAACATGCTGATTTCTCTTTTGTGTATTGGAAGCAGCATGCCAGACACATAGTCCACAGCTTTGAACTGTTTACATAAACACACCCAAGCCAAGGGTTTGCACGCAACAGTTAAATAGCCCGCACGCGGGCATCTGAATGACTTGGAAGGGCAAAAACTGGTATTCACTTCAGTTGAATTCCCAAAGGGCACATTAGCAACATTTGCGGTAGACTGTAGCATCCCAAGTCACTTTGAAAGAGAAATCTGCTGAAATCGAGTGGGGTTGGTAGAGTGCTAACTGGTAGTTGAAGGTGAAATGGATTGGAATGACCCAAGAAGTTCGCTATCAGCCGCTAGAGGGCACTACCAGTATAAACAACACTTCCTCAGGAAAGGTACGAACCTCCTTGAGGAAAAAAAAAAGTGAACGTGCTAGTTGTGTCTGACTCTTGGAGACCCCATGGGTTGTAGCCCTCCAGGCTTCTCTGTCCATGGCATTTTCCAAGCAAGAATACTAGAGTGGATTGCCATTCCCTACTCTAGGGGATCTTCCCGACCTGGGTCTCCTGCATTGCCGGCAGATTCTATACGGTCTGAGCCCTCAGGAAAGACATGAACATCCTTCTCACCCCCTAGTTCTAAGCAAAGAAAGCTGACAGGATAAGGTCAACAGAATTCCACTTTTATTTTGCTTGCTCTTTCTGCATAAATTAGATGAGGTTTTTCTTCTTTGTGAAGGGATTGATGGACAGAGGGTCCGCTTACTCTTATGACTCTTAAACTGTCATAATCATTTGATTGTAAACATGTCATTTTACAACAAATGTTGAATGTTTCTCATGGGCTAAGTCCCGAGCTTGTCACCACCATGGTATAAATTAACTCCAAGACCACACTCTTGCTTGCATGTTGGAGACAAATAGCTTCTGAGATAACCAAGAGGCACACGAGATAACCCAGGAACTATAAAATGTAGAAGGCTGATGCTATTTTGCTGTGCACTGCAAAATACTGTGGTTGACCGATGGGAATATCAGCCATGGTCATTTTGGAAAGCCATCTGAGAAAAGCAGAGAACAATGTACTACTAAAACAGGCAGAAAAGAAAGCAGAAACCAGCATTAGCAAAGTTATGGAAGCAGAAATTTCATGACTAAGGAAAACTAAAGCCTTTCATTTAATATTTCTGACAGTCTACATGGACTTAGAAAACTTTTAAATGCACCAATTTACCTGCTTTAGAGATCAAGTGATATTTCTGTCCCATCTACTGTAGTAGGTGTGTTTGTTTTTTTTTCTTTTCTGAAGCTGTTATCTATAGTGTCCAATTTTTCTTAACAGAGTAGACTGTGAAGCAAGCCACCTCTTGGAAACTGAGGTCCTCACTGTGTTCTGCCTGATCCTGGACACAGTAGAGCTTTATTCCAAGAACAGAGAACACGTTACACCATCCCATTTCTGCCTCTGAAATTCAAGTTATGAAGCAGTGCCCTAGGAGTGAAGTTTAACATGGATAACTTGACTTGAGAAAATTCAGTGCAGCTGGAACACCTCCTTGTGGTTTTCCGTGTACTAGGAATAGAAATTTGCAATGAACAAATATTTTTTTTTTAATTTAATTTTCCCATAGGATTGGAAACTTAATAGAACTTTTTTTGATTGGAACCAGATCTACACATGTATTCTTAGATTCTAAAGCCTAATACAATTGCATTATTATTTGGAGGTGAAAAAAAGGATTCTTTTGCCATCATAGCTTTTCAAAAATAACACTGCTTTCCACTTACATTGACTTCTCTACTGTTTATGTTATGCTACTTAGGAAAGTGCTATTTTCTTGTTAAATTAATATGTGCAGACAAGCATTTACTCACCACACGTCAACATGACCTTCTTATAAGTCATCACTCCTAATATTTATGGTCTAGGAATGAGGTAGTTTGGGTGAGTCACAGATTTATACTTAGCCCAGAGATTAAGAAAAAATTAACACCACAATTTCCCTTAAGTAATGGAAAAAATGTGACTTATTACACATTTCTTTTCTGGGTCAGTGTTTTTTCAGGCAATTCACAGGGTCCTAGGATCACACAAGGTTTCTTTAGTTTCTCTTGAGTGGAAGAACGGGGAAGGACTTCCCTAGGGGTCCAGTGATTAAGACTCTGCACTGCCGCTGCAGGGGGCAGGGGTTCATCCCTGACTGGAGAAATAGATGCCATATGCTGCACAGGGTGCAGCCAAAAATGAAAAATGAATGGGGGGAGTTGTGATGGGTGCTTAATTTTAAATTTTATTACAATTGTATGCTACTTTATTTAAAAGAACATAGATAACCACTGTGAAGGTTATTGTTGTGGGCAATGAAAAATATTAAGCAGTGGTACAGACTCTGAGTGTTTCAAATGAATGAAATTGAATCAAGTTTCTCAAATAGCAGCGTCTCAGATGTGTACTTTACTTACAAAAGCAATCCTTTACCCATTCTTTAAACATGTGCTTATCCGGCATAAAAGAGGGAGAGTCTAGTGTTTATGAAATGTAGGGGGAGCAATGAAATTCAGAAAATACCAACAAGGTCTATGAGAAAACAATAGAGAACCACAGTCCCTGGAAAATGTAGGAATAATTGAATAGCATTGATAATTTATAGAAAAAGAACATTCACGGTAGTTTTGGCATTCTATCATCTAAATAAGATGTCTAGAATTAAAAAATTAACAGAAGCTAAACTGTAGGATTCACATAAATTTTACTTATAGTTACAAATTATTCTCTCTGGTGGTTTTCCACAATAGATATTGTTATGAGTTGAATTGATTTTGGGGTCTAGAGTGGCTCAGATGGTAAAGAATCTTCCTGCAATGCAGGAGACCCAGGTTTGATCCCTGGGTCAGGAAGATCCTCTGGAGAAGGGAATGGCTACTCACTCCAGTATTCTTGCCTGGAGAAGTCCATGGACTGAGTTGAAATTGATATTGAAGTCCTAACTCCCACTGCCTTTGAACACAAAATTAGAGCTTATTTGGAAATAGAGTCTTTGCAGATGATCAAGTTTAGATGAGATCATTAGGGTGGGTCCTCATCCAGTGTGACCACAGTCTTATAAAAAGGAGAAATCTGGCCACAGGGACAGACATGTGCAGAGGGAAGATAGTGTGAAGACAGAGAAAACGCCGTCTACAACACAAGGAATGCCTGAAGCTACGGGAAGTTGGGAGAAAGGCAGAAACAGATTTCCCCTACAGCCTCAATAGGTACACAATTGGGACTGCCCTAGTGGTCCATTGGCTAAGACTCCAGGTTCCCAATGCAGGTGTCCTTGGTTCAACCCCTGGTCAGGGAACTAGATCCCACATTCCACAACTAAGAGTTCACAGGCTGTAACTAAAGATCCCACACGCCACAAGGAAGACTCACACAGCCAAATAAATAAACAAATATTTAGAATGGAAGGAATGAACCATGCTGCTGACACCTTGATTTGACTTCTCACCTCCAACACCACAAGATAACACATTTCTGTGGTTTGAGACACCCAGTTTATGGTACTTTGTTAGGGCAGCCCCCAGAAATAAATCCAGATATCTATTCCTGATGTCTGTCTTGTAGTTTGCGATTTACCACCAAGTCTCCTGCAATTAACAGAGCACAGAAGTTGTATCCAGATTGCCCTCAGAGCCAACCACCTGGTCCAGTGCTGGACCATCTGACTCTACCATTCACATAAGGCAAGTTCCTTTTATAATTGGCCAGAGCAAAGCAATTAGGAGGGTGAATCTGCTGCAGAAACTCATATATTGCATTATGAAGCCAAATACCTTTGATTTTGATTATTGTTCAAACAATTAGAAAAGAATATGACTTTTGACTGCATTTCATGATCTTCAAGGAAAATTTGGCCAAATGGCTAGAGTAGGTCTGATTCGTGGAATATTTGGCAGAATGTAAAAAATACTGGGATTACAAGAAGCAATCATGGACATCCATTGATACATCTGGTACTTCCATAATGTGGCAATTCATTGGTCCCCTGACTAATGGGGCAATAATACAGATTATAACTTGCCTCAGTCACACGCAGAAATCATGTTTATGAACATTATCTCTGATATCATTTGGGTCAGATGAAGACTTAAAATCTTGCATGCACATGGAATTAAGTTATAATTTTTAAGATAAATTAAACTTCAGAAGGGACTTGTCCTAGTATTTGATGAAGGAGCTTCAAAGAAGCTAGTTTAAATGTGATGATAGTATCAAACTTTTTCCATTTTTGAAATGTAAGTTACATGTGCAGCTGTGCTAAGTTGCTTTAGTTGTGTCCGACTCTTTGCGACCTAATAAACTATAGCACACCAGGCTCCTCTGTCCATGGGATTCTCCAGGAAAGAACACTGGAATGGATCGCCATTTCTTCCTCCGGGTGATCTTCCCAACCCAGAGCTCGAACCTACGTCTCTTATGTCTCCTGCATTGGCAGGCGGGTTCTTTACGACTAGTATCACCTGGGAAGTCCCGTAAGTTACATGTGCTTAGGCATTTAGACATTGATCCCACACTGTCTTGATCCTTGCTGCATATAGACTTGGGAAAGAAACTGAATAGTTTATCTAGAAAATGAACAGTTCTGATGAGCAACTCAGCCAAGAACTATTCAGACTGCATAAATAAATAAAAGAAAGTAAAATAAAAAGATCAAATAAGGAAACCTAGATGAAGAATATATGAAGCAATAAGAAAACAAACAAAAACAAACAAAAATCAAAAAGGAAAGGAAGCAGGCATTTTATTCGGAACATATAAAGAAATTTAACACTACTAAATTTTTCGCCTTTCATTTTCCAGCAAGTGTCTATGATGCATTGTAAGTATCAGGAAAATATGCACAAACCTGGTGCCACCTGTGTAGGTGTGACCAGAATTCCGTCTGTTGCAAAATACAGGATTAAAACACATGAAATTAGAGAAAATGACACATAAAAGAACAACTGAAGTTTCCAGCAAAGTAAATATATAGCTAAGTCGATTAACCCTCCAGCAAAGTCCTCCTGGGCTGTGTTTTCTCAGGAAAATGAGGGTGGAGAGAGTCACAAAAGTCTTGGCTCTGATCCACCCCCATGGCCTGCTGACACAGGCCCGGCTCCCCAGAGCACTGGGGTCGCATTTGAGCTACTGACAGGAGACCTGCTTTCATTAAAATTGAGTAGGAAGGAGTACAGCAGTGGGGCTGAGCAGAATAACTGCTCAAACTTCTGGATTCTGGAAGGGGTTGGGGCTGGAGCGGGGAGAAGGTTGCTGAAGCACTGGGTAGGATGTACTTGGTAGAACCTAACAATTATCTTGTTCTAGCATTTAGAACTTTTATTCATTCCTGGGGTCACTGCAATTTTCCAGGGTACCCTGAAAGCAGCCAGTTGTTAAGAGGCTATTTCCTACTTAGTCTATGTTGGGTTTGTGCTACAGAGAACTCTTAACCATTTGCATGCCCTGTACCATTTTGGGATAGCTAGTAAATCAATTAACAGGATAACATTTTAAAATATATAATATAAAAATACAATTACAAATAAAACCTGGGTTGAAATACCACTATTAAAATATTGATGTACTTACTGTTTTAAAGAAACAAACTTGTGATATAGCAATTACACATGCTTCTTGAACATTTTACATAAGATCTAGTCATGAGTTTAATAATAATCTAATAATTATCATAATTTCAAGTTAATTATGAGTACAGGTGACATTTTGAAATAGGAGCAGCAATTGATATGACTGAAAATATCTGTGATTTCTAGTGTCGACAGGCATGGTATTGCTAACAACACTTTGATCTGTAACAACATCATAATGGAAGACACTGCTAAATTTCACTTATATGAAATTTAAATGTTAGTGAAAACGAAGATGAAATATATTCCCATCCAAGCTAACAGAACCTCTGAAGACTTTGGTGGGTCTGGACCTCAGGTTAGAAACACTGCTAGAGAGGTTTACCCATCCTGATACAGAAGTTTGCCACAAACACCTCATCAGTTTTAGAGCAATCATATTATGATTACCACTTCACAAAAGTGTTAACTTGGGACTTCCCTAATGGTCCAGTGGTTAAGACTTTGCCTTCCAATGCAGCAGATACAGGTTCGACCCCTAGTCCGGGCGCTAAGATACCCCATGCCTCACAGTCAAAAAAACAAAACATAAGACAGAAGCAATATTGTAACAATTCAATAAAGACTTTAAAAGTGGCCCACATCAAAGAAGTGTTTATCTCTCTGAAGATTCAGAAGTCACTTCAAAATCTTATATTAATAGTATGCCAAGAGGTAACATCATGAGGATCAAATACTATCAGCCTGTAGATTGGAGGAATGTTTGTTAATGAAATCACTGGGTTCAGAAAACAGATAGTAGTTTCTAAACCAAGATGTGCTACATATTCTGCAAGAGAGGTTGACATTATCATTGCACCATGAGTCCTCAGGGGGAAAAATATAGAGCAGGGGATTCATCACAGTTAATAAAACAGGGTACATGGGCTCCACAGGTGGCTGGCTGTAGTGGTAAACAAAATCAAAAGTGAAAGCAGTTCAGTCCTGTGGACTCTGCAACCCCATGGACTGTAACCCGCCAGTCTCCTCTATCCATAGGATTCTCCAGGCGAGAATACTGGAGTGGGTTGCCATGCCTTCCTCCAGGGGATCTTCCCAACCCAGGGATCGAATCCAGGTCTCCTGCATTGCAGGAAGATTCTTCACTGACTGAGCTACCAGGGAAGTCTCAGCCTGCCAATGTGGGAGACATAAGAGATGGGCCAGGAAGATCCCCTAAAAGAGGGCAAGGCAACCCACTCCAGGATTCTTGCCTGGAGAACCCTATGGACAGAGGAGCCTGGCGGTCCACAGTCCATAGGGTCACAAAGAGTCAGACCTGACTGACCAGACTGAGCATGCGTGCGAAGCCTAGGAAAGCCTACTCTGAAGTCAGGCAACATTTCATTCAAATTGTTCAAATCACAACCCTTCAGCTCACATTTGCTAAATCATTTTATTACTCTAAACTTCAGTTATCTGAGTTGCCAAATGGAAATAAAAGTAGTGCCCATCTCAGAAATATTAACGGATCAAATGAGACAATGTACCTAATGTACTAAACCAGTGCCTGCCGTGAAGTATCCCTCACCTGTCCTGAAATGAAAAAAGGAGGGCCAGCTACAGATTAACAGACATCTCTCAGCCTGTCTTCCTATTGAGCTTCTTTTCTTGGACCTGCTCTAGGATCATCCCTTTAGCGGATGAGCTCTGTTTTTTGTCCTGACCTCTGGATCTCTTCGGTTCAAGAGGGCAAAAGAAAAGAAAAGAGGCCACTTACACTGCATTTGAGGCAGATGTGCAGGACATACCAGAATAGTTTAAAACTATGTGCAGTCAGCAGATAAGAGCATAGGTCTGGTATCAGCTCCAAAATATTTTGTAATTTTGGGAAATAGTTTACAATCCAGCCACCCCCACTTTTGCTTTGCCAAAATGTCAGGAGGGACATGCAGGAAGCTAGTGAACTAGCAAGTAATTTTTCATATGAATTCCCACTAGTTGGGGCTGAGTTGAAGTATGTAATTTATGGCCATTCTTGGGAAACAACCATACTCCCGTTTCATGAAAATATGGTCCTAAAACTGATCAACTGCTTCCTGTCTTAAAGTGGTAGGGCTAAACTTAATAGGAGTGTCCCTTTTTCACTCTTTTTGGTTTCCATTTTATACTTAAGGATGCAAAAAATAAAAACAAAACAAATCAAACAAACAAAAAAAACTAAACCAGAACTTGTACACAAAGATAACTGATGACTAGGAAATGACAACTTTGGCTGCTTATTTTTGGAAGCTGGGCTTTACTTTCTTTTGCTGCATTTCATCACAGTGAAATACAAATGATGGCATCTGCTGAAGGGGAAATTTTGCTATCCAATATTTTGGTCACTTTTTTGGACACTTAGAAAAACTTAGAAAAAAGCCACAAAAATAGAATAAATAACTCTTACATATTCTTTACTGAGATTCACCCATTGTTTACAATTTGCCTCATTGGTTCTATCATTCTCTCTCTCTCTTTATGTAATATATACTATATACAATCTGCATTTTTTTTTACCATTATACAGTAAGTTGGAGATATTGTGCATCCTTACCTCTAAATATTTCAATATGTGTACTTAACAAGGATATTTTGTATTATAACAGCATAATTACCATTATCAGAAGATTTAACATTGACACACTAATATTATCTAATCTACAGTCAGTATTCACATTTCTTCAATTGTCCTCATAATACTCTTTATACAGTTACTTTTTTTCCTCCTGTCCAGTATCTAATCCAGGAGCAAACATTGAAATTAGTTATTATCATTTCGACTTGCTCTAAAATTGGAATATTTCTTTACTCTTTTATATATATGTATATTTTTCAAGGTTTTGACATTTTTGGAGAGTACACGGCAATTGACTAGATTCAGCTTACACATTTGGGGAGAGAAATGCAACAGAAGTTACAGTATGTCCTTCTCAGTCAATTATGTTAGAATGCACAGGTTGGTTTATGCCTCCATTGGTGAAGTTAACTTTAATCAGTTGATGAAGGTGGCATTGTTCAGATTTCTCCATTGTAAAGTTGCTATTTTTCTGTTTCCAATGAATAAATAATAGGTGAGATATCTAAGACTATGTAATTATTGATATCCTGATCCTCATCAAACTTTCATCCATTAGTTTCAGCATCCACGTGTGACTCTTACTTTAATCAATTAGTACTACAATGGTTCTCAAATGGTAGTTACCTAAACCTGCTGTTCATTTCACACCTGATATTCTTAAGCAAGTCAATTGTTTATGTCAACCTGGACTCATAGGGACTTCCCTGGTGGTCCAATGGTTAATAATC
The DNA here is from genome assembly GCF_910594005.1 of Cervus elaphus. Taxonomy (NCBI): domain Eukaryota; kingdom Metazoa; phylum Chordata; class Mammalia; order Artiodactyla; family Cervidae; genus Cervus; species Cervus elaphus. The sequence goes on from NC_057836.1 coordinate 25,012,131, forward strand.
TGTCTTCCAATGCAGGGGATGTGGGTTTGATCCCTGGTTGGGGAACTAAGATCCCACATGCTATGGAGCAACTGAACTCATGTGCTGAAACTACCGAGCCTGTATGCCATGACTACAGAGTCTGTGGGCCGCAACGATAGACCCCACATGATGCAACTAAGACCCTATCAGCCAAATAATAAAATTAATAGATACTTTTAAAAGACATGGACTAATATATTATTTTATTCAAGGTTGTCATCCATTATTATCAATATTTATTTTGTCCCAGAATTGTCTAGCAAGTACCCTTTCAAGCTGACTCCTATGTCCTTTTGACAGGCTCCCATTATTTATTTGTTGAACACAACAATAATAGTATTTCATTCTCTGCAAAATTTGTTGCCTCACTAATACAGAAATAAATCTTTGATTCTTTCATAAAGATGATTCCTTTTTTTTTTTACAGGAAGGAGAATAATGATTAATGATTGATTTAACTATATATATATATTTTTTAAACTATGTGTTTTAGTCTTCATGATTTGTGATTTTCTTTATGTCAGTTGTTGATTTTAGGCACTTGTTTATACTTATGAATACAAGCATCAATCAGGCCAAAGACAAAACCAATGACAAAAATATTTTAACCAAGTTTATCTTCCTGAGAATAGAAAAACAGAGACTCAGAGGCTTAGAGACTCAACAGAGGCTTTAGACAAGGAAGGAAAACTGTGATATTCTATCATTCATATAAGAAGGAAGAGAGCAGTAGAGATTGCCTTAAATGTTGGAAAAGAGAAAAATGGCCATAGCTACTTCACATCTATGACAAATTTGTTTTATATAAAACTGCAAATGTTTCATTATAATGGCTGATATACTTTCTCTGTAGTTGAGCAGATATATATATATGTAGTATATATCTTTAGTATATATATAGTACATATCTATATATATCTATACATATAGATGCATATATAGATATGTGTATATATACATATATGTATAGTATATATTATATACATATGTCTATATAGTAGCACATTTATGTACTTTTTCTTTTAAATCCTTTCCTTGATACTGAACTGAAAGTCGTGTTAGATTGTGTTGATTTCACTGATTCTCAGTCTGAAGCACTATGACCCTTGTTGGGTGGCATAGTAACCCTGCTGTTCCCAGGCCATTTCATGAGCTAGAATGCAGCACAGAAGGATTGAAGCAGATGCAAGAGACATGCAGATACAACTGAAATGTGGCTTCTTAAAGCCCACATACTTGGAAAATTCTGAAAAGGTTCCATCCATAAAGAAAACCTAAAAGAACTGCATGGTAGAAGGTATGTAGAATTTGGGGTGTGACCTTAAAAATGTCTTTTAAGCTTTTAATCATAATTCCATCATCTTTAAAAAGGGATGATAATAATACTTACCTTACCTATCCCACACGTTATTATAGTAAAAGAAAACCTGCACAATAAAATACTCTGCATGTGACAGAGTCACATTAGTTATGATCACACACATCGTTTAGAGACATTTGAGGACATTATACTGATTACTGGATTAAGAATTTAACTGCTCCCATCACATAGGAGAGATGGAAATTTAAGAACTGAGTTGGGAAAATACATCCTGGGATGCTCAACAATCATTAAAGCCTTAGGCAATAATGCTTCTCAATAGCAGGGGCATCACTGAATGTTCCAGTCTATCTGATATAAATAAAGTATGCCACTACATCACATTCTCCTGGTGGCTCAGCAGTAGAGAATCCATCTGCAATACAGGAGACAAGGGTTTGAGCTTTGGGTCAGGAAGACCCCCTGGAGAAGAAAATGACAACCCACTCCAGTATTCTTGCCTGGAAAATCCCATGGACAGAGGAGCCTGGCGGGCTACAGTTCATGGGGTTGTAAAAGAACTGGACACAGCTTAGCGACTGAACAATAAAAATGGGCTATCGTAAGGAAAACCTCAGAGTCAACAGAAGTATATTGCTTGGAGCCTCTTTATCTCCTCTGGAAGCCTCTCTTTTCTCAGGAGTGAGCTGCTGCTGCTGCTAAGTCACTTCAGTTGTGTCCGACTCTGTGCTACCCCACCAGGCTCCTCTGTACCTGGGATTCTCCAGGGAAGAATACTGGAGTGGGCTGCCATTTCCTTCTCCAAGGAGTGAGCTAGTCACTGAAAACCCTGGTGCAGGGCACAGATCTGCTCTCCATATGCTTTGGACCCCACTTCTGCCCTCTTCTCATTTGTATTTTGCCTCTTTAGGAACTAGCCAGATTCCCTTCACTCAGTCTGAATGGCTGAGGTACTCAGTTAATACTCCTAGAAATACATGCATTTTAGAAGAGATTTTAGAGATTCATTCATTCACTGTATATTTAACGAGCACCAATTCTGTGTTAGCAGTTCAGGCTCTGATCATGCAGAAGAAACATACAATCTCTGCTCTCATGTAGTTACAGTTTGGTGGTGGAGAGAAGTGATCCAACAATCAATAATATCAACAACAATCATAATAATAACAACTAGGGTTTCCCTGGTGGCTCAGTGATAAATAATCCGCCTGACAATGATGGGGACACAGGTTTGATTCTTGGTCTGGGAAGATCCCACATGCTGTGGAGCAACTAAGCCCATGAGCCACAACTACTGAGCCCATGCACCCTAGAGCCTATGCTTTGCAACAAGAGAAGCCACCGCAATGAGACGAATTACAGTGAAGACCCAGTACAGTCAAAATAAAAATTTTTTAATTAAAAAAATAATGATAATATTTAACAAGAACAGGTCATATTGCTGAGCACTGACCAATTGCCAGGCACTGTTCTAAGTGTTTCATGTGAAAAATTCTCCCCAAAACATGGATACACACACACACACACACACACATATATACACACACACACACATATATATGTATATATATATATACACACATATATATGCATACTCAGTCGTTCAGTCATATCTGACTCTTTGCAACCCCCTATGGACTGTAGCCCACCAGGCTCCTCTGTCCATGGGATTCTCCAGGCAAGAATACTGGAGTGGGTTGCCATGCCCTCCTCCAGGGGATCTTCCCAACCCAGGGATAGAACCTGGGTCTCCTGTATTGCAGGGTAATTCTTTACCACTGAGCCACCAGGGAAAGCCATACATACATACACACACACACACACACACACACACAGTTATTATTCTCACTTCACAATTTTAAAAATTAAGTCTTGTGAAGCTGAAGTAACTTTCACACAGTTACTACCTGACAGGAAGAATTTAAAACTTAGCTCCAGTACCTGTACTCTTTGGTAAAGAAAGTATAGGGCAGTAAGGAAATAGACTCTAACACACGCTAGGGATAGAAATGAAAAGGTTTCCTGAGAAAGTGTTGTATAAACTGAGACTTGAAAAATGAGACACTACCTTTGTCAGAATGAATCTCTTATGCAGCTTTAAATGTCCTCATGCAGGATAACAGGAGGGGATTGAGAAGAGGAAAGTTTGAGGGCAGAAGAATTCAAATCTCATCACTGAAATGGCTGCCCACTCTAATTATGCCCAAAATGGAACAAGGCCCATACATCACCCTGACAAGGCACTGCCAACCAGGAGAAAGAATGGGTGGGTCAATCAGGATAAAGAAAAGCAAAATCAGGGGATCAAGTCTTACACTATACCAAAGTTAAGATATTCCAAGCTAAGAAGGGTGGGAGAGCTTGAGTATATGAAAACTAACTACACAAACTGAAAATGCAGAATCAAAAACCCCACTAGACTTTTGTCTCACCCTTAGCACTGCTTCTAGGGTAAAAGGATAATATTAAGTATGCATGATACATTAAAGGAAAAGGGGGGTAAGATGGGTAGGAGTATTGAAGAGGGAAAAGCCAGCAGAGAAAGGTTTTTCTTTCTTTGTTCATAACAATCTCTTTTGCTCTCAAGGAGGAAAAATAAAGCATGATGAGTGTATAATATACATCTATATTGTGAACAATTTAAATTATGCATACCAAGAATCATCCCATAAAGCTACTGCTAATGGTAGAATTTAAATTTTTCACAATATAGATGTATATTATATTGTATTGCTAAAGCAATACAAGCAATAACCAAACTTAATGTACAGTTATAACTTTATATATATGGGCTCTTAGAGATTTGTTGTTGTTGTTCAGTCACTAAGTCATATCAGATTCTTTGCAACCCCGTGGATGGCTGCATGCCAGGCTTCTCTATCCTCCACTGTCTCCCAGAGTTTGCTCAAATTCACGTCCATTGAGTCCAATTACCTTATTTTGTAAATGTGAAAATAAACCCAAAAATGAAAGTCTTGCTCTGGTCACACAGCTAATTATGGGCATCATGAATAAGTACCAGATCTTGGAATCCTATAATATACATCTATGTTGTGAAAAATTTAAATTCTACCATTAGCAATTGCTTTATGGAATGATATTCATGATAAGTATAAATTTTTGTTAAGAATTTTAACAGACTTTGCTGAAGCAATACAAGTAACTGTTTTCTCTGGAGCCCCTGGCTGTGTTAATGAGGATCCCTAGCTTCAGTGGTGACATGGCATTTCTGCCTTTTGTTGAAACACGACAGATGTAGGTGGAGATCATGAGTGCTTTCCTTTCGCAATGAGCCAACAATGCCAGAAGCGCTACACAAACTTGGGCAGATGCTACCCCTGCCAGGTGGCCTGATATTCAGATAGGAGAAAGGAATAACATAGTAGGAAAAGTAGATGACTCAGGCTGCAGAGAAGAAGAAGGGATGGGAATTAACATCTATAATTTCATTTTGTGACTCATAGAGCCATTTTTCCTGGGTTGTATTTCAAACAGTGCCAGCTAATTTTAAGATGAATGTACAGATTTGAGATGAAAAGGACACAATGACCCCAAGAAACTAAAATTAAGCATGGATGTGAAGGATAAGGCTAGAAAGGGGAAACGTGGGACTTCCCTGGTGGTCCAGTGGTTATGATTCCGAGCTTCCACTGTGGGTTCAATCCCTGGTTGGGGAACTAGGATCTCACATGCTACAGCACTGCAAATAATAATAATAAATAAAATAATCTTGAAACACATCAGAAACAACTCAATTTTTAAAAAAAGGAAAGAGGAAATGTTTCCAGTAGAGGATAGGACATAAATTTGAAACAGGGGAAAGGAAGTAATTTATAGTCAGATGGTCTCTGATGCAATTCCACACCTGCTCAGCAGGAGTGTACCCTAGGGTCTTGCCAGGAGCACAGGGAACCACCATGGGTCTTTCAAACAGAAGGCCTTTAATAGAGGGGAATTGCTATTGAAAACAGTGAAAGAATGGAAAAGCCAGATGGAGATGGAGATGGACAGGCAGAAGCGGAAAGCTGTAATCACAAATAGAGGTGATGAGATAACAGGAGGAAATAGGTAACCAGGGCCAAGCATCTGGAGCCTTCCAGAAGGAAGTGTAGAATGCCTTGTGGGAGAATCTCATGGAAGGAGGGGCTTTTCTGAAGTAATGAGAATTCAAGAAGACATGTTGTTACTACAGGAGAAAATAGGGAGCAGAGACAGAAGGAGGGAGACATTCAGTGGTTTTTCCCTCCTCTAGCCCTTCAATCTTCTGTCATTGCTTCATACTGGCCAAACATACTAGGGGGGCAAAGGACACGGGAGCCTAAACAATGTCATCCATTTGCAAAGTAGTCCGTTTCCAAAGCAGAAAAAGGGCAGAAATGAATCTGAAATTACTGTTTGTTGACCAGAACACATAGCAGAGTTAATGAAGTCTGACTCCAGCAGATCCCCATTGCATTGATCTCTGAGCCAGTCCCAAGTGAAGCAAGTTTTCCATTAGGACCTCTGTTACCAAAGGGTCTGTATTTGTCCATCCTCCTCTTCAGTGCTTTTGAAGTAAGCTCCAAATTCATTGTCTATTTGCCAAACTTTAGAGTTTCCCTAAACAACCAAAGTGTCTGGGCTATTAAAAAGTCAACCTCCAGCTCACCACAAGAATCCATTCTGATCCTGAAGCATTCTTCTGAGACTCTGAAAGCCTGTTAGTAAGCAGCTCTTATTAACTCCCTCTTCTAAGGGATATAAGGCCTAAACCCTTAATTTTGGATGAAGATATTGATCTAAAATGAGTAGATCATCAGCCACCTATGAGACATCCTAGATCATCACCATTATGACTCCAGGATCTGTGTCCCCCTCCACCAGATTGGACCTCCTGGATATGGCCAATACCAGAATTTCTCAAGAAGCACCATGCCTTCTTTCTGAGGCACCAGCCTTGGGGGCAACAGAGCCGCCATTCAGTTCTCTGCACTCAGATTGCCCCTGGTCCATAAGCAGACAATTTGAGCTTTCCTTCTCTATCTGTCCTTCAGTCATTTGCCATCCATGAGAGAGGTTAAACAACATACAAGATTCAAAGGTGTCTGAGAACAAGATGGAAACACAACTAAATTTCCTTTGGAATCTTGACCTTTTGTCCCTGGAGAGAATCACATGAGAGCTAAGTCGCTTCAGTCATGTCCGACTCTTTGAGACCCCCATGCACTATAGCCCACCAGGCTCCTCTGTCCATGGGATACTCCAGGCAAGAATACTGGAGTAGGTTGCCATTTCCTTCTCCAGGGGATCTTCCCCATCGAGGGACTGAACCCACGTCTCTTATGTCTCCTGCATTGGCAGGCAGGTTCTTTATCACTAGTGCCACCTGGGAAGCCCCAGAGAGAATCAAAAAGGGTGTTACTGGAGTTTTCCATTGAAGTGCTATCTCCATGAAGTCAGGGCACCACTCTGAAAATGTAAATAGAAGAGCAGATGGCACATAATCCTCTTAGCACTGAGGATTCTGCTCTTTCTTCAAGGTTTCAATCTGCTCCTTCAGAGCAGACTCTGACTTAAATAAAGATGGGAAACAGGGTGTCCTGAAACCCCAGTGGATCCGAGGACACAATCAGCTGTCAACCCCTTTCCTTCTCCCTATGGCACTTGAGAGCTGAAGATGAGAGGAAGGGTCCTTGTGTTGCTGCTGAACCCTGGTAGCATTAGTCATAACAGAGCAGCGGCCACTCACAGACTGCAAATTACAACCCTCTGCCTCTGCATGTAAACTGTCCCAGTACCACTCAAGAGACCAGGATTGGAAGCTCACATACCAACCCCTTCTTCTAGCCAACAATCTTTTAACTTCTGCCAAGGCTTTTCTCACTAAAACAAAGTCGCTCGGCCTCCAAAAATAACATCTGTTGCTCAGAGTAACATTTTCAAACAACATAATAAACTGTACTTCCAGAAAATATACACTCGGTGCTTCCCTGAGGGTCCTCACAGAATGAATGATGTGGGATTCTGGGCTCCCTCCTTCCACACACGCACTGTCTACCCTTGGGCAAATGGTTTTGTTGTCACGGGTGGTGCTAAGAGTTACCATGGGAAGGTGTCTCCATCTGCAGAATGCAGGGACCAGAGAGGTTTTAAATAACAGTCCTACCCAGATTTGTGATGTAGGCTTTCACAAGTAGAACATTTTTTTTTTTTCCAAACCGAGGTTATGGTGCCCTGGAATTAGTATCAGGGAGACCCAAGAAGTTTAAACAAATAGCAATAACCATAACACTCCCAGCATGTACATTTTTAGATTCCCCGCAAATTAACTCTGCTTTCAGGGATCAGCTAACCCCATCACTCCAACCCCACAGGATTCGTCTGCAATTTGTTCATCTTAGAATATAATCCTCTCCATCTCTCCCTGTCAGTCTTTTCAAGATAGAAGGACGTGCTTGGATCACAGTCTGTTCCATGACTATACTGAGCTGCCCTGATCATCTCCTCAGTGTAATTACAGGAGCTCTGAGAGGGGATGTGTAAGTGGTGGACAGTCAGCACCACTGGAGATCATGCAAGACACTCATTTCTGTACCCACAGGGTGGAGAAGGACTTAGATCCATGAGGACCCTATCATTTGTAGTCTGTCAAATGAAGACTATCATTTGTAGTCTGAGCAAAAATTCCAAAGACACTTCTATTATTATCAACCTCTTCTGCCTTGAAAGAACCCTATTTCACCCCCCCCCCCCCACCTCCCCACCCCCACGACAAAGCCTGACTCTTCTGAAGCAGTTATTTTCAAAGTTCAGAATCACCAGAATCACCTGCTGGGGTTGTCACCTAGATTCCTGGACCTCCAATATTAGAGTTTCTGATTTAGTAAGTCTAGGGTGGTGCCTGAGAACATGCATTTCCAAGACGATGCTGACACTCATGTTCCAAGGACCACAGGTTGAGAATCACATTCTTTGGGGCCAGTGTCTATCAGTTCAGTTCAGGTCAGTCGCTCAATCATGTTTGACTCTTTGCGACCCCATGGACTGAAGCACGTCAGGCTTCCCTGTCCATCACCAGCTCCTGGAGCTTACTCAAACTCATGTGCTGGTATCTAAAATAACCTTTTACATGTGTCTCAAAAATAAGCAGTCTCGTGAGTTTATTCTGATGGCTCCTAGCATAGAAAAAAGCGCTTTTAAAAAGGTGGATGATGAAGCTTCCCTGGTGGCTCAGTGGTGAAGAATCTGCCCACCAATGGAGGAGACATGGGTTCTGGCCCTGCACCACAACTACTGAGCCTGTGCTCTCGAGCCCAGAAATCTCAACTATTGAGCCCACGTGCCTTAGAGCCCATTCTCCACAATAAGAGAAACCATTGCGATGAGGAACCTGAGCACCACAACTAGAGGGTAGCTCCCACTCACCGCAACTAGAGAAAAGCTTGCGCAGCAATGAAGACCCAGCACAGTCAAAAATAAAAGTAGATAATGGATATAAACTTTTAAAATAGATAGCATTGGGTATATCCAAATAATATTTTTTCATGTAGACTTCACAATTTAATATTTGTATAAAGACATAAAATCATCTCGTATTGTTCATTTGTTTAATCTTGTTATACCCCTCAAGCTATTAAACCTGAATAATGTTTTAATTGGTTCTTTAATCAAATCAAGGTCAAAGGCTTTCAGATGGGCAATGCAGATTTATAATTTGTTCTTTGAAAATCAAATAAGAATTAGGAATTATGCCTTGAGAGAAGGTAAGATCCCATTTAGATCTGTTTCCCCCTTTATTATACTTGCAAGTTTGGCTTATGATTGCTTCCCATCCATTAAAGTGAAAGTGAAAGTGAAGTCGCTCAGTCGTGTCCAACTCTTTGGGACCCCATGGACTGTACTCTACCATGCTCCTCCATCCATGGGATTTTCCAGGCAAGAGTACTGGAGTGGGTTGCCATTTCCTTCTCCAGAGGATCTTCCTGATCCAGGGATTGAACCTGGGTCTCCTGCATTGTAGGCAGATGCTTTACCGTCTGAGTCACCACGGAAGCCCATTCATTAATAATTAACCAATTAAGCTCTTAGCCTTTCTTGTTGTCACAGGCAGAGCTCCAAGCCTCCACATTAATAGTAGACCGCATTACAACAAAATGTGTACAGTTCCCTAATTTCCTAAAAAGGCTACATTTCCTGAAATTTATGTGCTCTTTTTCATTCTCAGTTTTAATGATATAGATGTGTCCCCTCTAGCTTCAATTACCCACTATTAACCAGAGTGAAGTGTAAGCAAGGTCCAGTGTCTGCCTCACTTGGTCCGCCTGCCTGGCTAGCCAGGGAGCAACCCAGCAGAGTACGTGTCCTCTTCTGAGTTTAAAAACAGTCTCTACCCAGCTTTAATGCCCACTGGTTCCAGAACCTGGAGAAGCCCTTGACCTCCCAGACTCTTTTCCATTGTAAAGTGGAGCCAATAATCAGTGCCTGGACTACTTCACTGTGCTGCTTTGATGATCAAAATAAGAATGAGATAACAGGAGTGACTGCATTTTGGAAACTCGCGTTAGAAAACAGCAAGGTTTCCTTCTTCTTGGTGTTGTCTTACGGGCGCCCTGCATTCACAGTGATGGATTGTTAGTTCGCCCTGGTCCCTGTTCATAGTGAGCAGTTTCTTAAATGTATGCCTGGATTCTGGTAAGGAAGGATGATGGCTCCACACCCACTGACCACCGCAGCAGTGCTGACATTTCTTTGCTGTGGTGTGAGTGATAAAGTCATGTTCAGATACATGATCCCTCTCAGCCCTTAAATCCCTGTACAGTTATAATATGATTTCCTCCATTTCACAGATGGATAAACAAAAATACAGATTTTTATTGTCTTCCCAAGTATACAGTAAGGAGCAGAACCCAGTCCTCTCAAAAAGTCCATGGTCTTTCTGTCACTAAGAAGCTTTTCTTACGGGAAACCAAATTTAAATAACTAAAGAACAGGTAGGTAGGTAGGTAGGTAGATAGATAAATAATGGATGGACAGATAGACAGACAGCCAAGCAAAGGGTGTGATTCATCCATATACTAAAGTTTTCTCCTTTGTTTGCAAAGAATATTATTTTAATGACTTTTGGGACGAAATAGTTTGACTTAGTTTTCAGCATTTTTTAAGGTGCACTTTCTGGAGTTGTAGGCTTTAGGATCATGGCTATTAAGTACATTTCACCAACAGGCAGGGGCCAGTGCTTCCAACCTCTGAGTGCAATAGGTTGGTCTGAAGGCTAGATTCTAGTGTAACTTTTGGTCACAGACCCTTGTTCTGAATGAACGTGTTTTGTAGAGGAGATGATGAACAGTCACAAGGGATCCCAAAGCAGGAAAGTAAAACAAGAGAGTGGGAGTTACCTCTGATTTGCTGGTGAAATGAGCCATAAGCCCAAATTTTGATCTATCATGCCCAAAGCGGTGTGGTTTAAATGGTTTTAGCTCATGACAGGTTCAATGTGTGCCAGCCTATAAAGACAGATCTGTAGCATTTCTTTCAGCTAGAAAGTGCTCCCTCTTAAATGTGTGCAGAATTTTATTTTTATGAGTTCCTAGCCAGGCATTCATGTGACAGCAATTCCTGGCCTGTACTAAACTTCCTCTTTTAATGACTAATCCATACTTCTTTTAGATAGCAGGAGGTGGGAACATTAACAGAATGTAGACATAAGCAATGAAACAAGGAGGGCACACACCAACACAGCATCCATTTAAATGTGTGTGTGCATGAGAGAGAGAGATCTCAATGCAGGAATTCTGAGACCAGATATTAAGACGCAGATTGCACAATGTTTTGTATTTTTAATCTTTGTAAACCTTACTAAATATAAAGTAAGACATAAATATACAAAAATGGCCATCATGACTGAATTCAACCATTCTAATGATAATCAAGACTTTGGACCACCTTAACATAAAAACACAATTTTATTTAAATAAAATTTATGTTCTAAATGATTTAAAAATAAATATTAAAAGAGTGAACCCTAACAGAAACTTGGGTGACTATGATATGTCACTGTAGGCTCACTGATTATAACAAATGCACTCTCTGGTGTGGGATGTTGAAACTGGCGAGGCAGGAGGGACAGTCGAAGTTAATATGGGAATTCTCTGTACTGTCCATTCAGTTTAGCTATGAATGTAAAACTGCTCTAAAACACGGTCTATTGTAAAAAAGAAATAGTCTTCATTTTTAAGGTGCACTTTCTGGAGTCGTAAGCTTTAGGATCATAGTACATTTCTTAAACATGCAGGGGCCACTGCTTCTGACCTCTGAGTGCAATATGTCTGAAGGCTAGATTCTAGCGTAACTTTCGGTCACAGACATTTGTTCTGAATGAACGTGTTTTGTAGAGCAGACTATGAGCAGCCACAGACTAAGGAAACTTGCAGATTTCTGCAGTGTTAAAGCAGTCTAGGTCAAAATGACATTTCCAGCTCTGGCTGAAGATAACATAGCTTTCCCATACATGCTGCCTCCTAAATACTTTAGCTCCCCAAAGAGAAAATGACCCTAAACAATCACTTTTTTCCCCCTATTTTTTGGCAGCACACTGCATGCAGAATCTTAGTTCCCTGACCAGGGATTGAGCCTGTGTGCCCTGCATTGGAAGCGCGGTGTGGGAAGTCCCAGCAGTCACCTTTTAAAAATATAAATCACTTCCCTAACAATCAGGGGAAATAGATACCACCTTTTTCTTTTACTATCTTTGTGCATATTGTCTGCTCTGCAGACAACTTAAGGGAGCTTTAGAAAAACTCACCTCTGCTTTAATTGATGTATTTATTGGTACTCTGTGTAGCACAAATGATGATTTTCAGGTCTCTTTGGCTTACGAGGATCACTGCAGCATGATATTATTATCTTGCTTTGGGATGTTTGCATCCCCCTGTTTGGGAAGCTGTAATCAGAGCTGGGAATCTGTGTGGATCAAAACAAACTGTGGAAAATTCTTAAAGAGATGGGAATACCAGACCACCTGGCCTGCCTCCTGAGAAACCTGTATGCAGGTCAAGAAGCAACAGTTAGAACTGGACATGGAATAATAGGCTAGTTCCAAATTGGGAAAGGAGTACATCAAGGCTGTATATTGTCACCCTGCTTATTTAACTTCTATACAAAGTATATCATGCGAAATGCCAGACTGGATGAAGCACAAGCTGGAATCAAGATTGCTGGGAGAAATATCAACCACCTCAGATAGGCAGATGACACCATCCTTATGGCAGAAAGCGAAGAGGGAGGAACTAAAGCGCCTCCTGATGAAGGTGAAAGAGGACAGTGAAAAAGTTGGCTTAAAATTCAACATTCAAAAAACAAAGATCATGGCATCCAGTCCCATCACTTCATAACAGATAGATGGGGAAGCAATGATAGTGACAGACTATTTTCTTGGGCCCCAAAATCAATGTGGATGGTGACTGCAGCCATGAAATTAAAAGACACTTGCTCCTTGGAAGAAAAGCTATGGTGAACCGAGATAGTATATTAAAGAGCAGAGATATCACTCTGCCGACCAAGATCTGCATAGACAAAGTTGTGGCTTTTCCAGTAGTCATGTACGGATGTAAGAGGTGGACCATAAAGAAGGCTGAGTGCTGAAGAACTGAAGCTTTCAAACTGGTGCTGGAGAAGACCCTTGAGAATCCCTTGAATTTCAAGGAGATTGAACCAGTCTATCCTAAAGGAAATCAACCCTAAATAGTCATTGGAAGGACTGATGCTGAAGCTAAAGCTCCAATACTTTGGCTACCTGAGGTGAACAGCTGACTCATTGGAAAAGACCCTGATGCCAGGAAAGATTGAGGGCAGGAGGAGAAAGGGGAGACAGAGGACGAGATGGTTGGATGGCATCACCAACTCAATGGACATGAGTTTAAGCAAACTCCAAGAGATACTGAAGATCAGGGAAGCCTGGTGTGCTGCAGTCCATGGAGTCAGACGTGACTGAGTGACTGAACAACAACGGCAATCAGAGCTGATGTTGGGCCTTCTTGCTGTGTATGTGTGAATTAACACATTATTTTTTACTCCGCCTTGTGGTCTTCTGATTTCCCCCCACATATCTAGACCTTGAGCTTATAGTACTTACAATACCTAGGAGATATTGAACAAATATTTTAATTAAAAGACTAATGAAATAAATGATGAATAAATGCCAGATGAGTTCAGAGACCAAATAATTTGAATGATTCACAGGGTTTATGTAAGAATGGCAGATAAGGCTGGCCACTGGATTGGACTTAGACTGTGGGAAATCCTACATGGTCCACAGAGAACCCTAGGGGTGACCAGGAAAGGGTTCTCAGTGGGGCACAAACACTGAGAAACAGTGAAAGCAAGAAAGACCACTTCAGTAAAACTGTGATTAGGAGTGATGATGGGTCAAAATAAGTATCTAATAGATACATGGACGACACTGGCACCTTGGAAGAAAAACTATGACCAACCTAGATAACATATTAAAAAGCAGATACGTTACTTTGCCAACAAAGGTCCGTCTGGTCAAGGCTATGGTTTTTCCAGTAGTCATGTATGGATGTGAGAGTTGGACTATAAGGACAGCTGAGCACCAAATAATTGATACCTTTGAACTGTTGTGTTGGAGAATACTCTTGAGAGTCCCTTGGACTGCAAGGAGATCCAACCAGTTCATGCTAAAGGAGATCAGTCCTGAATATTCTTTGGAAGGACTGATGCTGAAGCTGAAACTCCAATACTTTGGCCACCTGATGCAAAGAACTGACTCACTGGAAAAGACCCTGATGCTGGGAAAGATTGAAGGCAGGAGGAGAAGGGCATGACAGAGGATGAGACGGCTGGATGGCATCAGCGACTCGATGGAGATGAGTTTGAGCAAGCTCCGGGAGTTGGTGATGGACAGGGAAGCCTGGCATGCTGCAGTCCATGGGGTCGCAAAGAGTAGTTGGACACAACTGAGTGACTGAACTGATAAATAATACTGTTATAAACATTCACTTGTATGATTCTATGTAAACATATGTTTTCTTTCCTTTGGATGGGTATATAGCTATAAGACTTGCTTGATTGACCATATAGTAACTTTGTTTAACATTTTGAGGAATTGTCATTTTTCAAAGGGCTACACCATTTTACACACCTATTAGCACTGTTTGAGAGTCCCAACTTTATACATCCTTGTCAATATTTATCATTGTCCATTTTTCATCATAACCATTCCAGTGGGTACAAAGTGACATCTCATTGTTGTTTTTGATTTGCATTTCCTTAATGGCTAATGACGTTGAGCATCTCTTTGTGTACTTATTGTTCATTATATATCTTCCAGGGAGAAATGTCTATTCAAACCCTCCATTCATTTTTAATTTGGGTTATTCATCTTTTTTATCACTTAGTATAAAGCTTCTTTATAAAATTCTGGTTATAAGTCCCTTATCAGATATTTGATTTGAATGTACTTTCTCACACTCTGTGAGTTGTTTTTTCACTTTCTTTGTAATGTCCTTTGATGCATGAAAAATAGTTAATTTTGGTGAAGTCAAACATATCTATTTTTTTCTTTTGTAGGTTGTGTTTACATGTCACATCTCACAAACCCAAAGTCACAAATACTATTATTCTTTTTTCTTCTAAAAATTTATAGGTTTAGCTCTTATGTTTAGATTTATGATTCATTTTGAGTTAGAAATGTTATATGGTGTGGTCCTTGTCCACATTCATTCTTATACATGTGGATATTAACTTGTCACAAAACAATTGTTGGAAAGACTATCCTTCATTGAATTGTCTTGATACTTCAGCCAAATATTAATTGGTCATAAATATGAATTTACTTCTGGGCTGTCAATTCTGTTCCATATTTCTATGCTTATGCCAGTGGTACACTTTTGATTATTGTAGCTTTGTAATCAGGGGATATGAGTCGCCGATTTTGTTCCTCTTTATCAAGATTGTTTAGCTACTCTCAGTTCAGTTCAGTTCAGTTCAGTCGCTCAGTCGTGTCCAACTGTTTGTGACCCCATGAATCGCAGCACGCCAGGCCTCCCTGTCCATCACTAACTCTCGGAGTTTACCCAAACTCATGTCCATCGAGTCAATGATGCCATCCAGCCATCTCATCCTCTGTCGTCCCCTTCTCCTCCTACCCCCAATCCCTCCCAGCATCAGGGTCTTTTCAAATGAGTCAACTCTTCACATGAGGTGGCCAAAGTATTGGAGTTTCAGCTTCAGCATCAGTCCTTCCAACGAACACCCAGGACCGATCTCCTTTAGGATGGACTGGCTGGATCTCCTTGCAGCCCAAGGGACTCTCAAGAGTCTTCTCCAACACCACAGTTCAAAAGCATCAATTCTTCGGCACTCAGCTTTCTTCACAGTCCAACTCTCACATCCATACATGACCACTGGAAAAATCATAGCCTTGACTAGACAGACCTTTGTTGGCAATGTAATGTCTCTGCTTTTTAATATGCTGTCTAGGTTGGTCATAACTTTCCTTCCAAGGAGTATGCATCTTTTAATTTCATGGCTGCTGTCACCATCTGCAATGATTTTGGAGCCCCCCAAAATAAAGTTTGACACTGTTTCCATTGTTTCCCCATCTATTTCCCATGAAGTGATGGGACTAGATGCCATGATCTTAGTTTTCTGAATGTTGCGCTTTAAGCCAACTTTTTCACTCTCCTCTTTCACTTTCATCAAGAGGCTTTTTAGTTCCTCTTCACTTTGTGCCATAAGGGTGGTGTCATCTGCATATCTGAGGTTATTGATATTTCTCTCGGCAATCTTGATTCCAGCTTGTGCTTCATCCAGCCCAGCATTTCTCATGATGTACTCTGCATATAAGGTAAATAAGCAGGGTGACAATACACAGCCTTAACGTACTCCTTTTCCTATTTGGAACCAGTCTGTTGTTCCATGTTTAGTTCTAACTATTGCTTCCTGACCTGCATATAGGTTTCTCAAGAGGCAGGTCAGGTGGTCTGGTATTCCCATCTCTTTCAGAATTTTCCACAGTTTATTGTGATCCACACAGTCATAGGCTTTGGCATACTCAATAAAGCAGAAATAAATGTTTTTCTGGAACTCTCTTGCTTTTTCGATGATCCAGTGGATGTTGGCAATTTGATCTCTGGTTCCTCTGCCTTTTCTAAAACCAGCTTGGACAGCTGGAAGTTCACGGTTCACGTATTGCTGAAGCCTGGCTTGGAGAATTTTGAGCATTACTTTACTAGCATGTGAGATGAGTGTAATTGTGTGGTAGTTTGAGCATTCTTTGGGATTGGAATGAAAATTGACCTTTTCCAGTCCTTAGCTACTCTAGATTCATTAAATTTCCATATGAATTTTAGGACCAACTTATGAATTTCAGCAAAAATAAGCCTTCCAACCTTTTCTATCAGACTCTGCCTGTGTCTTGGGACACAATTTCAAGGTCTAGGCAGTCAGTTTATGAGTCTGCTCAGACTTCACTTTCTGCTGGTACATGGCTTTAGGATCAGCCACATGTCAGAGACTGAGGCCCTCTCAGGTCTTTCTGAGCATGCATATAACTTTGTACATGAGTCCAACCTTCCAAATCCCCAGGAACACTATAGAGCTTTTCAAAACCCCCTGTGAATGTCACATTTCCCTTATCTTCCTTTTTACGTTTCTAGTCAAGCTCGTTTGTCTGTGATGTTAAACAATCACTACTGATTTTTTTTTTTCTGACAAATGCCCTGGAGATAGGGTTTTTTTTTCTCCAGCAGGTGTCCTGAGTCAGATCAAATAACAACAACATCCTGAATTGGGCTTTTCCCCAGGCTGTGAGAAAAGTCAAATAGTGGTGACAATGCTCTCTAGGTAGAACTTTCTGTGGGGCTCCAAACCCGACCTGCCTGTCCCTCCAGTGGCTCCGAGTCTGGCATTTTTCAGTTACACGGTTGTGAGACTGGTTTTCAAGGTCACTGTGCAGAGGTGGGAAAAGAGTGATAATACTGTTCATCACTGACTGTCCGTGGTGGCTCAAATGGTAAATAATCCATCTGCAATGCATGAGACCCAGGTTCAAGTCCTGGGTCGGGAAGATCCCCTGGAGAAGGAAATGGCAACCACTCCAGTGTTCTTGCCTGGACCTGCCTACCCTTCCAGTGACTCCAAGTCTGCCATTTTTCATAGTTAACGGCTGTGAGACTGGTTTTCAAGGTCACTGTACAGAGCTGGGAAAAGAGTGATAAAATAGTAGATTAAGTTAAAACGCCACAAACGCTGTAGTTCTTAAGGTTCAGCATTTTTTTTCCTGAATAAACTATTCTCAGATTGTTACAAGACTTTAGCTAATTTCTTGTGGTCTAAAAAAGGTGATTTTGATGGCTTTGCCAGTGTTTTCATTGCTTGTTTGGGAAGATGAATTTACAGAGGTCTTCATTTGGCCACTCTATAAGTCTACTACCATTATTCATCCTTAAAGAGAAATGTAATTCGATTGAAACTTTTCATACAGTATAAGTAGTTTTTGATCTTTGTTTTCATCTAATTTATTTAGGAGATTACATATATTAGTTCAAAGTTCACAAATTTATGACATATGGCATAAACATAAATTTTCCAACTTTTTTCCAGTCCCTTCTTCATATCACATAGTTCCTCATATTATAACATTAAACCTCCTATGTTAATGTTAAACCTCATAACATTAAATCTCCTATGTGGCCCTCCTTTCTTTCCCCTTATTTTGATTGTGCCTTTGTTGCTGTTGGTACTCAGAACAGAACACAGTATTTCTATGCTGTGTTCAGACCTTTGCAGAACATAAGAGAATTTTTCGTCTTCCTGTAATAGGTATTATGCTTATATTGCTGCTGTTTTTCAGTGTACACATCTGCTTGAGTACATGAACCTGCATAGATTCTTAGCAGCTTGAAATGGGACACTGAAAAATGAAAATTGTAAAACATATGCTGAAAAAGTTAGTTTTTCATTATTGAAGGTCAGGAACATTGCAGTTTGAAAATGGTCAGAAGGCTAATGGTCAGAATGCTGACACATATCTTTCAAACTGCCTACCATGATGCATAGCTACTTTAGGAAATGATGGAAAGAAAAAATTCCACCCATCTTTCATGATTATAAGGATCTAATTTAAAATACCAGTACACACAAAATTTTACTTGGTACTTCCTTTTGTATTCTTTAAAGATATTTTAATTTTTTTTAATCCTAGATTAATCTAGTTTCTTCTTCCATTGAGAAATGCATTGCCTTAGAACACTTTTCTAACAATATTTGATCTTTCAACAAAATAACTCACTCCCATTAACTAACTGGGCTTCCAAGGTGGTTCAGTGGTAAAGAATCTGCCTGCCGATGCAGGAGATGCAGGAGACATGCCTTTGATCCCTGGATCAGGAAGATCCTCTGGAGAAGGAAATGGCAACTGACTCCAGTATTCTTGCCTGCAAATCCCATGGACAGAGGAGCCTGGTGGGCTACAGTCACAAAGAGCTGGACACGACTAAGCACGCACACATTAACTAATTACCCCTTACCCCCCTTAAGTACCAATAATGCAAACAAAAAGGGTAAACACATTTATTTGACTAGTATCTTTCAGATATCTTACTAAAATGTTATAATGTATGAAAATGATTGATTTTCCTGAAAATGTCATCACTCAATTTTTCTACATCTAAATGGTATACAGGTGTGCATAATCTTTTCATTTACTTTCAAATCAACTTAAGGGTATATTTTGACACGATCACTTCTAATTTCTTAAAAACTTTAAAATTCATATAGAAAAATTCTACCTCTATAATTTAACCCATTTGTTTATGACTTTCTTCTGTAATTCATACCACTGCTTATTGTGCATACTAAGTTGCTTCAGTCATGTCCAACTCTTTGCGACCCCATGGACTGTAGCCCACCAGGCTCCTCTGCCCACAGGATTCTCCAGGCAAGAATACTGGAGTGGGCTGCCATTTCCTCCTCCAGGGGATCATCCGGACCCAGGGATTGAACTCACATCTCTGGCACGTCCTGCATGGGCAGGAGGGTTCTTTACCACTAGAGCCACCTGCAAAGAGAGCACCTCAAAGCACATTTCTTTCTAGTAAGTCCAAAGTCTCCATGTGTGACCATTAAAGGAGGCAAAAATAATCACAGTACTTCAGAATTAAAGGCAACTAAGCTGTCAACTTAAAGGAGCATTTTTATCAGTCTCACAGCCTATAAACACATGGACTACAGCTGAAAATCTAGAGAAGAGACCAAATACATACACACACACACACACACACACACACACACACACACACACACACACAGTAAGTCCCTTACACACAAACCTTCAATTTGTGAACTTTCAAAGATGTCAACATAACTTTGCATGTCCGATCACGGCCAGTTAGTTCCAGTCACATGGGTGAGTTCATGTGTCTGGTGTACACTGTCATGCGTGTGCATCTTCAAGCAGCTGTGCTTTTGTGTACTTACTGCCTGTACTGTATAGACTACAGTGGCACAAGATCTCTATTTCAAGCCCAAAACGTCTGGAAGCAAGCCTAAACGCAGCGGTGAGGTGGCTGGTACAGTACTACCTCGACTGACTGGGTTGTTTTTTCAAGAGGGTAGACAGAATTGAAACCATCAAGGAACCAGAACCTGTGCCATCAGCGTCAGGTGTGCGTGAAAGTGTAGCTTGCCCTCCGTCCCCTGTGGTTGACGATCCTCCAGCTCCGCCGTCTCCCACCTCCTCCCTCCTCTAGCCAGTAACTCCTCCTGCCTGTTCACTCGAGGCCAGCCCTTGTGTGCCAGTTGCTGTACTGTACTATTGTACTTTTCAAAGTACTATAAGATTAAAAAAGGTTTGTTTTTTTTTAATTTTTTGTGTTTATGTATTATTTGTGTGAAAAGTATTACAAACATATATAGTACAGTACTATATAGCCAATTGTGTTAGTTGGGTACCTAGGCTAATTTTGGTTGGATTTACAAACAAATTGGACTTATGATTGTGCTCTGAGAATGGAACTCGTTTTTATGTAGGGGACTTACTATATATAGTCCCTCAGTCGTGTCTGACTCTTTGCAACCCCATGGACTGTAGCCTAACAGGCTCCTCCGTCCATGGGATTTTCCAGGCAAGAATACTGGAGTGGGTTGCCATTTCCTTCTCCAGGAGATCTTCCCAACCCAGGGAACCTATATGAAGGACATGAGAAATAAAGAAGCAAGAGACATAATAAGAGGCTAAAATTTTGATCTCTCTTGATTCCACCACTTTTCTATTTTTATCCTCTATTATTTTTGCTGCTTAAAAACATGATATCACACTTTACTGTTTGTTGTATTAACCAGAAACTCAGAGCACATAGAACAAAGGGAGCTGGAAGCATACATTTAGACATTTACATGCTATCATTTCCAGATTTGCCTTTTTCGGTATTTTCCCCAAAATATTTCAAAATCCTTCCCTGGATGACTGAGGAAACAGACTTCACATTTTTAATGCTAAATTAGAGCAAGGAAGGGGACAGCCTAATGGTATAATGGACAGATACTCTGCAGTTCTTGCATTTTGACTATGTGTTAAGAACTTGATTCTACAATGCAACAGATTCAAGAGTAGCTTTAAGCTCTTTAGAAATTTACTGATGACATTCTTCTTATTCATTTAAACCATTCTTCTGGCTGAAGCTTTGTACTTTCCCACTCCATTTAAAATGACACTCTTGGGTTTTCTGCAATATTTATTGTTACATATTTGAAGGATTATAGTAAAAACATGAAGACTGGGACCTTGGCAGTAATGAATAGGCTTGATCTATACTCTGCAAAGTTAAAATACCAGAAATGATTGATACGGTATCAAGGAAAGTACCCAAAACAATATCCATCTATTTATTTTCTTTTTTTTTTTCATCAACTTTACAGACTGTTTTACTTGGGGAGAGAATATGCTTTGGATTCATATTTGAATTCCAAGTTTTTCTCTTGCTGTGTGATCTTATACAAGTTACATATTGTATTTGAGCATTAATTTTCTCATCTGTAAAATATGGATAATAAAACCTGATGTGAGGGCCAAATCATAAACATAAATTAAATGATTGCATTGAAACAAACGTTTGACTCCTACAAACCCCAGGACATTCATCCAGGACATGTACATTGCAACATTCTCCAGATTCCTCTGTGTTTTGGAGATTAGGTGTAGGGACCAACCCTTGTTGTTCAGTTGCTCAGTCGTGTCTGATTCTTCGAAACTCCATGGATTGCAGCACACCAGGCTTCCATGTCCTTCACCATCTCCCGGAGTTTGCTCAAACTCATGTCCATTGAGCTGGTAATGACATCCAACCATCTCATCCTCTGCTGTCTCCTCCTACCCTCAATCTTTCCAAGCATCAGAGTCTTTTCCAGTGAGTTGGCTCTTTGCATCAGGTGGCCAGAGTATTGAAGCTTCAGCTTCAGCATCAGTCCTTCCAATGAATATTCAGAGCTGGTTTCCTTCAAGATTAACTAGTTTGATCTCCTTGCTGTCCAATGGACTCTCAAGAGTCTTCTCCACCACCAGTTTGAAAGCATTAATTCTTTGGGGCTCAGCCTTCTTTATGGTCCATCTTTCACATCCATACACGAATACTGGAAAAACCATAGCTTTTATTCTAAGGATGTTTGTTGACAAAGTGATGTCTCTGCTTTTAAAGATGTGAAAAAAAAATAGCCTTTTTCTGAAGAGGATCTGTAAATAACTGTGTGCTTTTCTAGAGTTACAGTTGTGTTCAAAATCAGGTCAACTCTTTTATCTCAGTTATAAGAGGTGAACACCTACAGTAAATGTTTCTTAATTATTTACTAAAAGTTCGTGTTGAAATGATAACTTTACTATCTTTAGTTGGCATGTTGCCTGAAACATAATCATTTCCCCATGTCCCAGTTGAATGAAGATTTTGGACATCAGAAATGTAAAAGGAAAAGAAATAACAGGAAGGGAAGAGACAGAGCAAGTGAGAATGTGTTAAACATGTGGGGTGAGGGGATGAGGAAAAGGATGGTGATCATGAGTGTGTGTGTGTGTGAGTGTGAGTGTGTGTCAGTATGGAGGAGTGACTGTGGGTGGCTGCCGTTGTTGTTTCGTCACTAAGCAGCTTCCACCTTTTTGCAACCCCATGAACTGTAGCCCACCAGGCTCCTCTGTCCATAGGATTTCCCAGGCAAGAATACTGGAGTGGATTGCCATTTCCTTCTCCAGTGCATCTTCCTGACCCAGGGATCCAGCCCACGGCTCTTGCTTTGACAGGTGGATTCTTTACCACTGAGCCACCGTAGAAGCTCCTGAGGGTGGCTACTACTTAGCTATCCTGGGACCAAATTAACCTCTTCTGTTATCAGAGTTAAATTTGTATTATATTACTTAAATACAATTGCTTCTAAAGACAGCAGTGATTTTTTCTTACCTGATCAGCCATAACATTTTTGCAATCTCAAAGGCAGTTTAGAAGGGAAGGCTCCTCAAAACCAGTGTAATTTGGAGCAAGGCTGAAAGCTAGGGCTGCTGCTGCTGCTGCTAAGTCACTTCAGTCGTGTCCGACTCTGTGCGACCCCATAGACGGCAGCCCACCAGGCTCCCCCGTCCCTGGGATTCTCCAGGCAAGAACACTGGAGTGGGTTGCCATTTCCTTCTCCAATGCATGAAAGTGAAAAGTGAAAGTGAAGTCGCTCAGTCGTGTCCAACTCTTAGTGATCCCATGGACTGCAGCTTACCAGACTCCTCTGTCTGTGGGATTCTCCAGGCAAAATTACTGGAGTGGGGTGCCATTGCCTTCTCTGAAAGCTAGGGCTAGGCACTGTTTTTATCTAACTATTAATAAATTGAACTGTAGAACTGCATTAAGGTCTCTGTTAGCAATCCCTGTTCAAGCCAGGATGAGAGTCCTATACCTGGTTGAAAGCAACCTCCTGTCCCACCATACTGCAGTTAAATGTATAGATTTTGTGAATTTCCATTAAAAAAAAATTGAAGTGTCTGGCTTATTCCCCTGAATGCATTAGCTTCCAAATTTAGGTTGCCTCTTTCTCCAAAAAATTGTTAGGAAACATTTGCTTGCTGCCATGTAACATCCCAAAATATCAAGACATTAAGAGATGTGTGAGAAAATGCCTACGGGTTTTCTTATTCCAATTGCCATCGCTGAAAGCCACAACAGTGACTCATGGCTTTTCACGGAGAAAATTACCAATCAACAGAGAAAGCTAAATGAGGCACTGAGGGATACAGTGTGGGCAGCTGCAATTCTGGTCATGCTTTCTTGCAGCTTCTCCACCACACAGCGGGAGCTTCGAAAGATCGTGTCTGGAAGTGCATAGAACTGCACTTCCCAAGCTTGGACCAGATCATCAGGGTCAGTGGCCAGGCCAAAGTTATAATGAAAAGCAGATGGGTTGAGTTTAGTAGTTGGGGAAGAAGAAAGAAAAGACAAGAAATCCACCCATCTGAACATAGCTATGGAGGTTTCCAGTGCAAGAAAATAATTAAAAAAAATAATAACAGCATTTCTTGGCTAGAATTAAACTTTTTATAGACTGAAAAGTCAAAAAATCTCATGTGAGACTGTCCTTTCAAACAGAGAAGAATGTCTTTTCACAGGAGATCTTGGAATTTTACTGTAAAAGACTGATAAAGGAAGTGAACAACGGTTTTTTAAATTATAAAGATGTATTTAAGTGTGTTAATTGATCAGTCGTGTCCAGCACTTTGGGACCCCATGGACTGTACCCCACCAGGCTCCTCTGTCCATGGAATTCACCAGGAAAGACTATTAGAATGGGTAGCAATTTCCTTCTCCAGGGGACCTTCCTGACCCCGGGATTGAATACTGGTCTCCAGCATGGAACCTGGGTAGCCTAATTCTTTACCGTCTAAGCCACCACAAAAGTCCAAAGATATTAGGAGTGATAAATTAGGAGTTTGGGATTAACATGTACACACTGCTATATATATGATTGATTAAAAAAAAAAAAAAAAACAACAAGGGCCTATTGCATGGCACAAGAAACTATACTTAATATTTTGTAATAAACTATAATGGGTTTCCCAGGTGGTGGTAATACAGTGGTAAAGAACCGGCTTGCCAATGCAGGAGACATAAGAGATGTGGGTTCAATCTCTGGTTGGGAAGATCCCCCGGAGGAGGGCATGGCAACCTCCCTCCATGAACAGAGAAGCCTGGCGGGTTACAGTCCATGGGGTTTTAAGAGTCAGACACAACTGAAATGAGTTAGCACAGCACAGCACATCAGGGAAAATAATCTGCAAAAGAATATCTATCTATCTATCTATAACTGCATCACTTGGCTGTGTACCTGAAATTAACATGACAGTGTCAATCAAATACACTTCAATGAAAAATTAGAAAAAAGATAAAGCTGCAGCCCGGTTTTCCACATGAAATGAATGCATAAGTCACATCCACTGTGGATCCTGAGAGCCCCTTCCTAGGGCCACTCAGGCCCTCAGGAGCCCTCTTCACACCACCCCTTCCTGTCCTGGAGTGCGGGGGGAGACCTGGGGCCCTGAGTGGGGAGGCCTGAGGCCCCAGCTCTGACTCTGGCAGGAGAAGGAACCCTGCCTCTCTGCAGTCCCAACAGCCAAGCTTCCTGTGAGCAGTAGCTGCCCAGGCGGTGGCCAAGAATGTTCAAACACAAAACTCTACACCCTGAAGGCAAATCTAATAAATCATCCCCAACAGCCTCCAACTGGAGGCACAGGCTTGGAGACTGAAGTCATACTGGCTGAAGGCAACAGGGAAAGCGTGGAGCCCTCCTGTCTGCGAGAAGCTGGGTGACTTAAGCTCGTTCACAGCACTGCTGATAAACCCGAGGTGGCTTTCAGCCTCACTCAGCGCTAAAAGCCTCACTGAAGACTCCATGGGGACATATTTTCCCCTTCTGATTTGGCAAGGCATGGAACTGGGGGTGGGGGGCCCTAGCTTTCAAAGAGGAAAGCAGAATTATCCAGTATTTTTTTTTCCAGGCAAGGCTTTCTTGGGGCCCCTGCTGCAGCAGTAGGGAGTCAGAGCAGACAACAGGCTCCCTTGCTTGCTCCCCAAGGTGGGAGTGAGTTTGCTTTTTATACAGGGTAGGGGTGTGTGCAGGGGGCAGGTGGGAGGGGTAGCTTAGGTGGTCGGCCCACCCCTTAGGTGGTATTGTGTGCAAGGGACATGAGTAGTACCTGCTTTTACTCAGGGCTCTTCAGAAGTGGCAGTTAGTTTTTTCAGTCTCTTGGTATCTTTCGTCCAGAATTTGCCCTAACTGCTATATACCCAGGCAGAGCAGCTTCATAATTTTGGCAGGGAAGTATCACCTCTCTCGTCTGGTTAACAGTTAAGAAAGCCCAAAGTTCACCTGATTACTTCCCCTCTTAGGCCCTGCAGTGGCTATTGATCTTCTTGTTATTCTTGTTTGTTTAACCTTCTGGTTAAGTTTGTGTCTTTTAGGGTCCAACAGTTTGAAGTAAGGCTCATAGCTCAAGGAATTCAGCCCATTGCAGCAGAAAGTGGCCCAGGTCCTTGTAACAGTCAGCGAGGGACTTCTATACCTCTAAGGTAGGCCAGGGTCTGAGGCCCCTGTACAGCAGGAAGAAGTTTCAGAAAAGACCAGTGACTCTTTAGTCCTTAAGAATAAGGGTGTAGAGTGTCTTGTGGAGAATGAGACAGGCTGGGATATGGGACCCTCTGCAGTGCTGCAGTCCTTGCACCTGGACACACCTCTCCTCAAGCAAAAAATACAAAGAAACTACATGGGACTAAAAATAGCTTCATGCATGCACAGTTAGGTTCAGCATTCTTGGTGTAAACTGGGGAATAAGACTACACAGCCAGGTTGCTCCTAGTTTTTTAGGCAGACCATGTATCATAAAGATACCTCATGCATTCTCAGTCTCAGTTCTTCTCACATGTACAAATGATGAAGAGTGACAATTCTATTGCATCTAGACATTTGTTTTTTACACTTTTTTTTTTTCCCTTGAGAAGAAACCAAGCACAGACATCAATAGCTTTGATCATCTGTTTTTGGTTCATCTTCTGCCTCCCAGACTCTGATTTCATTTAGAACCAGCATGTATGTAGCAATCCAAAGAAAGCCTTCAATCCTCCCAGTGGAGGCCCTGAGCCATTCCCATAATGACTGAGTCATGTGGGTTTAACCCAGGAACCCAATCGCCAGTAAAGGAGTCCTCTCTGTCATGAAGAATTTTAACAATTTGAATAATATGTGAAATAGTAAGTGAGGACACTTTTATGAAATTCCACATCCAATTCAAAAGCTGGCATGGGGTTTGTTTCCTTGTTTGTGTTCACAGATATACCATTTATCAAGTTGGCTAATATCTGGGCTTTGAAGACTTAAAGACAGAACAGTAAATAATTACAGGGAGATAGCATCACCAACTCTGTGAATTTGAGCTAACTCCGGGAGATAGTGAAGGACAGGGAAGCCATGTGCCCGTGGGGCCACAAGGAGTTGGACACTGAACAACAGTGACATAGTACAGGGTGCTGGTGCCAGTGTTGCTAGGTTTGAAATCTTGGTTGTGCCACTTCCTTAAAATTAACCTCCTCTCCTCAATTTCCCCATCAATAAGCAAGGGCCAATGCTAACTTCCAACCAGTCCATCCTAAAGGAGATCAGTCCTGGGTGTTCATTGGAAAGACTGATGCTGAAGCTGAAACTCCAGTACTTTGGCCACCTCATGCGAAGAGTTGACTCATTCAAAAAGACCCTGATGCTGGGAGGGGTTGGGGGCAGGAGGAGAAGGGGACGACAGAGGATGAGATGGCTGGATGGCATCGCCAACTCGACGGGCATGAGTTTGAGTAAACTCTGGGAGTTGGTGATGGACAGGGAGGCCTGGTGTGCTGCGATTCATGGGGTCGCAAAGAGTCGGACACAACTGAGCAACGGAACTGAACTGAACTGAATGCTAACTTTCATAGAGCTGTTATAGCATATATATATATATATATATATATATATATATATAATGTTCAGAACAATTCCTGGAACATCAGAATAGCTCCGTAAATGTTAGATTTTATTATTATATCTGTATGAACATACTCTCCATCCCATATAGGAAGAAAGAAAAAGACAAAAGCCTGCTGTGATGGCCCTCTAAATTTACATCAGTGAGAAGAGAGTGGAGAACAGGAAAAAGAAGGTAAGAAGTGAGGTCATACTTATAGCCAGGTGAAAAATGCCCAGGGAGGTTGTTTCTAAGGCACGGCCAAATAGTTTTGGTATTCATACAGTAAAGTTTGGAAGAGTGTCAGTGTGACCACTGGCAGGAGCCACCAGGAAATTCAGTCACTTTCTTTTTTATACATTTAAAAAAAATTATCATATTTTAAAAATGTATTATGAGAAGGCATTTTAAAAAGATATTTATTTTTATTTTATTTATTTGACTGTGCCAGGTCTCAGTTATGGCATGTGGGATTTTCCATATGCAGCATGTGAACGTGAGTTGCAGCATGTGACATCTAGTTCCCCAACCAGGGATGGAACCTGAGCCCCTTGCATTGGGAGTGCAGCGTCTTAGGGGCTGGACCACGTGGGAAGTCCCTCTCTTTTACACGTTGATGAATTAAATTATAGTTCATGAGACAATTTTATCTCAAAAGAAGGACTAACTGGCAGATTAGGTTTGAAAAAGGCAGATTAAGCTTGAAAAAGGTCTCCTGGCTCCTTGCTAAAAGAACTATCCATCCATACAAAGAAAGTCCTGCCAAGGGTTAACCATACTGGAACCAAAGGAAGGCTGTCACTACTAAGAATCTCAGAAGTTAAAAAAAATTCAAATATTGACTCAAAGATGTAAGATCACATCCTAAAGTATGTATCTTTTTTCTTCTCTCCTCCTCTAAAGCCATTAAACTGTGTATAATTCTAGGAAAGATGAGTCAACTGCCAAACTGCAAAACATGCGCTTTCTACATAGACATGTTGATTTCAGAATGACATCAACGAGTGATATAAACAGTTCATCTTTATGTTCTGACTTAACAACAATGATCTTTCACTTCCTGATGACCTCAAAATATTTTACAGACATTATGTCATTAAGAAGGTATTAAAGGGATATTTGTGTCCAAACATTATGAAAAAGTATGATGGAAGATATGTGGGCTGAAAGACATAAATTGCAGTGACGGTAATAATAACTTGAAATGTAATAATAATGTATGTAATAATATATAATGTAATAATAAGTCATATCATATCATTTTTTATGGTTTAAAAAATCTTTTCAGTCATAATGCTATTTAAATTTTAACATAAACCTGTGGCACAAATAGAACATATAATAATCTGTGATTAAGAAAGTGCTAGAGTACTAACACTGACTAAACAATTTAGTTTAGAATTTTAAAAAGTAAATGCTAAATAAAAATAATTTTGTTTACTAATTTAAATGCGTAATGTATACTCATTATTTGTCTTGTTTGCAACTCAAAAATTTCTGCCATCTTCCTGAAATATATACTGATACACAAAAGCCTCTCTTTTTGGCAGCCAAAACATGTAAGCGTCTATTTCAATTGTTTGGAAAAGGAAATGGCAACCCACTTCAGTATTCTTGGGCTTCCCTGTGGCTCAGCTGGAAAAGAATCTGCCTGCAATGTGGGAGACCTGGGTTTGATCCCTGGGTTGGGAAGATCCTCTGGAGAAGGGAAAGGATACCCACTCCAATATTCTGGCCTGGAGAATATACAGTCCACAGGGCTGCAAAGAGTCAGGCATGACTGAGCTTCTTTCACTTTCAGTATTTTCGCTTGGGAAATCCCACAGACAGAGGAGCCTGGCAGGCTAAAGAGTCAGACCTGACTTAGCAACTAAACAATAACAACATCTCTATTGTTAAAGAAAACCAATGAAGGCAGGAAATGGCATTCAATCCAAACTTATAGTTCAGGTGTACAATTTCTAACACAGGAAGAGTATTTTCCCTGATATTATATAAAGTTTTATGCTTTAGAGTATGTTTATTTTACAATTGGTCATTCTGAGACATCAAAAAGAAATTAGAAAGCTATTAAGATGTTTTCTTTTCTTTAAATAACTGACCTGCATATATCACTTTAGAAAAATTATTTTATTACAGTTCAGTTCAGTTCAGTTGTTCAGTCGTGTCCTGAACACCCAGGACTGATCTCCTTTAGGAAGGACTGGTTGGATCTCTTTGCAGTCCAAGGGACTCTCAAGAGTCTTCTCCAACACCACAGTTCAAAAGCATCAATTCTTCGGCACTCAGCTTTCTTCACAGTCCAACTCTCACATCCATACATGACCACTGGAAAAACCATAGCCTTGACTAGATGGACCTTTGTCTGCAAAGTAATGTCTGCTTTTTAATATGCTGTCTAGGTTGGTCATAACTTTCCTTCCAAGGAGTAAGCGTCTTTTAATTTCATGGCTGCAATTGCCATCTGCAGTGATTTTGGAGCCCCCAAAAACAAAGTCAGCCACTGTTTCCACTGTTTCCCCATCTATTTGCCATGAAATAATGGGACCAAATGCCATGATCTTAGTTTTCTGAATGTTGAGCTTTAAGCCAACTTTTTCACTCTCCTCTTTCACTTTCATCAAGAGGCTATTTAGTTCTTCTTCACTTTCTGCCATAAGGGTGGTGTCATCTGCATATCTGAGGTTATTGATATTTCTCTTGGCAATCTTGATTCCAGCTTGTGCTTCATCCAGCCCAGCGTTTCTCATGATGTACTCTGCATAGAAGTTAAATAAGCAGGGTGACAATATACAGCCTTGATGTACTCCTTTCCCGATTTGGAAACAGCCCATTGTTCCATGTCCAGTTCTAACTGTCGCTTCCTGACCTGCATACAGGTTTCTCAGGAGGCAGGTCAGGTGGTCTGGTATTCCCATCTCTTTCATAATTTTCTGCAGTTTGTTGTGATCCACACAGTCAGAGGCTTTGGCATAGTCAATAAAGCAGAAATAGACGTTTTCCTGGAACTCTCTTGCTTTTTCAATGATCCAGTGGATGTTGGCAATTTGATCTCTGGTTTCTGCCTTTTCTAAAACAAACTTGAACATCTGGAAGTTCACAGTTCACATACTGTTGAAGCCTGGCTTGGAGAATTTTGAGCATTACTTTGCTAGCATATGAGATGGGTGCAATTGTGTGGTAGCTTGAACATTCTTTGGCATTGCCTTTCTTAGGGATTGGAATGAAAACTGACCTTTTCTAGTCCTGTGGCCACTGCTGAGTTTTCCAAATTTGCTGACATAGTGAGGGCAGCACTTTCACAGCTATTTGAAATAGTTCAACTGGAATTCCATCACCTTCAGTAGCTTTGTTTGTAGCGATGCTTCCTAAGGCCCACTTGACTTTGTGTTCCAGGATGTCTGGCTCTAGGCAAGTGATCACACCATCATGACTATCTGGGTTGTGAAGATCTTTTTTTGTATAATTCTTCTGTGTATTCTTGCCACCTCTTCTTAATATCTTCTGCTTCTGTTAGGTCCATACCATTTCTGTCCTTTATTGAGCCCATCTTTGCATGAAATGTTCCCTTGGTATCTCTAATTTTTTTGAAGAGATCTCTAGTCTTTCCCATTCTATTGCTTTATTACAGTTTATCCTAAATCCATAAAAAGCAAAGTTCTTATACAGGCCCATGAATAGGGTAGAAGAAAAAGCTCATCCTGGTTAAGCATAAACTCACACATTTTAGGATTAGCCTGCCATGAACCCAGCTGGGAATAATGCTCAGGGTTGTTTATTTTTTAATGTATTTATTTATTTCAACTGGATGATAAAATACTGTAATGGTTTTTGCCATACATCAGTATGAATCAGCCATAGGTGTACATGTGTCCCCTCCATCCTGAACACCCCTCCCGTCTCTCTCCCCACCCCATCCCTCCAGGTTGTCTGGAGTCCAGTTGCTTTACAATGTTATATTCGTTTCTGCTGTACAACAAAGTGAATCAGTTATACATATACATATCTCTCCTCTGTTTTGGATTTCCTTCCCATTTATGTCACCTGACAGCTCAGTTGATAAAGAATCTGCCTGCAATGCAGGAGACCCCTGTTCGATCCCTGGGTCGGGAAGATCCACTGGAGAAGGGAAAGGCTACCTGCTCCAGGTTCCTTGGGCTTCCCTATGGCTCAGCGGCAAAAAATTTGCCTGCAATGCAGGGGACCTGGGTTCTATTCCTGGGTTGGGAAGATTCCCCTGGAGAAGGGAAAGGCCACCCACTCCAGTATTCTGGCCTGGAGAATTCCATGGACTGTATAGTCCATGGGGTCTCAAAGAGTCAGACGCGACTGAGCGGCTTTCACTCACTTCACTTATGTCACCACAGAGTTTTGAGTAGAGTTCTCTGTGCTCTACAGGAGGCTCTCGTTAGTTATTTCAACTATGTATCCCTTCATCTTCTCCGAAAAGTCTAGTGAGGAGCCTTAATATCCCTGCCATCACTTCTCTGTCCTACTATCAACTTTGTAGGAAGCCAACTAACTTTTCTAAAAATTAAATATATGATGTGAATTTATGGAAATGTACTCTACAGCGCTGTTACTCCTCATCTCCTGTAACCAAGACACCCACATCAAACCCAATGACACTCACCTGTCAGAATGTGATGGGGAGCACCAATCAGAATGGAAGAAAGGAGTGAATCACCACACCTTTTATCCCATTTCCTCACCCACACCAATAGTCTCCCAAGGGATGCCGGGAAAAAAAAAATTCAGACTGCTCTTTCTATTAATTTTAATCTCATCTTTTAAAAATGTCTACATTTTTATGCTTTTTTATGATGAAAATAATATATCAGTATCATAGTGACAGGTAATGAAACTAAACGGGCCTAGTTCAAATACAAAGGGAAAGATGCTCCTTTGTATATAGGACTAATTTTGCAGGAAAGCAGGTCTTATTTCTCCTCAAATGGATGTTGTTGGTTTTTCTAAACTTTTGGCTTGCTTCTTCAAAAAAAAAAAAAAAGATAAAAGTCTGACCTATGAAATTTTTTTCTAGAGAAGATACAATAAGTCACAATGCCTGAGCTTTTAAACCCAGTTAACTTTCCCTATGCATGCTACGTGATCATACCAGCCTAATTCATCAGGAATGCACACAGATCCAGATCATTATTACAAGCTGTAAACCTGGGAAGAGAGTGTGTTTGAACTGAAGAATTTAATAGCATCCAATGACAGCAAATCACAATGACAGGGTGCATGTTATTAAAGCCGTGAGAGGTGAATTATGAAAAATGCATATTACTGAGTCAGTTTTGGGGCAACTGTACTTCTTAAGTGGGCTAACCCTTAGGAGTCCTTTCAGAGTATGAACTGAGGTACTCATGATGTCTTCCTTAGGTGACAAAATTTGAAATACCACAGAGAAGAGTGGTGGCAAGCATAAAGGATATTCTGTCTTACATACAATTTTATTTTCTCTTAACCCAATTCTAATGGCAAGTGACAGAAAAGCAGCTCCAGTAATTTGTCAAACACAGACATGTGTGTTTCTTATGCATGGCACAAAACGCCTCCATATAATTTCCCCAATATTTACTTTATTCCTAAGCAGGCAACATCTTAGGGAAGGGTACATGTCCATGATATTTTTTTTCCTTGTGGCTATATTTATATAACATCCTTTCCCCCCTGAAACACTTAGATCTGATGTTGATTGCCGCAGTTGCCAGAATACACATACCTTGAATCCAAATCATGCAATGTTTCAACAACTAGAATATAGAACACACAATATTTAGTTTCTTTGCTCTGAAGGTATGTTCTATATTCTTAAAATAGTGTCTGTTAACAAGCTAAACCTCAAATGCATTCCTTAAAAAGGAATAGTATGGACTGGGATAGAATTCTGTGAGTTAAAGCTTGATATTCTAAGATTTTCATTATAAACTCCATGTTAAAAAAAAATGTGCTTCTTTCACCCTTTTTGTAGGGAGGGAAATGTTGTGGGTAATTAAATTACCTCAATTTGTCTGATTATTTTTCCCTCTACATAATCTGGCCCTGGAGGATTCAACAGAAGGCTTCCCCTCCATATGGGAATTCATACTAGCTAGAGAAAATAAGTTATATTGCTGCCAAATAGGTTGCTAAAATTCCAGATATTGAGTTAAAGAAGAATTTAATCTTGTTGACTTGATTTTGGGATTAAAGAACACAGACATACTAAAATAATCTCTACTGATCATGCTTTTAATGGAAACTAAAATTGATTGGACAACATACAGGAATTTCCAAATGCACATGTAATTTTATCTTTACGGCTCTATAGAGGAGATATTAGCTGTTCCCACTTTACTGGAAATAAAACTGAGTCTCAGAATTTAAGTAACTAGTCGAAGGCCATGGAGATACGTGATTGTAAAGCACATTAATCCCAGGACTCTCTCTTCTACTGCACATGATTCCAACTTTACTGAGTTGGTTCTAATAAATCAACAACTTCAGTAAAATGCCTGCTCAGAATATTGTGGTCAACACACAGAGTACAGTCACAACACTGAGTCACAACATGTGTAAGCCACTCCCCCACCCATCTTCTTGAGTGTAAAGCCTGTGTTTGGCTTCGAGTCAATGAAATATGGCAAAGGTGTTGGAATGTCCATCCCATAATCATATGTTACACAAGACTGGGATGAGAGAGAGTCCTGGCTGGGTTTGAAGAAGTAAGCTGCCATGTTGCAGAAAGGTTGTGTGGCAAGGACCTGTGGGCACATCTAGAGCTGACAGAGGACCCTGGCTGACAGTCAGCAGGGAAGTGGGGACCTCAGACACACAGCTGCAAGGCAATATATGCTATGAAAGTCCTAAGTGAGCTCAGAAGCAGACTCTATCCCTAGTCAAGCCTCTTGATGAAACTGTATGCCAGCGATTGAGATCCTGAGAAGAGAATCCATCTAAGATGACCCCTTAGCAGAGGACCCATCTGAGATGATCCCAGACACCTGTCCCATGAAAACTGAGATCATAAGTAGGAATTGTGTGAAGCCACTAAATGTGCAGAAATGTGTTATACAGCAATAGAAATCTAGTACAAAAATCTAATACAACACACAGGGCCTCAGACACGCAAGGTCTGTGAAGATGAAAGAGTTAAACTGCTTCTTCTATGGTGCAAAGTCAATCTCCTTAATGATATTCATCTGTGCCAATCTATAAGGCACATCCTATCCACCCCCTCAAGGAATGCTAATGAAAGATGAGCTTTTAAGAGTTTCCCTCCATGGCATGCAAGTGTTGCAGAAGCCATCAGCAGCACACTGGCACTGCGTGCTTCAACACGAATCCATTGGCTCTGAGGTTTGGTTTGGAGGTCAGAATTCCTTGATTTCCAAGATGGTAAGGAAACCACAGTGAAAAAGTAGTATTCATTTTAAATCTCTTCTCTTCCTTCACCTCCTGTCTCCAAATGTACAATAAACATTCTCTGATTTCTGGGAGCAAATGCTACCTTAAGCCCCGTGGATTCTTTTTTGTATAACAATTATGTTTTCATTTTTGTAAAGTTTTTATTGAATTTGTTACAATGTTGCTTCTGTTGTTTCATGTTCTGTTCTTTTGGCCATGAGGCATGTGGGATCTTAGCTACCTAAGCAGGGATCGAACTGGCACCCCCTGCATTAGAAGGTGAAGTTTTAACCACTGGACCAGCAGGGAAGTCCCAATCCTTGGGGATTCTTCCCTTTACCTTGTTGCTCTGAAATCCTTCACTGACGCTCATAATTAATTCCAGAGCAGCAGTTTTGGGAAATGCCTATCAAGCTTTATGTGTTGAACGGTCAATGTCCTCTTGCGAGAGTCATCTGTCACTTTGGTGATTGAGTGAAGTCGTTCAGTCATGTCCGACTCTTTGCAACCCCATGAACTGTAGCCTACTAGGCTCCTCAGTCCATGGAATTTTCCAGCCAGGAGTACTGGAGTGGGTTGCCATTTCCTTCTCCAGAGGATCTTCACAACCCAGGGATCAAACCTGGGTCTCCCACATTGCAGGCAGACGCTTTACCGTCTGACCCACCAGGGAAGCCAAGGGTAACGAAATACCTGAATAATCAACTGGCAGAAACAGAGGTTCCCATTGCTCTATTTCCCTTCCTGAATCACCATCTTCTGCCACGGTAGTTCTAGAGTTGTCTGACTACTCTAAGAATATAATATATTAATTTGACAGCAAAGATGAGCACATGTGAAAAAAAAAAAATCGTAATAACAAACATTCATTCTTAAAAGCTACAAATTAGTTGCTCCTGTCTGTTTTGAAGACTTGTAGGGTTGATTAATTCACTATTTGGAAAACACTGCTATTTGCTCTCATTCTCAGCTATGATAAGCTAGGAAGGAGTTAGGTAACAAGTGAGAGGTTCAGTTATGCAATTAGAAAACAGACTATGAACCGCCACTGTGGGCAACGAACTAAGTTGGATTCTGTGCTAGGCGATAGCTCTCAATATTGGCTTCTCACTGAAGTTAGAGGGGGACCTTAAAAAATACTGATCCTGGGTCTAGGATGTGGTCAAAGATTTTTTTTTTAAAGCTCCCAGATAATTCCAGTATACACTGACAGCGTGAGAATCAGTGGATAAGCGGGCCAAAGTGGATATGAAATCCCTCAGGAAGTTTGCAATTCAGTTCAATTTGTTGTTCTTGCTCAGTACTTAAGCTGGGATCCAACTCTTTGTGAACCCATGGACTACAGCATGCCAGGCTCCCCTGTCCTTAACTATCTCCCAGAGTTTGCTCAAATTTAATGGAATAAAATTTGAGCCCTCAAAGAACAATCAAAACATTTTTTCCTGGAACTTCCCTGGTGGTCCAGTGGCTAAGACTCTGTGCATCTACTGCAGTGGGTATGGGTTTGATCCCTGGTTGGGGACCTAGATCTGACATGCCACATGGCAAAAGAAACAAACAAACAAAAACCAAAAACCAGTTTTCCTTGAGAGGTCAGTGGTTTTTGACCACCTCTTTCCAACTCGTGAGTTTCTTTTCTCTACCTACCAGATAATCTCCACCTTTGGAGGTCTATGTCTTCCTCTCCTTTCTGACTCATGACACCATTCTGGGCAACTCCAGCTTTTTGGGGGGGTGTGTGTGTTTTCCTTGAGAGGTCAGTGGTTTTTGACCACCTCTTTCCAACTCGTGAGTTTCTTTTCTCTACCTACCAGATAATCTCCACCTTTGGAGGTCTATGTCTTCCTCTCCTTTCTGACTCATGATACCATTCTGGGCAACTCCAGCTTTTTGGGGGGGTGTGTGTGTTTTCCTTGAGAGGTCAGTGGTTTTTGACCACCTCTTTCCAACTCGTGAGTTTCTTTTCTCTACCTACC
This sequence comes from Cervus elaphus, assembly GCF_910594005.1. Classification (NCBI taxonomy): domain Eukaryota; kingdom Metazoa; phylum Chordata; class Mammalia; order Artiodactyla; family Cervidae; genus Cervus; species Cervus elaphus. The sequence goes on from NC_057836.1 coordinate 25,048,855, forward strand.
AGATAATCTCCACCTTTGGAGGTCTATGTCTTCCTCTCCTTTCTGACTCATGACACCATTCTGGGCAACTCCAGCTTTTTGGGTGTGTGTGTGTGTGTGAAAACTGTATTAAAGGAACTCATTCGTTCCCATTCATTCAAAAAAATATTTATTGAACAGTTACTCTGCTCTGGGTATTATACTTGGCACTGGGGTATTAAGCAAAATCATTTAGTTCTTGCCTTAGTAACTAGAATCTAGTGGGAATATAGCATGTATGCATACTCAATTGTTCAGTCATGTCTAACTCTACAACCCTATGAACTGTAGCCTGCCAGGTTCCTCTGTCTAAGGGATTTTCCAGGAGTGGAGCAGGTTGCATTTCCTCCTCCAGGGGATCTTCCCAACCCTGGGATCAAACTGGCATCTCCTGCATTGCAGGTGGATGCTTTATTGATGAGCCACTGGAGAAGCCTCAGTGGGAAGACAGATGAGTCTTTTAATAAATAGCATACTTTTTACACTTTTCAAGGAAGGTATAAAGTGTAGGAGAAAAATTACCAAAAAGAAAACTTAAGTCTGATTGCATGTGGGCTCAGTTGCTCCAGTCGTGTCCAACTCTTTGCGACCCTAAGGACCACAGCCCACCGGACTCCTCTGTCCATGGGATTCTCTAGGCAAGATTACGGAGTGGGCGGCCATGCCCTCCTCCAGATTAGAGAAGTGGAAGAATGCTTCACACACAGAAAGCAAGCTAAGCCTGGAAGGATATATATTACTTTGGCTAGTAAACAAGGAGATAGCTTCTTATGGTTAGAATGAAAAACAAAAATAAAACTATAGAGGCGCAAAAGAGAACTGTGAGCACTGGATCATCCGTGTGAGTTTGTAGGAACAGAGACAAGGTGTGGAACAGTTATCATGCTAAACAAGGCCTTAATCATTCACCAGGTTCTTGGGAAGTGTCACACATTAGGTTTGTGCTTTTAAAGTGTATTCTTGCTGAAATTTCATGGGACATATATGCATTAGGTAAATCATTCCATTTACAGATGACAGAATTGAGGGCCAGAGAGGCCAAGGGGCATTGCTCCAGGATTGTAGGCAGCAGTGGTAGCTCTTATCTGGGTCTGATTCCAGAGCCTAATCATCACTTGATCCACTATACTGTCTCCATGTAAGGAGAAGGTGATACAGCTAGGCAGGTGCCAAATTCATAATCATGTAATCATTTGGCCTCCCATGAGAGTTCTTAGTCATTTCTCATCATCCATGTCTCCTTTGGAGTTACGAAATTAGTAACCTCTCCCTGTAACAGTCCCATCTAACATTGGTCTTGGCTGTGATCTAGATATCCAGATTGTGAAAGCTCCCCCACCTAATTCTAATGTGCCCCCAAAGACTGAGAATCACTTTACAGGGGAAATGAAGATGGGAAGGAACATTCCATAGGGAGCTTGCAGTTCAAATCAGTGAAAATTCACCCTTAGAACCCCTCATTCCCCTGGATCTCCCAGGAAGCCACTACTCTTCCCTGGTGGAAGATATTTCATTTACTGTCAAGAAACCACTTCAACATGTGTGAAAGCAATGGCGTCACTTTTAAGCAATAATAAGGTATCTTGGGCTTCCTGGGGGGCTGTGGTAAAGAATCTGCCTGCCAAGGCAGGAGGTGCAGGTTCAATCCCTGGGTCGGGAAGATCCCCTGGAGAAGGAAATGGCAACCCACTCCAGTATTCTTGCCTGGGAAATCCCATGGACAGAGGAGCTTGGTGGGCTATATAGTCCAGGAGGTCACAAAAGAGTCGGACAGGACTTAGTGACTGAAAAACAACAACAACAAAAGGTATCTTAGGCAAAAATTCTGAGGTTGGACTCTCTGGGGAAAATAATGATTTTAAGGGATCTTCCTGTGTTATTATCAAAGCGTAGTCCTTATTACCACAATTAAGAAATGCTAGCGCATGATGATGTGTAAAATAGACAGCTAATGGGAAGCTGATAGCACAGGGAGCTCAGTCTGGTGCTCTGTGACAACCTAGAGGGGTGGGATGGGGTGGGAGATGGGAGGGAAGCTCAAGAGAGAGGAGACATGTGTACACCTGTGGCTGACTCACGCTGATGTATGACAGAAACCAACACACCATTGTAAAGCAATTATCCTCCAATTAAAAGTAAATAAAACTTTCAAAAAGAAATTACTAGCATGATGACAACATTAAGAAGTGAAATTGCTGATTCTTCCTCCTGTGCTGCTTTCATAGCCATCCATGGTGTCTGGATGCTTGCTGGGCCCTTTGCTCAAGATCAAGATTAACCCCCTGTGGGGGGAAAAAGTTAAAAAGCAAGGCACAATACATCTAAAGCTTTAAATCTTCTTCTGGGGAGGAAAAAGTTAAAAGGAAAAGAAATTGTGAGTATCAATCTGATATATTATTTAGAGAATCTGTCTTGGTGTCAAAGAGATGAAGGAGAAGAGAAGAGCATGGAGGAGGAGAGGAAGAGAAGGAGGAGGAGGGGAAGGGAAAGTGGTTACAGGAGGAGGAGGAAGGGGGAGGAGGGAGAGGAAAAGTGGTTACAGGAGGAGGAGGAAGGGGGAGGAGGGAGAGGGAAAGTGGCTACAGGAGGAGGAGGAAGGGGGAGGAGGGAGAGGGAAAGTGGTTACAGGAGGAGGAGGAAGGGGGAGGAGGGAGAGGGAAAGTGGTTACAGGAGGACAGGAGGAGGAGGAAGGAGGAAGAGGGGGAGAGGGAGGGAGGGGGAAGGGGAGGAAAGGGAGAAGAGAGAGGGGATGGAGGAGGAGAAAGGGTGGGGAGGAGGGGGAAAGAGGAGGAGGGAAGTAAACTGCTTGATTCAGAAGGAGAAGAGGAAGAAATAAAAAAGAGGAAAGATTTAGAGGCTACTTTTTCACAGCCATATGGGGTAAGTGACAAAGAACAGGCCCTGCTATTAATGAAAATAAGCTGCCAAAGTACAGGCCCATGCAGAAAATAACAAAGCATTTAATTATACAGTGACAGTTGCAGCCCTGGGGATTTCCCGGAGATTAATGGAGCAGCTGGGAAGAGTCGATGGCCCTGGGGACAGCCAAAATGATCCCAGTCAATGAATAATACCCAGGAAAAGCCTCTTGTTAACTTCGCTATGAAGCGGAAAATGGAGGAGGACTTGGGTGCTTGGTTTTTGCCTTCTTCTTTCTCTCGTCCTATTTACAAAATAAAATTAACAAAGGGGACAATTTGGTTTCAATTAAGATCCCTCCAGAGATAATCAGACTGCCTATTTCATCTCTCACTGGTCAAGTCGCTGAACTAGGGGTAAAGCTTTTCCATTACCCCAGGCTAAACTGCGAGTCATGACCAAGATCATTTTTGAGAAGGTGGGAAGAGGGATGAATAGACATTATGAAAATTGGGATTTCAAGAGGTGGGAGAATCAGAGTTCGAGTTAACAAGTAGGATTAAGGCATCATGATAAATCCTAAGTAAAAGACACTACTCTTTTTGGAAAGCAAAGCTTACAACGAACCAGAGAGTAAATGTAGTATTTAGCACAACCAAATGCTAAGTATGAATATATTAATGCAAAATTTAAATATCATTTGACTGGCAGTCTGAAAGTTTTTTAGGTCTGGAGTTTTAGCACTATTACTAATTTGCTCACATGACAGCAACCAGACATAACACTGTCAGCTCTTAAGTTTGACAATGTTAGGTACAAACGGGAATTAAGGTAGTACATATATACTGTTTCTTCTTGGTATTTTGCTTATTTTTCTTTTTTTGGCCACACTGCACTACATGTGGGATCTTAGTTGCCTGACCAGGGACTAAACTCTTAATCACTGGATCGCCAGCAAAGTCCCATTTTTAACAGCGAAGTGAAATACTCTGAGACCCTGTTTGACATTATACTAGGGGAATTACAGTGAAGCAAGACTTTATGATAATTTTATAAGACTGCATATTGCTATCCTCTACATTATCAGGAAATAAATACCGAAGATACAAGGACCTAGAAAATTTCTTCCTGTCAGGGTAAATAAGACTAGAGAACACCAAACTGAGTTCTAGAGTTCCAGAGCTAGAAAGGTTCTTAGACAGGCGGTAGTCATATTTTAAGGATGGATATGGATCCTTAAGGAGGTATGGATATCCAGAGAGATGGATGACTTACTTGCTCAAAGTCACAAGGTTAATTAGTGGCAAAGTCAAGACCATAACTTATGTCCCCCTCCTTCACCCAATCCAATGCTCATGGGCTGCCACCAGTGTTTCCTTTTGCTCACGTGGCCAGCTTTAATGCCTTCTCAGTGAAGAGATGTTTATCTTTCACGCTCTAGCAGAATAGGCTTTCAACAAAGGATAAGAAAGCACAGTCTGCTCTAAGATCCAAGGTTGAGTAACCACTGTTACTTGAAGAAGGTCACAGTGTCTCTACAGCTATATTAAGGAAGTTACACAAACAGATATACAGAGACTTCGAATCTACTAACATTCTTCTTTGATCATCATGCATGAAGAAATGCTCAGAAAGAAGGCAGTGCAAAGTACAATGACAAACAGGGAATGGTCTTTGGGATCAATTCTTGTTCCAATGCTAGCTCCTATTCTGAACATGTCATTAATTTTTTTCTGAACTGTGACTTTACCAAGAAATGAAGATATCCTTTATATACTTAGTGTGGAGCTAAAAATGAGATACCACCACAATATTGTAAAGTAGTTAGCCTCCAATTAAAATAAATAAATTAATTGAATAAAAAATAAAATTAAAAAAATGAGATACCATTTAAACTGTATTTCATACAGAATGGGCACACATAATGTGTTCTTATACCAATGTGATACTAAAATTGTATTTAGCATGTAATGGATGACCAATAACTAGATTTTATTTGCTCTTCCTTCAAATGGCTTTTCTAGACCAAATTAAAATTCTTAGAGAGAAATAAGGGGGCTTCCCTGGTGGCTCAGATGGTAGAGAATCTGCCTGCAATGCAGGAGACACAGATTCGATTCCTAGTTGGAAATAACCCCTGGAGGAGGAAATGGCAACCCACTCCAGTATTCTTGCCTTTCTACCCAAATTAAAATTCTTAGAGAGAAATAAATGTTCTACTTAATAGAAGGAGGAATTCCTTCCACAGCTCTCTGTTTTCCACTGGCAGGAGTTAAAAGAACACCCCAGCCCCTCACATCCTTTCAGAGTAAAGAGATCAAGGAATTTCTTGACATCAGTCCCTAGAAGAAGCCAAAGTATTGCAGACTGTCCCTCTTCTTGATAAATTAAATAGAACTTTCTGTGATGATGGAGTTGCTCTGTATTTGCACTGTGTTACCTGAATTATTAAATAGTCTCCTGACCAGCATCTCTCTTCCTACCTTTGGTTTCAATCTCTTTTCCCCAACACACACCATATTGTATTCTTGGTGTAGAAATTAGAATAGTTGTATTAAAACATAAGCCATATCATGTCATCCCTCTGCTTAAAATATTCAAATGGCTTTTTGTGTCATCCCGGTAAGAGTCAAAGTCTTTATGGTGACACAGAACCAGTGTGATTTCATCAGCCTCAAGAATCACTTTGATCTCTTTCTCTTCCTTCTCTCCTCTCCAACTAAACTGGCTTCCTTCTTGATGTCCTTGCCGACATCAGACCTTTGCTCTCATGTTCCCTTTGCCAGGAATGTTCTCTATTCAGATAACCACATGACTCACTCCCTTATTTTCTTCAGATCTTTGCTTCTATGCAGTCTTACTGAAATCTTCTCTGATCAGTCTATTTAGAATTGCAATCCTCAACACTGTTTCTATTCCCATATTCGTATTTTTGTTCCCATCACAGCCATCATCATCTAACATAATACACATTACAAATATTCATTTTATTTCTGGCCCTTTAGAATGCAGATTCCATTGTTTTTAATAGTTTGTTCATTGCTATATTCCCAGAGCCTCAGACAGTTGACTGGTATATAGTAGATGGTAAATAAATATTGGTTGAGAAAATGGTTCTATAGCTAGAGTGTTAGGAAGAAAGGGCTTCTGGGAGAGGAATTTACATGACCTACTCCATAAGTGAGAAGTAGAAAGCAGGACTTCCTTGGTGGTTCAGTGGTTACAACTTCATCTTCCAACACAAGGGGTAGAGATTCAATCCCTGGTTGGGGAGCAAAGTTCCCACATGCCTTGCAGCCAAAAACCCAGAACATAAAACAGAAGCAATATTGTAAGAAATTCAATGAAGATTTTTTAAAAAATGGTCCACATCAAAAAAATCTTTAAAAAAGGGGGAGAGCTTGGTATGAATAAATCCCATCCTCAAAAATTCATGAATAAGACAGAAAGCCACGGTCTCCTAATTATCACCTACTTCAGTTAGGATACAAGCCAGACATTAAGGAATCCATATGATTTCTTAGACTCTGTACATTTCTAAAAATGCTCTTTTCATAATCATCTATCCATTTCCTAATATTAATTTAAAATGTTACTTTTCTTTGTAATAGTAAGACAGGGAGGAGTTGGGGCTGCACTATGCAGAGTCCACTGAGAGATTAGATTATGGAGTTCAAGAACTGCAAAAATTAAGGCAGATGTTGACAGCCTACGTAAATCCTAAACATCTTCTATCCACAGAGCCTAAGGTAAGGGATTCAGGAGAACATGCAAGGCAGCTTGGGTCTATGACGGGCCCTCAGAGATTGAACAATGGGAAGACCTTCGGGTTGCTCCAAAATCTGGAAGCAAATGTTGCTGGTCATGGATTATGTACACATCACAGCTCTAGAGTTGTCCAAAGGTGGTAAGATGTTCCTTAATTTTCAATTTAACCCATGTTCTGGTACTGGAGCCAAAAAGGTTTTCTGATTTTTGGATCATAAAAGATTTTCTGATTTTTGGAACATTGGATTAAATCGCTGATAATTTAAGGATGGATAAAAACAAGAAGATCTCTGGTTAAAGATATGGAGATAACAAACAGAACTTAAGATAAGAAATATGAAACAGTGAATAAAGGCATCTAAAAAAAGTGTATTCATTTTCTGTGGCTGCATAACAAATTGCAATAAACATAGGTGCTCAAAACATACTAAAGGTTCTCATAGTTTCTTATCTCACTACACTGCTCAGGGTCTCACCAGCTGCAACTGAGGGGTCAGCTGGGGACTGTGGTCTCCTCAGAAGCTTGACTTGGGAAAGATTCATGTTCAAGTCTCTTCAGTTTGTTGATAGAATTCAATATCTCGTGGCTGTGGGTTCCTCATTTTGTGCAGGCTGGTGGTGGAGGGGGTCTCTAAACTCACAGAAGTTACCCCACAATTCCTCGCCACTCAGCCTTCTCAAAACAAAGCATCTTACTCCTCCAAAGCCAGCATTGGGGTCTCTCTCACTCCATTCTGCTAAGAAAGATTCTTTTACAATGTAACTTGATCACAGGAAGTGACACTCATTACCTTTGCCATTTTCTGTTGGTTAGAAGCAAGTTACAGGTTCTATCTGAACTCAAGGGGAAAGGGAACTAACTCAGCAGGGATCATTTTAGGGTGTGTCTGTCACACTCACACTAGCATCATCCTAAATCTCCAAATACTCATATTTGAGTCCTAGGCCACTCCCATACATGATAGCATCAATCTACCTGTAGCCTAAGAAATGATTCATAGATTCTAGATGCGGAATTGAACATCTAGAATTGAACAACAGCAAATCCTCTCTCTGCCTCACCATCCTCTTACAGTCCAGCATTGATTTCTCTTGCTTATACCTTCCTGAAACTTCTTAAATTTCTCCTCTTTCTCCTTAAATTTTCCCTGGTGGCTCAGACAATAAAGAATCTGCCTGCAATGCAGGAGACCCGCCCTCTCCATGGTGTCAAGGCCATTGCTATCCTCTGCTTGGACTGTTGCAATAGTTTCCTACTTGGTCTCCCTGCCTCTCTAACTCTGCCCCACCCTCCTGTTTAACCTGGACCTCACAAGGAAGCCAGAGTGTTTTCTAAAATACAAAACTAATAACAACTTAGCTATTTCCTTGTTTTTCAAAAGTTCTATGCTTTTTTTTTTCTTTTGTTCTAATTTTTTTTTCAAGAATTTCTTTTTGACATGGACCATTTTTAAAGTCTTTATCGGATTTATTACAATACTGCTTCTGTTTTATGTTTTGTTTTTTTGGCCTTGAGGCATGTGGGATCTTGGCTCCCCAACCAGGGATTGAACCTGCACTCCCTGCACTGGAAGGTGAAGTCTTAACCACTGGACCACCAGGGAAGTCATCTCTTGCTTCCACCTTGATATACTGTTTCTACTGTCTGTTACCCACCCCCCTCAACACCATATCCCCTCTCCACTCAACCAACTTGGCTTGTTTGCACTCATCTTCAGTTTCATGACTTCTGATTCTCCAAGCCTAAATTAAGCATTGCTTCTGTGTTTTCATAGAGAACCATGTACTTCCTTTATCCTGGCACTTACTGCTCTGTTAGGATCTATCTGGCCGGTTAGCTGCTAAATCTCTGAGTAACTGTTAAATGAACAAATGCCAAGTTTTCTTGAAAGCTGCTATCTTGCCATCATCCCTGATGTCTTACACTCATGTATTTTCCAGTGTTGAAAAATACAGAGTGAGAGCTCAGTTGGTAAAGAATCTGTCAGCAATGCAGGAGACCCCGGTTTGATTCCTGGGTCAGGAAGATCCACTGGAGAAGGGATAGGCTACCCACTCCAGTATTCTTGGGCTTCCCCTGTGGCTCAGCTGGTAAAGAATCTTCCTGCAATGCAGGAGACCTGGGTTTGATTTCCGGGTTGGGAAGATCCCCTGGAGAAGGGAAAGGCTACCTACTCCTGTATTCTGGCCTGGAGAATTCCATGGACTGTATAGTCCACAGGGTCGCAAAGAGTTGGACACGACTGAGCAACTTTCACTAATTAAAAATCACAGATGCAGTAATTTTTCATTTTGAGGTAAATTGAGACTTACGGAAGAGTTATGAAAATAGAGAGCTCCGTATACCTTTCACTGACATCCATGTAAAGATAATACCTTATGTAACAATGGTGCAATGATTAAAACGAACATATTAACAGTGATATTATACTATTAACCAAACTACAGATTTTATCTGGATTTTACCAGGTTTTCCAATAACGCCCCCTTTTCTCCTCTTCCAGGATACCATCCAGAATGCTATGCTGCATTCTGTATCATGTCTCCTTAGTGTCTCTATATTCTGTGACAGTTCCTCAGGCTTTCCTTTTCTCAACTTTCCTGACACTTTTAAAAAGTACTAGCCAGCTGTTTGCAGAATATCCTTCAATGTGGGTTTGTCTGTCATTAATCCATGGTTAGAGTAGGATTATACATTATTGGAAAGAATGACACTGAGGTGAATAGTACCATTTCGATATGCCTTCTACCTAGTGATTATTTAATTGATTAACTTCTTTATTTATTTATTTAATTTCCCCTTTAGTACTTGTTTAAACTGGTGCTTGCCAAGTTTTTTCACTGTAGCATTGCTATTTTTTTTCTTTTGCAATTAGCAAATATTTATTGTAGGGGAGGTCTCTTGAAACTATGCAGATATCCCATTTGGGCTTAAATTTTCACCCATAAAATCTATCCATGGTTGCCTGCAGAAATAATTACCGTGATGTGGTGGTGTTCTATTCTCCTCATTCAGTCTGTACTTATTCCCTGGAATTTTTTTGTAAAGAAGGCTTGCTATTTCTTCCTCTTTTACTTATTTACCTGGTTATTTGTTTCCATCAGTGTGGACTCAAGGATACCCATGTTATCCATTGGGTTATAGTCCATACTGTTATTGGATTTGTGTTGTTATTCACTTTGCTGGAATTCTTCCAGCTCTGGCCAGTGGGAGTCCCTGCAAGTTGGTAAATATGCCTCTCTCCTGTCCTATTTCTCAGCACTTCCTTACTTTCTGGTGCCACAAGACACTCACCTTTCATTCGCCTGGCTCTGCCTTGGGACCCCTTCCCCGAGGGATTCCAGTTCCTTTCAGTACAGAATTATACCTGTTCCTCCGACACTGTGACAGTCTTACCTGTGTACTCATTCCCACATTCCCCACAGTGGGGTCCCCTCTTCTGTTTTCTTCAAAAGAAGACACACTTACAATGAGTTTTAGTAAATTCTATGCGTCCAGGACACGATAATGGAGACATGGCAGGACAGTGGAGCAGAAAGAGCACTGAACCTAGAGCTGAGAGATATTTCCAATAATCTGGCATTTTGACTCTGGGTCTGGATTGGAATGAAAAGATATTGTAAGTAAAGGAAATGATGAATATTATTTCAAGTGAGAGAAATCTGCCTGTGAACACTTGGCTATTATTTCACCTTTCTTTCTCACGTTCTCAAATTTCAGAGGCAGGCAAACAATTCCAGTTATTGTTGTTGTTCAGTTGCTAGGTCATGTCCAACTCTTTGTGAGCCCATGGATTGCAGCATGCCAGGCTTCCCTGTCCTTCACTATCTCCTGGAGTTTGCTCAAACTCATGTCCCTTGAGTTGGTGATGACATCCAACCATCTCATCCTCTGCCACCCTCTTCTCCTTTTGCTTTCAGTCTTTCCCAGGATCAAGGTCTTTTCCAATGAGTCAGCTCTTCGAGTCAGGTGGCCAAAGTATTGGAGCTTCAGCTTCAACATCAGTCCTTCCTATGAATATTCAGGGTTGATTTCTTTAGGATTGACTGGTTTGATCTCCTTGCAGTCCAAGGGACTCTTAAGAGTCTTCTCCAGCACTACAATTCAAAAGCATCAATTCTTCAGCACTCAGCCTTCTTTATGGTCCAACTCTTACATCCATACATGACTATTGGAAAAACCATAGCTTTGACTATATGAACCTTTGTTGGCAAAGTGATATCTCTGCTTTTTAGTACTCTGTCTGGGTTTATCATAGCTTTCCTTCCAAGGAGCAAGTGTCGTTAAATTTCATACTATTTTTATACTATAAAATGGCATGAATGGGGGGAAAAGGCTTGCTTCTTTTTCTTCTCGACTTTCCCACCCTTCTTTCAAGAGAATCTGAACCTGAGATTTTCTATTTGCCAGCAGGAAAAAAAAGGTAAGTACCTTTACAAGAACAATCAAAACAATGACTCACAAACTCAGTGCAGGGATTTAAGATTATTTCCCTGGTTTGAGAACTTTGGGGATTATGTTATATTATTTGCTGAAGGGTGAAAAAGAAACTGTGTGGAGCTGGACAGCCACGCTTGCCTGACATGCATTTACAGGATCCAGGCTGGACTCTAGACAACAAACCCTGACTTCCTTCAGCAACACATTCCAGGCCTGCTGTGCCTGGAGCAAAGGCAGAAGGCATTCCAGGACGATCGTAAATGATCCTTTTCAAGTCCCTAGAAACGGATCTCTTTAAACACCCTTTTCCTATCCCCTCTCACATATGGTCTGCTGCTCCTCAGCTCCCCACATTCTCCTTCCAGAACCTATGCTTTTGACAGTAGGCTTTATTAGACTGAATGTTTTTAATTAAGAGAGAAAAAAGAAGTTTTCTGATCTCCTGGAAAAAATAAAACTGGTGTTCAAGTGAAATCTGTATGAGGAATGCTTTACTCTTTTACGGGCATTTCATTAGCTCAGACTCATGCACCGTATATACAGTCGTGGTGTCGTTTAAGAGCCTGGATCTCATCTTTTCCAGGAATGCTTCGCATGATGTCCAGTTGGCAGTTACCAAGAAAGAAGTCCTCAGCTTTATTGGCTACAGCAATGCTGCTGACAACAGCAGGATCTCTTGCTACGTCAATTTTTCAACTTCTGGTTGCTTCAGGATATTGGGTTGATGGTATGACTACTGAGAACTTGATGAAATCCACAGAAAAAATCACATCGTTGATGTTATGTTCTCCAGCCATGATTTTCATGCATGAATGCATGCATGCATGCTCAGTCGTGTCCAATTCTTTGTGACTCCAAGGACTGTAGCCCACCATGCTCCTCTGCCCATGGGATTCTCCAGGCAAGAATACTGGAGTGGGCTGCCATTTCCTCCTCCAGGGAATCTTCCCAACCCAGGGATCAAACCCAACTCTCCTGCATCTCCTGCATTGGCAGGCAGATTCTTTCCCCCTGAGCCACCTATGAAGCCCATTATTTCTATAACCAACTCAAAATGCACTACCTCAGCAAAACCACTTTCCAGTTGCCAGATGGTATGCAGTAACTTATGTCAAGGAGTCATCCTTTACATACATCAGAAATGGAGTTTGGGGGATTGCTTTGGTTTTGAAATAGCCTATCTATATTATCTTCAAGAATACACTGCATGGAAAAGTTTAATGCAACAACCAGAAAGCTAGAGAGCTTCTCAAATGAATGCTTGCAAAATGACTTGGGTCTAGCCCTTCTGAACATCATTAGAGTCATGGCTAATGAACAAACAAGTGTTGAAATGGAAAGATTCTAATTAGCCACCTGGAGATGGTGGCAGAATTGAGATTCCCATATTGTCTTCAGGAGTAAGGTCCTGCTTTGGGTAAGGTCCCATACAGCTGAGAATGAATCTAAGGTGACAGAAAAGGAATGGGGTGTCAATGCTATAGGACCATCTCACCCACTCCCCTTCCCACCTCACACACAAAGGGTGCTACCTTGAATGCCAAGTGTGCCTAATTAGGAAATGAACAGCTGAATCAACAGAGGTCATTGTTAATCTCTCAGTAGCTTCTGCCCACTCATTTTTTTTTTCCTGCTAAGTAGGTGGCCTTCACTCTACATTATGAATGATTGTGCATCCTGGTTCTGTAGCCATCCATAGAAAAATCTCCATTTACCTTGTTAACTCACAGCAAACTTGGCTGTGGGTTATTAATTTTTTTTCTCTTGTTGGTTTAATTAATTACCCACATCCATCAGCATTTATTTGTCTCAAATTGAACTGAGGTCAAAAGAAAATCAGTTCAGGAAGGTGGGAGGAAACCAACATGGGTTGCCACAGGGCACCACACTGAGGAAGCAGCTACCCGGAAATTATTTCACTGATAATGGATACACTGCTCATATGTCATCCTCCTGTCCAGAAGGCTCACAGCTTCTGTTCTGTCCCATGCTCCTGTCCCCTGATCATGGCTTAAATTGGACAACAGAAGGCGAAGAGCCACTCAGTCAGATGGTTTTAGATTTTGCATATTGTGAGACACATTACAGGCTAAACAGACAAGCATGTGGATGGGATATAGCCATATCCACCCATGAAACTCAGTGGCCTGCAAACAAGCCCCATGAAAGCTGAGTGTGTGAGCCCTAACCACCTGAAGAATATGATCCCATCACTTCCTGCCTCCTTTTAGGACATTTAAAAATCCAAGAAAGGGGTTGCTACTCCTTCACAAGTTTGCATAAGTGAGACCTCTCTAGTCAGTGATTTGGTGAATAGGAATCATCTTGAGTCGAATGAGAAAGCAGCCCAGGAGGAAAGATGCTGTGAGAAGGAGCACACCACCTTTCCCAATAAAAGGGTGTGGAGGCAGAGCTTTTATTTATTTACAAGAGAAAAAGAACATGTTGTTCTGCCCAGGCAGAGTTTTTCTGATGGAAGAGTCGACCCTGGCTTCTCGGAAAGAGATAATTAACATTATCAGCTTGTTACAAGGTTGGCAGAAATATGCAAGAAAAATGACACCTTGTCTGCATTATCCTTTTCCCCTGAACAAGTATTTCTCAAACAGATGCAACCCCATACTTGGGCTTCATATTAAAGTGAAGCCATGCTCAAGTTTAAAGCCCTGGCAGAAAGGTCAATCAGGTCTTCTGCTACAGAGGCTGTGAATCTTACACAAAAATATATGCTAAGAGTCAACTCAAGTAAACACATTTGAAGGGAAAGCTTTCTGATGTCTTGTGAGCTCTTGGTTTACACTGAAAGCAAAACCCACCTCTCTGGGCTGAGAAATGGTTTTGAAAGACCTTTAGAAGTGGTGATTCACCAATTCATTCGGAGAAAGGTATTTTATACATAACAATACTGCAGAGGAGAAATTATTCTTCAGCATTCATAGCACAGTTAATATTTTAGAAATACTTCGTGATCTTTAATTGCTGCCACTGAAACAAAACAATCTGAGGTGAGACTGAGAAGAGACATAAGAAAGGTTAGGAATCATATAACAACCATACGTACTCGAGGGATCACAAACCTCCTGGACCACAGACCAATCACATCAGTTTCATATACAATAACAATTGCTCACATTGGCAGAGTACTTATTCATTATCAGCTGCCGTTCTAAGGATGTTCATGGATTCTTCCACTTAGTACTTACAGTGATAACAGAAGCAGTCATTTATTCTCCAAATGTTTATTTAGCACCTACAAAGTGTCAAGACTTGCCAGGTGGTTCAGTGGTAAAGAGTCCTCCTGCCAGGGCAGGAGACGTGAGTTTGATCTCTGGGTCTGGAAGATCCCCTGGAGGAGAAAATGGCAACCCACTCCGGTAATCTTGCCTGAAAAATCCCATGGACAGAGGAGCCTGGTCAGTTACAGTCCAGGGGGTGGGAAAGAGTTGGACTGTGGCTTAGCCACTAAACAACACAAACAATGTGTCAAACCTAGTCTGGGGGCTGGGGCTATTGTACAGATCAACACACACACAAAGGCCTGCATTCTGTAACTCAGATTCTAGCATAGCCAGGATTTGAATCCAAAGAGCCTAGCTGCTGGGCTGTAAAATCATCAGAGTTATTAGCAGGTGTCACAATGAAGCATCTTTTGGGGGACCAATGAGAATCTCTTAGATTGCCAAGAGTTAAATGTGAAGCAATTGGGAGAGATGTGTGTTCTGTGACCAGTGTGGCTGGATTACTGAGACTGAGCTCACGTCCATGGGAATAGTTGGAGCAGGGCCTGAAACAAGAGAGCTGGTGTTTGGAATCAGCCAACCTGGGTTCAAGTTCTGGCTTTGCCATTTATACCACGGATGCTTAGGGGCAAGTTGTTAAACCTTTCTGAGTATCATCTGGAAGACAGAAATTATAACAAGAGCTGCAATTCCTGTGCTGTGGCGAGCTATTACATGAGATAAGAGAAATAAAATACTGTGCCAAATGCCTGGAATTATAGAAAGTAAACTATTCTGGGACTTCCCTGGTGGTCCAGCAGTTAAGACTCTGAGCTTCCACTGCAGGGGGCACAGGTATGATCCCTGGTTGGGGAACTAAACTGAAAGAAGGCATCTTGGAATGTCGGCCCTGCACTGGATAAATGCCTGACTGCACAGACTGAGGGGAGTGGAGGTCTCCGGCCCATCTGTCTTCAGCGTGCGTGTGCATGGATGTAGGCAATAGAGAGAGAAAGACGGCACACCGCCCTGCATTACCCAGGGGCACTGAAAGGGAGGTCCCTGTGTCAAGGAGCCTGAGTGTTTCATCCCCTATCATCAGCTCTTTGGGTCTCTGTCTTCAACATGACCCGGTCACCCAGGGCTCATTGAAAGCAGAGATGCTTGAAGCTCACTTATCACTTTGTCCATGAGGCCATTTCTTGGTCTGGCTGCTCTACCCCTGGGGCCTCGGTCCTCTTTCATTTACAACCCCTGTACCTAACTTTCTGTGCTTTCTATCTTCCTGTCCTCTCTCTTCATGGGGATGCTTCCACGGGTCAGTCCATATGGTCTGATCTGTTAGTAGTCTCCTCTCCGGGCAGTACTCATAGGCAACTCCCTTCTTTACCAAGAGGGATGCAGGATTCAAGTCTTCTCAGGTCATGCCTCACCCAAGTGATCGCTCAAGGCGATTCCCTAAACTTGGAAACTAACCAGCTAGGATTCTTCAGGATATTGGTCATCCCCATCCACTTGGTCACCCTCAAGTCTGATTTGGCCTTCATTCGTGAGTTTTCACAGGCTTCCGTGGTGACTCAGATGTAAAGAATCTGCCTACAGTGCAGGGTTGGATCCCTGGGCTGGGAAGATCCCCTGGAGAAGGGAATGCCTACCCACTCTAGTATTCTTGTCTAGAGAATTTCATGGACAGAAGAGCCTGGTGGGCTATAGTCCACAGGGTCACCTTCCAGAGTCTATCCATAATTCTTAGCTAAATTTCACCTTCTTCTACCCTCAAAGCCAGCTGCATTACATATCTGTGTCTATTTCTTCTTATTCACATTTCCTCTTAATCTTGGCCTCTGACCTCAGCCTGGAAAGGTTCTTCAATGTCAGGGAGTCATGTGACTCCCTATTAAGCTGGGCACACCTGAATAATCTAGGATAAACTCCCCAGTTAAGGTTCATAACTTCAACCATACCTGTAAAGTCCCCCTTGCCCTGTAAGGTAACATATTCACAGATTCTGGAGATTAGGACATCTTTGGACATCTTTGTAAAGATCTACAGATTTATACATCATTGTAAAGATGTACAGATTTGCACATCTTTTGGGGTCATTATTCCACCCATTGCATTTCCTCTCTCTGGCCCCTAAAGGGAATTCTTTGTGCAAATATATTCATGCCATCCTAACATCCTTAATATTTTCAATGCATTCCAGTATCTACTCAAAGTCCAAAAATCCCAAATCAAAAGTCTGGAATCTTATTATCTATTTCAGATAAACCAGGATAGCTGAGGCTCTAGGTGGCAACATAAGGGAGCCTTTTTTCCAATATGAGTGTTTTGAAATAACTCAATTGCTGTTTCTATAGTTTACATATTTTATCAAGGTTTCCACTTGGTGATGAAACTGTATTTGGAAGTGTTTTTGTATTGAAAGTGTTTTTTTTTTTTTTTCATGTCCCACCATGCCCACTGTAGACAATTATTATCTTCCCATTCTGACTACAACTCTCTGCTCCCAGGGTAGAGCTAGTTACATGTTTTTTTCTGATATTCCTATTTTCTAGGTTCGTGCTTGTCACATATGGAAGGAAATGCTAAATATGAGACTAAATAGAGACTAAATATTAAACCCACTAGTATCTTAAAATTTTTCATGAGTTTAAAATGTAGAAAATACAGCCATTCATAATTGGTTGAGGTTCAGATTTTCTGAACTAGCACTCTTAGCTAACACACAGACACACACATATAGATACACAGTCACATACACACACACTCACCAGATAACAGTGGAGATTTGAAAATTATCTAATTTGATCTAATGGCTAGTCCAGTATCTTTAAAATGGGGAACTTGAAGAAATCAGTTTTGTTTCTAACTTTATCAATACATCTTTATAGAAACAGCATTCCAAGATTAAAATGAACTTGATATTTTCTGGCAAATTCTTTTTGCTTGCATGAGTCTCTCAATAAAATGAAATCCTTTCACTCCAATAAAATTACTCTACAGTAATTCTTGAGCCATTCAAACTAGAACACATTAGAAATAAAACCTATTACAGTGTGAATGCTATTGGCACTGAGCACAAGGGTGTTAGACTTGACTGAGCAGACAGACAAAGGTATTTGGGAGATTATAACGAACATACTGGGGGCTTTCCTGGTGGCCCAGGGGTAAAAGAATCCTCCTGCCAATGCAGGAGATGAGGGCTTGATCCCTGGTCCTGGAAGGTCCCTAGAGAAGGAAAGGGCAACTCACTCCAGTATTCTTGCCTGGGAAATCCCATGGACAGAGGAGCCTGGAGGGCTATAGTCCATAGGGTCATAAAAGAGTTGGACATGGTATAGCAACCGAACAACAACAATGAATAAAGCAGAGGTGACCGAGTTAAATAAAAGTGTTCACTAACTAACTATGAAAATGCTACACGGCATAAATAAAAGATAATACCCCCCCAAAAAAATCTTATTTCATTACACCTTAAATAAAACACAATTAACAAAAGCTCATGTTTCCTCGTGATGGTTGGTTTGAGAAATTTCTGAATTCATATGGAACAAAATCTCCTTTTCACTGAATCTGAGAAAAATGACTTAAGAAAATAGTATGTAAAGTTTCCACTTTTCCATCAAGGCTATTTATAGCAATTATTCACCCAAAACACCACCATCATAATGTAATTTTGAATAACAAATTACAGAATCAAAAACAATCATCAGTGATGATGACAGTGGTCCCTTTGCCTTTATAAGTATCCTAGTCTTCAATATTTATTGACCTATAAGTCTCCAGCAATAATTAATTATGAATTATTCATAGCAGATAAAAGATCTCCAGTTATCTGATGGGATCCAACCCTACCCAATCTGCCCTCATAAAATGTTTGAAGGCTTCTGGCATTTTGCCCTGTGTAGGAGCCTGTCTTTCAGCTATTTGGTTCACAAGAACATCTTGTATTTCGGTGGAGGAAAAAAACACCCTCCTATTGTGATAAATAATGAAGAAACTCTGCAATCCAATATTTTTAACACATCCCATCATTTAAAATTTTTGACTTGACTATCTATTTTCCTTAATGTTGACATCCCAAGACTTGCACATTTTAAAATATCTTCTGAGTTTTGCTTTTGGTGCCCTTCCAGGTCAAATTATTAATGTATCCTCCCTTCCCACTGAGGATATTTAACACACTTCACATTTTTCACATATTCAATGTTAAGCTCTCCCATCTTTCTTTACAACTTCCACTTTCCTCCAGTAACACCTTCTTCACATACAGTTGTGCCTCCAAGTCCAATAAGAGGTTTTAGCATGAAATCATAGGCAGAATTTGGAATAGAAATATTATTTTTAAAACTGAGCTAAAGAAAACTGTAATATAAAGCTAGAAGATCTCTTGGTAGTTTAATCACAGTTTCCTCTGTACTGATTCTTCATTTTTCCTTAGTAATGGTTCCAGTGAAGTGAAGCACTTTTCTTTTTTCTTTAAGAAATGCATTCATTTTCTTTTTTTTAATTATTTTATTCATTTTTAAATTTTTGGCCACACCCTGTGGCATGTGGGACCTTAGGTCCCTAACCAGGAATTGAACCCATGTTCCCTGAATTGAAAACTGGAGTCTTAATTACTGGCCACCAGGGAAGTACCCTAAAGTACTTTTCATGCATGTGTGCATGTGTGATCACTCAGTCATGTCCCACTCATTGCAACCCCATGGACTGTAGCCCGCCAGGCTCCTCTGTCCCTGGGATTCTCCAAGCAAGAATACTGGAGTTGGCTGCCATTTCCTCCTTCTGGGGCTCTTCCTGAACCAGGGATCCAACCCGCATCTCCTGTGGCTTCTGCATTGACAGGCAGATTCTTTACCACTGAGCCACCTGGGAAGCCCAGAGTACTTTTCATAGATACTGATTAATCTAAATGAAAGTTACCAAGTAACAGGGAAGAGAAGACAAGAGAAGGAGAAAGGAAGAAGGCATTCTCTGAGCATCTACAACTCTGGCCTGGCATTTTGTTAGACATTTTTCAAGTACTGAGGATAAAAGCACAGACACAGGAGACAAACCGCCTGGGTTTGAATCTTGATTCTGCTGGAGTCCCGTCTCTACCTGTAAGACCCTGGGCAACTTATTTATATCCTCCTCAATCTCCCCATCTGTTAAGAAGGGATAATAATAGGCCCAGTTCATAGAAGAGTGGCAATGATTATATGAATTCATATGTGTCCAGTCCTCCAACAGCGGTTGGCTTATAGTCAATGCTATAAGCATTAGCTAATTATTATGATTGCTGGTTATCATCAGATCTCACATGGGTTTGGTGCACAACAGCCCTAATAGAAGATGCTTATTATCCTCTGCATTTTACTGAAGACAAAACTGAAGTGCACCAAAGTTAAGCAAGCTGACCACACACACAGTTAACATATGGCCTGTCAGGCTCCAAACCTGTGTTCTTGCCACTGAAGGGAAATGAGGGCTGAAGAGCTGGCACTGGGGAGCTTTAAAAGGGCCTTTCCTGCAACTGAATCAGCAGGATTCCCAAAGCTCTTCACTCTCCCTAAGCATTATCCAGGTCCTATCCCATTCGTTTATCACTTGGTTATCCGTTTTCCCCTCCTAACTCCAATATTAATGACATATGTGAATTGGTATGAAGAAAACATCATAATTTTGAAAGATAAGAAACGAGAGAGAATCTTAAAAACCCCAATGAACGTACAGTATTTCAGTCTCAATGCCTCCCTCAAAACCTCTCCAAGTACTTCCCACTGATCTTTCTCTCTCTTTTTAATCCCTATAGCACATATGGCCTGAATTCAACTGCTAGAATGCCATCTTATGTACAGTTTAAGACACTAACTTGCACAGATCTCAACAAATATAATTTCTGATAGTATATTTACTTATCGAATTTCACCTTTTAAAAACTCATGATGAGATCTGAGTAAACCCCTTTCAGCCAAGGATGGACAAATTTGAACCTCAACAAGAATGACTACAGTAAAATAAAATACACATCATGACTACATGAGGACAGCAAAAACCACAGAAGAGTGAAGATGTATCACTTTTTGAGAAAGAAAAGGAAACAACTTATTATTCTGACAGCTGATAATAGTAAGAAGTAAGCAATTTTTTTCTATCTTTTCTGTATAAACTGAACTTCATAGTAGCAAAGTAGTTGTTAAGAGGAAGTTTCTTTTTATAAAAAAAATACTACAACTAAAGTAAAAATAGATATGGACCTCTTCCATCACCAGAGAAATTTCTATGGAAAGTGCTGTTCTAGAAAGCATAACTCTAGACAATGAACGTCAATTTCTACCAGACACTGATTGACAGAGCTACATAATAGCACCTTGCAAAACAGACAAATAAAAACCTGAATAAAATAAATCCTCTGGATCTAACTACCAATTTCCTGTGTTTACAGGAAATACAGGGGACAGAGGACTGTTACACAACATTATGAGGATCCAGTCAGCAAAGTCCAAAGATTGTGGATCAACGACCAGAACAAATGATGCACTTTTCTTAACAAAAATAAACCTCAAAAACTGATGGAGGAGGAAACTTAAACCTCATAATTTTTTTGTGTGAAATGAAAGAAACATATCAAACAAAATTACAATTCACAGCCCTTATTAAAAGCCTGTTTCAAACAAACTGCAAAATAAATAATTACAAATTTTAAAACAATTGAAGTCTCTCCTTCTGTATTGCTCTCCCATTGTCTTTTCAAATGGACCCTGAGACTGAATGGTGTTAAAAATCAATCATTCTAAGAGTTGCACTTAGTTGTATCCATATTATACAACTGATACCCTGTCCATGTCAGTTTCCTGGTTTTGATCACGTGCTGTAGTTATATGAGGTACTGTAATCATTGTGGGGAACTTAGGTGAAGGGTATACAAGTGCTCTCTGTCTGTTTCCGCAACTCTGACAATTTTCTAAAAATATTTCAAGACGTAAATCGATGAGATGGTTGGATGGCCTCACTGACTCAATGGACATGGGTTTGGATGGACTCCAGGAGTTAGTGATGGATAGGGAAGCCTGGCGTGCTGCAGTTTTGAGGTCACAAAGTGTCGGACACAATTGAGCAACTGAACTGAACTGAAATTTGTCAAAATCCATCAATGGGCTAGAAACCACCACCAGCTGATTTCTAGTCAGACAGGTCCAACAAAACATTAAGGTCCTTGAAGACAAGGACAATCATAGAGTTCTCTGAACTTCCACAAACACTGGCATTTTATTGGGAATATGATGGGAAGGTGGAGAGGGTGGAAGAATTGGGGACATAGAAGGAATTTCACAAATCTCTGTAAATTGATAAGTGGGAGACATTAAGAAATCATGGGTTAAATTTTGGGACTCAAGTACTTAAATGTATGGTTACTGTCCTCCTGATTTCACCTCTTTTTGGAACACTGCTAGAAAAATAAATTCAAGATATAAAACATTTGAACGGAAAAACAGTCCCAGGCATTGGAACAGACAACCATTACTCACACTACCAAGTGTGGCTGAGTCTTCCTTTAAAACATCTAACTCAACACATGTTGCCAAATGACTAGGAAGCTGGCTCAGTTATTAGGTTCAGTTGTAATTTATGAGATTCTTAATGCAAAAAGAAGTCAAATGCTTTTCAGACAGATACATATTCCCAATTTTTTATTCTAACTTTAAAATTTTTGGCTTCACCTCCTAAATGACTACCCAATGGCATAAAACAAAAGAGGGCTTTTGAAAAATATTTTTTTAAAAAAACAGGAAATGCATCATCAAGAAAAAGATGTTATCTTTCAATCCAAAACAGTGGAAACTCATGAACTTTTCTCAACATTGCAGTTCTGCCTATACAACCATTGCATAAATTTTATAAATGCCACTGTCAGCAAATGATTGAAAATTATTTTTTCCAAATGTTGGAGAAAGAATAATTATTGTATATTCATTAAAGCTAATCTGCATTAGTGGGCTTTCTCTCGTTGCGGTGCATGGGCTTCTCTTGTGGAGTGCAGGCTCTAGAGCATGTAGGCTTAGTAGTTGTGGCATGCTGACTTTATCTAGTTGTGGCTCACAGGCTTAGTTGCCCTGTGGCAGGTGGGATCTTGGTTCCCCAACCAGGGATTGAACCCACATACCCTGCATTCTTAACCACTGGACCACTAGGGAAGTCCCCAGCATGGTTTAATAAACTCAAGCTTATCAGGTTCAATTCCTACGTGGTCTATTTACCTTTTCTCAGTATAATATTTGGTACCATGGTCTTGGACCATATTTAATTCCCAGACTTTAGTAGTATAGCCCAACCTACCCCTGTGGTGGTGGTGCTTTAGTCGAGAAGTTGTATCTAACTCTTGTGACCCTATGTAGCCCACCAGGCTCCTCTGTCCATGGGATTTCCCAGGCAAAAATACTGGAGTGGGCTGTCATTTCCTTCTCCAGGGGAATTTTCCTGATCCAGGGAGCAAATCTGGGTCTCCTGCACTGCAGGCAGATTCTTTTATTAACTGAGCTACCAGGGAAGCCCTAATCTACCCCTACTATTGCCAAATAGCTCAAGGTATCATCTTAAAAACAAAGGTCAGTATGTCACTGTTTTTGAGGCTTACACTGTTTTATGTTTTAAACAAAACTTATCTTGCTATGAAGAGAATAAAAAGTCTACTCTTAAGAAACTACAGAAAAGTCTCACATTTGCTCTGCCCCAGTAGAGTATTTTTGGCTCACCTAGTCTACTCCCACTAGAATATTAGCTTCATGAGGGCAGAAAGATTGTCTGTTTTCTTTACCTTTGTATCATCGGTTACTCATGACATTCCTGGCACTCAATGTTTATTACCTGCAGCTCACAAAAAGTTACATGCCTTTTCAAAGCTGAAAACACCTATTTCAAATGGAAACTGAACACTCCGCAAACTTAAACAATGGTTCGCAAAATGTGGTCCCCAGACTAGCAGTACCAGCATCCTCTTGGAATTTGTTAGCAATACAAACGCTCGAGCCCTACTGAATCAGAACCTCAGGGATGGAGGCCTGAATCTTATATTTTAACAAGTCTTCCATGTGATTCTAGGAGGCCTCCCTGGTGGCTCAATGAAAAGAATCTGCCTGCCAATGCAGGAGACACTGGTGCGATCCCTGGGTCAGGAAGATCCCCCGGAGGAGGAAATGGGAACCCACTCCAGTATTCTTGCCTGGAGAATCCCGTGGACAAAGGAGCCTGATGGGCTACAATCATGGGGTCACAAAGAGTCAGATATACCTGAGCGTGCATGCGCACATGCACACACACACACACATACACACACACACACACACCCCCCTCAACTTATCCTGAGGCAGATTGAAGTTTGGTATCTCTACCCGTATAACCCAATGGAGAGAACTCTTTCCCAAAGTCATCTCTGATTTGCATCACATAAGTGAAAGAGGAGAGTGAAAAAGTTGGCTTAAAGCTCAACATCCAGAAAACTAAGATCACAGCATCCGGTCCCATCACTTCATGGCAAATAGATGGGGAAACAGTGGAAACAGCGGCTGACTTTATTTTTTTGGGCTCCAAAATCACTGCAGATGATGATTGCAGCCATGAAATTAAGAGACGCTTACTCCTTGGAAGGAAAGTTATGACCAACCTAGACAGCATATTAAAAAGTAGAGATATTACTTTGTCAACAAAGGGCCGTCTAGTCAAAGCTATGGTTTTTCCAGTGGTCATGTAAGGATGTGAGAGTTGGACTCTAAAGAAAGCTGAGCACCAAAGAATTGATGCTTTTGAACTGTGGTGTTGGAGAATACTCTTGAGAGTCCCTTGGACTGCAAGGAGATCCAACCAGTCCATCCTAAAGGAAGTCAGTCCTGGGTGTTCATTGGAAGGACTGATGTTGAAGCTGAAACTCCAATACTTTGGCCACCTGATGCGAAGAACTGACTCATTTGAAATGACCCTGATGCTGAGAAAGATTGAGGGCGGGAGGAAAAGGGGACAACAGAGGATGAGATGGTTGGATGGCATCACTGACTCGATGGACAAGGGTTTGGGTAGACTCCGGGAGTTGGTGATGGACAGGGAGGCCTGGCATGCTGCGGTTCATGGGGTCGCAAAGAGTTGGACATGACTGAGCAACTGAACTGAACTGAAGCTCAATTATTTTAGTACAGAACATACATACATACCCTGGAATGTGACTAGAAAATGACTTTCTGTATGGAATAGATATTTGGACCAATAAGAGTGTATGACTGTTATGCCCTTTATATAACAAGATGCCTTGAATCCTAAGACAAGAATGTGAGAAACAAAAAATGTTAAATAAAATGGCAAACAAGGGATTATAACTGCAAGGCTTTCTCCCAGACAACCTATTTTATGGCACATCTAAACAGAACTTAGTTAATGAACATAGAAGTAATGTGATATGGTGTTAATGTCCTCACATCAAGAGCCAACGAGCTTTGTTTTTCTTTACTAGCGGAAAATAATCCAAAAAACTTCACTGGGATCCTTCATCATTTCGATGAGCTAAATAATACGAAAGTGGAAAATTCTACGATTCAATAAGAGCATCCAGGGCCTAAAATGTTCCAAAACCAACATATTTCTAGATGACAGAAGGGAGAGAAGGATGATACAGATGCTGTATCCAAAAGGCTCCTGACAGGCTGGAAGAATGAATTAAATTTAACAAAACAGTATTTAAGGGGACAAAATTAACTTCTATTCCTGAATGACATATACATACCCTCAGTTATAGGCTTGGGAAGACTTGACTCAGCAACAGCGTATACATATATATACATACATACATATGTATACATACATAGCAAAATACATATAAAAGAACATATATACTTCATTTGCTGTACACATTCCATGAGTCAGCACTGTGCCCATCGTCACTGTAAAAGCAACAGTGACCTTAGAATGTCTAAGCAGAAGCAAAGGATCTAGTATCAGGACCACACCTGTGCTCTGATCTGGACTGGGCATCCCACATCTGAAACGCCTGCACTCATTTCCAAGCCCCACACTTCATGGAATGCACAGCTGGAATAGGACAGAAAGGATGATGCTGTGACCAGAGACTGTGATGTCTGCAGAGCAAATGAAAGACCCGCTGAGTACTAGACGATGGAAGAGAAAACTCGGGCATGGGTGGAGGCAGGCTATGCATGCGTTCGTGCTCAATCCTGTCGGACCTGACCCTATGGATTGTAGCCCAATGGACTCCCCTGTTCATGGAATTTTCCAGGCAAGAACACTGGAGTGGGTTGCCATTTCCTCCTCCAGGGGTTCTTCCCAACCCAGGGATCGAACCCAAGTCTCTTGCATTGCAGGCAGATACTTTACCATCTGAGCCACCAGGGAAGCCCCAGAATACTGGAGTGGGTAGCCTACCCCTTTGCCAGGGGATCTTCCTGATCCAGGAATCAAACCAGGGTTTCCTGCATTGCAGGCAGATTCTTTATCAGCTGAGCTACCAGAGAAGCCCCCAAAGGCATGATAGCTGTCTTCAAATATGTTCAGGGCTATCTTAAGGAAGAGGGATCTAAAGCGCTATATGGAACTCTCCACTCCAGCATTCTTGCCTGGGAAATCGCACGAACAGAGGAGCCTGAAGGACTACAGTCCATGGAGACGCAGAGTCAGACACAACTTAGCGACTAAACAATAACAGTGGAACTTTAAGGGAGTTAAACTAATGAGTAAAAGCTGACGAACAGCCTTTGGTTCCAAAGAAGGTAAAATAACAAACTGGAAGACTTGAGATTGCTTCATGAGACAGTTTGGCTAGGCTCTAGGACCCAGTTATTCAATCAAATCTTGCAGTAAAGCTATTGTGTAGAGATGGTTAACATTTACAATCAGTTGACTTAAACAAGGAAGATTATTCTTATTAATGTGGGTGGGCCTCGTTCAATTATTGGAAGGCTTACAGTACAAAAACTGAGGTTTCCCAGAGTCAAAGAAATTCTGCTTTGAGACTGCAATATTCACCCCTCCCTGAGTTTTTAGTCTGCTACCTTCCTTTACAGATTTCAGTCTTGCTAGCCCAAATAAATACAGACATTACATAATTTGTGCAAGTGAGTGTATGTCCTATTAGTTCTGTTTCTCTGGAAGACTATAATTGATACAGTTGCCCAAGAATGGAATGGTCTATTTCCCATCATGATGAGTTCCCTTCACCCAAGATAGTCAAAGGCAGGTGAGGAAACCACTTTGGTTATGATAAAGAGACCATTTAAAATATGTGATTCTTGGACTTCCCTGACAGTCCAATGATTGAGACTCCATGCTTCCACTTCACAGGGGCAGGGGTTTGATCCCTGGTTGGGGGACTGAGAACCCATTTGCCTCACAGAGTGGCTTCCCAGGTGCCGCTAGTGGTAAAGAACCCACCTTCTTTACAGGAGACTTGAGATTCGATCCCTGGGTCAGGAAGATCTCCTGGAATAGGAAATGGCAACCTGCTGCAGTATTCTTTCCTGGAGAATTCCACGAACAGAGGAACCTGGCAGGCTACAGTCCGTGGGGTCACAAAGAGTTAGACATGACTAAGCACGAATGCACACGCACACGTGCATATAGATATGATTCTTGATGAAATTATGTAGCATGTATAGACCACATGGTATTTTTAGTATTAGTTGCTCAGTAGTGTCCGACTTTTTGCGACCGCATGGACTGTAGCCCGTTAAGCTCCTCTGTCCATGGGATTCTCTAGGCAAAAATACTGGAGTGGGTTGCCATTTCCTCCTCCAGGGGACCTTCCCAACTGTACATAAAGGAGACTGCATTAATGTGCATTACAGGATACCCCACGTTAACCTGTTATAGAGAACTGTCTCTTGAGTCTTTAAATTTTATACTAATTCTATACCTCTGGCTGGCCGATTGTTTCTCTATTTAGGTTTTAAGGTGAATGACCTGGTGCTATTTGTTTCCATCAACCTGATTGTGAATTTAAAGGCACAGTTGAAATGTCGATTTTTCTTGCTATCCTCAGAAAAGATTGCTGCAAATCTACTCTATGATTCTCATTCTTTTCAGTTTATAATACAAACAGCTTATTATTTTTTTGCAACCTATGTCTTATAATAAAGCAGTGCTGAAAAATTAAATAGAAGAAAGTTCAGTTGCCATATAGGCTACGAAAATGATTTGCCAGTGGTGATTTTTAAGTTTGATTCTAAATAGATTTACGAAGAATGGCACTTGGAAGACATGGTTCAAATTTTGCTATTTAAGGTATCTTGAAATTATAGGCTTACTCTCCCTAACATTTCAAAAAGTGTAGAGCTTAGGCTCTTAGGGGTATAGCAGTGATAAAACCTTTCACAATCATTTCTATAAAGCAATATTTCACAGTTTTCTCTCTCCAATGGTTCTCTAATATACTTGTAGAAGGAAGGCAATGGAAAACCAAAAATAAAAATAGCTGAGCTCTCCACAATTGGGCTTCCTGCCTACTTTCCCTGTTCAAAGAAGAAAGGAGACACCATCTTGCAATAGAGGCTTCATAGACAACTGGGCTTCTCCAGTGACAGTTGGCATTTGATGACCACACAGTCCAACTCAATTTATTCAGTGTATTGAGGATACTGTCTTCACCTGCTCTGGGGACATAATAAAGAGCAGAAATAGCTACTCTGCGTTTTTAGAATGTATATGAATCCTGTACCATGAGCAAGCTATTCTAGAACACAGAGTTGGTATTAAACACATACTTGTTGAATGAATAATTGAATGAATGAACAAAAGCATAGTTTAAGATTATAGGGAAACATATAGATACATGCGGGCTTCCCTGATGGCTCAGATGGTAAAAGATTCTGCCTGCAATGCAGGAGACCTGGGTTCAATCCCTGGGTCAGGAAGATTCCCCAGAGAAGGAAATGGCAACCCACTCAACTATTGTTGCCTCGAGAATTCCATGACTGAGGAGCCTGTCAGGCTATAGTCCATGGTGTCACAAAGAGTCAGACAAGACTGAGTAACTAACACTTTACAGATACATATATTTATATATACTTTTGAGAAATCTGTCTATCAAAAATGTGTAAATGTTTAAAACTTTAATTTTTTAGTAAGGATAAAATTTGACTATCAAAAAATTCTATAACATACCATACTTCCTTCTCCAATAAGGCATAAGTTCAAATTATTTTCCCAAACCCACCTCCCTTTTTGACTCTTACATAATGATCCTAAAAAAATACCCCAACTCAACATGCATTCATTTCACACATTTGAAAGTGCAAATTCCTTCAGCAGAAAATATACAACCTTCCAATAGTCTGTAACAGTATACATTCAGTGGAAGAACACTCACAGATGGCTACTGGCCTGAGCGTATCCATCCAGCCCCCTGTGATGGACAGCCAGGAAACTGACCATACTGCTTTTCCAAACACACATGTTAAGGAACACAGGGGAAGCACTGCACAGATATTAATAACAAGAGCATGATATGACTTCCCTGGTGGTACAGTGCGTAAGAATCTGCCTGCCAATGCAGAGGACATGGGTTCCATTCCTGGTCTGGGAAGATTCCACATGCTGTGGAGCAGTTAAGCCTGTGCTCCTCGCCACAGCTACTGAAGCCTGCATGCCCTCGAGCCCAGGCTCCGCAACAGGAGAAATCACCACAGTGGGACGCCTGTGCACTGCAACTAGAGAGTGGCCCCCGCTCTCCGAAACTAGAGAAAGCCTGTGTGCAGCAACGAAGACCCAGGGCAGCCAAAAATAAAATTAATTAATTTTTAAAAGAGTATGGTAATATTTGGAGCATATTTTATATCACACTTGTACTTTTTCAAAGCACCTTCACAGCCTGACTGGCATCACAGAAAAAAAAGCAAATAGATGTATCATTTGACAGATGAATGAAAAGAGAGAGTGATGGATGGTGTGAAGTTTAAACCCCAATCCTGATAGTTCAGTTGGGCACTTTTTATAAAAAGTTAGATCATATTGAAAGAATATGGTACATCATATTCTTCTTTAATAACAGCAATAAAAAATGTATTCTTTAGCAGGAGATGATTCAACAGCCTTCCTACTTTTGATCCAAAGCTGTAAGAAATGGAATACTGCATTATAGGGGAATGTCCATATACACAGGTTGCTGACAATGTTGACTGAATTGACTGGCAACTTATCTAGGACTCCCAGGGGCCTTTGTCATGCATTGGTAATTCATTGATTAGTGGAAATCTCTGATAAAAATAAACTCTTTAGTTTTTTTTTTTTTAACAAAATTCATATCACAAAATTCTAATGATGTTTCTAACATAAGGTGTTTGAAAGGAATAGGGTATTACAAAATGAAAACATTTCGTAGCAAAAAGTTGCAAAAGCCTCACAGTCATAAACTGAGCTTCATGACTTGGCTGTGGCTCTATGGAGGCAGATGATCTAGGTAATAATCTTTCTCATATATATATATTTTGTGACCCCATGGACTGTAGCCCGCCAGGCTCCTTGGTCCATGGAATTCTCCACGCAAGAATACTGGAATGGTAGCCATTCCCTTCTACAGGGATCTTCCCAAACCAGGGATCAAACCCAGGTCTCCTGCATTACAGGCAGATTCTTTACTGTCTAAGCCATCAGGGAAGTCCTCTCTCTCATATGTATGTATAAGAGTTTTACATATTTTCTTATTCAAGGCTGAAATTAGCTATTTCAGGCTGCCTTGTCTTCATAATATAACTACTTTCATTTTTAATGGGATGGAGGATATTATGGCTGTTTTTCTGAAACCACATCAATTTTCAAAGGCAGCGTGAGCAACAAGGACGCGTTTGCACTGGAATTTTGGCTTCGAGGCCAGTACCACCTTGAAAATTTGGCTGATTTCCCCAAACCCATAAGTTGGAGAAATACCAGTAATAAAAAGGGGAATTACAAGGATGATTTACAATTTTCTTCCCTCCCTTTCCTCAAAGTTAGTCTTTGTCAGTTGCCAAGAAAACAAGATCAAAATGGAACCAGCTAGCAACTGATAATTAACTACAGGGAAGTATTTCAATGAGTAAATTAGCTATCAGATAAAAATAAAGGACAACTGAATTTTAATAATATATTTCAACAGAAAAAAACCAGGACAGAGATATGCCCTTTTGACTTTGAAAAACAGTTCTTGATTTTGTTTTGTTTTCCAGTATCGTTTCTTCCTAGTTATATGTTTTTAAGAGAAAAGTTTAAGAATTGGTCACTGCCAGCCTACAAAAATGTTTACCCACCAATAAGCAACTGATTTTTATGATTTTAATTTTTCCTTTCCTTTCCATTTTCTAAACCCTTATAAGCATGACTCCTCATTTTGCTTGACTTCCTGGGCATGCAAGAAAGGTCAGTGTGACTTAAGCCCTGCATAGAAGTCTGACTTTTTGTACATTTCCCTAGGTATAGCCTTCCCTGGTGACTCAGCAGTAAAAGAATCCACCTGCAATTCAGGAGTTTCAGGACACGTGGGTTCAATCCCTGGGTCGGGAAGATCCCCTGGAGGAGAGCATGACAACCCATTTCAGCATTCTTGCCTGGAGAACTCCATGGACAGAAGAGCCCAGTGGGCTATAGTCCATAGGGTTGCAAAGAGTCAGACACGACTAAAGTAACTTAATATGCACACATAGGTATACACCTGCAATTTGAAAACACCCTTTTATTCCTCTTGGGGTGGAACAACCAGAAGAAAATCAACTTGTTTTGGCTGTTTGCCTCTTTCTGGTTTTCCATCTCTTCAGGTAAAGGAAGGTATAAAAACTCAAAGGCCACATTACCATATTTTATGACAAGAGAACAACTATTTTTCCAGCCCCATTGAAACATCTCAATGCCACGTTCCTCTCTTTGATCCAATCCACTAAAAAAAAACAATTACTTCTCTAACCATCAACTAACTGCACAATAACCAATGGACCTCATTGCTGGTAATCTTTAAATTTCAACAACTACTTAGGTAAGGCATCTTCATACACACACACACACACACACACACACACACACAGACTTCTTCCAGGAGCCATGGAAGTTCTGCACCCACCTGAAACACAATCTGTCCCTCTTTTTACCTAAACAAAGAGCTAAAGAAAATTTATCATTAAGATTATACCGTATAGTCTTAGGACAAGAATAAACAAGAACTTGAAGAGCTGATTGGCTCTTGAGTAGGTAAAGTACAGGAGTCAATGCTCACACCATGTGATGCACATAGCTGAACCTGCTTGTTCCTGGAATTGTACCCGATGCCTAGGTGTTAGAGATCGACTTGCTATATCTTCATGAAGAGTCCCTTTTGGTCACTGATTTTTAGAGAAAATAATTTTTATATTCAAACAAGCATGGTATGTTAATATTCACACATTACTATTAATAATTTAATGTTAATATTATAAACACTATTTTAGTTAATATTATATATTACCATTGATATTAAATTTTGCCTATACTTATATAATCAATAAAACATGCAATAGAATTACATGACTGTAATGAGATGCTTGTATGACCCAATCCCCTAGATCTTTTTCCTCCTTTTATTTATTTAGTTTTTTAAGACTTTTTTGATGTGGCCCGTTTTTAAAGTCTTTATTGAATTTGTTACAATATTGTTTCTGTTTAATGTTTTGGTTCTTCAGCCTCAAGGTATGTGAGACCTTAGTTTACCTATTAGAGGTCAAACCCACACCCCCTGCATTGGAAGGCAAAGTCTTAACCACTGGATCACCAGGGAAGTCCCCTTCTCCTTCTTTTGTAAAGCACCTTGGAGACAATGTTTAAGAAGCATCAATCTACACTGTTCAGTATAAATGAAGGATATC
The DNA here is from genome assembly GCF_910594005.1 of Cervus elaphus. Classification (NCBI taxonomy): domain Eukaryota; kingdom Metazoa; phylum Chordata; class Mammalia; order Artiodactyla; family Cervidae; genus Cervus; species Cervus elaphus. The sequence continues at coordinate 25,081,006 of NC_057836.1, forward strand.
AGTCCAGTTCAGTTCAGTCGCTCAGTCGTGTCTGACTCTTTGCAACCCCATGAATCACAACCCACCAGGCCTCCCTGTCCATCACCAACTCCTGGAGTTTACTCAAACTCATGTCCATTGAGTCGGTGATGCCATCCAGCCATCTCATCTTCTGTCGTCCCCTTCTCCTCCTGCCCCCAATCCCTCCCAGCATCTGGGTCTTTTCCAATGAGTCAACTCTTCGCATGAGGTGGCCAAAGTACTGGAGTTTCAGCTTTAGCATCAGTCCTTCCAATGAAGGATATAGACTGGTGTAACTACTTGGGTAAAGAAAAAGTTCTAAAACATACTATAGCATTAAGGAAATTGACCTACCTAAGACACCACTGATACTGTTTTTACTTAATACATTAATTATATGTGATCTCATAAATATAACTCAGACATAAAGGACACATGCATATTAAAGCAGTGTCCAATGCTCATTGGAAGAGTTACGTTTAAAATCAGCATTGTCCTTGCCTGTCCTACTTGAAGATAAAATGCAAAGAACTTCTGAAAACTTTTTATAATTAAGACAGAGGGAAAATCAAACAACAGCAAGAGAAGGGAAGAAAAAAATAAATCTCTTTGTGCCAAGGGAAACGATATCACATGCTTGTTTGTGTTTGGCACCCCAATTTACAGTCCAGCAATCTGAGTCTATGAACTTAGGCCTTCATGGATGAGTGAATCAACTGGCTTTTGAATTAGAGAACAAGGGTTACTCCATTAACTTTGAGACTAGCCCTTTCAAGAAATATATTTAGCTAAGGCACACAATATTTCAGTCCTAAAATGAGAATGTCAACTGTGAAACGGAATTGAAAATTTCAGTTGTTTCTGTTCCGGCTCCTCCCACACATACTACCCATTTGAATACTGTGAATCCAGGAAGCATTTACATAATAAATATGGTGTGCATTCTAGGTTTTACGACAGGTCTTTTTGCTTTCATTACTTGTCACATTAGAGGCTGATGCAAACATGTGAGGAAAATCTATGTCCTACATGCCATGTTATTACTGGCTGCCTTATCCTTAGCCAGAGAAGAAAAACATTTGCTCTGCTGGGGCAACAGAAAAAGGAAAGGGTTGGGAAAACTCGGGGCTTCCTTTGACTCTACACTTTGAAGCATCCATACAGTGCTCCCCATGCTGAACCAGTGAGCTCACTAAGCCAGAAAGATCACTTGAAGACAGAACTGCGAGAACTGCCAAAACTAGACAGAAGGAAGAAGAATCTTCCTGATCCAAAAGACCCTGTAAATTCTGCAATACACATACACACACAGACATACCCCATGTGTTTGGTAATTAACACATTATTAAATTTCGCTTGTGCTGACGCGTCTAATGTCAACCTGTCAACCAAAGAGTTCTGGTTACCGTTAAAGTCTGTTTTAAACATGGAGGGCTTATCTGTTACCTGGGCTTAGGAAGCCATCAACTACATACCAGAAGCGCTTTCAAATTTAAGAGGTTTAATTTATTAAGGACACCAAAATATTTCTGGCTGTTTTTCCCCAAGATTTCCAAGATATTAGCCAGGAGAAGTATTGTTATGATCATCAGTGGTCAAGCTGTAATTGACATAGACCAGACTGTGGATTTAAGAGGAGAGAGACAGAAAAAGTGTGTGTGTGTGTGTGTGTGTGTGTGTGTGTGTGTGTGTGCGCGCTGAGCAGTGATACAGAATTTTTTTATTATAAGTTTTCTGACTTTTACTGAAAACCCAAATACTCACTTGAGTAGAAATATATCTTTATATGTTTTCACTAGACAACTAACAAACTTAAAAGGCACACCTTGAAAACTGTAATATACTTGAGCACTTACTCTGTGCCGGATACTGATCTAAAAAACTTGTGTATAATATCTCACTCAGTTCTAACAACAACTCTTTGAGATAGGCCCTATTATAATCTTTGTATAATTGCAGAAGCGGAGAATTTAAGGGCCTTGTCAAAGTTGCCAAGTTCACACAGCTAATAACGTGTAGAACTGGGAGTCAGACCCAACAGTAGGACACTGGGGCTCTTGTACTTGACTCCAGGCCACCCGGGCCACTGTTAGCAGATAGTTGGTCTTATTTACCCTAAGTGCCTGGGCTTCCCTGGAGACTCAGAGTGTACAGAAGCCACTTGCAATGCAGGAGACTTGGGTTCGATCCCTGGGTCAGGAAGATCCCCTAGAGAAGGAAATGGCTACCCATTCCAGAATTCTTGCATGGAGAATCCCATGAACAGAGGCGCCTGGTGGGCTACAGTCCAAGGGGTCTCAAAGAGTTGGACATGACTGAGTAACTAAGCATACTAAATTCCAAATTGGTATTGAGTGTGGGGGATAGCAGATAGGCCATGGCAGACTTGAGCCTCTGAAGCAATTCACACAGTTGTTCAGTTGCCAAGTCGTGTCTGACACTTAGACCCAGGTTCAAAGCAGAGACACTCAGTTTCTACCACTCCTTTACTCCAAGGTCACCTGCTGCCCCGCCCTTCCTAGGAATATGTCTCCTGCTGGGCGTTTGGTGAGAAATGGATTGTTTGAGCCCACAAGTAGATCATGGTCATTTGGGGAGGCATTTGAGTAAGTGAGGAGCCGAATACATTCCAGAAGGTATAATTTCTTGCAGACTTAAAAAAAACAAAAGTTATTTACAAAACAGATACAATCTGTACAATAGGAAGGTGAAGGTAGAGTACAATGAGAAGGCAGAGACTGAGCTATCCATATTAATAAAGAACTAGAATAAACATGAATTCACCATGGCTAGAGTCTGGTTTCAAAGCTGATAGGTTATCAAGTCCTCTGTGGTTGTTTTCACTGAACTCTGGGAAAAGGTCTCAGAACTGACTCCCATACATAAGTTAAACCAATACTTCTTTTTAAATGGGAGGTGTGGTTACAAGGTCTCGGGAAAACAGTCTCATGTTGAAATATGAAAACACTGCCTGTTTATAGATGACAGACAAAAAGGCAATTGTTTAAAGGCATGTGGTCTATCACTGTCATCTTCCCCTAAATGAAAATAAACACCCATGGCAGAATGTATATAAGGTAGAGTGAGAAATCAGTCCAAAGAAGAGTTATTAATCAAGAATCATAGGATTTAAGACTTGGGAAGGACCTTAATTAACAAGTTCCACTTCTGCACTTTCCGTAAGTTAAAACCAAGGTCTGCAGAATGTGGACTTCTTGGGCAGGTATTATCTTCAAGCTCTGGGCATGAGGGCTCATTCCCTGAAGGTATGGAGCATGAAGACAAGAGAATAGTCTGTGGAAGCTGGAAGCTCCGATCTTTGAGAGGTAGGCCAGCTGCTTAGGGTCAACAGAGAAGTGGCAGGAAAGCCAAGCAGGGTGATGTAATGGGACCTGGGAAGGCAGGAGTTTTAGGAAAGAGTAAGTAGTAGTGTTAAACGGTAACAAGAGTTCTAAGAAGATCAGAACTGGGAAAGATTCATTAGATTGGTTGGTTATTGATCAATGGTGTGTGTGTGGTCAGTCATGTCCAACTCTTTGCAATCCCATGGACTGTAGGCCAACAGGCTCCTCTGTCCACGGGAGTTTTCAGACAAGAATACTAGAGTGGGTTGCCATATCCTCCTCCAAGGAATCTTCCCGACCCAAGGATCAAACCCTCATCTCTTGCGTCTCCTGCATTGGCAGGTAGATTCTTTACCACTGGGTCACCTGGGAAGCCCTGACCTTTATAAAATCAGTTTCAGCAGTATGATCACAGTGAAAGTTGTTTAAGCAATGAACAGGAAGTCAAAAAAGTTAAGACACTGAGGCCAGAGTCCATGTTCAATAACCTTGGAGAAAAGAAAAAGATGGAGTAGTGGACAAAGAAATGCTCAGGGGAAAAGGTCAGTAGAGAATGAGAGGAATCCTTGAAACAAGGATTGAAACTATTTTGGGGGAGACAAAGCCAACTGAGGTCTATGCTCTGATGGGTCAGCCTTGACAGAAGGAGATACCCAGTGTGTTCAGAGATAATACAGATGAAAAAGTGGTGGTTACAGGGTACACAGGCTTCCCAGGTGATGTTAGTGGTAAAGAACCTGCCTGCCAATGCAGGAGACGTAAGAGATGCAGGTTCAATCCCTGGGTCAGAAAGATCCCCTGGAGGAGCGCATGGCAACCCACTCCAGTATCCTTACCTGGAGAATTCCATGGACAGAGGAGCCTGGTGGGCTACAGTCCATAGTATCGCACAGAGTCAGACAGGACTGAAGCAACTCAGCATGCAGCACGCATACGGTACAGAAAGTAAGTGGTTCTCTCAACTGTATTTTTATTTTCATGATTCACTTTCCAAAGCATGTAGACTTACTTTTGGTGATGACATGAGGTTTAAAAATTCCCCTTTCCTTATTGCCTATGTTAAATTGTGAATGAATAGATGTTAAACAATGAGCTCTGAGCCTTGATCCCTCACTGGTGAAAATTCAGGCCAGCTCTTGTGGGCAGAATGAATTTTCCCACACACTGCCTCACCCTCATCCTCCACTCACTGAAACAGTTTCCTCATTCTCCAGATCCTTCCACCAGCCACAAAAGTTAGGTTCTCACACCATCGGGAAGGCTTCCCAAGCAGCGCTAGTGGGAAAGAACACGCCTGACAATGCAGGCAGCATAAGAGACACGGGTTCAATCCCTGGGTCAGGAAGTTCCCCTGGAGGAGGGCATGGCAACCCACTCCAGTATTCTTTCTTGGAGAATCCCAGTGACAGAGGAGCCTGGCAGGCTACAGTCCATAGGGTCACAAAGAGTCAGACACGACTGAGGCAACTTAGCATGCATGCAAGCAAGCATGCATGCTTGCGATCAGGAAACTAAGATGAATAGGGAGGAGTTTAACAATCTTAGAGCTTGTGAAGGCTGGCAGTTTCTTGGCCTTGCCAACTGTCTGTTACTTTCTTTACCTGGTTTCTGCCAAAGGCCAAAGCAAATAGCAAGTGGGAGAAAAGGGTGATGGCAGAGAAGAGCCCTCTCAAGAAAATTATAAGAAAAAGAGAGAGAAAGACTTAGAGTCGGCAGTATTTACTGCTGAAATGAAACCAGAGAGCCAATTTGGAAAGAGAGGTTGGTTACAGAATTAATGACTGCTCATATGTGTTTGGGATATGAATTTGAGCAAACTTCAGGAGACAGTGGAGGACAGAGATGCCTAGTGGGCTACAGTCTATGGTGTCACAAAGAGTCAGACATGACTTAATGACAGAACAACAACAACAACGTGTTTAAGATTACTTGGATGACCTGTTGTATCGGATGATCTGAACAGGCTTCTCTCTACAAACACACACGCACTATGTCTGTTAGAGTCCTCTCTTGAGAACCAAAAGCTCAGTGGACAAAATCAATTATGAGTCTTTCTTCCAGTAAGAGACCAAAGCAACATTCTCTGAAAAACCACGTTACCCTGGCATTTTAGCAACACTTGCTTAGCACTCTTTAATTATAAAATCTGAGATCTATTTTTCAAATTGGACTAGATACATTTTTCACTTCCACCATTTTGCCCTTCACCTGAAAGGTCTGCAAACCTTTCCTCAGGTGTGGAACACTAAAGGCTCTCAATTACTGAGGAGCACCACAATCTGGTCATTTAAATTGACCCTAGAGGTGCTGGCAATATGTTTCCCTTGAGGTCAGGCACATCCCAGCCTTCACAGTCCTCCCTGATTTTAGACGTGTCGAGTGACAATGAAATGGAGCAGAACTCTATGGTCCTTCACCCTTGTCCTCTGTCTGCCTTTTGACTGTGGAAAAACTAGCCAAATACGTTTAATCAGAGAAGTGAGAATATGCAGAAACAAAGGAAAATAGTCAAAGGAGACCAAATAACAATAATGTCGTCATTAAGCAAAGTCAAGGACCCTTAGTTCCCTTCTCAAGGGTTGTAGATAATATTCTGAGGCATATCCTGTGAGCTCTTCTAGATACTGAAAGCCTTACCAGGTGGAGAGTTAAGTACAGGATGACCAGACTGTAGCCGTGACATAAGCTGTCACAATTCCAAGAATTGGCCTCAAGGAAATGGAAACAAACTGACCTGGGAACTGAAAATTAACTGTACTAAAAACAATCAAGATGATGCTGGTCAGACCATCGATGACCAATTTCAAGATGACTGTCAGAGCTGACTGTGTGGTTTCTGCATGTAGCCCCCTCCCTCTGTCTATAAAAATTCATGAGCCCTGATTGGGGTGCAGAGGAGTCTGCCTTTAGACAGATGTCCTCTTTCCCTGCCTGGCTGCCAGAATCCAAAATAAGGCAAACTTTCCTTTCCACCAATCTGGCCTCTTTATTGACTTTTGAGCAGTGAGCAGTCGAACCCTGCTTTGGATAACAATAATAGAATTCTTCTCCTTGTAAAGACGCATTTATTCAGCACTCAACACATGCTTGACATTGAGCCGGTTGCTGAGCATATAGAGATTGATGAGATATTACATTGGCCCCTCAGGATCTCATATAGACAAAAAAAAAAAAAAGAGCAAATGTATTTTTTAATTTCTACAATCTTATTTCTCTGGAATTCAGATATCCTTTCTTGGAATATCAAGACCTCTGACGTATCCATTGCCTTGTGTATTATCAACAGCGCTGCTTTACCATAAAGAAGCAAAAGAGGACATAAAACCTGATTATGCAAAATGAAAATCTGAGTTAAAGAGAAAGACGCTTCATCTAATAGAGCCACACAGGAGAATAGGAGATATGCCAACCGCCCCCTCCCACCACCCCACCACCCCCCGGCTCAGTCAGTAACAAAGCGCAGTAACAAAGACACACACAGACACACACGCACTACAATCACAACAAACACCTTACCTGACTTGCCCACACCTGCTCTCCCGAATATTGCCAGTTTGACCTCTGCACTTTTAGCCATGCTGGGTGCTGGGAGACAATTCACTGTGGTTCGAACGAAAGAGCTGAGAGGATCTTTGTGTTTCCAGCCCTGGGATTCACCATATCATGGTAAATCTGCAATCCTTAAACAAAAGAGATTTGGGAATTCACTGGAGAAAGTGACTGGAGAAAGAACTTCATATTTATTAAGCATCTTCTATGTGCCAGCATCATTGACTTGATCAGCATCTTCCCTGTTGATCGCCATCACAATCCTGCAAGAGGGCTCAAGCAATTTACTGTAAACCATTCAACTAAAAAATAATAGTTCTAGGACTTGCTCTTCAATCTGTCTGGTTCTAAAACATACTTTTTTTTTTTTTTTAACACAAGATAGCATTTTCAAAAGCACTTCCTCAAAGAATGTTTTATGTCAGTAATTGATAACAAATCCTTGTCTGTGAATACATGTATTTACCATGTGCCTGTAAACACTCAATATACAAAAACACACGATGCAGACAGTCACATTTGGAATTCGATTTCCCTTTGGGCTGACTAATACACATTCCTACTAGCTAACCCCACTATAACATGATTGAATTTGCCTTTCAAGGTTTAAGTTTTATCTCCATTCACTAGATCACAAGGTCAAGTCATGTAACAGATACCCACGTTCCTAAAATTGATACATAACATATACATATTTTTACATTTTCCTAGGCACAATGCCCTGGAACACAAAAGATAAATGCTATTATAACAACCTCAAGTACATTAGTTTATGGCATTGTCCTAACACTTGGGTGCTCAGTCATGTCTGACTCCTTGTGACCCCATGAACTATAGCCGGCCAGGCTCCTCTGTCCATGGGATTCTCCAGGCAAGACTACTGGAGTTGGTTGCCATTTTCTTCTCCAGGGGATATTCCTGACTCAGGGATCAGAAACCCCGTCTCCTGCAAGTCTCCTGCACTGGCAGGCAGATTCTTCACCACTAGCACCACCTGGTAAATGACATTATGTAAGCGTAAGCTTCCCAGGTGGCGCTGGTGGTAAAGAATCTGCCTGCCAATGCAGGAGACGTAAGAGATGCGGGTTCAGTCCCTGAAGACCCCCTGGAGGAGAGCACTGCAACCCACTCCAGTATTCTTGCCTGGAGAACACCCTGACAGAAGACCCTGGCAGGCTACAGTCCATAGGGTCACACGAGTTAGACAAAACTGCAGTAACTTACACGGATGCAAGCCCACTTTATATTATGGGTGCTTTAGGAATGACGCCAAGGTCCTTGGTACCATGGAAATGTAAAATTGGAGTCTTGGAGTTAATGAAAAAAAAAAATTCTCCAGCCATCACAGGAGCCCTTTCATATGACCAGGCAACCATCTAATAACCACTCAGGGTCTAATTTACCACTTCCAGGGGTGGGGGGAGGAGGAGCATAACTTTTCTTTTCTTTCAACTTTTTCTTTTCTTTCACTCAGAGCCCTTCAAGTATCTAGCAATTACTAGGAGCCTTGGTCCCATTCTAGACTTCTACTTTCTAGGAAAGTGAGACCCAGTCCTCTTCCTTGGTTCTACATGGAGACGTCTGTTCTTGTTTATGCTTTTTGACCCTCACCTTCCCTCTTGACCACATGCAGCTCCCTTCCCTGGCATTTGCCATTTTAATCACTCTAGAAACATGGCATCCTCTGCATTCAACCCCTTGAAATGTGACCTGACAAATGACCCAGCACAAGTTTCATGGGATTCTTCCTCTTCTTCGTCAAGGCATGCTGGTTATATTCCAGCACAATCACTCATATTAAGGCTCACATTTTTCACATGAACTGCAGGCTCCCCCACTCTGAACTTCCGCAATCGATGTTTTCATCTTAAATACAAGACTTCACTTTCAAGTCTGTTATCTAAACATATGAACGGCTCCTGCCAGGGTTTTGGCATCTACAAATTTTCTAAAAGAGCTTTTCCAGAGAAAGAAAAAAAGTAAAAGTTCTTCTGAAAAAGTATTTCTACAAAGACATTAACATATAATTGTTTCCTTCCCTATGCATCTAAACCATTGACCTCTGCCTCACAAATTCTGTATTTGCTGACTTTCACAGTGTCAGAGCTTCCTCCGAAGGACAGAAAGGTCAACATTAGCATTGGCTGTTGTTTACTTCATCAAAATAATGAAAAAACTCCTTAGTGATCATTAGTAGCACAAAACGTAGAAGTTGTAACATCTGTAATTTGTCCAGTCCCACACTTTCGGCTAAAGATAAAAGAATTCCGTTGTCATTTTATGTGCATTCATTAAGAAAAGGCCTCTATGTTTAAAGTTCAGTGCTTCAACACAGAAGCATCACAGAAACATAATCTATTGAGATATATTAACTAAATGAATTCTAAATAAGAATGGCAAGCATTTCTTTGAAACATAGAACATGCAAGTGTCTGGAGCTTGTATAAACAACAATTTGTTATTTCATGCAGGACTGCTCATTCCCATGCCCATAAAAATCCAAATAATTTACTATCTGATTTATGCTTCAAGAGAGTAGCCATCAAATGTGATTTAAAAAAAAAAACAACAAACCACACACTTGTTAAGTCAAGTTTTTCAGTAATTCCCAAATGGCCTCAGAGGCAGAGGAATTTCACATAAGAAAGAGAAATTATGTGGGTTGAATGTTTCATATATAACGTAAAAAAGACACAGCTAGTTAGTGTCAATTTTAGGTTATGTTAAGAAAAACCCCTTAAAGGGAGACACAAAACTGACATACATCTTTGAACATTTTCTCACATGAATATATGAAAAAGTTACATTTGATAAAGACAGGAAGCAAAGATGAATGTGTCAATTGTGTTAATAAGGGACCTGTTGCCAAGTCTCTGATGTTCAAAATAATTCATGATCCAAGAGCTTCCATGACATGGATGGAAGAAAACATTTGTTTTCATGTTGTTGGGCAGAAGTATTCTGTCTGGGTCTCAAAGCTGCCGTTCAGTTTTTAGGTGGACTGTTTTAATAGGACAAAAAAATTTCTCGGTTCCTATCACTACTAAAGATAAAATCACAGATAAGAGGTTCATTTGAGAGATTAAAGGTGTATTGATCTTTTTCCTAAACAGAAAGGTACCAAAAGAAAGCTTAGGAAGACTCCAAATTCTGTTATTATTAATGCATGCATTGATTCATCCCACATTCATGCTAATCGCAAATGGTCATCTTCAAAGAGCTTACAGACCAATAGGCCTATGACATTTAGTTCACTATAAGCTGAGCTTATTTATTAAAAAAAACGATTTATTCATAATAAATCCCTAAACTATTATACTTACAAGCATCTTTATAAGGTAATAGTTGTTTCAACTTCTGTGTTCATGGTCTCATCAAAATAAAGTGCAGGTGTTTAGGGAAACAAAGACTCTAATCTGACGGTGGGGCTGAGATTCTCTTTGGGCCACTCCTTCTCTAGCTCTGAAACCAAGTTTTGCCAGTCTCATTACCGAGGAATTGTCCCTCATCTTATCACAACGCAGCATGCACGGGGAGGAGGAAGATTGTAGGAGACCCCTGGCTATAGCGTTGCTCAGAAAGCAACAGGTATCCTGGAATGATAAACAAGCCCATCGTGGACTGCAGGTCATTTGCTCTCAATCTAGGCAGAGAATGGAACCTGAGTCGAAAGGGCATTTCTGGTCTTAGCTCCTTGACACTGTCAAGCCCCTGGCGCTGGCGCTCACATCACCCTCTCGGCGACCCCCAACCCCCGCCTGCGAGGACCCAGGGACCAGGAGGACCGCCCCAGAGGCCAAGCGTTCAGGGGCTCCGAAGGGTCTTCAGGAAGTCATCCCGAAAGGGCCACCTGGGCACGTGCGTTACACTCACCTGTTCACACTCTCCAGGCCCGGGAGAGCCGCGGTCCCCTGGCAAGTTCGGAAGCGGTTCCCCGGGACCGCTAACCCTCCCACGTTGCGCAGCGCAGTCTGCGGGGGGCGTTTCCCAGCCGCTGGGCTGAGATCGTGGGTGGGAGCGGCGGCAAGTGCTGGCGGAGCGGCCGGGGACTCCTCGCTGCCGCTCGCTCCGACTAGCGGCCGAGGGACTGCGGCAGGACGCGAGCTCAGCCCGGGAGGCCGCCGGGATGCTGCAGTGCGGCGCTCCGGCGCCCCCTACCGGCACCAGCGCCCCGCTCCCCACGCGAGGCCGCCTCCCGCTGCAGAGTGGAGCATCCGTTCATATACCCGTCTTCGCTGCACCCGAGACACTTTTCGCTTGGCCCCACTCAGTTCCCGGCCTCTGGGTTCTCACAGAAGGACCTCTTCCCTTGGTTAAAACCTCGCGTGTGAAAGCATGCGTGATGTTTTCTATTCCCTACTTCAAACCATCCTTTAGAGGCATGTTTAATTATCCCCATGAGACCCAAGAGGAAACTAAGGATAAATAACTTTTCCTGGGGCTTTCCGGATGGCTCAGCGGTAAAGAATCCTCCTGCAATTCAAAAGGTGCAGGGTCGATCCCTGGGTGGGGAAGATCCCTCGGAGAAGGAGATGGCAACTCACTCCAATATTCTTGCCTAGGAAATCCCATGGAGGGAGGAGCCTGGCGGGCTATAGTCCATGGGGTCGCAAAGAGTCGGATACGACTGAGCGCAGAACTTGTCCCCAAGGCTAGTAAATGGTTGGAATGAAATTCAGGCCGGGTTGGAAGCTGAGATGCTAGAAGAGACATACATACTGAATTTAATGGAAATTCAGATCTGTATATTTGAGAAAGTTCCAAAAGCTTCACACTCTCCTTACAAGATCGGCATTTATAACAGTTGTATTGAAGTCACTGTCCATCGTCCTCGAAACCTAGCAAACACAATTAATATTCGTGCTATGCTAGACCACCTTTCATATCTCTTATCTTACTTGGTATTTATACCCTCCTTGAGGTAAGCACTCATATTTAAAATTATTATCCTTTCAGAGATGAGGAGGTGCAGTTCAGAGAGGTTAAATGATTTTCCAAAGACTATGACACTTCTGGTTAGAGGAGCAGGAAACACCTAGGTTATTTTTTTTCCTTTGAAACCTAGGTATCTTTAGCAAGATACCAGGTGGGCTCCAGGAAACTATCACATAGAGCAGACAGGGGCCTGGAGCTGAGTGTACACTCTGCAGTGTGTTCTTGAGGCTGTTCCCAGGGCCAGCTCACCTGAAAAGTCACTGCAGCCATGAGCTGTGGACCACACTGGCCAGAGCAGTTAGGTCTGGGGCAGAGGCAGGAATCTCCTTGCAGCTTAGGAGTTGTCCTAAGAATTCTTTGAGAAATCTCAAATACTGTCTCCTCTGTGACTTTTCTCATCACAAACCTATGTCTTGCTGCTAAATACACACTTGGGTTAGATGACCCAACTCTATGTCCCCTAGCACCCCGTGCTCCATCATCATATTTGCATCGTACTCAGTTTTATTCCTCAGTCTTTTCCATGAAACTTTGACCTTCCTGAATGTAAGGATATTGCATAATTGTCTCTGTGCTTTCAGGCTCTCCAGTCATGGTGGCACATAGTGGGTGTTCAAAAAACAGTTGAGTGAATGAAGAGAACAAATTGGGACTGTGCATATTGGATTTATTTGCATATGCTTAATTTGGGATAGAATAGCTAGTAATATGAGTCTGAAACTCAGGAAGGAGGTCTGAGAGACAGATTGGAGTGTCTCAGTATACAGGAACTTTTCAAAGTCTCTGTTGTGGAAAGAATGATCCAGGTAGATTATATGGAATTTTATAGAAATCCAATTACATGGAATTCTGTGGCTTTAAGGTGTTTAGGTTTCACATGTTACCTTCTTTGCCTATCAAACCCTGTATTCATGGAAAGAAAGAGAAAAGAAAGAGAATTCACTCAGTTGTGTCTGACTCTTTGTGACTCCATGGACTGTCCATCATGGAATTTCCCAGGCAAGAATACTGAAGTGGGTTGCCATTTCCTTCTCCAGTATTCATGGAAGGAGTTAACAAAAAGATCTGTATTTACATATCTATATGTAGATACCTATTTTCCTACTTACAGAGACTTAAGCTGAACTCCTACTTTGCCACTCTTACCTAATTGGAATTATTGAAGAGGGTCCAAGCCAGGCTCCTTTTGTAACAGTTGTGGGAACTTGTCTACAGAATCTGTTCTCTCCATCCTCCTACTTAGCCCATGTACGTAGGCCAGCAATCTCCTTTCACTTCGGGAAGCACTTTCAGGCATACCTACCACTCTTGACGTGCTGTGCCCACAGAGGTGAAGTAGCCATATTGGAGTCTGATACCCATTGTGTGACATTTTCAGCACATGCGTGCGTGCTTAGTCGCTTTAGTCGTGGCCAACTTTTTGTGCCCCTATGGACTATAGATGACCAGGTTCCTCTGTCCACAGGATTCTCCAGGCAAGAATACTGGAGTAGGTTGCTATGCCCTCCTCCAGGGACTTTTCCCCACCCAGGGATCCAACCGTGTCTCCTGTGGTTCATGTATCACAGGCGAGTTCTTTACCACTGATCCATTGGAGAAGCCTCAATATCTTCAGTAGCCTATATTCTGTGAGAGTAGTATCCCAGTATATTTGCTTGCTAGGCAGCAATAGCCCTCGGGAGAGCTCTTGTTATCCTCTGGTCCCTCAGCCTGACTTCAGGCTTAAGCTAAAACTTCTAACACAAAATTAGTAGATGAATCATCAGTATAAGCCCGAAATACCCATTATAGACTGGAATGTGTGTGTGTATGTGTAGTTGCCAGTCATGTTAATTGCAAATAATTGGAGTAGTTGAAAAATACAGAGTAGAAAATCACACTCCAAATGATGCCATCCAGAAATAACCATTGTTACCATAAAAGAACCTCATTAAAGATGCTATAGAACATAAATGAATCAATGGATGGATATACTGATATTAAATGGCATATAGATATGCTGAGGGCCATCATATCCTTTTAATAATAAATAAATGCTATTTTTTAATTTAATAAATACACTAAATTAAGCAGAAGACAAAGAAATGAAAGTGAACCTTAAAAGATTGTCTTCATTTTAGATATTTACTTATTTTGAAAGTGAAAATGTTAGTCACTCAGTTGTGTCCGACTCTTTTTGACCCTATGGACTGTAGCCCGCCAGGCTCTTCTGTCCATGGAATTTTCCAGGCAAGAATACTGGAGTGGGTTGCCATTTACTTCTCCAGGAAATCTTCCTGATCCATGGATCAAACCCAGGTTTCCAACATTGCAAACGGATTCGTCCCCAGCTGAGCTAGAGGGGAAGCTCCTATATGGTTCATATTTAACCATATATTTTAGTCAACGTCAGTTGACTTCTTGCCATTTAATCAGGAGGAAATTAGCCTCTTACTTCCCCATCCCTCTTACTATATTTTTACTTCTGTATTATTTTTAATCAAGATTTTATAATATCTGCATTTGTTCTGTAACACTAAGTCCCAAAGGGCTTTAAACTTAGTCCTATATTTAAATGAAATAAATTTATTCAATTATTTTACTGTAGTTTTTCTATTCTTGATTATTTTGATTCATCCCTTTTCATTTCTTCCTGATGTAATGTTCTCAAGAAAGTCTTGGATGGGCTGTATTGTATAACTGAGTATATTCAACTGTTTCTTTCCTTGCTATTTTTAATTTATTTTGTTATTACCCTTCTTTTGTTTATGTGATCCCCTTCCTCCTTTTTTCTTGCAAAACATATTTTTCTGTTTATTATATTGTTTATTTTAATCAGATATCGTATTTGCTGCAATACATAATAAAGGAATTCTTCCTGGCTCTGTTCCTCCCTTATCTGAAACCTGTTTGTTTTAAACGGTGGAGCCATGGCTTGAGGGCTAAGCATTTCACTCTGTCTATCATGCTGAGATGTGAAGATAAAGCAAAAAGGAGAGGTCACGGCAGTTTCTGTGTAGCCTTGTTAATGGCCGAGTGCCAGGATTTAGTATAGGCAATCAGGAGCGACACTATTCCAAAGAAAAGATTCCCCCAAGCTTGAGAGGCTCCATTCATTCTCAGAGCCCTCTACACTCTCCCTTAAGCCATTCCCACTCACCCTGTCCCTCCTGTTAGAAAAGGAGAAGGATAGTTTCTCAGTTTATTTCTCTCCAAAATTGGAGGTATTCATTATTGGTGAACAGAATACTCAGGATTTGATGACTCACTGAAACTGCTTCAGGAAGTCAGAGCCTGTCTATACCCTAATCTTTTATTTCATTAGAAGATTCATTTTAAAGTTTTATGGCAAGAAATCAAACCCATTTCCTGATTTTGTTGCTGCAAATGACTTTTTTTTTTTGGTCTGTGGATGGGCGATATTGTTGTTTTTCTCTATTTTATTAGATATTGCTTGTGCTCAGTTGCTTCAATATTAGGCAGAGGAAAATCTGATTTGGGCCATGGCTGGACTTTCCCTCTGCCTGGGAACAGATGTAAAATCTTGTAGAAGATAAGTCACAGAGAGAGAATTCCAGATATTTGCATAGACATGCCCCTGGGACCTTGGCCAGTCCATGAGCTTGCACGTTGTCTCGTGAGTCTCTGGGAGACCTCGGAGAAGAACAGCTGCGTGGTGTCTGAAAGCTGGGCGGAGATTTCAGAGATCTCCATGTCCTCGAAGACACACTGGAGTTGACCCAGGCCAGAGTTCAGAGAACTTGGTGAACATCCTGGACGTTTGACTGAGACTTCAGTAGGCCCATATCCTAGGAGTGAGAGCCATGCTTGGGAATAAGAACAAGAATCTATGAAGAATGGTAAATGTGAAATACATTCCCTCCCCTGAATGAAGGCTAAGACGAGACCTTGAGAGGGACAAGCTAATCCACCAGTAAATTAACCGCCTTCTCAAACAAAACTGTTGAGAAAGAGAACACGATCCAGAGCTTCTCTAATCATCATCTATAATGTCAGACATTAGTCTTTGTCTGCTTGGGCTGCCACA
Organism: Cervus elaphus; assembly: GCF_910594005.1. Classification (NCBI taxonomy): domain Eukaryota; kingdom Metazoa; phylum Chordata; class Mammalia; order Artiodactyla; family Cervidae; genus Cervus; species Cervus elaphus. The sequence goes on from NC_057836.1 coordinate 25,096,861, forward strand.
GCAAAATACCACAGACCAAGTAAAGTAAACAACAGAAATTTATTTCTCACAGTTCTGGAAGCTGTGAATTTCAAGATCAAGGTTCTGGTTAAGTAGGGTGCATTATGAGGCCTCCTTCTGCTGGCTCTTAGGTAGCTGTTGTTTCACTGTGTACTTACACGACCTCTTCTTTGAGACTGCAGAGACCCTGGTATCTCTTCTTACTGTGCCCTGTACAGTGCTTAGTTGCATCCGACTCTTTGCAGCCCCGTGGATTGTAGCCCACCAGGCTCCTCTGCCCATGGAATTTTCCAGGCAAGGATACTGTAGCGAGGTACCCTTTCCTACTCCAGGGGATCTTCCTGATCCAGGGATCGAATCTGCTTCTCTTCTGTCTCCTGCATTGGCAGGTGGATTCTTCACCACTGTTCAGTTAAGTTCAGTCGCTCAGTCATGTCCGACCCTTTGCAACCCCACGGACTGCAGCACGCCAGGCCTCCCTGTCCATCACCAACTCCCGGAATCTACACAAACTCATGTCCATTGAGTCAGTGATGCCATCCAACCATCTCATCCTCTGTCTTCCCCTTCTCTTCCTGCCCTCAATTTTTCCCAGCATCACAGTCTTTTCAAATGGGTCAGCTCTTTGCATCAGGTGGCCAAAGTATTGGAGTTTTAGCTTTAACATCAGTCCTTCCAATGAATATTCAGGACTGATTTCCTTTAGGATGGACTGGTTGGATCTCCTTGCAATCCAAGGGGCTCTCAAGAGTTTCTCCAACACCACAATTTAAAAGCATCAATTCTTCAGCACTCAGCTTTCTTTATAGTCCAACTCACACATCCATACATGACTACTGGATTCTTTACCACTAGCGTCACCTTATCTCCTCTTATAAGGACACTAATTCTGTCAAATCAGGGCCCCACTCTTAAGGTCTCCTTTAACCCTACTTCTGTAAAGGTCCTATGCCAAAATAGAACCACATTGAGGGGTGGGGCGTCAACGTATGAAATTTGGAGGGGCACAGACCTTTAATCTGTAGTACATACAATAAAAATTACTAAATAAAAACGGTACAGATGAAGCTATTTGCAGGGCAGAAATAGAGATGCAGATGTAGAGAACTGACATGTGCACATAACAGGAGGGATGAGGAGGGTAGGTCAAATTGGGGGAGTAACATTGACATATATACGCTACCATGCGTAAACTGACAGCTAGTGGGAAGCTGCTATATAGCACAAGGAGTTCAGCTCACTGCTCTGTGATGACCCAGCGGGGTGAGGTGGGATGGGGAGGCTCAAGAAGGAGGAGATAAATGCATGCATATAGCTGATTCACTTTATGGGACTGCAGAAATTAACACAACATTGTAAAGTAATTATACTCCATTAATAAAATAAAATAGAATAAAATTACCAGATAAGCAAGAAGCATAAAAAGATTTATCTCTAATAATATAGAGATAAAAGTCAACAGAAGTAGACAAATAGATGACCTAAACTTTGGAGTAACTAGACTAGAACTTCAAAATTTCTAGGATTATTTTTCTCATCAGGTAGTGAACAAAATAGATAAAAATGTAAAATACTATATTTTGTCCATTTTTGGATTTTAATAGAGAAACAGAACCTATAAAAATGACGAAGCCCAGACTGACCAACATGGAGGAGTAAGAAGATATGGAACTCACCTCCCTCCCACCACAAACATGTGCAAAATACATCGACATATGAAACAACTCCACTGAAACCTAACTCTAAGCTGGCAGAAGGACTCAAGTGCGACCAAGGCTACATGAAAGACACACGTATTATCAGGTAGGAAGGGAACAAAAGCAACCTGTGTCCCTGGGCGGTGACTCAGAGGAAAAGGGAGATTATGTAGGTAGGCAAAGACCTGCCCTGGGGAATGAGCTGTGAAAGCATACAGGATGAAGTAAGTCAGAAAGAGAAAAACAAATATCATATATTAACACGTCTATGTGGAATCTAAAAAAGTGGTACAGATGAACCTATTTGCAGGGCCGGAATAGAGATGCAAATGGAGAGAACCACATGTAGACGCAGTGGGGAAAGATATGTTGTTAAATGAGAAATAAAGAGCAAACCAGTATGACACAATTTGTATGTTTTAAAATTGTCTTTATACACACACATGTGTCCTCATGCATACTTAGACCATCTCTGGAGGGAGGGTATACAGGCCACCGGTACAATGGTTTCTTCTGGAAAAGAGAACTGAAGGCTTGAAGAGGTACTTATGTTTCATTATATACCATTTTCACTCTATGAATATTGTATTACATCTATGTAATTACCTGTGAAAATTTTTAAATTTGAGTAAAACTATAAAAAGTATCAGAAGATGTGTGGTTTAGTTGCTCAGTCATGTCCGACTCTTGCGACCCCATGGACTGTAGCCCGCCAGGTTCCTCTGTCCCTGGGATTTCCCAGGCAAGAATACTGGAGTGGGTTGCCATTTCCTTCTCCAGGGGCTCTTCCCAACCCAGAGATCAAACCCAGGTCTCCTGCATTGCAGGCGGTCTCCTTGTAGACTGAGCCACCAACATAACCCGTTAAGAAGAGGAAGGGAATATATATCACTGATTCCCAAATATGCTGGCCTGCCTCCAGGATGGGGAGAACTCTTTAGTACTAACCTTCCACCCACACTGTTTCGGCCCCCATGAGAGTATACAAGTATACCACACCAGATGCCCTTTGACTTGACTGCTTGCAACCTTTAGGGACCTTGACCCTGCCCCATGGCCAACAAATAACTCTGACGTAGTTCCATTTCCCCATTTCCTGGCAATTGAACCATCCAAGTTGACTCAACACCAACCAAATTCCTCTTACATTTACCACTGTGCTGAATATAGTCCCCAGAGACTGAAAATCTAGCCAGGCTTTCTGGCTAACTGGCCCCAGTGCAGCACAAGTATAGAAAATCTGCAGAAATGAACCAAGATGTACCATTGGCAAATGAACGATTTGAGAACAAAGGATGATAAAATTTCAAAAGTGAATTCCTGCTATTAAGGATTTAAAAAAAAAATGAGAATCACTTCTTTCTGTTCACATTTATTAGAGCAAATCATTTGTGATATTTATGCCAATTAAGTAGTTAAGTCAAGCTTTCCCTCAGCCAGAACTGATTTTCACAAACATTAAATCAGGGGCAAACAACTTAAAAATAGCTTTGGATGGCAATAATTGCTACTTTATATGATCAAGAAAGTGTATCTTTGTGCCAGAAAGCCCCTTTTCTACTTGGCAAAGACCTAACTACCACTGTTCCCTAAAAAGAAATTGATGCATTGATTGAAATTTCTAGATTCCAATGTTTAAAGTTGCTTTCTAGAGTTTAGAAAATGCTAAAAATTATCTTTCAGTCCAAAATGGCTTCAGACAATAACGTTCCAATGATGGATAAAATATTGTTTAAGTCATTTTGTCTTAGTTTGAGCGCTGAAGAATTGATGCTTTTGAACTGTGGTGTTGGAGGAGACTCTTGAGAGTCCCCTGGGCTGCAGGGAGATCCAACCAGTCCATCCTAAAGGAGATCATCCTGAGTGTTCATTGGAAGGACTGATGCTGAAGCTGAAACTCCAATACTTTGGCCACCTCATGCGAAGAGTTGACTCATTGGAGAAGACCCTGATGCTGGGAGGGATTGGGGGCAGGAGGAGAAAGGGACGACAGAGAATGAGATGGCTGGATGGCATCACTGACTCGATGGACATGAGTTTGAGTAAACTCCGGGAATTAGTGATGGACAGGGAGGCCTGGCGTGCTGCGATTCATGGGGTTGCAAAGAGTCGGACACTACTGAGTGACTGAACTGAACTGAACTGAAAAGGAAAGAATGCAAAGAAACAATTGTGAAAATTAATCCTGAACCCTAACAGCTAAATCTTCGTTTAAAATTATATATACAATTTTCTAGCTCCACTAGATAATTTGAACCACAAAGTCAAAACAATATTTATAATTAAAAGCTTCTCAGAGCCTAAGCTCTATTAGGATAAGTTACATGACATTCTTTAACTAGAAAATGATGTCCTGCTTAGAAAGCAGATGAGAAATATTAATTCAACTTTTCATACATTCTCAAATTTTTCTTGTTGTTTGGAGTATGATACACACTGCATGCATTATTTAATTCATTTGTATATTCACTCATTCCATACAAACATTTTTAAGATTATTCACTTTAACAGCACTTGGGCAGTAAAAACCATCCGTATATAATATACTTATTCTACTTAAGCCTAAAAATGGATGTCTCTGCTCAAATGTCAACTTTATGAACCAAATGAAAGAAGCAGAAATTATGTTTAGCAGTTTGATAAATGGGAGTGAAAATGAATAGTGGCTGATATTCTAGTAGTTTTTTGTTTGACTGGTTGGTTTTTTGTTTTTATTTTCAATTGTGCTTTTTTGTTTCAATTCTTCTCCCAGTCCCACAAAAACTTTCAAACTGAAATGTGCCCCAAGGTGCTTTCCATCTGTTAGGTTTTGCTACTAATCAAATGAACTGAAGACAATTGACTGGTATCTAAAGGGTTGCTTCATGAAGTTTTTGGTTCATTGGCACTTTAAGTCTTACTATCAGTTATAGTATGTCCCAACATGTCCCAACAATTAATGGACGAATGGACTAGGTCTGTCAAAGAACTAAAGGAACCAAAGGAAGATTCATCTCTGGTCGAGAAGGATCTATGGTGGTAAGACTTTGCCTTTATTCTTCAACATGCTATGATACCATCTATTTTTCCCCTCTAAGCTCCTTCACAAGTTCCTCCTTACCTTACTTATGAATATTGAAGCTTCTTGGAGCCTTTAACTTGGTCCCTCTGCTCTCTCTCTCTCTGCCTAAATTTTCTCAGGAAGTATGATAGTATAAATGCTATCTCCACTACTTGTATAGATGATACCTACATTTACATAACACAATGATGACTATGAAAAGAATCCTCTTGCCAATGCAGGAGTAAGATCCCATGAAGAAGGACAAGACAGTCCTCTCCAGTATCCTTGCCTGGAAATACTGATGGACGGAGGAGCTTGGCAGGCTACTGTCCATGGGATTGAAGAGTCGGACCCGACTGAGCACACATACGCAACACACAACTCTAATACTTGATGAGACACTGTTTCCCGCTAAGGAGTATCTTCCTGGGCAATATCTCAGCTTGATTCTATAAGGTTTCAGTCACTTTTGCTCAATTGGTTTCATTCAGCTTCTATGACTCAGACCTGCTTATTTGAAGACTTTGATTCTCCTGTGCAATTTAGCTGTTCTCCCCACCCCACCAGCCAGCAGGGCGCTGGCAGTTCACGTGGCTCTGAGTGGAAGAACGTGGTCCTTCCTGACTCTTTCCCTCCCAGATCTGGGGTAAGGAGAAGAGAGTGACAGAGTGCTCTCCTCTGTGACCATCTTTGCCAGGCCTCCCCCATCTCCTCGTTTGCTTGGTAACTGCTTTTCCATCTCATTTTCTGTGACCTGCAGTGGCCGGGCGGCAGCACTCTCCTGGGCATCACTGATCTCTTGTAACATAAGCCATGTCTTCCATTCCCCTGCCATAGCTCTCCCCACTGTATTCTTATGACATATGTGCCTCTTATTCCACATGAACAAGCATACGATCCCATCCTTTCTCTAGAACCTTTCTCCCACCCGTGCAGGGAAGTGTGAGATCTAAACTCCCCACATCTCAGAAACTGGGAACCCACAGCAGGGTGGAGGTTGTCAATGTCCATTTCCCTCTGATTCTTTATGCATGTGCATGCAGCGTGCTAAGTCACTTCAGTCATGTCCAACTCTTTGCAACTCTATAGAGAGCAGCCCACCAGGCTTCTCTGTCCATGGGTTTCTCCAGGCAAGAATACTGGAGTGAGTTGCCATTTCCTCCTCCAGGAATTGGTAGCACAGAGCGCTCAAACACTGGTGAAGAGCCCATACAACCAAGTCCTAACTCTCAGGCTCCCCTCATATCTACTTCCCCTCACCCAACAAACTCTGAGGCTCGTTTAGGAAGGATGAGAAAAAGAAAATGGAGATTACGTAGTCATCACATTGCCAGGTTCCACGAATCTCTGAAATCTGTTTGAGTTCTGTTCTTCCTAGGATTCACCCAAATGAATGCATTTCCAATTGAAAACTGTTTAGCGAGGTTTCTATCACTCACAAAGCAGAAAAATAGTGACTCCTACTCACTGCACTTAAGCCAGAGGGATGTATACAAATGCAAACATCGCTAAGGACCACATTCAGGAGCAAATGAGCAGGAGTGCTTCCTTCTCTAACATGAGGTTTTCTGGATGCTGTAGGTGACTGTTTGCTTTCTTCAGTTTTATTTTAATTTATGTTTGAATAGCTCAGTCCTAGTAAAAGCGTGGTCCGTGACAGACAAGTAAAGAAATTGAGAACTAAGAATGATTTGACATTGACATGATATTCAAGCCTGTGGTCAGTGAACTCATCTCACTGAAAAAAGATGGAGCAATTTGAGTGTTTTCTTTATGTTTCATTTTCTTAGTAATTCATTCCTTCTTGAAAAGTAGCAGTCTGTGGGAAAAAAAGAGAGAAGAAGGGGGGGCGGGGGAAGAGGAGTAGGAGACAAGGCAGGCAGACAGGAAGGAAGGAAGGGAAAAGAAAGCTAGCTCTTTTGGTATGTAGCATATATTCTCTGTAAACTGCCTGTAATTCCTTATATGAGGTGACAGGGCTTCCCAGGTGGTATAGTGGCAAGGAATCCACCTGCCCGTGCAGGGTACACAAGAGATTTGGGTTTGATCCCTGGGTCGGGAAGATCTCCTGGAGAAGGAAATGGCAACCCACTCCAGTGTTCTTGCCTGGAACATTTCATGGACAGAGCAGCCTGGTGGGCTGTAGTCCACAGTGTTGCAAAAAGTTGGACAGGACTGAACATACACACATACTCACACAGGGGATAAAATAAGTACATAAACACCCGACTCCACCACCTTGATTCTCTTCGCTGCTAATTTACTCTCCCTCCCCCTGATGTTCTCTTTCCCACTCCATCCAACTATACGCAGCTACTCTCTTCCCCACCTACCTGTCCAATTTCCTCATCACCACACTGCCAACCACTGCAGCTTTGCTTCAATTATGTTGCTTGAAATGCTATTTAAAGAAGTGAACATAAATCATGCTCTTATGTTCCACAGCAGACCATGATCTTTAATGAATGTTTGATGCCCTAATCACTTGTGCCTAAATTCCTTTATAGTTTATCATAAAATTGCATTCCTACCTTCTCAAGTCCCACATTTCACAGGTTATATAAGACTTCTTTCTTTAAGCTTCAAGAAAATTAATCAGTTTGCTTTAGGAAAAGCGAATAGTAAGAGAAACAAGGAAAAATGTTTACATAATGACGGTGTTACACATTTTTCTGAGTGCAATCAGTTAGAAACTCTTACTTAAAAAAGAAAGATAAACAAATTGAAATGAGCCAAGTTTGGCTCAGTTTGATTATAGAGGTTCTTTCAATACATATCAAGAAAATACCTTGTTAAGGATCAACTAAGGATTGCTGTTACCTCAATCATGTTTGGCTTTTTATCAATGTTAGTTTGGAATTATTCTTTTTTTCCACATGGAGAAAATGTGCCAATGTATTTGTCCACAAGATAATAAAACAAAATTCAGAAACATTTTGGTCCTTATATTTGAGTTTCCCATCCACTTGAGTAAAGATTTGGTTAAAATGAAAGGATAGAAAATGAAATTTAGAATTTTATGAATTAGGAAATTTTTAAAAATGTATGTCCGGAAATAGATTATAGTAAATTAGGGCTTCCCAGGTGGCACGAGTGGTAAGGAGCCCACCCGCCGATGCAGGAGACTAAGAGATGCAGGTTCAATCCCAGGTCAGGAAGATCCCCTGGAAGAGGGCATGGCAACCCACTCCAGTATTCTTGCCTGGAGAATCCCGTGGGCAGAGTAGCTTGGCAGGCTACAGTCCATAGGGTCGCAAAGAGTTGGACACAACTGAAGTGACTTAGCATGTGGGCGTGAATGCTTAATACACATGAAAGATTCTAGAAATCAGGGAAGATAAAGACAGAAAGCAGTGCAACAGAGAGGAGATATGGAAAAAGAGTGTGTGTGTATGTGTGTGTCTGACTGGGGGATAGTTTCATTTATATTTCTAGAGCATAATAATAATAATGATAATTCCATTTATCATTTTAAAACATGTTTTCCTGTGTACTGACACTTCCATTCCAGAAATGTTATTTCTCCTCTCCACACTGGAGCGTAGCAACAGTTAAACAGCTAGGGATTTCACTCAGTGGTCTGATAAGTTCTCACAAACGCTTTGTTTACAGCTGAGGAACATAAATGCCTGTTTACATCTATCTCTGGCAAAATTTCCTTTCCCTATCTGATGGACATTAATTTAGACTTAACCAGTTTCCTGTAAAAAGAAATTGCAAAGGGCCTAGGAAGAATATGATGTGTATGACTAATTTCCTCTGCCTGCTATAGACATTAAATTAAATTTACATGCTAATTATGACCATAACGGCCCTTTGGATGATGCTACACTACAGGCCGCAACTGAAATGAGGTCCCCAGTTGTCACTGAGAAAATCAAAAGGATCTTAGTTTGAGGAGTAAATATGTGATTATAGTGATTATGTGTGAATTGTGATTATATTCTTCAATAAAGAAAACAGACTGGTGTTTACAAGTTTCCTCTTGAGAATCAATTAATGAATTAACACATATTGAACACCCACAGGGTTTCTGGAGCTGAACAAATAAATTACTTCATCAACCTGCAAAAAAAAAAAAAATCATCACTAGTGATGACTGAGCTGTGCAATAAGCCCAGCTGAGCATGACCTTAAGCAGAACCATTAAGCACGCAGAATTTACCTTCACTGTGGTAGCATCTGCATTGTGCATTCTGGAACAGTTTGGACTAGAAGTCCTGTCTGGACTCTGCTTCTGGCTCTGTTACCTGCTAGCTGTGTGATAATGACCAAAACAATTTACCTTTCTGAGTTTTAATTTCTTAATTATAAAATAGGAAATCATTGCCCTGTCTTATGGAGAGTCTCAGAGGAAACAAGGAGTGGGAATTTACTTTTAACATTATAAATAGTCTACATCCATACAATATTATTTCCCTGTTCCATTTTTTTTCTCAAGACTTCTTCAAGGGGTTGGTTGTTCTCATGATTTCTAATCCCCCTTTCTTTTTCTTCTAAATCCTCACTCCAGGGACCTCACATTGTGGCCTCAAAACAGTAGCCGGTTCTCAGTTTTCACTTTACTTATCCCATCAATAGTATTTGACACAATCCACAGGTGAGTCCATCTTCCTTGAAACACTTTCTTCATTTTGCTTCCAAAGATACATTCTTGCTCTTCTCCCTAAACCACTGACTATATTTTCTGTAATGGTTCTTCCTTTTCTCTCTACTATTTATCCTTAGCGTATGCAAGTAAGTTCTTAGACTTCCCTTCTCTACATCTGTTTCTTTCTTTTCTGTCTGTGTGCATGAGTGTTAAGTCGCTTTAGCCATCTCCAACTCTTTGCGACCCTATGGACTCTAGCCCACCTGGCTCCTTTGTCCATGGGATTCTTCAGGCAAGAATACTGGAGAGGGTTACCATTTCCTTCTCCATCTTTTCTCTCTACACTCATCTAATGTCATGAGTTTAAATACTATCTCTATTCTGGATACTTTCACAGCAATCTAGACCTTGCTTGCAAACTCTAGACTCATATTCTACTTGTAGCCCCACTGGGTTATCTCATAAAATTTTTAGCAAATATATGTTCATCACTTACTGACTCATCTTCTCCCTTACATCTACTCCATGCACAATTCTTTTCTATTTCGGTTGATGGTACACCCACTTTCCATTTGCACTAGACAAAGTTTTAGTCATACTTGACCCCTCTCTATCTCTTTTGCCCCATAACCAATTCCTTTATCCCCTACCCCTCAATAAATCCTGTTGGTGCTGTCTTCAAAATCTATCTACTGATTACCATTTTCATCATCATTACCCTGGAGTAAGCCATCATCATCTCATTCCCTCACTAGCCTCCTAGCTAGTCTCCGTACCGTTCTACAGTTTATTCTCTATAAAGCAGTTAGAGTAATCCCCTTAAAACATACCCCAGGTCATGTCACTTCTTCGTCAAAACTCTCCAAAGACTCCTTCTTTAAGCAGAATGAAATCCAAGACTCTTACAATGAATCATGAGGTCTTGCAGGATTTCTCACATATACTGATAGAGACACAGACATAGACACACACACACACACACACATACACATACATACTTACCCCTATGTCTGATCTCATCTCTGACTAATCTCCTCACTTATTCTGCCCCAGGTGCAATGGCCTCTGTGCTCTTCCTCAAAAACTCTGGCTCTCTCCTGAAGTTTGAAGGAGAATGGATACAGAAAACTCTGGCTCTCTCCTGAAGTTTGAAGGAGAGTGGGTACATTTATATGTATGGCTGAGTCCCTTCATTGTTCACTTGAAGCGATCATAATGTTGTTAATCTGCTATCACCAAATACAAAATAAAAAGATAAAAAAGATTGTTCTCTAATGATAATGACTATCAAAGCAAAAAAAAAAAAAAAAACACCTCTGTCTCCCTCCTGCCTCAGGACACCTGCTTTTCCAATTCCATTCTTAGGCATATACCCTAGTAATTAATCAGTGAGAATAATGACTTCTCTGCACCAAGATACACACATTAAGAATGTGAAAGTGAAAGTGTTAGTCTTTCAGTCATGTCTGACTTTTTGCAACCCTATGGACTCTAGCCCACCAGGCTCCTCTGGCCATGGAATTCTCCAGGCAAGAATACTGGAATGGGTTTCCATTTCCTTCTCGAGGGGATCTTCCTGACCCAGGGATTGAACCCAGGTTTCCTGCATTGCAGACAGGTTGTTTACTATCTAAGCCACCAAGGAAGCCTTAGTTCAGTTCAGTTCAGTTCAGTCGCTCAGTCGTGTCCAACTCTTTGCAACTGCATGAATCGCAGCACGCCAGGCCTCCCTGTCCATCACCAACTCCCAGAGTTTACCCAAACTCATGCCCATCAAGTCGGTGATGCCATCCAGCCATTCATCTTCTGTCGTCCCCTTCTCCTCCTGCCCCCAATCCCTCCCAGCATCAGGGTCTTTTCCAATGAGTCAACTCTTCACATGAGGTGGCCAAAGTATTGGAGTTTCAGCTTCAGCATCAGTCCTTCCAATGAACACCCAGGACTGATTTCCTTTAGGATGGACTGGTTGGATCTCCTTGCAGTCCAAGGGACTCTCAAGAGTCTTCTCCAACACCACAGTTCAAAAGCATCAATTCTTTGGTGCTTAGCTTTCTTCACAGTCCAACTCTCACATCCACACATGACCACTGGAAAAACCACAGTCTTGACTAGACCAAGGAAGCCTAAGAATGTGTAGTAAGAAACAAAATGAGAAACAAACTTGATACAGATATAGGAAGCAAAGTAAATAAACAAATCAGAACATAATCTTCTTTTTCATTGTCTTATTTGACATACAAATTTATATTAGTTTCAGGTGTACACCATAGCAATTTGATAATTTTATACACTGTAAAATAATCCTGTCATCATCCATTGCATAAAAGTGGTTACAATATTGGATCCGAATATATTCATACAAGGAAATATGTTGCAACAATGAAAAGAAGTGAACTAAAACTGTAAGGACATGGATGACTCTCCCAAACAAGATTTTAAAAATCTGATAGGTATGGTTACCCAGGTGTTGTCTTCATCATAATTATTTATTAAACTGAATATGCGTGTGTGTGCATGCATGTGCTCAGCCACTCAGCTGTGTCAGACCTTTTCCAACCCCGTGGACTGTAGCCCACCAGGCTCCTCTGTCCATGGGATTTCCCAGGCAAGAATACCGGAGTGGATTGCCATTTCCTGCTCTAGAGGATCTTCCCCACCCAGGGATCAAACCTGCATCCCATGCATTTGCAGGTGAATTCTTTACCACAGTGCCACCTAGGAAGCCCAAACTGAAAATACATATTCTTTCTCTATGTAATTATATTTCACAATTTAAACATCTAAATTTTTTATAGACAGAGAGGAGTCATTCGGCCACCCCTAGTCACACAGAATCTGGGAGGGTAAAAATATAGTAACAACAAAATTTTGTTTAAGGAGAAAAAAAGGAAATAGGTATTTGGTAAGGAGTTAACAAGTGTCTGCTGCACATAAGCTATTCGTTATCTGAGATACTTAAGTGCAATTACAGTTTTAAAGGCATGTATTTTTTATACAACCATGTGCATAAATAAAAGCCAACTATTCATCTGATGGTCAACCAAAAATAAAAGCAGATCTGTTTGAAAACTTGAAGCAGAAATTTTCTACACTGTGCTCACTAGGAATCAATATATCTGTGGTTAACTTGATTCATTTCTAAAGGATTTTCCAGAGACAGCGCGCATACTTTAGAGCTAATCCCTGCGTGAGACAGATGTAGACCATCCCACTCTGTGGATTTGGTTTCTCCCCAACTTGGCGTACTGCTTTGAGACTGGCAGCTTGAAGTATTTCCTGACTCTGCTGAAATCCTGAGGCCGTAAAACAGGCTTCAACTTTTCAGGATTTGTCATTGAACTTTCACCCCTTGCACACTTTTTCTAAATTCCGAAGGCTTTTTTCTTTTTTTTTGTAATTTACCTTTGTAGGTTGCCTGAGTCAAGTAACCTTCTCTCTAGGAGTGGCCTCGTGGGAGTAGAGAAGCAGCTGAAGGCTGCTAGGTGGGGCTCCGTAGAAAACTTGCTTTCTCAGTACAAGGGACCTTCTCTTTAGTGCAGCAGAGAGACAGGTGTGCCTGGATGCGTGCGTTACTTCACTCGTGTCTGACTCTTTGTGACCCTATGGACTGTAACCCACCAGGCTCATCTGTACATGAGATTCTCCAGGCAAGAATAGTGGAGTGGGTTGCCATCCCCTCCTCCAGGGGACCTTCCCAACCCAGGGATCAAACCTGAGCCTCCTGCATCTCCTGCATTGCAGGCGGATTCTTAACCTCTGAGCCACCAGGGAAAACCCACTGGGAGGTGTATCTCTCCACAATGAAGCAGAAGACTAAAGCAAATATACCAGAGATTGTGGAGCAGGCGCTTGGATCAAACCTAGATCCCCATCAAGACTGCTTAGAGGGGATCACGAACCTTCAGGCTCCCAACATCATCAATTTCAGAGGCTGCATCCATAAGATCAAGTGTTTCCAGATCAAGTGTTTCCAGGACTATTAGAACTGCAGAATTATTTCTCTTCAGGGGGATAAAAAGGCCCCATCTAGAACCCTGTGTCATACACTGAATAATAGTCATTAATACCTAGGTAGAAGATAACTTCAAAAGCAATTTTGAAATAAACTGTTAGTGAGCTATAAAATTGTAGGAAGTCTTATATTAAAAATAAAAGCAGTGGAAACTAAAACTAAACAAAGATGAAGAGAACCTCCAATGCTGAAGAAATAGCACTGATTTCAGAGCAGATGTTTCTGAAATTCATTCCAGATCTTTTTCTTTTTTACCTTGAAAAGGTGCCTTAACAGCTTAGTCTCAGTTACCTCACCTGTTATATTAGTTAATAATTTCTCCCTTACAATATTGTTGTTACATGTGGAAAACAGTAATCCCACTCCTGCTACATGCTACTTATTCAATAAATAAATAGTTGCTATCACTGAAGTTCATAAAATCAAGTCATTTTCTAAGGTCAGTAGTTTTGTGATCTTGAGGTTATTGATTTTTCTTCCAAAAAAAATAAAGTGGATTCAATTAAATGACTCCCTGCCATTCAATAGGGACTACATAACACAGAGTTGGCCCCTGTCATAAACCCACATCGTATCAGGGGAACTGTCCAGAAAGAGTCTGATTCCTGGCTTCAAGTGTCAACTCTAATCTTGCCCAGATATTTGACTTTGGTCAGGCATATGAAGGAACCTCAGAATCCTTCTCTGTAAAACTGCAGAGTTGAGGGAATACGGTCTCCAATATGTCTGATACTTTTGGTATCAGATCAAATTCTCTAACACTTTTGGTCCTGGAGGGCAAAGGAGAATAGGAAAGCAAAAGCACAAATGAATTGAAAGTTAGAGGAATTCATTTGGCTGATACCATATTTCATGATCAGTGGCTGAGAATTGCTGTCTGGCACAATTTTGATCAAAGGTACACGCCTGCTTGTCTTGATTCCAGTATCTAGTGTCAAAGGAACTGTATTTGAGACAAAGGTGCTTCCCTGCTCTAGGATAAAGAGGAAGTTCCAAGCTGATGTCAATGAAACAACTATAAATTGAAGATTCGTGCCTGCTCAGTCACTCAGTCGTGTCCACCTCTTTGTGACCCTATAGACTATAGCCCACCAGGCTCCTCTGTCCACAGGATCCTCCAGGCAAGAATACTGGAGTGGGTTGCCATGTCCTCCTCCAGGGGAGCTTCCCCACCCAGCGATTGAACCCATGTTCAATCTCTTGCATTGGCAGGTGGATTCTTTACCACTGAGCCATCTGGAAAGCCCAAAAGTGGGGCTAGTGAGAAGCATAAATTATGAGAGTGAAAGGAAATAACCCCAGCCAAAGGAAGAGGTCCTGAACTCCATCAGAACACACTAGATCTTACTGAAGATGTCACATAATAATTATAGAAAAGTTATAAGGCCAAAAACCTGAGCATTTTCTTTGAATTTAAAGGACCAATTACTTGGGGCAAGGGTACTGGATTGCAATCATGTAAATGTAAGTAGCTAGTTAATTTCAGAGGAAAAGAGAATTTTAGAAAGCTTCTGCTCACGTGACAGTCAAAAATGTGACCATGCGAAAGAGCCCAAAGCAACAGAGCTTGGCTTAGGCTGTCAGTAAGGAATCATTTATGATGCTGTCTGTGTGGTCTGGGTCTCAAGCTGTTTGAAATGCTTAGACGAATTTGATCTACTAGGTTTATGCATCTGATTTATTTGATTTACAAATGCAGGGGTTAGCAAGATGCTGTTAGATCTGTATTTGAGTATTTAAAGTAAACTCTGTATGTATGTTAGATGATTAACCGTTTGAGGCAATCCAGCTACAAAATCTTGAAATTGTCACTGTAGTTTAAAACATCCTAGGGAATTTGATTAAATATGTAATGACTGAAAAAATTGATGATACATCAAATTCAAAAAAGCATCTTTTCCAAAACTCCTATATGCTAAAAATAAAATAAGGTCTTACAGAAAAAGAGTCTTAAGGAAATTTAATTTTCAAATGGTAACTTTCACCAAAGAAATGCTGATTAAAATCCAAATATTAGATAGAATCCCTGTTCTTGCAAAAATGAGAACCACCTGTATTTCTCCTTTACTATTTTTCTTTCTCTAGCTCTGGCTAACTAAAAAAGTCCCACAAAATAGATAGAAGATTCCCTTTCTAAGTATGTAGGCAGGAATCTGAAAAACAAATTTTTATTCCAGTGCCTGCATTTGTAGTGCCACCTCGTGTTCACGAAAAGCAATGACATTTTTAGAAGTTGAAGTTCAAACTATTCAGCATAAAAGAAGCTGTAAGGATACAACATGGGGAATATAGCAAATATTTTATAATAATTATAAAAGGAGAATAATCTTTAAAATTATGAATTACTGTATTGTACAACTGTAACTTATATAATATTATTCATCAATTATACTTTAAAAAGTTGTTCAGAATTGAAAACAGAGAAAAGAAGTGTCAGTCAAGAGTGGGAATGTGGAACACATTTCAGTTACGCTATTAACAATCTTAAGTGCTTAAGATATAAAACCTATTGAAATTATGCCCCACTTTTTCTTTCTGATATTTTATGAAATTTTGTATTTTGTTTTTTATATCCATTTGTACATTCTATTTGTATTATTATTTCCCAGCTTTAGGGTTAGAAAAGCTTCTGCCTTCAAAGAGCTTATGTTCTACTTGTATTTATCACAGTCAGTTTATATCAAAATCAAATATATATATCCACCTCTCTTTCCACTAGTGTGCTTTTTTTCCCCTCCAAACTACTACTTTACTAAAAGGCTTTGCCTTGAACTGGTGTTCAGTAAATGTACATGGAATCAAATAGGTGTTTGAGGATAATTTACAAATCAATTAATTTTATAGTTTTAATGACCTGGCTTTTTTCTTTAGATCTTTGGTCAACAATTATTCTGTTTGTCTACTGTATGCTGGTTTTGAGAGTCCCTTAGACAGCAAGGAGATCAAACCAGTCAATCCTAAAAGAAATCAACCCTGAATATTCAGTGGAAGGACTGATGCTGAAGCTGAAGCTCCAATACTTTGGCCACCTGATGTGAAGAGCTGCCTCATTGGAAAAGGAAACGAGTTTTGAACTGAAGACGAGAAGATAATTGTTCTTTAGATTTGACTGAGCATTTTCATCCCTGAGAAGTAATCATGTTCTTATAATACCTACAAGTGACTGGAAAGCTATGGAATCACACCAATTAGAATTAATAGATGGGGAAGAGAGATGAGACAGACCAAAAATGAAAATAGTGACTGGAAAAAAATATGAAAGCATATGCCTTTCAAGTTCCACTCATTCATAAACTGTTTACTTGCAGGCATTTATGGCCTCTTTTCCTCATTGCTGTATTTACAAATTTGTATAAATCATATATTCATCACTAGGCATTCACCAAGAAAAAAAATTACTTCCCTGAATACCTAAAAAAAAGAGGCCCAGAAAGGAAGCTAATAATTACTGATGTGTACTATGGTTTGGGCAAAAATTCTCTTTATCCCTCTAATGCTCACAGCTATCCTAAGGCATGAAATTGTTTATTGGTTAAGGAATTTGAAGATCCAAGATGGTGAGTGATTTGGCCCAAGTCAAAGCACTTGTGAATGGTTGAGAGAAAATTCAAATTGAATCCTATTTTGACTGAAGGGTCCTTTAGTTTCTGATAGTTCATTCTTTCCATTCTGTGAAAGAAACAGCAAATGAAAGATTGGCCAGTCCCGTCTACACCTCTGCGGACATTTAGCTCTGGTGTTAAACCAAACATACTGGCTCTTCAGACCTCAGTCTGCCTGGAATCACCCACTTGCCCTGACCAAGGTCAAACTGACCAAGAGGAAACGGGGTGTGTACAGTCTGGTTCCTAATCCAAACAGCTAAAGAGCAGGGAATGAGCTTACCTCTGTACCATAAATCAATAAACTTCACAACAGTTACCCTTTACTGGGGAAGCAGTGAATTTCTTTCCTATTTGTAGAGAAAGACTCCTTTTTAAAGTTAAATTAATGTATTCAAATTCCATCCTCATTTCTGGGCATCCCTTCCTCTGTTTGTTCATTTTCCTTTTCTCTTTGACCCATTGAAACAGCTCTTTTTTGATATTTTAAAAATGACTCCCCAACATCCTCTTTTATTCCCCTCCTGACAGTTATGTGAGGTTTTCTACGGGATACGAGTTGCATTTCTTCAAGTTTCCATCTTCTCTTCTTGGATTTCTAAGTTCCCCTAGTGATTGGGCCCTGCAATACTTTGCTCAATTTCTGAAGTACAAAATAATATTTTCTGCTTTCTATTTTAGTTTTTTTTTTTAACTAATTCATGCCAATTATTTAGACCACAGTTAGTCAACATTACGGAACATTTGTTGAGGTTCAGTTTCTCAGTCACGTCTGTTTGTGACCCCATGGACTGCAGCACTCCAGGCTTCCTTCACCATCTCCTGGAGTCTGCTCAAACCCATGTTCACTGAGTCGGTGATGCCATCCAACCATCTCATCCTCTGTCACCCCCTTCTGCTCCTGCCCTCAATCTTTCCCGGTATCAAGGTCTTTCCCAATGAGTCAGCTCTTTGCATCAAGTGGCCAAAGTACTGGAGCTTCAGCTTCGGCATCAGTCCTTCCAATGAATATTCAGGGTTGATTTCCTTTAGGATTGACTGGCTTGATCTCCTTGCAGTAGCTGGGAAATTTTCAAAAATTTCTAAACTATCGCAAAAAAAGGAGCTTGGAAATTTTCTGAACTATCTAATTTAATATATGAGGAAATGGAAAAGCTGAGTGCTGTGTTCCATATGACATGGCTAATAAGTCATGTTACCTGGAGTGCTGTGCTAAGAGTGATTCTGAAGTCATCTGGAGACCGTGCTGAAAGGGCACTATGACCTTCAGAGCGTCTACCATGGGCGTGGTAGAAGGTATGACTAGCGGTGAAGAATCCACCTGCC
The DNA here is from genome assembly GCF_910594005.1 of Cervus elaphus. NCBI lineage: Eukaryota > Metazoa > Chordata > Mammalia > Artiodactyla > Cervidae > Cervus > Cervus elaphus. The sequence continues at coordinate 25,115,132 of NC_057836.1, forward strand.
AATGCAGGAGACCCGGGTTCAATCCCTGGGTCAGGAAGATCCCTGGAGAAGGATGTGGCAACCCGCTCCAGTATTCTTGCCTGTAAAATCCCATGGACAGAGGAGCCTGGTGAGCTACAGTCCATGGGGTTGTAAAGAGTCTGGCACGACTGAGCTCACACACACACACACAAATACTTGCTCTTTCTGTTCTCCACCCTGCTGTCTTCTAGAGCAGTGCTTCTTGAGCTTTCATGTAGGTACAGGCTGAAACGCAGTCTGATTCAGTAAGTCTGGGGCACTAAACCGTGTCCGACTACTGTGCCCCAGGGACTGTATGTAGTCTGCCAAGCTACTTTGTCCATAGAATTTTCCAGGCAAGAATACAGGAGGGGCTTGCCATTTCCTCCTCCAGGGGATCTTCTCCACCCTGGAATTGAACCCGGGGAGCTTGGGCAGGCATTGTCTCCTGTTTGGCAGGCAGATTCTTTTACCTCTGAGCCACCTGAGTGGGTCTTAAGGGTCTGCCTTAAACTGGAGACCAAAAGGTAGCAAAGTCCAGCCTGCAGACCAAATCCAACCCACAGCCTCTTATTGTAAACAGTGTTTCTCTGGAACGCAGGCCACATCTGTTTGTTTACTTAGGATCTATGACTGCATTCAGACACCAGTAACACAGTAGGGTAGGTGTGGGGGCAGAGACCAAATGGCCTGCAAAGGTTAAAATATTTACTATCTGGCCCTGTATATTTAAAAACAAAAAAATTGTCAGTCCCATTCTTGGAGCACAAGTTGTCAACCTTTGTTGCATGTCACAGCGACCTATTAAATTTTTAAAAATCCAGACGCCCACGCCACACTCAGCATCTCAAGGGAATTAATTCAGACCATTTAATTCAGGATCTCAAGGGAATAGGACATCATTATTTTTTCCCTTCTACATATATATCTTCTTAAAATATTTATTGTGGAATAGTTGCTTTACAATGTTAGTTTCTACTGTATAGCAAAGTGAATCAGCCATTACATACACATGTATTCCCTCTTTTTTGGATTTCCTTATTTAGGTCACCACAGAGCACCAAGCAGCCTTCCCTCAGCTAAACTGGGCATGCATACCGCTAAGTCGTTTCAGTAGTGTCTGGACTGTTTGCGACCCTATGGACTATAGCCTGCTAGGCTCCTCTGTCTATGGGATTCTCTAGGCAAGAATACTGGAGTGGGTTGCCATGACCTCCTCCAGGGTATCTTCCCAACCCAGGGATGGAACCCACACCTCTTATGTCTCCTGCATTGGCCGGCAGGTTCTTTATCCCTAGTACTACCTGGGAAGCCCAAGCTATACTGTATGTTCTCATTAATCTATTTTATACATGGTATCAAAGTGTGTGGACAGTATTTTTTAAAATCATTTTTTTAAAGTCTCTGGGAAGTTGAGACCTACTATTTCAGAGCAAGCGTTCACAAATGCTGGTGAGCACAAGAGTCACCTGACCTGACTCAAAAATGCAGAGTCCAGGGCCACATTCCAGGGAGTCTGGTCTGACTGTTCTGCCTTGGGGCCCAGAGATCTACACAAATACACCAGTGTGTCTTCCACAGGGCCCCCAGCACCTCACTTCAGAAGTAACTATGTCTTTGCAATGCCATAGAAACTTTCTGGAAAGTTCTACACCAGCTCAGGTGTTTACAGAATTCTGACTCGCAATAGTGAGTCATCTTTATAAAGTACATCCAGTACCAGGGACTGGACTTCTTACCAAGAAAAACGATCCTGCACACAAAATGTTTTACTGGTGCCCTGATTTTCTTAACCTCTGAGTGTCATTACTGCCATAAACTACAGAAGAAAAAGACAAGCTTTCTCAGAATGAGTCACTGTCTCTACAATTTTATTTAAGAGTTTGCGGTTTTGTTTTTTTTTTTTTAATAAACTTTTTATTTTGCATTGGCATATAGGTGATTAACAATGTCGTGACAGTTTCAGGTTTACGGCGAAGGGACTCAGCCATACATATACATGGATCCATTCTCCCCCAAACTCCCCTCCCATCCAACCTACCACATAACCCTGAGCAGAGTTCTGCAAACAGTTTGCTTCTACAAATGTGGAAGAGGGATGCGGATAACTGCTACTGAATGATTTGAAACACTTGGAGAGATTTGAATCCCTCTGACTGGGTTTGGGATCTGCCTGCAATGTGGGAGACCTGGGTGGGATCCCTGGGTTGGGAAGATCCCCTGGAGAAGGGAAAAGTGACCCACTCCAGTATTCTGGCCTGGAGAATTCCATAGACTGTAATAGTCCATGGGGTCGCAAAGAGTTGGACACGACTGAGCAACTTTCACTTCATTAGCAGCATTAATAGCTCATTTTCATTTCATCGTAATATTGAAAAAAAATTAAAATAACCCAATTTCTAGGGTACCAGCATAAGTGATCCAAATCTTTAATCAAATTGTGATAAATGTATTCCAGACCCAGTGCATTTGGTCCCTGTACAATCTGCCCACCAGCAAGAACATCGGATCAGCAGTTTGTACATCCCCTTCACTCTCTCCATGTGCAGGAGCTGTGTGTGGCAATGGCTTTCAGAGAAGCACTCCTCCTCCTTTCGGGGCATTACTTGGACAAACAAGGAGATTAAAGCAAGAGGGTGGCTCCCACTGAGCCTGGGCTTTGCATCTGCTGACCACAAATAGTGTGGCCTCATCTAGACCTTTCACAGTCTCACTGAAGAATCACCATCTCATCACTTATTTATCCTTTGTTTTTCCTCTTGTCTATGAAAGGTTTATTGGAATCCTGGTTGATTTGCATGTTTAGAAATCTGCTTCAATGGAGGGTGCAACCAGACAAAGAGAAGAAAAGTGGAAGAAAGCACTTGGAAGGCGTTGGTTGCCTGTTTCTGTTCCCTGAGATTCAAATAGACCAAAATATCTCCTGTAGTTTGAACAAAAAGCCCACCATACACCTTCTGGCCATGAAATTCAGGGTACCTTGATTGAATATCTAGACTTCCACTGGACAAACATATTTTTGGAAAGAGTGGAAATTTTTTTTTTAAGAAGCAGGGATGCTGAGCATTAAAGAGTGCAGCTGGAAAGAAACAGGCTTGTTCACTCTGCTTGTGGCGAAGAATACTTCTTAAGCAGGCAATTGGTGGCTGCTTGCTATTCCCACTGCAGTTTCAGAATTGAGAGAAAATCAACAGAGGTCATACCTGAGTTGGCCACAAGATGGCAGGATTTCAGCACTTTCCTGCAGATGAAAGGCATCCTCTTGCCATTAGGGTTAATATCGCTAGATGGTAGTAATTTCGGCTTGACTCTCTCAAGAGACTTCACACTCTCATAACTGAAATTCAAATACGGTTCAAGGACTTATGTTTTATAGTTTTAAAATGTCAAGAGTCAGCCATTCACGTAATACAGTTGGCATCCGCAAATGGAAAGCTATAGGGAAACTTCTGGCTTTATTTATTAATGGGTCTCTCAACTCTCTCACTGACCGAGGTCTGGGGAACCACCTGCTCCTTTGTCGAGGCTTTCTCAGAAGGAGCAAGTAGGAAGACTGCCATTGCGGACACAGTTTCTGCAGCTTCCACAGAATAGTGTGGGAAGGCAAGTGGGGCAAAATTTCAGGGCAGAAATAAAGGGGAAATTGTTGATGGAGGGATTGTGTTTGCGCTTGGAGGCATGAAGGGCAGACATGGAAATGCCTCAAGCTTAGCAGAAAACCATGAACACATAAAGCTGTACCACACTCTTTCATCCACGTGTCCAACCAATCTTTATTCAAAACTATTGATTTCCTAGGAGTGTGATGTTCCCAGGAACTGAAAGATGGATAAAGCATAGTACTGCCTTCAAAGAGCTGGTAGACTGTATCTAGAGATGACTGAGAAAAAGAAAATCTGTCTATGACAACTTGACTAACACACAAAACAGAACCAACTATGGAGCAACTGGGAAGGAAACTGGACAAGCTGCAAGCAGGTGAGGAATTCAGAGGACAGCAGGCAGGATTAACACCAGGGAAGAGGAGACAGTGAGATAAGATAGATAATTAGAAAATGAAGTCACCCTAGGGAGTTGAGGGTTTAAGGTTTGCAATCCAATTAGGGCCCGCTGTGAAACTAAAACAAAAATCAGAAACAAAACCACCGAGAAATGGAATCTTTCCTGCCAAATTAGTAAACGAAGGATGTCACAGCCCTTAGCGATTGCAGTCTTGCAGTCGAAAGCCCTGAGAGAATTTAGGAAGGAAAGAATATCTGCCATCTGGAGCAGCCATCAGACTGCAGCCACTCCCAGACCGCTGAGGTGCATATCAAAGGAATGATTTCAGTGAGCCCACACGCTTGCATCTTCCCTTACACAGAAAAGTGCTAAATTCTTTGCAACACCTGATTTTCCTTTAATTCACAATAATCTTTTGACGTTCAGACCACCTCCTCTTTGTTTTGCACAAAACTTCTGTGTAACCTGGCTCCCCACTTCACCTCCTCAGAGCAGTTCTCACGGTCACAGGAGATGTTGCCTTCTGGACTTGACGTCCTAAGAATTCCTACTGAATAAAACGTAACTCTCAACTTTAAGGTTATGAATCTTTTTAAGTCCACACAACGTAACTACAACCCCAAAACCCTTGGGTTTCAACCCTGACTATAAGACGGGCTAGCCATAGGATCTTCGCCGTCAGGGAAATGTTTCTGAGCCTGATGTTTCGATCTGTGAAATGGAGCCTCTAGTGACTAATTCAGGGGGTTACTGAGAATATTAAAGGGGAAACATGAGTGGATGCGTTGCTGGCCAAAATCTTGGCTTTCTCAGCCCACCGAAGCTGAATAAAAATGACGGAGACAGAGTTTGGAGGAAATAGAAAGGTGGCTTTAATTCCAGACGGCGGAGAGGGGATCACAGTAAGTTCACGCTTCAAGAAATGAGGACTCCTAGTCAAGAGTCAGTGATGAGGAACAAAAGTGTTAGGATCTTGTCAAAAACAGGCATAGGCTGGCGTCAGTAACCCAGTAATTGAGTCTGGCAGTTTGGGAGCTCTGAGGCCTGCTTTCTGATAATATAACTACAAAGAGAAGGGTGTTGTAAGGGTAAATACCAGATACGGGATGTATTTAGCATCGAGTTAAAGGAAATAAGTGTCAAATGTAGCTTCTGCAGGGTTAAGGGGCAGAAAACAAAGTTAGTTACAGACATACAGAGTTAGAAACAGTTAAAAAAACAAAACGCAACTAGGAATGTTCAAGCCTGCTCACCGTTCTCTTTATCTTCCTTGTTCTCAGGAAAGGGGAAGAAGAAAAAAAAAAAAACCTCATTCCTCTTTTTTTCATTTTCACTGCAACAGATGTGCCTGGCACATCTTGCTGACTACAGAACATCTATTGCTTTACTTCTCTGTCAAAGCCTTTACAAAGTTAGCAGAAAATGCAGGGAGGATAAAGGACACCCATGCTGGGCACACAAACCAGTCACAAAGTGGACCCCAGGCCCTTCAACACGTCCTCGGCACTGGCAACTGTAGGCGGAGTTAAGTGACAGCCTGGGCCCCGGGGCCTGAGAAAGACGGAAGCGTTTCACCAGGGAGACTTGGAGAGGGCCACTCGTCTGCTCGTTTTGCTCCTACAGACACGAAGACACACTCCTGGTGACAGAGAGAGTGAGGCTAGACAGTGAGCCCTCCTGTCCTCACAATCGCATGCCCTCTTCCTTACAGTCACAGGACACTCTGAACTGTGTGTGTCCTGCTTTTAGGTTCTCTGTGTATGTGTGTGTGTGTCCCTATATGCACACCTCCCCATAGATCTGTACCTATCCTGGGTTGGCTAAAAGTCCGTGTTTTTCATACCATCTTACAGAAAAACTCAAACAAACTCTTTAGCCAACCCAATAATTTAAAGGCTGCTCATTTCCAACTGAAAACCCTGTCTCTTCTCCTTTCCAAACTGGAAGCTGAATATAGCCTTTTTCTATGGTCTACATAAAGGAAATTCACTCTCTGAAGTATTAGGGGGCGGTGTCAAGTTTACCGGTGGATTCCTCTCTGCTAAGCATTTCTTTGTCTTTAAATGTTCTCTCATCATGCCCACTGCCACCAATTGGGGGTTCTCTCCTCTTTGATATTCTTCCACCCTATGCTGGGCGCTGCACTTGCCCACTCCCACCTCCATCTTACTTCACCTCCACCCCCTTTCCCATGTACTTTGACCGTCAGGCTAAGACACTTTCTTAATGTACAGTTTCAACAAAAGTGGTCTCTTCCCATAAAACAATTCCTCTACCAGTAATTATAAAGGTTAATTTTTGTTTCATGTTATAATGCCTCCATAAATGTAATCACATGCCTAATTATATATATTTATAAATTTGCTTTTTAACATAAAATGGGACTATAGAGTCATATTACACATTACTGTTTTGTGATTTTTAGTTGCGCCTCAATTTTATGTCTTCTTTTTACGAGGCTTCCCTCATAGCTCAGTTGGTAAAGAATCTGTCTGCAATGCAGGAGACCCCGGTTCAATTCCTGGGTCAGGAAGATCCCCTGGAAAAGGGATAGGCTACCCACTCCAGTAGTCTTGGGCTTCCCTTGTGGCTCAGACGGTAAAGAATCCACCTGCAATGTGGGATCCCTGGGTTGGGAAGATCCCCTGGAGAAGGGAAAGGTTACCCACTCCAGTATTCTGGCCTGGAGAATTCCAGGGACTATACAGTTCATGGGGTCGCAAAGAGTCAGACACAACTGAGTGACTTTTACTTTCACTTTTCAGAAATCAATCAAACTTTTTCATTACTGTATACAGTTAACACTTTAATGAGAGACAAGGTAGATTTCTTTGTGTACAACTTTGGTAAATGGAAAGATACAGCATAAAATAATTCAGGGTTATGATGTGAATTCATCAGCTAAGATATTAGAGACATTTGCTTAGAAGAGCTATGAAATTAATATAAATTACATTAGCTATATAATGTTAATAAGGAAAATTGCTCATACTTCATCAACATTTTTCTGTATAGCAGGAACTATGTCTAACCATTTGTATGCATCATAGAAATAACCTACTACAGCTATTCCACAGGCGTAACCTACTATGATAGGCTACTGTGGTGGCTCAGTGGTAAAGAATCTGCCTGTTAATGCAGGAGACGCAGGTTCTATCCCAGGATCAGGAAGATCCTCTGGAGAAGGAAACGGCAGCCCACTCCAGTATTTTTGCTTGGGAAAACCCATGGACAGAGAAGCCTGGTGGGCTATAGTCCATGGGGCCGCAAAAGAGTCAGACATAACTTAGCAACTAAACCACAGCCTCCTATGTAGTAGACTATTTGGTCATTCAGAGGCACACGAAAGTAGATACATTGCAAAAGGTAACACAACCTCTTAAGTGACATTGCCCAAATGCAATGAGTCTGGCTGCAGAGTCTGTATTGTTAATCACTGTGTGGTCAATCACATCGTTATGTCCAACAGGAAAAACACTGTGCAGTCTTGACTGCCAGGGACCTATACAGGCGGTCATTGACCAAATTTACTAAGAATTCTCCCTCCCAAGAGAGCTCCAGCTGACCCTGATGGGGCGCTCTGGGCTGCTCCAAATTGGGCAGCCAGGCCAAAGGAAACAGGTAGCAGGCAGGCAGAACAAAGAGGGCAAGGTCTGCTGAGCAAGGTACAGTGTAAAGAGTAAAACAAAACCAAGAAGAACTGAAAGGAGTTGAAAGAGAGGATGCAGAGGATGCTGAAGCCGCCTCTGGGGTGAGAATGGCGAATCTCAGTAGCTCCCAGCTCTGAGCCCAGCGCCCAGAATAGCTGCAAGAAGGCGAGCTGCCAGGGAGGCACTTACAGCAGCCAGAGCCGAGAGCACTTAATCAGATGCATCCGGTTTGCATCCACAAGATACTAGGTGGAAATATGTGGTCAACTGCAATGAATTGGCATGCCCCGAAGTGGGCCAGCCCTTGCTGGAAGCCAGATCTCCTGCAAGTGGAAACCTAATCTCTCTTTCCTCTGAGTGCCTGCCACACAGCTAATTCATTCTGCACATTTTATCCCTTTATAATAGACTCTCTAATGAAGAGGAAATATTTCTGCCTTGTGATGACTGAACAGAAACTCAGAGTATCAGCTAGCCGGACTACACGGAACACTCTGGTCAGGGACCCCATCAGACAAGGCCAGTCCCCTGCCGATGGCATGTCACAATCCTGCTGGTGTCATCCGGTACCATCAGCCCCAGGGAGGTCTGCCTAGAAAGCAAGACACCAGTATGAAGATGGTCAACATGACCTTTAGAACTGATGAGACTCCCCCTGGTGGCTCAGGTGGTAAAAAATCTGCATGCAATGCCGGAGACTGAGGTTCAGTTCCTATGTCATCCCCTGGAATAGGGCATAGCAACCCACTCCAGTATTCTTGCCTGGAGAATCCCATGGACAGAGGAACTTGATGGGCTACAGTTCATGGGGTCGAAAAGAGTCAGACCCGATTAAGCAAATAAAGTACACACTTTTCTGCCAGAAATTCTTACAAATGATGTATTGTCATTGTTGCCAGTTGATTTCAAGATCTGATTGGACTGCAATCTACAAATGAACTATATCCAGGGACTTTGGGTGTTTACTATTGTTTGGGATATTTTCTTGTCCTGAGTAAGATTGCATGGCAGGTACTCTCTGTCCCCTCTAGAATTCCTTCACCGGGCTGGACTGCTAGTCTCCCCGTTTCTGTGACTGTTGCTCTCCCCTTCAGAAGGTTACCTCCTTACCAGCATATACCTGGGAAATTGTGCTGTTCCCCCAAGTGGTCTATGGCCCACAACAGACTGAAGTGGGCTTATAACAGCTGGTCCCCCTTGCCTCTGGGCAGAGCAAGTCTTCTGTTGCAATCACATACTCAAATTCCCTGTAGGATAAGTCTGCAGCTAAGGATTCTCCTAACATTATGGTTTTACCTAGCTTCTTCTCCCGCCTTTAGGTTTTTCCTGAAAGCCTCCCCTTAAGAAATCACCTGTATAGAAATCCTTGCCTCAGGCTCCATGTCTCAGGAATCCAGCCTAAAACTGCATGTAAGATGTTTTTGTCAACAAAAGTGTTGGTTGCTCAGTTGGGTCTAATTCTTTGCAACCCTGTGGACTATAGCCCGCCAGGCTCCTCTGTTTTCCAGACAAGACTACTGGAGTGAGTTTCCATTTCCTCCTCCAGGAGATCTTCCCAACCTAGGGATCAAACCCAGCTCTCATGCATTACAAACAGATTACCGTCTGAGTCCCAGGGAAGCTTGTCAACAAAGCCCATAAGTTATGCTCATGGCGCTACAAGCAACACAGCGCACTATCTCTCAAACACTCAGCTATTCACCTGCACTATTTGACCATATTTGCATATGACTGATGCAACTATTTATGTAACAGTTTTCTTTAGATGGTTTTCAAACTAACTCCTTTTTAAAATGAATATTTCTGAAGCATGCATTTGAAATTCTAATTAAAATGTTAACACACACTAAAATATATATATTCATCTAAATATCATTTCATCAACTGCCATCATATGCACATGGTACAAACATGATAAAAGTAAAAGTGCTCCCATCTGATTTGAAAAATCTGTTTTTACTGGTTTATAGTACTTCTGCAGAGCTGTGTTCATATCCAGGAATTGGTGATGGACAGGGAAGCCTGGCATGCTGCAGTCCATGGGGTCGCAAAGAGTCAGACATGACTGAGTGACTGAACTGACTGTGTTCATATTAGACATGGAATAATTTATTGTCGGTTTTAAAAAAATTCAATACATATTTTTGAATTTTATCTTAATTTATGATCTTGCCAATAATCCTAAGAGTGATGTTGATGACATAGAATAAAAAAAAAGGAAAGAAGTATCCATTTTTAAAAAACAAAAATAGGGATTTCCTGGTGATCCAGTGGCTGACACTATGATCCCAGTGCAAGAGGCCTGGGTTTGATCCTTGGTCAGGAAACTAGATCCCACATGCTGCAACCAAAGATTTTGAATGCCACAACGAAGATCGAAGATCCCATGTGCCACAACTAAGACCTGGAGGAGTCAAATAAATAAATTTTTTTTTAAAGAAGCAGAAATAATTCAAAAATCCTTTTGTATCTGCATTTTGTCATCAATGTTTGAATTTTTCTAGGTCATCTGACATGTTTCTGTTACCTCATTTAATGGTAAAATTGGAGCTAACTTAACAAGGAGAAGAGATCTTCTAAAAACTTGAAACACTTAGGATGATAATGTAACATCACTAGGTTCAGATGCTTTTCTCGAAGGAGGAAGAGGCATCAGTGGCCATCTGCTCAGGTTACTGGAACCAGGATTCTCACAGCTGGGAGCTGAGTCAAGGATATAATCTTCAAAGAGAGACTTGCAGAATGTGCCACTTTATCACAGGCGAATGCAACCAAAGGCAAACAGATGATAAACAGCCTGGGATAGTGACTCTGTCTCCTGGCTTTTCCCATCTTCACTGCGTTGACTGTGGAATTTTTAACGACTCTTTTGATAAACAGAGTATGTCGATGTGCAGATGATGAGCCAGTTGTCAACAAAATACTTGAGGGTCAAGGCTTTGCTCCTCATCTCCAGCATAATAGACTTTCTCAACCAGCCAGCCGTCACACATTCCTCCTGGAACAGTTGCAGGACAGAGGGGCTAGAACCTTGAGATCCACTCTATCTTGAAAATCAAGCCTTATACACTTGCAAAAATTGCTACATGTTGAACCCAATGGGACAAGTTTAAAATTAGAGACTGTGAAAGAGCAGAGCCTATGACTCAGGAATATGAGTACAGTATTGATAAAATAGTTCCTACTTGCTTGATCTTAAAATTCTTTCCAAAATGAAAAATTACTTTTAAAGAATATTAATTTTAAAGAATTTTTAAAGAATGAACTGCTTGATGTTTTTATTCATCTGTGCCTGCCTTGTTGAATGACAAAATCTGCTGACAGCTGAACTTAAGATCCACTAATATGTCAATTAATCTCTTTGCATGTTTTCTTGTGTGAGAAAGTATATAATCTAGGTGTCATCCTGATATTTAATCTTGAGGTAGCAAGCAGTTTTCTTTTACAAGGAATTTGTTTTAATTTTCCAATAATTCAGTTCAGTTGCTCAGTCATTTCCAACTCTTTGTGACCTCATAGACTAGAGCACGCAGGCTTTCCTGTCCATCGCCAACTCCCAGAGCTTGTTCAAACTCATGTCCATCGAGTCAGTGATGCCATCCAACCATCTTATCCTCTGTTGTCCCCTTCTCCTCCTGCCTTCAGTCTATCCTAGCATCCGGGTCTTTTCCAATGAGTCAGTTCTTCACATCAGGTGACCAAAGTATTGGAGCTTCAGCTTCAGCATCAGTCCTTCCAAGGAATATTCAGGACTGATTTCTTTTAAGATTGACTAGTTTGATCTCCAATAGTTACATAAGTTTAAATTTTTGAGTATGATCCTTATATATTCATTCATTCCTAGAAATGTCCTCAGTAGTAAGGTTTTAGTCCTGAGTAGATTTTTTGTTTTTGTTTTTCATACAGGCTCTTAATTGCTGCAGTAGTTGCTTGAGTGGTCTGCTTCCATCACTCAATAGTTATAGCCTTGGGAATGTAATTCCCTCCGTCCTTATAGCCTTCTAATTTAGCTGAAAGTGAAGTTGCTCAGTCATGTCTGACTTTGTGATCCCATGGACTGTAGCCTACCAGGCTCCTCTGTCCATAGGATTTTCCAAGCAAGAATACTGGAGTGGATTGCTATTTCCTTCTCCAAGAGATTTTCCTGACCCAAGGATTGAACCTGGGTCTCCCACATTGTAGGCAGATGCTTGACTGTCTGAGCCACCACGGAAGTCTAATTTAGCTGAGTAAACACCATAACTGAAAGCCAAACCAGCCTCCTCTGTGTTGTGAGACATCAATTACAATATAAGAACTTTGAATTATATATTTTAAATTAAAAAACATAAGAAATTAACTTTTATTTACCTGTCACATGTGGATAGATACAGGCACCCGAATTTACTTTGTGTACAAGACAGGCTTATGTCATGTGTGATGACTGAGGCAAGCTAGGGGAAGGGCAGATTCTAAGTACAAAGAAGGTGACAGCCATGGCTTCTTGGCTGAGATTTCCTGCAAGAAACTTGACCTAAACATAATACCATTAATTTATAGGCTAACAGCAAAAATTGGTAGACACCTCTATTCTTAGTGTGAGCTCTTTATCAAGCACACCAAGGGGAAGAAACAAGGAAGATGCAATCAGATAAGACAAGAAAGAAGCCAAAATAACTCAAACTTATTGAGGCTATCTGAATCTCACATTAGGTATATTTTCTGCATTGAAATGTTAGCTAATGATAATGTGGAGCCATAGCAATTAGGAAGACATTTAGAATCTAAGCAACCAGAAAATGCAGACAAACCTTTGCAATTTTTTCCACTGATGCTTTAAGCCACATAAAACCCAATTTGCTGACCTTCCTGGTGATAATAAGTTACTTGCAATAATATGCTACCCATAAAATATGTTCCCTAAAATAAAAAATATTTAATCTACTCCTTCTAGGCAAAGATTTTAACAAGCGAGAAACTACCTACTTTTAAAAAGAGCTCCTTGACGTGCAAAGTACATTTTGAGAACTGCTGTCTTCTAGTGTCTCCATCACTGTGTGATTTGGAAAATGGTATAAGTATGTCATCTATGAAAATTTCATATTCACACACTTAAAAATATGACCACAGATTTACTTAAGCAGTTTCAAAAATTTTCCGAAGAGCTTTGATGCATGTTAAGTCATTTTCTTAAAATATAATAACACAACATATTTCCACTTATGTTCAAGAAGAATGAATGCATTTGGGGAGATAGAAATATAACAGCCATGTTCCAACAAAAATTTCTGTATATTTGATATATGGAATACAAAAATCAGTACCATGATATGATAAGCATGAAAAACAATGTACTTCATTCATTTGCATCTACTTATAATTGAAGGCATCTTTTTCAGATGGGATAGCCATTCGAATCAATTTTTAAAATGCATTTAGGAACTTCTATTTCTGCAGACAGTAATAGTAATCAGATTTACCCTCTAGCCTGAAATCATTTTTTAAGAAACAGACACAATAAATAAAATGATCATTTTTATACCACTGGAATTCAGGTATAAAGAACAGTGACTCATCCCAAGCAGTGAACAAATAAAATATACCCCTGATTGTGCCAACTTACTGTTTTAAGAGAGTGCTTTGCAGTAACCAAAGGTGGGAAAACAGGTGATGCCAAGTTCAGGAAATAAGTTCTGGGTCGTGGAAGACTAAAGTGGCTAGCATTTACAGGACAGGGTACTAGAGGAGAAAGCTGCAAAGGGAGATTAGCCCAGAGATCTGCAAAAGGTGTATTCTCAAGTGATCTGCAGAACACTTTGTGCACACATGTGAGGAAATTACTCATTTCCAGGAAAGAACTGCCGATTAGAAGGAACAACAGTCAATGCTCACATAGGATTGGAGACGGTTCTAGTTCCCACTAGCCAGATGGAGAAACCTCATAGTTAATAGTGGGCTGGGTACAGTACTCAGAAATCATGAGGTATTGCCTCATGATGGGCATTAATTTACCTGCTCAGGTCCCACAAAACAAAAACAGTCTCTATAGAATAACCTATTTCCAAATAGGTTCTCAGATGCTTCTTGGTTTTCTGGTTAAGATCAAGTGTAGCGTGGGGGCTTCCCAGGTGGCATAGCGGTGAAGAACCCATGTGCCAATTCAGGAGACATACGAGATGCAGGTTCGATCCCTGGGTCGGGAAGATCCCCTGGAGGAGGGAATGGCAACCCACTCCAGTATTTTTCCCTAGAGAATCCCATGGACAAAGGAGCCTGGTGGGCAGTCCATGGGGTCACAAAACAGTCTGAGGCAACTTAGCGCAAATTACTGTTTATTAAGATAGACCATATTTGGGGTCATAAAACAAGATTTAACAAAATTAAAAGGATTTAGATCTTACAAAGTATGTCCTTGAGCCAGAATGGGGTTAAATCACAAATTAATAACAGAAACAACTTTGGAAAATCCTCAAATATTTGCAAATTAAGTAGCCCATGGATCAAGGAAATCAATGAGGAAATTACAATGTTTTCAACTAAAACACCATACCAGACTAAAAGATGCTTGCTCCTTAGAAGAAAAGCTATGACCAAACTAGACAGTATATTAAAAAGCAGAGACATTACTTTACCAACAAAGGTCCATCTAGTCAAAGCTATGGCTTTTCCAGTAGTCATGTATGGATGTGAGAGTTGGACTATAAAGAAAGCTGAGCGCCAAAGAATTGATGCTTTTGAACTCTGGTGTTGGAGAAGACTCTTGAGAGTCCCTTGGACTGCAAGGAGATCCAACCAGTCCATCCTAAAGGAAATCAGTCCTGAATATTCATTGAAAAGACTGATGTTGAAGCTGAAACTCCAATACTTTGGCCACCTGATACAAAGAACTGACTCATTGGAAAAGACCCTGATGAGGGGAAAGATTGAAGGCAGGAGGAGAAGGGGACAACAGAGGATGAGATGGTTGGATGGCATCACCAACTTAATGGACATGAGTCTGAGTAAGCTGCAGGAGTTGGTGATGGACAGGGAGGCCTGGCGTGCTGCAGTCCGTGGGGTCGCAAAGAGCCGGACATGACTGAGCTACTGAACTGAATATATACCAGACTCCTGTTAGTGTTCGTTGCTCAGTTGTGTCCAACTCTTTGTGACCCCATGGACTGTAGCCCACAAGGCTTCTCTGTCCATGGGATTCTTTAGGTAAAAATACTGGAGTGGGTTGCCATTTCTTCCTCCAGGGGATCTTCCCATCCCAGAGATCGAACCCAGGTCTCCCGCATTGCAGGCAGATTCTTTACCCCCTGAGTGTGCTGTGATTAGTCGCTCAGTTGTGTCAAACTCTTTGCAAACTCCTGGATTGTGGCCTGCCAGGCTTCTCTGTTCATGATATTTTCCAGTCAAGAATACTGGAGTGGGTTGCCACGCCCTCCTCCAGGGAATCTTCGCGCCCCAGAGATCAAACCCAGGTCTCCCGCATTGCAGGCAGATTCTTTATGGTTAGGCAGATTCTTTATGATCTGAGCCACCAGGGAAGCCCTTAGCCCCTGAGAGATGCATCTAAATCACAAGGAGTAATTTTGCTTCCTCTCCCTCAGGGGACATTTAGCAATGTCTGGAGACATTTTTGCTTGTCCCAATGGTGAAGAGTAAGGGTAAGGGATCTTACCGACATCTAGAGAATAGAAACAAGGGATTCTGCTCAACATTCTACAATGCACACAACTTCCCATTAAAAGAATCATCTGCTCCCAAATGTCAATAATGCTTGCATTAAGAAACTTTAATTTCAAGCAATAATTAGGAGAAATTTAATAGTACTAAACATCTATATTACAAAAGAAAAAACACCACAAATAAGTGAATTCAGCCTCTGCTTTAAGAAGCCAGGATAAAGAAGCAAATTAAACACAAAGTAACCAGAAGAAAAGAAATAGCAAAGACCTGAGCATAAATTGATTAATGAAACCAAATATTGATTCATTGTGATCAATAATATTTATAAATCTTTAGCCAGACTGATCAGGAAAAAGAAGAGGACACAAATTATCATATCAGAAATGAAAGAGGTGTTAAAAGGGTAATAAGTTCATTCAATAAGAAATAGATAACTTTAATAGGCATATCTATAAAATATATTAAACTTTTAATTAAAAAATTTCCAGCTAAGAAAATTCTAGCCCCAGATGGCTTCACTGGTGGATTCTTGAAAGTAATGAAGAAGGCCATCATATTAATTCTGCACAAACTCTTCCTGAGTATTAAAGAACTGGTGAAGTGAGAGTGAAAATTGCTCAGTCGTTTCTGACTCTTTGCAACCCCATGGACTCTACAGTCCATGGAATTCTCCAGGCCAGTAGACTGGAGTGGGTAGCCGGTCTGTTCTCCAGGGGAATCTTCCCAACCCAGGGATCGAACCCAGGTCTCCTGCATTTCAGGCAGATTTTTTACAGTCTGAACCACCAGGGAAGCCCATGGAACTAGTACTACATCCCAGATTGGTCTGAGATCAGTGTTGCTTTGATACCATAACCAGACAATGACATTAAAAGAAAAGAAGCTACACTACGGTGTCCCTCATGAACATAGATGCAAAAAAATCTTTTAAATTATTTTGAAAATTCTGAAGGCTGTTTATATATTGTAAGATTCAATATTATTAACATGTATTTCCTCTCCTGGTGGCTCAGTCAGTAAAGGGTCTGCGTGCAATGCGGGAGACCTGGAATCAATCCCTGGGTCAGGAAGATCCCCTGGAGAAGGAACACGGCAATCCACTCAAGTATTCTTGCCTGGTGAATCCGATGGACAGAGGAGCCTGGTGGGCTACAGTTCATGGAGTCACAAAGAGTTGGACACGACTGAGTGACTCACACTTTCACTTTTTCTTTCCTCTCCCAAGTTGATTTACATATTCCTCATAGTCGCTATCAGATCTCAGTAGACTTTTTGTTGATATTTACAAGCCGATGAACAAATTCTTACAGAAATAGAAGGGACCTAGAATAACAAATCAACTTTGAAAAAGAATAAATTTGAAAGACTAATACTACTAATACTAATAACACATATCTTAATGTAAAGGTCAGTAATTAAGATAGTGTGGTATTGGTATCAAAATAGAAAAACAGATCTAGGGAATTCACAGAAAGTTCAGAAACATTCCTGCATTCACAGGCAAGTTATGTTTCACAAAATTACAAAGATAATTCATTGGGAAAACTCAGTCTTTTAAAATTATTTATTTTTAAAGTTTTGTGTGTGTATGTGGGCCATTTTTAAAATCTTTATTGAATTTGTTGCAATATTGCTTCTGTTGTTTCTGGCTTTTTGGCCACAAGGCATATGGCTCTTTGCTCTCCTGCTAGGGATCAAACCCACATCTTCACTGGAAGATGAAGTCTTAACCACTGGACCACCAGGGAAGTGCCAAGATAGTATTTTTTAAAGTGGTAATATAAAAAATGAATATTCATGTATTTAAAAAATCTTTAATCCACATGTCACAGCATATATAAAATTCAAAATGGATCACAGACCTAAATGTAAGTTCTGAAACATTAAACTTGTGCAAGAAAACTTGGAAGAAACTCTCTTTGGTCTACAATAAGGCAAAAATTAAAGATTTCTGAGATACAACAACTTAAAGATTCTTAAATACAACACCAGAGACATCATCCAAACAGGAAGAAAAAGGATGATAAATTAAATTACATTTAAATAAAACTCTTCTGCTACTTGAAGGCCACTGTTAAGAGAATGAGCTACAAGGAATAGGCTGGAAGATAGTATTTGAAAATTGTCTACGTAATAAAGGACTTTTATCAGATAAAAGATATTTATCGGAGTTCTTTTTATAAAGAACTCCTGGAACAAAAATAACAAGAAAACTAACCACTAAACAAAAGATTTGAACACATCACCACATAAAATGAACAGATGGCAAAGAAGTACATGGAAAATTATTTGCATTATTAGTCATGAAAGTAATGCTATTTTGGTAAGAGATTCCATTACTAATACAACAACTGAGCTTCATACTGTGCTTTGGCAAGGATAAGGAGGGACTAGAACTCTCATACATGGCTGGGAGAAATCTAAAGTGATACAATCATTCTGAAAGTCAGTTTGAAGTGTCTTCAAATTTAAACATGTCCTTACCATATGACCCATTCATTTCACTCCTAAGTATTTACCCAGAAGAAATGAAAGTAAATGTTCACATCAGCTTTATTTGCAATAGCCACAAGCTGAAATTGACCCAAATATTCATCAGTAGATTAATGGATAGACAAATTGTGGCATATAAATACAATGGAATTCTATTCATCAATGCACTACTGACAGACGCAGCAATTTGGATGAATCAAATCATAATGCTAAAGGATGGAAGCTAGGCAAAAAAGACCACCTATTGTATGATTCAATTTATATAAAGTCCTAGAAAATGCAAGCAAATGGGCTGTGAAAGAAAACAGATTTGTGGATGCTTGCAATGAGGAGCAGCAGGAGAGAGCCTTTACAAAGAGGCACATGAAAACCTTTGGAGGTGATACATATCTTCTTTACCTTGGATGTAGTGATGTTTTCAAGGGTCTGTATGTATGTGTGTGTATACATATTATATACTTATATCAACATTTATTTAATTGTACATTTTTAGTACATGTGTGTACCTTATGTATATTAATTGTACTTTGACAACGATATCAGAAATATTTTTAAAATTAAATTTCGGATAGATACTGAATCGCTGTTTCACAAAATGTTCAAACTAAGGTTTTTAATATTAGTAAAACCTGTTCAGTAGCATTGCTCTCACTAAAGCATATTGTTTGTAATATGCTTTTACTGAGCACTGAATGTTTTCATTTTATCAAAAATAAAGTACTTCAAATACATTGTTTTATTTAGCTACATCTCATCCTTAAATGTATATCTTTGTGTGTTTAATAGAGTACATATTTTATTAGAAGAGTTATACATTTATGCAGTTCATAAATTTAAATAATGCTCATACTTAATGTTTTAGTACTTTTTTTAACTAAGAAAGTGAAAGTATTAGTCACTCAGTCAAGTCTGATTCTTAGTGATCCCATGGACAGTAGCCCACTAGGTTCCCCTTTGGCCATGGGATTTTCCAGACAAGAATACTGGAGTGAGTAGCCACTCCCTTCTCCAGGGGATCTTCCTGACCTAAGGATCAAACCTGGGTCTCCCACATTGCACTACCAGGGAAGCCCCTTTTTAACTAATGAAAGAGCTTAAAAAAGCTTTAGGAGCTACTGCTTTAGCAGTGTACGGTTACAATATTAGAGGCAGTAAGGATAAATGAAGCTTCAAAGAATATGCAGGTAGGCAAGTACTATTTGTATGTCTAGATACAGCATACAGCTTGAATGGGCCTAGGGGATAAATCTCTAAAAGCAGATTCCTCTTAATATGTATTACAAACCAGCCTGTTTCCCATTTGGCTACATCAAAAGCTTATATTTTCCTTCTACTAGTGGTCTTGATGAAAGTTGCTTTGAATTTTCTGTACCTAAACAGATCTTTTTTGAGTCTGCAAAACGTATTCCCAGTATAATTTACGTTAGACACACGACTCTTCCTGGTTTTCTAAAGTATACATATTTTAAAGATTTTTTAAAAATTATTTATTTATTTTTGGCTACTGGGTCTTTGTTGTTGCCTTGGGACTTTTTCTAGCTGTGGCCAGCAGGGATGCTCCCTAGCTGTGGTGTGCGGGCTTCTCCCTGCGATGGCTTCTCTTGTTGCAGAGCACGGGCATTAGGGTTTGGGCTTCAGTGGTTGTGGTGCATGGGCTTAGTTGCCCTGCAGCATGTGGAATCTTCCCAGACCAAGGGCCAAACCCATGTGTCCGGCATTGACAGGTGGATCCTTAACCGCTGGATCACCAGGGAAGTCCCACGTGACTCTTCTGAGTCTCTTCTTCTGCTGTGTTCTCTTTTTCTGTCTCTAAACTGTATGCCTTCACTTTCATTCTGAGTCAGATATCTTCAATCTTTTTGTCTCAGGGGTATCTGATCTGTACAGACTACATCAACAGGCTCGCTTGCTTTTGGTTTGGTCTGTCAGTGGGAAGCCCTGGAAGGAAGCTAACAATTATGCATGTATAATTAAGAATACACACGAAGATGTGCAAGTTTCTGGGATGTAATTCTGACCACTGAGCATGTCTATTTGGCTGGGCACAAGACAAATACATTCTGGGAGAATGGCAGTCAGTTATTGCAAATTTAATCAGGAGGTGATGCTAATCACAGTTGTGGCTTAGAATGTGGA
Organism: Cervus elaphus; assembly: GCF_910594005.1. Lineage (NCBI taxonomy): Eukaryota > Metazoa > Chordata > Mammalia > Artiodactyla > Cervidae > Cervus > Cervus elaphus. The sequence continues at coordinate 25,135,066 of NC_057836.1, forward strand.
ATCTATTAGAATTAGCAAATCTCCTCATACGTAGCTATTTCTGTCTACAGGACTTTCATCCACAACCAGTTGTCTACTTGTAGATAATCTCATTCACTGCTGTGATAGCCCATCCAACATCACATCCAGGTGGGATACCTTTATATCCCTGGAAATGCAGCAATGGACTCTTCTCACAATTCACTGATGATTCACACATCTCATTACCCAGAAAAACAAAGCAATGAAATGGTCTGTTGAGGATTCACAATCACAGCAGCTGCTATGAACCGCTTAGATATTGGGGTGCTATTCTGTTGTGTATGGAATATATCTTCAGACAACCAATATACAAGATATAAAACTGTTTTCACAATACCCATCAGGGATGGGGGTTATGCATGCCTCAACAACCTTGTTGCTCCCTCACCAAGTCTGGCTATCACCTCCTCACTGCTGAGTACATAACCCACCAACCATATGAAGTCATAGCTGAGTCCTAACACGGCACTAATTTCTACACCTTGAGCTTGCTACCTTTTGGCAGGTTGATTACATTAATGTCCCCATTTTGAAGGTCAGAACTTTTTCCTCCAGGACTAGATTCTTTTCCTGAGATCCAAATGTTCTCTGTCTTGTTTCTCTAACTTTCAACATATTCCCTACTCTCTACACAATGACAGTTTTCTGTAATCTAAAGGTGAAAAGGGAAGAAATGTATTTGATTTCCCTTAGTGGAAAAGGGGAGTTCCTTTTTGAAGACCAAACTGAAAATGAATCCACTTCAGGGGATTCAGTGTCATTTCATGTCATGCCTGTGTATTCTCATTAGGTAGCTTCCCAACAGCAATAGGTCAGGAATTATTTTACTTTATGTTCATTATGCAGTAGTCACAGAAGTAATTTGAGAAGAGAAGCAGGCAGAAATATTTTAAGAAAAAATTTGGGGGTAAAGATCTAAAATTAGGACCATTTTGGTATTAAAGTGTGGGGATTGCTATGATTAAATTTAATTATGAAATGCCCTCACTAAATCTCATATGACAACCGACTAGTTGAAATTGAATTTCTTCCAAATCAGTGTTGCCCAAAGTCACTTACCAGGCACTCTATATAATATCAAATTAAATAATCTTATTTTATTATCAAGAGCCAGATTTTTGTTTCTTTGTATACAAGGAGAAGCATAAACTATTAAATGTGAGGTTCTGGGGTTTCGGCTATACTGAGTAAATTGCCTAACCTGATCATCATTACTGTGCTACTTATTTTTTGATTGAACTGATCAGATAGATTGTTTTAGCATATTGGCTTGAGGGTTAAATAGTACATAATAATAAAATAATTCATGAAGAAACAACCACTTGCCATGTATTCACAGGACAGATTATGTATATGCCCCCATATAAGCACACAGCATAGTAGATGCCTCACTGAAATATTGAAGGTGATTTATTCAGTATAGTCTGGATGAATGCCTTCTGGATTTTGTAATTACGGTTGGGACAGTCCTGGAGAAAAAAGTCACCATCCTGTTAGACCACCAGCTTGTAACCACTACTAATCCCACCAACATTTTTTAGAAAACTGAAGCTAGGTGAGACTACAGCCAAAGAGTAGGTAGGGAGCTTGAGGAAGGCTGTTCCCATCCATGGGGAAGGAGGGGAAGGTGTAGTTCTGGCTGTGTGCATGTGAGCGGCTGGCAGAGGCTCTGAAGCTAATGAAACTTTTTTTTTTGATACATTTTTATTGGAGTATAGTTGCCTTATAAGGCTGTTAGTTTCTGGCATACAATGAAATGAAACAGCTATGTGCGTGTGTTCATGCTAAGTTGCTTCAGTCATATCTGACTCTTTGCAACATGTAATAAAATAAGAATTACTATTTACAAACAGTGCTCAGCATGGATGAGCACATGTAGAATCTGAAAAATTCTTCAGTCATCAGACATTAAAGGTGTAAGGAGAGAATTTTGTCTTCAGTATCATGTGAATATGGATATTCTCTCCTGTCAGACATACTCTTAAAATGTATCATTTATAATTATAACCAGATCATATTTTCTTTTTTGATGGTAATTAAGCAATATAAAATCAGAATTTGTATTTTTAAGGTTCAGCTAAAGCCAAGAATGCATGCTTAGTCATTTCAGTTGCATCTGACTCTTTGTGACCAGATGGACCATAACCCACCAGGCTCCTCTGTCCACAGGATTTTTCAGGCAAGAACACTGGAGTGGGTTGCCATTTTCTATTCCAGGGGATCTTCCCAACCCAAGGATCGAACCCGCATCTCCTGTGTCTTCTGTATTGCAGGCAGATTCTTTATCCACTGAGCAACCTGGGAAGCCTAACTAAAGCCACACACATACAGTAAATATGTTTGGAAAGTAAATGCTTTATGTGTGCTGAGTGTTAATAATAAAACGTAAGGTTTTATCACCCATGCTAGAAAAAAAGCTATATTATGTTTATATTCGTCAACCAAAATGATAGTGCAATGTTATTTTCAGACAAAGAAGCAACCAGAGTATGAACCAATAACTGTAGGCAAAAATTACAACAAGATTATGACAGATAAAAGTGTAGGTTATTTTTCCAGATTTTCATGATGCCTGTGCAATTATTAACTTAAAATCTTGTAGTTCATTGTGATTTTTCTCTCATCCTAAGCAAATGTTTACTTTCACATCTAATTTTGGATTTTCACTTTTTAATCTTTTTCTTTTAAAAAGCTTCCTAAACTATAAGCTTTGAGGTCTTAGGTCTATCTCTGGGCTCTGAAGTTGTTTAGTGTCAGTTCATAGAATTATTTCTTCCTCAGCAACACACACCACCAGGCTATCACCATACATAGAGTCCAGTATGGTTATTCGACTTTGCTCTATTAAAATAATTTGAAAATCAGATTATAGCTACTTATAGAAGACAAGGAATGCAATTTCTCAGACTTGAGTTTCTAGGACCCACAATATCACCATGTACTGAGGTACGATACTTCCTCCACAAATAAAACTGAATCCTTTCCAATATCCTGAATAGAATAATGTAAATTTTAAAATATTTATTTTTAAATATAAACGTGTCTGTATTTCACTTGTTTCCACACAATTTCAGTCTTCAGAGCTGATTTCCTGGAATCTATTGTTAATTATTTAGAAACATCTCACATAAAATATGAACATGTCAAAGTACTTTATCTCTGATATGATTTGAGGGTAGATATAATGAATAACTCTTTCCTTTTGTGACTGGATAAATTATTGTTTTGAGGTTTAAAATATCAGAAAGACAAGTGACCAAAAAAATGCCCTCAAGTAAAAATTTGTGCTTGCTTGAGTCAGAAATATAAAAGATGTTTTATTCCTGTAGTGTTTGGGATCAAATCATGCATCATTTGTGTGTGTTTGTTTATGAAAACAAACAATCAAGACACATTTTTTTTTTCGTCTTCTCTGCTAACCATAACAGGTTAATGGAGATATCTCCCTGGCTCCATTATTTCAATACAGATGTCACTAACTTCTCTCAGACACATTTTAATTGCTGTTAGTTTCTAATGAAATTCATAATCCTGAGGGAAAGTTAAACTCATTGAAGGATTTTCCTGGCTCACTGCAGAATATTAAGCAGCACAAATGTCTGATACTGACATAATTAATAATATTGCATGGGAAGAGTTTATTCTAAAGGACCAGCAAAGAATTAAATGTATTAGATGTTATACAGAATAACATAAATTTTCTAACCTCTTGTCATTCCAATGTAATACATTTGCAATGATAACATTGATTTTTTTTTTAAGTGGACTGAAAATAGCTTATTTGCAACTCACAAGCTTACAGCCATTGTTGTATACCTGTCTTCTGTCATAGACATCTAAGTGAAATTGGCCAACGAAGATGACAGCATTGTTCTTAGTCTTGTGGATCTAGTTTGAGGAACTTCTTCCTACAGATGTTTTTTAGTATGTGACTACTCTCATGTCTATTTCAAATGCATTCATGGTGTTCCCACTTATATCCTCAGTATTTTCAGGTCTTTAGTAAGCAATTCATTTGTCTATTTTTTAATTAATTTGTAAGGTTCTAAATCTTTCTTATAATTGGTTTTTCTGTATATATCTATTTGGTGTAAAATGTTTTTATAAAGCCAGTAGGCCCATCAAATAATTTTTTAATATAAAAATTTTCAGCATTGTGAAAATATGTTGAATAAAATGTAAAAGCTTTGCATCCACTCTGCCCTCTTCAGAAATCAGTTCTCCTGGCAGTTTTTTCTGTCTACTTATACACATGCATATTTTTGTACAAATGGCATTACATCATATATATTTTTCTACAAATTATTTCTTCTTGGGCTTTCCTGGTGGCTCAGCTGGTAAAGAATACACTTGCATTCAGGAGACCTGGGTTCGATCCCTGCATTAGGAAGATCCCCTGGAGAAGGAGACGGCTACCCACTCCAGTATTCTGGCCTGGAGAATCCCATGGACTGTATAGTCCATGGGGTCGCAGAGTCGGACACGACAGTGATTTTCACTCACTCACTCACAAATTATTTCTTCTTAATAATATCTGGGAGATCGTTACATTTCAGTCTATGTAAGAGCATCTCATTATTTTCAACAACTTTCCTTGATTTTATCTTGTATTTGCTAACCTTTAAAGCTACATGCATTACTCATTTATTTTTAAATCTCTGTAACACCAAAATTCAGACCAGCAAATTTCAGGGCATTTATTATCTTCCACACTTCACTGGGTAGATGCAACTTTCATGAACAATTCATGGAAAGTGTGACATTTAGTTATTGATCTTGGTATTCCTAAATATGTTTTTCTCATTGAGTACAAGTAATGACATTTAAAACTCTTTGCTTCTGGAATGATTTGCATTTTTTGTAGATGAAACTTCCCACATTAATAATTTCTAAATTCCATTGCCCAGAAGCATGAGGCTTCTAACCATTTCTTTGTAGCTTTGGGGCTTTCTCAGACCCTGGCATATGCTTGTGCTTTTTTTTGCACATCTGTAAGTAGACAAGTTTTCTTCAGGTTGGTATAGATCTTTATCTTTATTTTATGCTCCAGTTCTATTCTGTGACTCAGTAACAGGAGGTAATTTCACGCTTTATGAAGAACCTTGAATGGTTTGGGATATTTTGTTTTCAAGAGATAGAAATGCAGATTGTTTGGTTGCTGCTATAACTGATATTATATGACATGGTGATTTAGTATCAACCTAATTTTTCTAACATTTTAAAGTTCAAAAGTTATAAGGAAGATTCAGAAGGGACTGTTACCCATGTAAATAGATCACTTTTCACTAAATTACTGTCAACATGCTCACTTAATTTGTGAAACCCAGGAAGTCTGGAAATTGGAAATAAAACTTCTTCAGCTTTTGAAAAAAAAATTTACCTCACCTTGCAGTTATTGTCTAAAAAATAATTATTAAGGAATACCAGGTTTTTATATTTAAGCAAATGAAAACAATAAGAATTCATGATATCAAAGATAGGCCAGCGTACTTAGTTTAAGATCAAAAGCCCAACAGTAGTTGATATGGATCAGTGGGGACCTGCAAGAATTAGTAGCTTCAGAAATAAAGCAGGGAGATTCCCAGAACATCCTTCAGCTCTTCAAGGTCATTGCCAAAGAACCCCATGACTCCAATATTTAATTGGCTTTTTAAGCTTGAAGTAATTGAGCTCATTTGACTTTATAAAATCTTTGGATGTATTAGTTGTGGGATTTTTAAAAATCATTTTTATAACAAAGTTTCTCAACATGAAATTTTGCTTGTGTTGCTGTAGTTATAAAAACAGAGTGGATGCATTCGTATTTGATTTTTGCATATCTATTTTCAGCACTCTAAAAATAGCAATATTCACACTTGGTTTCTTCTAAAAATTCCAACTCAGAGTTTTTCAAAGAATAAGGAATAGAAAGATAGTAAAAATATTGATGTTTATAATCATAATACCTAGCCACAAAAATGCTGAACACATAGCAGGCACTTAACAAATAGCATTTGAAAAAAAGAATAAACAAATGAGAGCTTTTATCTAATCAAGGGTCCAGCTAATGGGAAAACACATATTAAGCCAAAAAAGACTGAAAACACTACCAACAAAATGTTTAGTGAAGTGTATGTACATATAGATGCTTTATTTTAGTACTTATCTATATGTATATATTCAGAGTGTTCTGTTAAGACAGATTAAGATAACTACTTTATAAATTGCTCATACTATCAAATAGCTATCATACAACCATCATACATATAGGTGGACAAATTATCTTCACCACAATGGAGGGAGAGGAGGTTTTTCTCTTCGTTTGTTTCTAGGGAGTTTATTGCTGCATTTTGCAAGGCCCGAAGTTGAAATAAAGCTAATTCTCAACCCTTTGATTTCTTCTTTTCTCTATCTACACTCTCCCTTGGTGATCTCAGTTTCAAAGTTTTAAATACCATTTTCTACACTAAAGTTATTTAAATGTATTACTCCAGTCCAGATTGAACCCCTCATTTCCAGAATGATTTGTCTACGTTCTATCCACCTGTCTAATGAGATGTCTAATAAGTATTAAAAATTAACATGTCCAAAACTGAACTCCTAGTCTATCCTCAACCCCTACACTAGCTCAGTCTTCCTTTAACCAAATAATGGCTCGTCCATCCTGTCTAAACTAAAAACCTGGGTGTCATCTCAAGTTCCTGTTTTTACTTATTCTCACTAATTTATATCTGATTCCTGAGCAAATGTTTTTCATTCTTGACTCTCAAACTTTCTCAGCATCTCCACTGCACATTATTTCTTATCTGCATATCCAATAACCTTCTAACAGGTCTTCTCACCTTGTTTCCAAGAGGATATTCTCAACACAGAGGCTAGGAGTACACCTAAGTTAGACAATATCACTCTTCTACACAAGACTCTGAACCAGTTTCCTATCTCTCTGGTTAAAGTCAAAGTCTTTATAATGATCTTTGAGGTCCCATGCAATCTTCTGTCAACATCTCTCACCCTCATCTACCACCAATGTCCTCTATAAACATTCCATTCCTAACACACTAGCCTTTAGGCTGATCCTCAAACACAGCACTTGAACACATCAGAGAGATCACTGCAACACATCAGAGAGATCACCGCCTCCAGGGCCATTCCTGGTTTTGTTCCTATTCTGAGCATTAAAACAGAGCCTGCCACATAGTAAGTGCACAATAAACATTTGCCAAGCAATTTAATAGATTATAATTTAAGACCTCTGTTAATTTAATTTGTTTTATCAAAAGGACAGATTTTTAAATTGTTCATACAGTGCCAGAAAGTAAGGACAGGCTTAAAGATCAATGGGATCCAATAAGAATGACCAGAAACAATTTTGAAGGGACTCAGATAATCTAAATTGCAAAAAAAAAAAAAATGGAGTTCAGGGAGACATGCACTAAGTCGGTAGAAGTGAAGCACCAAGAAAGGAAAGCCAAGCAAACAAACTGAGTGACTCTGTGAAGATGAGTAGGGATAAGACAGCTTGAAACCTTGACAGAGCGAGTAGGTTCTACGGGTCTCAGATGGAAAGCGTTTCTCTTGGCTAAACCATATGTGCGGGCCCAGGGTGTTGTCTGCAAGGCTCTTGTACGTAGCAAATTAAGGGTTCACAGAGGTTTGAACATGTTCTTACAGTCACAAATCTTTTACTTCTGCAGTCACTTTCCCAAAGCAGATTTTCTAAATGATTAATTTAGTTCAACTTGTACTAAAATTTGGAATCCCTTGATACTCTCTTTTTTCCCAATCAATCCATCTTACAAAAAATATATACTCAGGCCATTTTTTTCTAAAGGATCCAGTTCTGATCAGGTAACTGCAAAAATATTTCAATAGTCCTAGTTCCCTTAACCTGGCCTTTGATGGTCTCCTGGTCTAAATATATCTCTTCACCTTTCAGATCATGGTCCAGAGTGGGTTGACTGGTGTTCTCTTTTCTTGCCAAGGCCAGGGATCAAGGGTCCTTTCATCTTAGGAGTCTTAACTTCTTTAGGTCATTAGAGGCTTCTCTCTTCAGGATGAAAGTGAAGATTGTGCCTGGAGGTTTTTATGGGCCAGGCTTGGAGATGCACATAGCTTCTACCGCATTCCATGACTTTATCTCAACACTTAAAGAGAAACTGGGAAGTGCAATCAAGCTATGTGCTCCCAGGAAGAAGAGAGAGATATGGGTATTGGTGAGCAAAGGATTTTCCTATGTCAATTTGTCACCTCAACTCCCCTAATTACTCATGTTTCAAGGCATAACCTGGGTTTTCCAGATTTCAGGATCTTCAAATGTATAAACACTCTCTCCCCTTCCTGAATGCTTTTAGCATTTGTCTCTATTTTTGCTTTTACTTACTGTATTTTCTCTTTTTGATAGTTCTTTTAGTATATCATTTTTTCCACCAGTTTGAAAGCTCCCTGAATTGTCTTAGCTGAGCCCAATATGGCACAAGTTGAAAAATACATGTTTGCTGGGTGACTTAATGAATAATCCATGTAAATCTCTCAGTTAAAAGGAGAAAAAGTGGAAGAGAGCTAAGTAATTTCATAAGCTTAATCCTAAGATTTTATCCTGAGATATTTGGGGAGAGTCAATCACACTGTAACTAAAACACTGTTACCTTTAAACATTTTGAAATGCTCTTAGAAATGCTGATACTCCCATACAAGAACATAAAATAATATTTTCATTTTAAAAACTATTTTGTCATGGGACAGAATGCTTTTTGACCATACTTAATTCTTGCCTGGATTTGGTTTTTTGGCTTTTTTTAAATTAAAAAATATAGTAAAATTTATTCTTATTAAGGTAAAGTTTGATGAGTTTTGACAAGCCCATGTCATGTGACTGCCAACAAAATCAAAACTTAGAACGTTTCCATTCCCCCAAAAGTTCCCTGTGTCCCTTTTTAGTCACTCTCTCTCATCCCCTCTGGCCCTTGGCAACCATTGATCCGTTTTTTTCTTTTCTCCCTATAGTTGTGCCATTTCCAAAAGTGGCATCATACAGTGGGTGGATTTTTGGGTCTGACTTCTCTTCACTTAGCATAATGTATCTGAGATTCATTCATCTGTGGCATGTAGTTTATTTTTATCCCTGAGTAATATTCTGTTGTTGTATAGATCACGGTTTCTTTATCCATTCAAAAGTTGAAGGATTGCCTAAATTTTGAGTAAAACTATCATCTTAATTTGGAAGATCCCCTGGAGCAGGGCATGGTAACATGCCTGGAGAATCCCCATGGACAGAGGAGGCTGGCAGGCTATGGTCCACAGGGTCGCAGAGAGTCGGACAGGACTGAGCGACTAGACACAGCACAGTACATCATCCTAATAAAAATTATTTGCTCCTCCGTGCTCCTCTTCTTCGTCACTCACTGTTCTTAGCTGTTCTGCAAGGTTTTCCAGGATAAGTCATGCTATCACTATTACTTTGCTGACTCTTGTCTGCTGTTTTGTAAAAAAGCCTAAGTGAAACTGGAGGAGAGATTTGCATCTTGAACAATCAGACCAAAACAGTAACATAAATATTTCATATTTCAATGTTTGATAGTATAATTTTAATTGGTAATTATGCTGCTTTATTCATTCCACCAATAGTTTCTGGGTACCTACTTTTTTCCTGAAACGGACAAATCCTCTGGAGACAGTGGCAAACAAATACTTGACATAATGTCTATGCTTGCAGAGTTTACTGTCTAATGAAGGAGACATTCAATTAGGTAAATGGTGATTAAAAAAAGGAAAATATCAATAATAAAAGTACTAATGGGCTCTGAAACCTGCAACTGTGCGATAAGGCTCAGGAAGTGAAGTTTGAGCAGACATCAGATTAAAGAGAAGAGAGGAGCATTCTAGAAATAGAGACCAGACACACGACTCTGTCAGGAGGAGACACAGTACGTATGGAATTTAGAAGGTTAGAGAGCAGAGGAGATGGAGGTGTGACAAAAGGCTTGAAATGAAGGTAAGAGACAGAGGGACTTAGGAGCCACAGTCAGTCAGTCAGTTCAGTCGCTGAGTCGTGTCCAACTCTTTGCGACCCCATGGACTGCAGCACGCCAGGCTCCCTGTCCATCACCAACTCCCGGAGCCTACTCAAACTTATGTGCTACTCAAACATCATGTCGGTGATGCCATCCAACCATCTCAACCTCTGTTGTCCCCTTCTCCTCCTGCTTTCAATTTCCCCAGTGTCAGGGTCTTTTCAAATGAGTCAGTTCTTCACATCACGTGGCCAAACTATTGGAGTTTCAGCTTCAGCATCAGTCCTTCCAAGGAATATTCAGGACTGATTTCCTTCAGGATGGACTGGTTGGATTCAAGCCATTGCTTGGATTTATATAAGAAAGTCAGAGTGAGCTCATCAAACTCAGCTCATATGGGGGCAGATGGAACCTGCTTTAAGTCCTATTGTGTTTCAAGGCAAAGTAGAAGAAACTGTAGGGGTTACAGGTAGACTCTTACAATTAGGAAGGGATTGTAATCATTCAGACAAGAGATAATGTTAATTTGAACTAGAATGAAAGTGGTTGGGATAGAGAAAAGTGAATTGACATAACTATTTCAGACATAAAATGACAGGACATTGAATCAAATTGGATATGGTATTATCGGGGAGGAGAAGGAGGCATCAATGATGATTCCTTGGTTCTCAGCTTGTGAAAAATGGTTTGGTGCTGGTATCATTTATGGAGATAAGATAATTCTGGGGGAATTATTAGGAGCTCAGTTTCAGACTTTTAAAATTTGAGGTGTTTTTATTTTTTAATTGAAGTATAGTTGATTTACAATGTTGAATTACTTTATGGGGTACAGCAAAGTGATTTTAGGTATATATGTTTATAGCTAGCACCACCTGGGAAGCCCATATATGGTAAAGAGTCTGCCTACAATGCAAGAGACACAGGAGATGCAGGTTCGATCCCTGGGTCAGGAAGATCCCCTGGAGAACAGCATGGCAATCACTCTAGGATTCTTGACTGGAGAACCCCATGGACAGGGAAATCTGGCAGGCTGTGCTCCATAGGGTCACAAAGAGTCAGACAAAACTGAAGTGACTTTGCATGTGTGCGCATGCACACATGTGCACACACACACTTACTCTTTATGATATTATTTTCAGTAAGTTTTATTACAATATATTGAATATAGTTCCTGGTAATGTACAGTAGGACTTTGTTGTTTATCTATATTATACATAGTAGTTTGTACCTGCTAAACTCAAACAAACTCTTCCTTTATCCCCTCCCCCCACCCTTTTCCCCCTTTGGTTAACATAAGTTTGTTTTCTATGTCTGTGAGTCTGTTTATTTGGGTCATATTTTAGATCCCACATATAATTTATATCATATAGTATTTGTCTTTCTCTTTCTGACTTACTTCAGTTAGTATGATCATCTTTAGGTCCATCCATGTTGCTACAAATGTCATTATTTCATTCTTTTTTATGGCTGAGCAGTATTCTATTGTGTGCATGCATATGTTTGTGTGTGTGTGTGTGTATAAGATGTGATATAGATACACCATTCATCTGTCTATGGACATTTAAGTTGCTTCCATATCTTGCTTATTGTTAACAGTGTTGCTATGAATACCGGAGTACATGTATCTTTTAAAATTAGTTTTCATCTTTTCTGGATGTAAACCCAGGAGTGGGATTGCTGTATCATATGGCAACTCTATTTTTAGTTTTTTAAGGAAAAGAAATCTTCATACTGTTTTCCATAATGGCTGTAGAATTTACATTCCCGCCAAAAGGGTAGGAGGGTTCCCTTTCCTCTATTCCCTCTCCAGCATTTGTTATTTATAGACATTTTAATGCTTAAGGTGTTTTAAACATTCAAAAGGACTTTTAAGCATGCAGGGTTGGCATGGGTCAAAAGAGTGTTGTACAAAGCCTGCTGATATAACTCTTTGGATAGTCTGCCTTGGTGGGAATTGAAACATAGTCATAGATTAGAATGCTAGGGCACAGATACAGAGGAAAATAGTAGAGATTAGGATTAATCTTTTAAAACTGCAATGGTAAATGGACAGGAAGGGGAGAATAATCCAGCAAGGGAGATTTTAGAAGAACATCCAGAGATATACAAAAAAGCCAGAAACATGCAGAATGATGAAAATTCAGAGATGAGAGTGTTTCAGAAAGGAGGGGCAAGTCAACATAGCAAATGCTACCAAGTGAGAGCAGCATTAGAGAGATAACGGGAGTAGAAGCTACATCAGAGGGGTCTGAAGGGTAAATAGAGGATGAAAAAATGGGGACAGAAAACACACACAACACTTCAGAAAAAGATTACTGTAAAGGGGCAGTGGTGAAACATCAGGAGAAAGAAAAGGCGGCAACTGAGAGCATGAAAGATTTGGTGAAGGTTTTCTTTCCTTTAATCTTAAAGACATGAACATGGCTAAAAAAAGCTAAGGGAGGGACTTCCTTGGTAATCCAGTGATTAAGACTTTGCCCTTCAATGCCAGAGGTGTGGCTTCAGTCGCTGGTTATGGAGCTAACATCTCACAAGCCTCGCAGTCAAAAAAATCAAAACATAAAGCAAAAGTGATATTGTAACAAATTCAATAAAAACTTTAAAACTCAACCACATCAAAACAAATCTTTTAAAAAAGCCAAGAGGTGGAATATATTAAAAGGGAGGTGTTTAAAATAAGAGGGCAGGGGAGGCTGGAAGGAATGTATTCTACAAAATAGGTGGTGAAATTAGATTTAGGTGGTTATTAAGAGAGAGCTCCTTGCTTTTAATAAGAAAGATAGAAACAGATACAGGGGGGATTATTTTTGCTGTCAGGGAAGACAAAAAATGTTGTCACTTAATGGCCGATGTTTCCTCTGTAAAGTGTTAGTTGCTCACTTGTTTCCGACTCTTTGTGACCCCATGGACTATAGCCCACAGGCTCCTCTGTTCATGGAAGTCTCCAGGCAAGAATACTGGAGTGGGTTGCTGTTCCCTTCTTCAGGGTATCTTCCCAACCCAGGGATCAAACCCTGGTCTCTTGCATTACAGCAGATTCTTTACCATCTGAGCTGCCAGGGAAGCCCATTTTCTCTGTAAGGTAAAAGGTAAATCAAAGCACTGAAAAAGTCTGCAGGTCTGAGTGTTGGAGGTTTAAACTGAATAGAAAAGGTTGGAAATGACAGCTGAAATGTGAGACAGTGAATTAACGGAGACTGGCATAGGCTTGACATAAACTGATCCCTTCCTGGATTGCATTCAAATTATCCTCTACCCATATGTTCAATGCTTACCTTTCTAACAGTCTCTGCAGTATTGAATAACCCAACAAATGAGATGAAATCTTTACATTCAACTCTTTCTCCCAGACTGTTCCTTTTACAGATAGTCATACTATGCAGACATATCTAGAAATGCACAGCTTCACAATTATGCCTTTTCTTTATGTCCCTTCATGAGGAAAATGTTATTCCCGTGGGCACTGGAATTTCCCCCAGAACATTTGTGGCTTCCTCAAAATTTTTCTTCCAGATCCTTCTGCTGAGACACCAATCTATCAGTGGCATTCCCCATTCCTCTTTAGACTATGATCATCTTCACCCCATCTCTCACAGATTTGAGAATATTATTAACTTTGTCATTTTTAGCATAAAAAATTGATTATGGTTTTTCCACTGGTCATGTATGGATGTGAGAGTTGGACTATATAGAAAGCTGAGCACCAAAGAATTGATGCTTTTGAACTGCGGTGTTGGAGAAGACTCTTGAGAGTCCCTTGGTCTGCAAGGAGATCCAAACAGTCCATCCGAAAGGAGATCAGTCCTGGGTGTTCAGTGGAAGGACTGATGTTGAAGTTGAAACTCCAATACTTTGGCCACCTGATGTGAAGACCTGACTCATTGGAAAAGACCCTGGTGCTGGGAAAGATTGAGGGCAGGAGGAGAAGGGGACGACAGAGGAGGAGATGGTTGGATGGCATCACTGCCTCAATAGTCATGGGTTTGGATGGACTCCGGGAGTTGGTGATGGACAGGGAGGCCTGGTCTGCTGCGGTTCATGGGGTCACAGAGAGTCAGACATGACTGAGCGACTGAACTGAACTGAACTGAATTGGCCTGGAGTAAGAAGCGACTTAGCAGCAGCAGCAGCAAGATTGTCCATGTAATATTATTGTGCCTCTTGGTAAAGTCCTTAGCAGCTAAAACAGTGCGTTATCAAAGTATGTGGTTAATGTTTTCATAGTTTCTATGAAATCACTATGACCAAATTTTCCATAATTATATATTGGCAACCACTCTTAGTAACACAAATACAGACACTGTGTGTGTCACATAGTAGGCAGTGAACGCTGCATTCCACCTTTAATTTGAAGGGAAGTAAGGGGAGAACTGTGGTGTTGGAGAAGACTCTTGAGAGTCCCTTGGACTGCAAGAAAATCCAACCAGTCCATCCTAAGAGATCAGTCCTGGGTGTTCATTGGAAGGACTGATGCTGAAGCTGAAACTCCAATACTTTGGCCACCTCATTCGAAGAGCTGACTCATTGGAAAAGACCCTGATGCTGGGAGGGATTGGGGGCAGGAGGAGAAGGGGACGACAGAGGATGAGGTGGTTGGATGGCATCACTGACTCGATGGGCATGAGTTTGAGTAAACTCTGGGGGGTTGTGATGGACAGGGAGGCCTGGCGTGCTGCGATTCATGGGGTCGCAAAGAGTCGGACACGACTGAGAGACTGAACTGAACTGAACTGAAGGGAAGGGAAGAAGATAAGGAAGTATCTACAGACACCATGTCCACTTTGCAACAGAATATAACAAAATATATTATAAATTGTAAATGTGTCTTTATTTATAAATTATATTCAAGTTTTAGTCATGCGGTTTGCTAAGCTAAAGTGACTCCTCCCATGCAGGTGTTAATGCTTTAAATTATAATTGGTCAAGAAGCCTAGTTAATTAGAAGAAAAATCAGATGGTTATATGATATCAATGTCTGGGAGCTCAGAAAAAAGCATAATTAAAGTTCATTAGCTAATGCATAGAAACAAAATATAAAATAAAGCTGCATGACTTAAGGCTTTTTAATGTATTCTATTTTTTTAAAATTTTGTTCTATTAAAGAAAATGTTAACAGCACACAGCAATTTTAGAAAATAACTGTAAGAGAGAATAGTATCTTAAAATTACCATCTGCCTTCCTGATTTAGGATCACTCATCTACAGCCTGTAGTTTGTGTCCAGTGCTAAATATCTGCTCATGTTTTCTGTTTTCTTATTCCTTTGAGTGGATAATTTTGTGTCATGAAGCCTTTACCTTGTAGTACAATATTCTTACTTGATTTTTCTTAAAACCATACTACAGTCTTTTTTTTTTTTTTTTAAGATATATGCCTTAACAGGAATTATTTAGGAAGAAAAAAGAGGTAATGGGAAAAAAGACTACATGCAAAAGCAAAAATGACCTTCTGTAGTGAATTCACTGTTTTTCAAGTGTGGCAAGAATAATAAGTCTTGGCAGTTGAAACTTGCTGTCCACCTGAGGGCTGCCAATCACTCCCATTTTGAGAGACAGAATTTGTGAATTGTCAACACATCTTTTAGGCGAGAAGCCAGTGTTCATCAAGAGTAAAATGAAAGCAAATGCTCAAATAAATTGAAAATAAAAATGCTGCCTGGTCATCTGACCTTGAGAACATATTACATATAATCTACAGTACCTATGTTATAACAACTATAATATGTGAGATATAGATGACAAAATGCATGGCTCTTAGTGAACTTCTTAGATGGATTATATTCTAGAGATCAGTGACTGGAGTTTTTTTCTGCATTCCTTAAACAGTAAACTATTTCTCATTGAGCAACTCCCATAAATACAATCCTATCACACTGAAACTGCTGACAGCCTGGCAGGCGATTTCAGTGGTGGAAGCCAGGACTAAACACATTGAACTACGTTAGAGTTGGTCCCTGGAGGACAGAATTGAACTTCATTGGCAAGGGCACAGTAAGAGTTCCATTTGACTCCTCATTAAATCTCTCATAGGGATTACAGCTCCTTCTCTGTGGCTGCTATTGCTTCTCTTTCTACAGAAGAGATAGATGTGAACACTTAGTCCTGGGCACCTCTTTTTTTTTTTTTTTTTTTTTACCTATTTAGGAAAAGTTTATTTTTCCTAACCAAAGCAAAGTCTCTTGCAGATTTAAAAAAAAAAAAAAAGGTCTTCCAGTTTCTTGCTCATTAACCACCTTCTTATTTCCTAAGAAAGTAGAGAGCTTTATTTCATTTTGTGAGAATTCATTTTTAAATGCCTGTCTTAGGGAATGCAAGAGATTCTGTTTTATCTGCATTTATTATTTCTCCCAGAAATGCAGCATTATGGAGAAAACAGTTGATGCTAACGATCTCAGCCTTCTTTATCTAGCAGTGTCGTTGTGATCATGTAATCACAACAAACATTTTGAAGCATACATTACTAGAGGCGCCTTATGTTGCCCACGGCCATTCTTGTGGATTTGGAGTCCTGGAAACAGCAAAATAAGATTCACCATCCTTTGGAAGTACTGCATTGAAAAAACCAATCAATAGTTCAAAAAGCACACAGCAGGCTCTATGGATTGAAAACCCCACACAGGTGATGATGCAGCATTTGCCTTCTTCTTGGGTGTCTCTCCCAGAAAGATTCTCAATATATATATTTTTAAGTGCAATAAAAACACATGAAAGTATTTTATCCGGCAATGGCGAAGTGAAATACCTTCTCTGAAGAGAACATTTTCTGGATTATGAAATAATACCCTCAGTCTTCAGGCCACCTAATCACAGTATCAGAATGGAATATTAAAAATGCTAACAACTAATTCTTCACTGGAGAGTGCTTTACTGTCTGCTGTTTACTGTTATCGTTCTCCCAAAGTGATCCACGTGTGCACGTGTCCAGGGGATAAAGGGCTAAGCGAACTGTGATGTAAATGATAAAAATGGAAAACAACATAGAAAAGATGATTATTGTAAAAATGCCCATTATTGTGAAAGCTCTTTTTGCATTTGCATGATGAATGTATGATTAGTACATTGTATTTCTCACACCCTACACACATCCTTAAGCCTATATCCGTGTAGTATCTACACACCCATGGGTGGGTGCTCAGTCACTCAGTCGTGTCCGACTCTTTGTGACCCCATGGACTGTAGCCCATCAGGCTCCTCTGTCCACGGGATTTTCCAGGCAAAAATACTGAAGTGGGTTGCCATGCCCACCTCCAGGGTTTCTTCCTACCCAGGGACTGAACCTGTGTCTCCTACCGCTCCTGCAGTGCAGGTGGATTCTTTACCACTGAGCCACCGGGGAACCCATCTAAACATGCATACATGAACATATGCACACATACATGTATTTTTATATATATTCATAATTTGCAACATGGGCACCCATACTTTAAAATCTAACTTTATTTAAAACAGAAAAAAAACAGAAATTGTTGGAAACTTATGAGTGTGGTTTTGTCACTGGCCTAAACAACTATTTGGTTCCAGACACTTTTTACTGTCACTTTTGGGAGTGAGTGGGAATAGAATTCTGCTTTTAGGAGCTTCTGAATATAAAAAGAATATACCAAACCAAAACCCTACAAGTCTAGTCCCAAGAATAAAATTTTCAGATAACCCATGACTCTGACTTAAGGGATGGAGAAACAACTAATATTTTCTCAAGAGAAAGAGAAGGTCCAGGCCAGTCAAGTGTGGACATAAGGGCACTAAATTGAGCATGTGAAGAGAAGAAGGTGAGAAGGAAAGTAGTTTCTAAAGGAAAACACCAAAGGCATAAATTCAGACCATTATTCTATATTTATGCAAATAATAAATCAGTACACATATATATTCATGTAAATATATTCAATCTAAACCTTTCTCAGATACACAAATACATACCAGCCATCTGTGCATACAAATATGGAATCATTATATGTTGTACCTCTGAAATTAACACAATGTCAAATGTCAATTATAGCTCAATTTAAAAAAAAAATAGTACAGAAAGGTCCCATATACCTCCACTCAGTTTCCTTCAAGAGTAACATCTTATATAACTATAGTATTTAGGTATTAAAATCAAACAATTGCCAGTTGTAGAATTCACCGACCTTATTCAAATTTCACCAGTTTTACATGCACTCATTTGTGTGTGTTTCTATACAATTTTATCATCTGGGTAGACTTGTGCAACCGCCACCACAGTCAAGATACAGAACTATTTTATCACCACTTTTAACTTACACACCCTCTCTTTCCCCTCCTCCTACTCACACTTTCATAGTGGGAATGTAAAATGACATAATGACTCTGGAAAAGTTCAATAGTTTCTGTAATCAGTAAGCATTTTAAAAAGTATATGAATGTTTATGTGTTTATAAATATGAGTCATATAATGTGAACAAACCTCCTCCTTATATTCCACTCAAATTTCAAAGGACAGCCCTTAGAGTTTACAAAACTTCTGATTTCAAACAGAAAAAAACAGATATATATGCTAGTTCCTCCTGGGTGAGTGTTGGATAGAGAGAAGGAGAGTGTTTGTTATTTTGTTAATTTTTATTGAAGTACAGTTGCTTTACAATGTGTGAGTTTCTGCTGTACAGAGAAGTGAATCAGCTATATTTGTACATGAGCGCATGCTAAGGAGCTTCAGTCACTTCAGACTCTTTGTGATCCTATGGACAATAGCCTGCTAGACTCCTCTGTCCATGGAATTCTCCAGGCAAGAATACTGGAGTGCGTAGCCATGCCCTCCTCCAGGGAGGAGGAGGAGGGATCCAACCCATCCAATCCATCCATGGGTGCCCATGTTGCGGATTATGAATATATATAAAAATACATGTATGTGTGCGTATGTTCATGTATGCATGCTTAGATAGGCTTCCCCGGTGACTCAGTGATAAAGAAAGTACCCATCCAGGGATCCAACCCACTTCTCTTATGTCTTCTGCATGTGCAGGCAGGTTCTTTACTAAGGCCACCTGGGAAGCCCATACCTGTGTATGTGTATATCTCCTCTTTTTCGGATTTCCTTCCCATTTAGCTCATCACAGAGCAACCGGCGGGGCTCCCAGTACCATACAGTAGGTTGGAGAATGGGAGCATTTAAATGGGAGGAAGCGTGGAAACGGGAAGGATTATCCTCCTCGGTAAGGTTCCCAGGTGGCGCTAGCGGTAAAGAATCCGCTTGCCAATACAGGAGACGCAAGAGCTGAGGGTTCAATCCCTGGGTCCGGATGATACCCTAGAATGAGAAGTGGCAACCCCCTCCAGTATTCTAGCCTGGAAAATTCCATAGTCAGAAGAGCCTGGCGGGCTACAGATCATGGGGTCGCAAAGAGTCAGACACGACCCAGCGCGGACACGCGCGCGCGCGCACCCCTCCCCCCATACTGAGCTCCATCCCTACATTCACAACCGCCACTCCCGCCCACCCCCCCCCCGCCCCAAGAAAAAGTGAAAGTGAAAGGGCTTCCCTGGTGGCTCAGAGGTTAAAGCGTCTGCCCGCAATGCGGGAGACCTGGGTTCGATCCCTGGGTCGGGAAGATCCCCTGGAGAAAGAAATGGCAACCCACTCCAGTACTCTTGCCTGGAGAATCCCCATGGACGGAGGAGCCTGCAGTTGGTAGCAGAAGTAGGTGGACCTAGAGAGGCCCCGGGTTTCCAGCTCCTGAGTTGCTCCCGAGGAGTCCGGGAAGAACTCTTGCGTCCCAGAGACTGTGGGAAGCTTTGGGGCGGAGCCTGGAGTGAGGGGCCGTCCTGGGCTGCGAGGCGGCGGGCGGACCCTGGTGGGAGGGCCCCGCGGCTGCTGTCTCTTTACGGGTCCGCAGCCCGGGGCGTGAGTATCTCCGCTGCCGGAGGACCGCGGCGGGCGGCGCGCAGGGCCCCCGCCTCCCGCTCCCCACGCGGCCGCCGCGCCAGAGCCTCGCCCACTCCAATCCCCACCCTCACCATCCTTAACTGTTAAAGAGCAGCCGCGCCCGGCGCGTTCCTAGAGGATCCCGGGTGCAGAAGGCGGAAGGGGAGCAGACGCAGGGGGACTGGAAAGGCAGGATGCGCCCTCCCGGAGCAACCTCGGCGCCCAGGGTCTGAGGCTGCAGCCCCAGCTCGCCATTGTGAGCCGCCGGCAGAGCCAGGCGGCGCCACCGTACTCCCGGCTCCCCGTCCACGCCGCGATGGGGCACCTGCCCACGAGGACGCGCGGCGGCCGCCGCCTCCTCCTGCTCTGGCTCTTTGTGCTGTTCAAGGTAGGGGACCCCCTTCCCCCAGCCCCCGCGGTCCTGCCTGCGCCCGCGCTCGGGCGCCCTAGCTCTGCCGCCCGGGAGCCGCGCGCCCCGCGGGCGGGATGGCCCGGCTGCAGGCGCCGGAGCGCACGCTTTGTTGTCCTTGCCTCTGCGTGTTCCCCGCGGGCTTGAGGGATGGGGTGGAAGAACAGGGAAGTTTGCTCCCTCCAGCTTTGACCCTTTGTGCTCTTTGACCGCCTTCGGCATCTCCATCAAAGGTGGCCTCTCCGGTGGTGCTTCCTCAGACAAAATGAGGTCACTTTCCCTTCTGGTCGCTACTGCACCCCAATGCCGCTTCACCTTTCTACCCTCCCCCAACGGGGTTGTGGAGTCTTTGCCTTAATTTACCTTTTGCTGGAATGGTACCCCGGGGGCTGAGCTCCCTGGCTGAAAACGGACTGCCGGGGTGGTTAGTGAGCGTGATTGTCTGACTAAGGAGTGTAAGCTTGAGCTTGGACTCCTCTCCCCACGTTCTCCTCTCCAGCCTTTACAAAGTCTCTAGACTTTTCTTCACTGTATTTACTGAGGATGCTACCTCTAAATTTCAGTGTCAGACATCTGTATAATTAACTTTGTCGTGTCTTCTTTGGAATATCTTCCTCGGGGTTTTACTTTGGGGAATATAAACCAGACAAGGACTGCTTTAAAAGAAATCCTAGTTTGACAGCTACACTGTACATAAAATTTTTTAAAGAAATTTAAGTTAGATGTCTTTGGAGAAGTGTTATGAAGTTATAAGGGAGGTGATTGTCTTCTCTTCGTGTCTTCCGGGTGCCTACTTCAGTTCTGTTATTTAGTCCTTTTTTTGGCGAAGCAAACTCAAATGTGTCGACAGGTGACCAGGAGCTATCCTTTCAGCACCACAGCGCTATCTACCTTAGAAATGGATGAAATATTAATGGATGCAAACGTTTTCTCATCAAAGAGTCACTTCTTGCTCATACGCACCATTAATTATGAATGTCTGATAAAGAGATAGTGGAACAGAGCCAATGGATTGAGAACAGCCAGTTTTAAATATTCCATATTTTCATTTACCTTCGTGGAAAAAAGAAAAAATAGTTTTTGGGAGAAACAGCAATAGAGAGCCTCAACACGATTCCAAATTATACTTAATATGTTTTTACATTTTCTGAAGCTATGAATAATTTTTTAAATCTGATAAATAATAAGCTTGGTCATATATTTTTACTCTAAGAGTTTGCTCTCTAAGTAGACACCATAAATGCGTATGTTCTATGAACATGCACAAACTTTGAAGTTCCTATTAATATTTCTGTTTGTCATATTCTGTCATGTCTATTATGTCTATGCAACACTTGTCATGAATGCAAAGTGAGAAATTGAATAACCACACATTTTACTAAGTAACAGCTAGGACTTGCACATATGACATCTGATCCAAATTGAACCTTTGGCAGTATCTCAGGTTTTTATTTGAATGCTTTATGCTGAGCAAGAATTTCAGAAATGGTCAAATGATGATTTTGGGAGTGGAGGAAGAGTTCCATAAATAAAATGGAAAAATTTGTGGCAGAAATTCTAATCAGAAACTTGATATTTGAATTAGAAATTGCAGTCAGTGATGGAATAGACTGTAACAGATGTTCACCCAGTTCCACATAATAAATGTTTTCCTGCACATTTGTAGTTTAGTGTAACTTATGATGGTAAGTACATTAATAAAGCTTGCCATTTAATAAATACAGTCATGGGACAAATGATCTTGTAAAGAAAATCATTACTTTATATTTCATGCAAATGCAGCATTTTATGTCTCCTGAATATAAAGTATAACAGAGAAAGGATATAGATATATGAAAGTGTTAGTCACTTAGTTGTGTCCAACTCATCGTAACCCCATGGACTGTAGCCTGCCAGGCTCCTCTGTCCCTGGGATTTCCCAGGCAAGAATACTGGAGTGGGTAGCCGTTCCCTTCCCTATATGTCTGTGTATATATACATATGCATATGTTCATATATATATATATATATATTACTGAATACCCACTATGTACCAGTCAGTCTTCTAGGTATTTTGCATATGCTATTTCATTCACTTATTTTGTTACAATTGACAAGAAAGTGGTTAACCAGGCACTGAAATAATGCATTTACATTTTGGAAATAGTATATTTCACAGTAAATTTGGTTCACAGCATAATCTTTCCACAATTTGGAGATGCTTTTGCATTCAAGCTCCTGAATAAATACCAGTCAAACAGTCCACTGGAAGCTATCACAACATTGTTAATTGGCCATATTCCAACATAAAGTAAAAGTTTAGTAGAAAATAATTTTAAAAATTAAAAAAAGGAAACATAGCTTTCCATTATTAAATACCAAGTTGTTGGTTGAATCTCAGTGATGAAATCTAAAAAGGTTTGTCTGTGTTGAGTCAAAACGAACCC
The DNA here is from genome assembly GCF_910594005.1 of Cervus elaphus. Lineage (NCBI taxonomy): Eukaryota > Metazoa > Chordata > Mammalia > Artiodactyla > Cervidae > Cervus > Cervus elaphus. Next base: position 25,157,789 of record NC_057836.1, read on the forward strand.
ATTTCCCTATATGATTGACTATAACCAATTTCATTGCTGTAGCCTCAAGATGCCTGGCTAAGGAAGCCTTTGTGCATTGTTCTCTGTTCATGGTTTAGTGATGGACACATTTAATCAGACATGTCCAATTGTTTAAATCACCCACTTTATGTTATGAGGTTAATGTCTGCATAACTGATGTTTCCTAAGCACAATGTTGGTTATGAGGCTTTCTACTTTCATATAAATAGTGGCGGTACATATAAAAATAGAAAATAAAAGAACTCTGTTATCAAATATACTGGGAACCTTTCAAACTCACTTGAGCTTCCCAGGTGGCCCAGTGGTACAGAATGTGCTGCCGATCGATGCAGGAGATGCGGCTTCTATCCCTGGGTCAGGAAGATGCCCTGGAGAAGGAAATGGTAACCCACTCCAGTATTCTTGCCTGGAAAAATTCCACAGAGAGAGGAGCCTGATGGGCTTCCATCTGTGGGGTCACAAAGACTCTGACATGACTGCACATGCGCACACACACAAGTCTCAGTGTTCTGCCCATGCGGTGCTGTGCTTAGTCGCTCAGTCATGTCCGGCACTTGGTGACCCCATGGACTGTAGCCCGCCACGCTCCTCAGTCCATGAGATTCTCCAGGCAAGAATATTGGAGTGGGTTGCCATGCCCTCCTCCAGGGGGATCTTCCCAACACCGGGATCAAACCCAGGTCTCCTGCATTGCAGGTGGTTTCTTTACTATCTGAGCCACCAGGAAAGGCCAAGAATACTGCAGTGGGTAGCCTATCCCTTCTCCAGGGATCTTCCCAACCCAATAATTGAACCAGGGTCTCCTGCATTGCAGGGGGATTCTTTACCAGCTGAGCTACCAGAGAAGCCGTTCTACCCATGTGTAAATGTAAATGGAGTAGTGTTAATATTTATCTGGTGATTCCCCCTTTCTGTACATCTTCCCATAATTTCAGGGGAAACAATGTAATTTCTCTCACCTAGCCTATCTTTACTAAACCTCTCCTTGAAAATTACTTCCTATATCATTTCACTCGACATCAGTATTTTCTCAATGAAGATGTAAATTGTGGAATATGACATCATAGGAATTAAAATTCTGCCTTCCCTGAAATGGTTCCCATTAGTGATCAACTGGAAGGTTTCCCTAAAGTCCTAGGCTTGGCATGAATCCTTCTTTCTCTCTGAACCTCCTCTCTATATTTCCTTCCATCTCTGCCCTTACTTGATATATAATCGAGGAACATTAAATTTGAAAGGGCTTCAATTACATTTTCTGAAAGAGGTTTATGTTTAATTCTATAAAGCATGAGTGTTATCATGCTGACCATAGTATTTATTCAGGAGAAATACCCACTTTCCAAGGTTTATCTGTCTTTCTCCACTTCTTTTCCCCTGCTCCTCTCTTTTGATGTGGATCATTTTAAAAGTCTTTACTGAATTTGTTACAATATTGCTTCTGTTTTATGTTCTGGGTTTTTTTGGCCATGAGGCATGTGAGATCTCAGGGTCCCAACCAGGGATGGAATCCTCACTCCCTCCATTGGAAGACACAGTCTTAACCACTGGACTGTCAGGGAAGTCCCTTATCTTTCTTATTCTCCCTAATTCTCTTCACCACCTCCATTTCTCTCCCTCTTCCCCGGCTCTCCTGCCCACCCCACACACATACAGGCACAGACACACAGAAGAATCTTCACTTTCCTTTTTGAGGTTTTACATTCACATTCTATATCACACAATGTTGGCAGTTGAACGACAATCTTTTCATCTTTCTGAAGCAGCTTATACCATTCTCCTTGCAGTGAAGTTTGCTGCCATTAATTTCTTTGTCAATTGACTTCCTTGGCAAATGTTGTTGCCAACCTATTAGAGAAACTCTCTTACATGTGACATCCCTAGTAAATTGGAGAAGGTTCACTGGGCTGGACTTCTACAGGGAATTGGGTGATAATCCTTCCCAACGTGAGCATCTGTTTGCTTCTGTTCTTTGCTATGTGAAATATTGTTGCTCTGTGAAAGTATAAAAAATTCACATTTACCTGTTTCTCATTTTGGCTCATAAGAAAATATGTCTGTATGAATAAATAATTTAAAACAAGGGGAGTTTTACTTTATTTTTTAAATGTAGTGCTGTTTCTAGTATTTAAATATCCAACTTACAGGTATTTGAATTTATAAGTACATTGATTCTTTTGTCTTATAAACATAATTTTCACTTGAGTCTTTAGTGTTTCCAAAGGATCTTGGTATTGGATAGAGTTAGTACATCTGAGTAAACCATTGTGATTGGTAGCAGCTTAGCACAGTAGAATGCCTCACAGCTGTGACCACAGATATTTATTTTTCATTTTCTTCCTAATATAATGCCTTCAGTTACACAGTTCCAGTGGTGTTGTATTTTCAGAAGTATAGCATAGTACAGTGATGAGCTTTACTGGAAAAGAAGCAGTATGTTCATTTAGTTACTCCAAATACATTGTAAATGTTTGTGAAATAAAGGCATGTCTATTGTAAATTTTGGGCTTCCCTTGTGGCTCAGCTGGTAAAGAATCCACCTGCAATGTGGGAGGCCTGGGTTTGATTCCTAGGTTGGGAAGATCTCCTGGAGAAGGGAAAGGCTACCCACTCCAGTATTCTTGCCTAGAGGATTCTAGGCAAGAGTTGAATATGACTGAGTGACTTTCACTTCCACTTTCATTGTAAATTTTTGCCTTCTATTGTGCCTAGAATGCAGTGTTAGGCATATGATAGAAGTTTAATAAACAGGATTTAAATTTTTGGCATTGTATAAGTAGTTTTTGACAGAGATGTGGTAAGTATCAGTAAATTTGAGTTGTGAATTCATCTTTAAGGAAAACATGAGGAAATTAGCACTGTGGGAATGAAATCATTATAGTTACAATGCAATCATTATACCAAAAATAATAAAATATTACCCATCCCTTATATTAAGAACTTATAAAAGTCTTAAATCAAAATACCCACATGGTCAGTTCAGTTCAGTCACTCAGTCACGTTGGACTCTTTGTGACCCCATGGACTGCAACACACTAGAGGTTTCCCTGTCCATCCCCAACACCTGGAGCCTACTCAAACTCATGTCCATCGAGTTGCTGATGCCATCCAACCATCTCATTCTCTGTCATTCCCTTCTCCTCCTGCCTTCAGTTTTTCCCAGCATCAGCGTCTTTTCCAATGAGTCAGTTCTTCACATCAGGTGGCCAAAGTACTGGAGTTTCAGCTTCAGCATCAGTCCTTCTAATGAATATTCAAGACTGATTTCCTTTAGGATGGACTGGTTGGATCTCCTTGCAGTCCAAGGGACTCTCAAGAGTTTTCTCTGACACAATTCAAAAGCACCAATTCTTTGGTGCTCAGCTTTCTCTGTGGTCCAACTCTCACATCCATACACGACTACTGGAAAAACCATAACTTTGATTAGACGGACCTTTGTTGGCAAAGGAAATACCCATATGGTATTTCCCTCCAAAATAATACTTTGGATTACTCATTTATTCATCACTGTTACCTCAACTGCTGTTAACTGTCATCAGTTAAAAGTGTGTGTTGAGAACTTCCCTGGTGGCCTGGTGTTTGGGAGTCCACCTGCCAATGCAGGCGATGTGGGTTCAATCCCTGGTCTGGGAGAATTCCACCTGTTGGGAGGCAATTAAGCCCATGTGCCACAACTACTGAAGCCCATGCTCACCGCAACTAGAGAAAGTCTGCATCAGCAACAGAAACCCAATGCAGCCAAAAATAAATAATATGTTTAAAATATAATATAGTTTGTACAAGTTTGAGTTAAAATACTAGGAGGAATAACTTTCCTTACCTTTGTATATGGCCTACAACTTCAGCCAATATGCAAATATACAGGTGGTATTTTTGCTTCCTCTTCCATATCATCCTTCTTCTGTGACCAGTGCCAACTGGAACTGACAAAGATTTCTGCATTCTTCTATTATAAATCCCTCTGGTTTTTTGCCATAACTTTGCTTTTAGGAGACAAGGCCTTTTCTACAGCCTGGTCTTAGTCGTATCTATGGTAATGTTCAATCCAGGGGCATAAACCAATGCAATGCCTTAAAGAACTCTTCTCTGGTGCTCTTAGAGACACATTGGTGTCAGCTCCTTCTTCTTAAATAAATATGTGGGAGACCTCCTTGTGCACTTATGTCATTGACTTGAGGAGCTAAAACAGGTTAACATGGCACCAGTAGAATGAACAGGAGGGTAAATGGGGTAGGACAAAGCTAGAGACAGAACACAAAGTCTCTTGTCCTCTTCTCTTCTGGTGCTGTTGGTTCCAGCAGGTTCCATATTGTTTCTATCAATAATTCAGAAGAGTATCAGAAGAGGTATTCTTGAACACCTCTTATGTAATCTGTCATCACTAATTACTCCTAATTAATGAGCTTGTCCTTTCCTAAGCTTGTTCTTCGTCTCCAGAGTGCTGCTTTCTAGTTTTCATTTTCCTCTGAACATGGTGCCTTCCAATTTATTTCTATAAGTAGAACCGTATCTTATCTCTGTGTCAGAAAATCATCCTCAACTCATTCATTCAGAATCTAATTCTCCAGTAAAATATGTCTCTTTTCCCTAGGCATTCTAATTATCTAAAAGGTCAATTCCTCTTACTTCTAAATATGCTAAAATCACCAAACAAACAAGAGGATGTTTGAAACAAGGTTGTAGAGGTTTCTGGATAGAGCAGTTTTCCCCTCTTTTTTGTCAAGAAATTGAGATGAGAGAGAGAAATGATATATACTTGAAAAAATCTTTCAGAAACAGAGAATCAGAATTGAAACTAGGACTCTTGAGTTCAAGGGCTGTGTTACAAATTATAAGTATGCATGGTAATTTCTGTAAGAAAATGAAGATAGGGAAAATTAGGGAATCAAAAGAAAAAGGTTTGATGAAAACAGTATATTGCCAACCTTCTATCTATATGTAAACGTGTTTCTTCTTGAATACTCTTCATTTGTTTGGTTTCCCACTCTTCCTAAATAGGAATACTGTGCAGTTCATTTTTCTAACAAGACCGTTTCTCTCATAAAGCAAATTAAAACCAGATGAACCTGGTCATTTTGTACCTTTACTAGTAAATAAAATTAATAGGGACGTGATTTATCTACAACGTAGAGGTACAAAATCAGAACTATATTTTGTAACACTAATGTATATGTGATTTAAATTATGAACATTTCTCTTGTTTTGTATCATCTCATTTAACTGTTATTTAGAAAGCTGAGACTTCTGTTGCTGTTTTTCAGACCCACTGTTCTGAAAAGCATGGTAGCATTTAGGAAAATACAAATTTATATGCACAGAAATCAAGGGATGGAAGTCAGTTTAAGGAGATTCCTATATGCTGTGCCAGAATGTAGAGTCTTTATTGTCTAGGTGAAGAAGACTATTGAAGGGTTTAATCAAAACTGAATGGAATAAGATTTGCATTTTTGATAGAGCCTTTGGCTGTAGGAAAGGCTTTCTCAAAGGTATACCAAATCTGGAAGCAGTTAAACTGCTAGGAGGTTATTGTAATGATCCAATTAAGAGATATAATACAAATCTTGACACCAGGGTGATGGGAAAAGGGACCAAAGGAAGAGGGGTGGTGTTCAAAATAACTAAATTGACAAGGCTAGTTACATGTGGGAAATTAGAGAAAGAGGAGTCCAAGCTCTTTTCCAAGTAACTGATACCTTTGCCTGAAATGTTGCTACTATTATGATACCATGTGGGCTGGTGGTGTCCATTCTCCTCCAGATCAGCATACCCCTTTCTCCACCCACAGTGCCAGGGAGCTCCCCTATAAAGGCTGCTTCTTCAGGTCCCCTTGCCCTTTGGCCTATAGTGAGTTTGACTAATAGGAAGTATCAGAGTCCTTATTCCCCCAGCATCCACCTTGGCTGGACCCTGATAAGCAGTAGATTCAGTCTCTCTTCCAATCTTGTAGTCAGCCTCTCTATTAAGGCCACGTTCTGGCCAAGTTCCAGAAACAGCTTCTTGGTCCCTGTAGGATAATAGCTTCTCACTGCTACTTCTCCCTGGATACTTTAACATCCCTACTTAGTATCATTATTTCTGCTCCACACTTTAATTAACAGTCTCTTGATTAAACTCTCTGAAGTTTCTCCTGCCTGCACTGCTGGGACCTCTATTACTATAGTGCATGATGAGGTTAGTAGAGGGCCTCTTGAGTTTGACATGCCTAAAAAAGCAGATACTTAGATACGAGTCTGGTCTAGGGGAAAGGGCAGACCTGAAGTTGTGAAAGGGGATGTTTCAGCAGGGGGCAAAGGAGAGAAGGACAATGAGCCAGGGTGAGACCTTGAGGAGCACTAACATTTAATAAGGAACCTTGGAAGGTGAAGAAGGAATAGCCAGAGAGGTATAAGAATCAAGGAACCCAAGGTCTGGTTTCGAGTGGGAATGATGGGCCAACAGCATCAAAGACAACAGAATGGTCCTGTAAACTAAGATCTGGAAAATCTTTGGATTGGGAAATAGTCTGTTGGTTTCTTAGAGCTTGGGAAAGGTGGCATGCTTCTGGGAGTTGCAGAGTTAAGAACTGGCCTCTTGTTTGTTAGGATAGGCATCTATGTCCCTGTCTGTATTTATACTTTGCAAATAAGATGTGGAGAAAAAATGTATGGACACCAAAGGGGAAAGGAGGGAGTGGTAGGATTGATTGGGAGACTGGGATTGACATATATACACAGTTGATACTATGTGTAAAATATATAACTAGTGAGATCCTACTGTAGAGCATGGGGAACTCTCCTCTGTGCTCCATGTGACCTAAATGGGAAGGAAACTGACAAGAGGGGATATATGTAAACACAGAGCTGATTTGTATTGCAGGAGAAACCAATGCACTCCGATAAAAATTAGTAAAAAATAAATAAATTACCACTTTAACAAGAAAAAAAAAGATAGATATTGTTGGACCAGAGAGACCTGATTTCAATTTCAACTCTCTAGGTTGTTCCTCTTACCAGCAGCAGGATGTAGGGGGAATGATTTCTCTTCTCTGGGGTTCCTATGGTGATTGGCTATATTTTTCTCAGAGGATTACTGTCAGGAATAATTGGGATAATGACCATAAAATATCTTAAACAGTGCCTAGAATACAGAAAGCACTTAATAAATGTTGTATCTAAAAACAAAAATAGAAAGAAACAGGATAATAAAAATAACCAAAGGAAAATCAAAGAAGACGAACAGTTAAAAGTGCATCTAAAGCAGCATCTTCCCAAATGTACCCCATGGAATATTAGAAATTTGAAATATTAACAAGTGTTGTTAAAAATAAACCCTTCTGTGCAGACTTGAATTTGGGAAGTAAGCTATTTATTAATAACTTTGTTTTAAACTAGTATAAATTAATTTATTATTTTTTGTACCAAGATTTCTTGGAAAGTTTACTATGTTAATATTCGTTGTGTTTCTAGAAGGAAGACATAGTGTGTAACATTTTCCAACTTTGACTGCAGAATTCTGTTTTTAAAAATGATTCATGTGTATGTATGTCAGTTGCTCAGTTATGTTCAACTTTGTGACCCCATTGATTGTAGCCCGCAAGGCTTCTCTGTCCATGGGGATTCTCCAGGCAAGAATACTGGAGCGGGTATCCATTCCCTTCTCTAGGGGATCTTCCCAACCCAGGGATTGAAGCTGGGTCTCCTGCATTACAGGTGGATTCTTTACCATCTGAGCCACCAGGGAAGCCACAAAATGATTCACTGGAATAGTGAATACACCATAAAATATGGAAAACGTGTACATTTTTTCCTTCAAGAGAGCTGAACATTAGTCCTTGGAAAGAAAGCAGGGAATAGTTGCTCTCCTTCATGCAAATTCTTCAGATTCTGAAATTTAGACTATGATAAATCTTACCTCTATGTTTTCCCTATCATTAGGATTATTTTCCTTTTTAATAAAGAAATATATAAGGAAAAAAAAGTGTATAAACATATTATTACTTAAGGTGTTCAGTTCAGTTCAGTTGCTCAGTCGTGTCCGACTCTTTGAGACCCCATGAATCGCAGCACGCCAGGCCTCCCTGTCCATCACCAACTCCCGGAGTTTACTGAAACTCATGTCCATCATGGAAATAGTGACTACACCTTAAGAAACAATATGCTTGTACACTAAGACACTTTTTTCTTTGTCTCTCTTTTTTATGAGGAAAGTAACCCTAATGATAGGGAAAACATAACAGTAAGATCAATCATAATCTAAATCTCAGACTGAAGAATTTGCATGAAGGAGAGCAACTATTCCCTGCTTTCTTTCCAAAAAACTGTTATTCAGCTCTCTTGGAAGAAAAAAAGTGCATGTTTTCCTTATTTTATGGGTTATGCTAACCCTGGGTTTGGTAACTGTACATACAAACATTTCTTTGGTCTTTGTTAAAAGGATGGAAAATTAATTTTAACATTATTTTTCAAATATCATTGTCTTAATATATGACTTGACTTAGAACAATGCATTTTGTTCAGTATATTTCATTGAATCTAAAACTCTACTTTTCAAAGTTCATGTAACTCGGTGCTTAAGCCACTACTCATCTAATATGACTGCCAGTTGGTCATCAATGGAAGAATTGCCGTCAGCTGAGAGGTAACCGTTCCACCTTGGGGCAGTCATTTCGTTGTTTGGTTTGGTGTTGAGGTAAGCTGGCTCTGGCTGTGTCTTTCACATTATTATTCCTATCCCTATCTTATTTTAGTATGGCACTATGTTGTGACTCTTCCTGCTTTCTTGAATGTTAGGAACAATTGCTTGCCAACAGACTTGTCAGGCTATAAAGATAATATGTGAGAAGCTTGTCATCGCTCTGTCCTGTCTTCAGCCCTCCATCATACCACTTTAAGCTGTTTACAGCAGCCCAGAATTTCTGCCTATTGCCATTCTTCTCTTTCATGGCCATAATAGACATTCGGGCAAAAGACAATTCTCTTTCTTCTCAAGTTCCATGATGAACCATCAAGAGCACCCATCTCTGCTCAGAGAAAATTCCTCAACATGTTTTTCCCAAGCAGCCAATCTAAAATCACCCCATCACTCCAAAATATTACCACTTTTATGGAGGTTTACTTTCTTAAGAGAAGGTATTACTCACTCCATGACATTATACCAGCTCTTTATTACGACTTAATTCCTCTACTGGAATGCTTGTAGGTTCCACGAAGGCAACATCTTTATTTTTTTTTTTCTCACTGTTGTATCTCCAGCTGTTGGAAGGGTACCTAGTCCAGGGTAGACGCTCAGTAAAATATTTGTTGAATATATGAATGAACATTGGATGAATACATGGAGTCAGAAAGGTCAAACAGGAGTTAAGGGACAGGCTTGAGACAGGGGAAGAGCAGGTTGTAAGCAGGTGCAAGTTCAGGGAACCGAGCCAATGCACAGTGAGATGAACCAGGAGGAAGAGTCCATCAGGCAGGCAATGCTGAGCAAGGCTCTGGGAGAGAGTGGAGTCAGAACAGGGAGATAATCTTGAAATACTATTTTATCAGTCTTGTGGAAGAAGCAGAGGTTTTATTAACACAGTGAAAATGAAGTCTTTTGGACATCAAGATAAGCTTCTTCATACATTTCCCCCCCTTGCTATTGTATTGTCAGAATAAAGTACTGACAAATGATGTATGTTCAAGCAATGGATGCGTTCCCCTCTGTGGCAAATTCTCATCTGTAGTGAAGTAAAATCTCAGCCTTTCTGATCACTTATTCTCTATTTTATTCACTGACTGCATACAATTTACTTTAATTTCTAAGCAAAGTGGTTTTGGTGTTTTTCAAATACAAAAATGTGTTCTCTGTTCTACAATTTGAAAATATCAAAAATAAAAATAATTTTTAAAATAAAACTTTTTCTTTATTTTTCTCTCACCATGCATATTAATGTGCTCAGAATGACTGTAGACCACTAAAGACATTTTCAAAAACTCACATGACTGATTGAAACTCAGATGATTATTATTTTCTGTCAATAATTGAAAGCTATGATTCCCTTTATTCCTTAAAATAATATATATATATTTTATTTTTAAATGTATATGAGTAACTCCTAGAAATTTTTTAATGGATTTTAGATAATGAATATCTTCTCTTGTATAAGATTCCAATAGGTCATTTTATATAGAAACAAATGGTAATTTTCATATTCAATTGAATACTAGATAATAAATATTTTATTGTCCAAACATGGACAGTGCATTAAATAGTCTGATTGAATTAGTGTTGTAGTCATTAAAATGTTAGTACGTATACACCAATCTTGACAATCTGGATGGTCAAGATTTTCAAATGACTAAAGGAGATCAGTCCTGGGTGTTCATTGGAAGGACTGATGCTGAAGCTGAAACTCCAGTACTTTGGCCACCTCACGCGAAGAGTTGATTCATTGGAAAAGACCCTGATGCTGGGAGGGATTGGGGGCAGGAGGAGAAGGGGACGACAGATGATGAGATGGCTGGATGGCATCACCGACTCGCTGGACATGAGTTTGAGTAAACTCCGGGAGTTGGTGATGGACAGGGAGGCCTGGCGTGCTGCGATTCATGGGGTCGCAAAGAGTCGGACACGACTGAGCGACTGAACTGAACTGAAAATATAAAACTGTATGCATAAAGCAAATGCTATTTTTACTTATGCTATTTTGCTAGAGAATTGAAAGGTATTACATTGTCTTGTAATATACTACATTTTATCCACAGTCTACTCCTATATTGGTAAAGAGTGGAATTTTGAGTTACTTGCAATTACTTTTCTCTATGACTTTAATTTTCTTTTTGTTTGTTGATAATTCAATATCTTCTCAAGAGTTGAAAACAGAGGAAAATTGTGATCAGATAACTTGTACACTCACATAAATGGCTTAAAAAGGATTTTCCCCATCCATGGATTTATGATAAGGAGAAATGCATATGGAGAGTATGAAAATAATATTAATAATTCTATGATTAATAGATTTTTTTTTAAGATTTGTGCTTTATTTTTTTTAACTGAAATCTACAGTTATTTATTTACTTGTTTATTTGTTTTGGCTACCCCTGGTGGCATGGGGAATCTTAGTTCCCTGACTAGGGATAGAACCTGTGCCCCCCTGCAATGGAAGACTGGAATCTTAACCACTGGACCTCCAGAGAAGTCCAGATAAATTATTATTTTTTAAAGTTTAACGGTTTTCTTTCTTTCTTTTTTTTTTTTTAGTATCAAAGAAAAATTTCTAGAAATCTCTAAGAACACAATTATATGAGTCTCTTTCTGTCTCTGTGTGGTGCCTCAGAATTTAGCTAATTGTCATACGTCATGCTTTCCTATTGAAGTCAACTTGGTGGTCGAGAAAATAGATATTCTAGTAATATTGCTTTGGGATGTCTGTTTACTTTGATGTTGTGCTGAAGGCTAAAGTGTAATCCTAAACATGGAGTGTTCTTGACAAACACCACAAAGTAGTAAGCATCATTTTTACAATAAGGGTTGACAGCATTACCATAAGAAATCCTTTATTACTTGGATGTACTAAAAACCCCTAGATTTTATCTAGGGAGAAAAATTGACTTCTAAATTTTCTGAATGTTAAGTAGATTAATAAGGTGAATAATAAAAAGCCAAGGGAATTGTATAATGTCTGTAATGTATTATTAAACAGTGAGTCATGTGGTTCTCCCTTAAAGGATTTTAGAAAAAGCTGGCTTATTATAGAGTTATTTACATATAAATATAGAGATATTAGATGTGGCCAAGTTAATTTTGCATCATCATGGGGACTTTCTTCCACAGTTTCCCCTAACTAAATTATACTTTTTAATTAGTCCTTCAGAAATAACTATAGGCCTCACTCAAAATGGATAGGTACTTGGGATTTATGATATGAAGATTCTGGTATTATCAAAACTGTGCAAAAATGATTGCAAGAACTTACATTTAAGTACTATGGACTTAATCCTGAAAATTTAGCTTATCAGTTCTTGTTCTTGTTCAGTTGCTAGGTCGTGTCTGACTCTTTGTGACCCCATGGACTACAGCACGCCAGGCTTCCCTGTCCTTCACTATCTCCTGGAGCTTGCTCAAACTCATGTGCATTGAATTGGTGATGCCATCCAACCATCTCATCCTCTGTCACCTCTTTCTCCTCCTGCCCTCAGTCTTTCCTAGCATAGAAGTCTTTTCCAATAAGTTGGCTCTTATCGAGTGGCCAAAGTATCGGAGGTTCAGCTTCAGTATCAGTCTTTCCAATGACAGTTTTACCTAATTAAAAAGAAGTCCCTTATCAACTGCTTCTTTTTAATGAGGTAAAACTTAAATCTGCAAAAATAAGCCCCCTGCCTTTAGACGTGTTCCAGCTTCCTTCCTTGAATTTATTTTTTTTGTCTATGTGCACCTGACAAAAGACAACTGTATTTTTAATTCTTTTCTGCATCTGATTGTTGCCACATCTTTTTGTTTCTTTTTTGAAGGCTAGTTGGAAATCTAATGAGACTCTTTCATTGAAATTCTTGTTGCTGTGTTGAGGGCTTCAATTAGCCTTTTTTTTTTTTTAACCATGTGATTTCTTGTGGTTCTGAAGTAGGGAGTTCTTAATTTGAAGTAAGTCTGAATCAGGCATGCATCACCAAACACAAGAATTTTCTAAAATGGATTAAACATTTGAGAACTAATACATGTTCACTGTGGAAAGTATATAAAATACAAGCAGCAGAAAGGGAAGAAAGTTGTCATTCCTACACATTCAATTCTAAAATAACTACCATCTGGGGATATATCATTCCAATTTTTTTTCCCATGTCTGTGTAGCTGAGTGGGTAACTAAAAAAAAAAAAAGCATCAAATTGTCCTACTATTTTAGCATGCTCTTTTCGCTTGAATGTATTATGATAATTTTTTCAAGACCTGAGTGTTTTCAGTTCTCTTCAATTTATGAATTAAGCCACGGGTCTGAGGGTCAATTATATTCAAGTCCCTGTTGTGTTTGCACCAGTGAAGGACATGGATGATCATACATATTGATTATGACCATGAACTGCTGGGATCATCACCTATATGTGTGCCTTCCATTAGCATGATTAGCTCAGAATTAGACACAGAAAAACTCCAGAGGCTATGTTGACAGGCATTTATTTTCTATTTCTCCATAGATAAATATCATGCATAAAAAAACTTAAGAATAGGGACTTCCCTGGCAGTCTATTGAAGACATCACCTTCCAATGCAGGGGGTGTGGGTTTGATCCCGAGTTGAGGAGTTAAGATCCCAAATGCCTCAGGGGCCAAAAAAGATAAACCATGAAACAGAAACAACATTGCAACAAGTTCAATAAAGACTTTTTTAAAAAACTTAAGAGTATAGGCTCAGTCCTAAAGAAAATCATCCCTGAATGCTCATTGGAATGACTCTTGCTGAAGCTCCAATACTTCGGCCACCTGTTGGGAGGAGCGGACTCATTGGAAAAGACCCTGATGCTGGGAGAGATTGAGGGCAGGAGGAGAAGTGGGTGACAGAGGTTGGATGGCGTCATCGGCTCAGTGGACATGAGTTTGAGCAAACTCTGGGAAATAGTGAAGGATAGGGACGCCTGGCATGCTTTAGTTCATGGGGTTGCAGAGTTGGACATGGCTTACTGACTGGTCAATAACAACAATACAACAATAAGCTCTGTAGTCAAAAAGATACAGGGTTGAATTTTGGCTCTGCTCTTCTAGCTGTGTGTCATCTGATGGTGTACTGACTTTGTACTGACTTCTTCATTGAAGACGCAGATTACAGTGACTGCCCAAATCATTATTTTTTCCAGTGTATTGAATGTGCATTGAATTGCACATTCTGCCAGTCTGCCATCTTCTCCACCACCTGCCATCTTTTGAGGAAAACGCCTTTTTGATTTGATTTTTATGGTTGGAAATGGTCCTCCTTGACCTTAATGTCCTGGACAGAGTGATCAGTCGAGGGGTGAATCCTGACCTGAGCTAAACCCAATGAGAACTACACCCCACCACTGTCTTTGAGATTGGCATGAGATCTAAGCCAAATCTATCAGAATCTATCCCTGTAATTACTTCCAAGCTGGCAATGGTTGGAAAGAATATGCTTCAGCTGTGACATGAGCTAAGACACAGGAGCTAAAACAAGAGCCTGAAAGCTATCCCCAGTAAAGCTGATTCATAAGAAGAAACATTTTCTAGCAGAGAAGGAGGAGGTAGAAGCAATGGAGGGGCTTCCCTGGTGGCTCAGTTGTAAAGAACCCACCTGCAAACACAGGAGCCATGGGTTCGATCCCTGGGTCCGGAAGATCCCCTGGAGAAGGAAATGACAATCCACTCCAGTATTCTTGCCTGGGAAATCCCATGGACAGAGGAGCCTTCCATGGGGATGCAAACTGTTGGACACAACTTAGCAACTAAAAACAACAGCAGAAACAGTAGAGGCTTCAGCAAGACTATCTTTCATTGCACAAAGACTATCTCACTTCTCAGACTCTAGCATCACTCCACAGCAGTCTACAAAAATGCAGTTCTATCTCAGTCAAGCAGGCACAGCAATGCTTGGAATCTTTAAGAAATCTGAATCTTGTATACGTAAAGCTAAGACAACATTATAAATCAACTATACCTCCATTTAAAAAAAAGAACTGTGAATCAGAGTTGGTATGATACAATTTATCATACCAACTGGGGCCCTTCCAAGACTGAAAGGGATCATTATGCCAGGACAGCAGACATAAATCGGCCTGTTCTGTCCTGGAAAAGCAGGACAGATGGTTACTCCTTCCTGAATGTACTAACAGACATGTTTGATGCAGTATGGAGTCACTAGCTCCTCGCCCATGTCATCCATCTCTGAAAACTTCTGTTCTAAACAAGACAAGTTGGCCATGTAAGCGGAATTGTAATTATCTTTGTCAAAAAACTAAAGCTGGTATAGGAATGTTTATACTAGCTTAGTTTGTACTAGCCAAACACTGCAGATAACCAAAATGACCTTCAATAAGTGAATGGTTAAACAAACGGTGGTGTTTCTGGTATCATGTGATATTATTGCTCAGCAACAAAAAAGAATAAATTATTGAAACCCACAGGAACTTGAATGAACCACAAGGAAATTATGCTGACTGAAAAAAGCCATTCTCAAAATGTTGCAAAATGTATAATTTCATTTATGTGAAAGTGTTAGTCACTCAGTCGTGTCCAACTCTGGGACCACATGGACTGTAGCCCACAAGGCTCCTCTGTCCATGGGATTCTCCAGGCAAGAATACTGGAGTGGGTTGCCATTCCCTTCTCTAGGGTATCTTCTCAACCTAGGGATCAAACCCAGGTCACCCACATTGCAGGCAGGTTCTTTACAATCTGAACCACCAGAGAAGCCCTTCATTTATACAGCACCCTAGAAACAACAAAATTATGGAGATGGAGAACAAATTGCTGGTTTCCAAGGATTAGGGATTAAGTGGGGCAGAGGAGGAAGTGTACATGACTATGAAGGTGTAACATGAAAGAGGCTTGTGATAAGTGAACCGTTGTGTATCTTGATCATTGTGATAGTCATATGAAGTTATACATGTGGTCAAAGTGTGTAGAACTACACATACACACACAGATGAGCACATTATCATTTGTGAAGTCTTAGTAAATTCTATGGATTTTACCAATGTCAATCTCTTAGTTTGGGTATTTCCTTGTTTTTGGATATTTTCTTGTTTTGGTATGCAAAATATCAACCTTGGAGGAGCCAGGGTGAAGGGTGCATGGGACCTGCCTGTACATTTCTCTGCAACCTCCTATAAATCTATAATTTTCCAAAGAAAAAGGTTAAATGACTTTGTTTAGTTTGTTTCATCTTCTCTTTTTTTTTCTGTGCCTGGCGCTCTGCTAAGTATTTTAACTGACTAATTGATATAGCCTTTTAGTGATGAGGACTCTATGTGAAAGACAATAATTATACTTGCAGGGAAAGGAAAGGCATCTAAGCAAATGTGAAAAAAAAAAATAAGGAAAATACACCAGGACCTCAATATAATAAGATTAGTTGCAAACTCTAATGCATTATGAGAAAGATGGCATGTTGAACGATGATCTTATGAGATAGTTATTGAATCCTGGAAAGGAGCAAATATTAAGGCATTCCTATTCATAATTCCCATTCCATCAATGTTAAAGACAACATTTTCATGACTCTTTAGAGAATCAGTTAAGAATGGAGTCGTGGAAACGACCATTTGGGGAGATTAGGACAAAATACTTGGATGAAGTCATATCATTCTTTTAGCAATTATTAAATAACATATCTGGAAATAATATAAATAAATCAGAATGAAATAGTAAATTATAAGAAGAGCTTAGGAGGCTTGAGCGAAACAGGGGCGATGAATGGAGAATATATGAAGGTGAATAGATGCTTAAACATTTCAACTAACCACTCATCAAACAGGTATTTAAATGGACATAAGAGAAAAGTGCTGTATTCATCATTTTTAAGAGTAGAAAACAAAGTTATGGGACTTCCTTGGTTGCCCAATGGCTAAGACTCCACACTCCCATGGCAGGGGGCCCAGGTTTGAACCCTAGTCAGGAAACTTGATCCCACATGCTGCAACTAAGACCTGGTGCAGCCAAATAAATAAATGAATATGTATATGTATAAACAAACAAACAAAAAGTTATGTCCCCAGGAAGTCTGTCAAACGAGGGAAAAGTAACATAAACATGTTACATGCTAAAGAGCTATATGTATATGACTTACCACTGTCAGAAAACCCTGGAAGTAGTAACACACTAATTTGCAAAGCAATGAGACAGACACCTCTATCCAGCCAAGTGTCTTTCTCTTCAGATAAGGGAGAACACACTTAGGCTTGAGGGACCACTGATTTCATGAACGAAGACAGATTTTGATCTAAATCTTGTCTGCTGAAGCTCAGACAAGGTTAAAGAAAACATTCCAGATTGAAGAAACAGAGGAGCAAACACAGGAATGTAAGAAAATAGAAGTCTTGGTTAGGAGAGTTGAATAAAAACAGGGTGGATGGAAGCGAGGTGGTTTTGCCCAGCCATGAGCTTTTATTCATAACCTTCTGTTCAGTAATGCTACAAAGGCAAACATTAAAATGAGCTTTAGCTCAGCAGTAGTGTGCAGGAAAAAAAATTATACCTCATTTTAGCTTTAATTGCTTTTATAATTCTGAATTTGCTGTTAAATGCAAATGCTTAATTCTAAATACTTGTGCTCTGTCTTAATTAGATAAAATAATCCTCTGTTGCTTGGGTAGTTTGGTAAATTAGTCCCTAGGCTTAAACTCTCCTGGATCATGTTGTTTATGCATTAATCTTTATGCATTCTTTAGAGATAAATGGAAAATAAATGGATTTTTCTTTTTTGCAGAGACAAGTGGTAACTGTCAGCATACTTTCAAATTTATATCTTCTGCATGTGACTGAAAAATTGCCATGTTTATCATAGTAATTATTATTCATGTGTATATTATCCCATACATGTAAAATTTCTTCTGCAGTTTTATATTTCACTTAAAACCGCTTCAGTTAAAATTATAGATTGCTAGTCAAAATTAAATAAAGAATCTAAACCTCTCCTTCATGTATTGGGTTGGCCAAAAATTTCACTTGGGTTTTTCTGTAAGCCCTTAAGTAGTAAAGAATCTGCCTGTCAATGCAGGAGATGCAGGTTGGATCCCTGTGTCGGGAAGATCCCCTGGAGGAGGAAATGGCAACCCACTCCAGTATTCCTTCCTGGAAAATTCCATGGACAGAGGAGCCTGGTGGGCTACAGTCCGTGGATGGCAAAGAGTCAGACACAGCTGAGCACTCACACATACACACTTATGAAAAAACCCAAAGGAACATTTTGGGCAACCCAGTACCTCAACATCCTGCCAACTCAGAAATCAGTGAACTACAAATAGTGCCACATTTGTGTTGCATAAGGCATGTCCCAAAGGAAGCAACCATACAAGTGTCTTGGGCAGAAGTCAGAAGTTCCTCCAGGCCTCACTGGTTTGCTGAGAATGATGGTTATGATAACTGAAAATCACTGCCATTTACTGGGTAGCTACTGTTTAGAGGGCATCCTTATCTAATCTTGAGCATCACCATTTCAGTAATGGGGAAACTGAGTTCCAGAGAGATACTGAAGCGGTTCAGAAGGAAACCTTCGACTGACCACAGAACCTTTGCACACTATCCCATATTGTTTTTTGTGAAAACTCTGACACAGCTTTTATCTCCCCACTCTCTAGACTATAGCCTCTGCATCTTCCTCTAGAAATATCCCGAGACACAGGCAACCGACTGAGTCGGTTTTGAAGGCCTTGGTGAGGACTGCCGTTTGGAGAGAAGTGGGAGATGGGGTGGGCTTTCCAGGTGGCGTTAGTGGTAAAGAACCCACCTGCCAGTGCAGACAGACTTAAGAGACACAGGTTCGATCCGTGTGTCAGGAAGATCTGCTGGAGGACAGCAACCCACTCCAGCCTTCTTGCCTGGAGAATCCCACAGAGAGAGGACCCTGGCGGGCTACAGTCTGTGGGGTCACACAGAGTCAGACACGACCGAAGCGACTTAGCACGCACGCAAGCATGGGGAATGGAGTGGCCCTGAGGACAACTGATTCCCTTTCATCCCCCAATTTTCCCGCAGTTTCTCTTCTCTGTCAATCAGTCTGTGAGTCACATGTTCCCCAGCCAAAGTCTGCTGACTGTCAGAGGATTCCTGCAAATTCACAAGTGTCAGATTTATGCTTTTGTTTATCACCTTCTTCAGTTTAGTGGATCTGTGGTGTCTGCGCTTTGTTGGATAATTGCAGAGAGCTGAAAGGAGTGGAATGTGCTGAGCAGGGGGCCTGGGTTTCGGTTTTTGTATATCCAGAGCTTTCAGAGTCTGCTAGAAGCACGAGGGAAGATTTTGCCTTGGCTTTAGAAGCCTGCGTGGAATTGTGTGACTTGCTTCCATTATGTGACATTTACACCTCAGACAGGCTTTTCCCCCCATGAAAGATACCACCTGGACAAAAACAATTTTAACACTAATGTCTTCCTCTGATTGCATTAGATTTGCAAATTAAACAGATTAGTGGCAGTGTTCTGTGTTCCTCTCAGCTCTTCTGTTTAATACTCTTATCTGACAAAGTGTAAACAGAAGACATAATTAATTACTCATAACTTGCATGTCAAGTTGAATAAAAAATTACCTCCCCAAGAGGCCCATTATTACATATCTGACTGTTCTGTGAAATTAGTTTTGCAAAGAAAAAGCATACCTAAAGATAAGAGTTTTGTTTGTTTTTCTCTCCTTTTTATTTAATTTACTAGAGTATCTGAATAAAGATATGGAGGAACAACATTAACTGTAAACATAATTTTAAGGAGCTTATTTCATTTGTCCAAGGGGATGTTGTTTCTCTTTTAAAAAACTTTTTGTGTTTGTGAAATACCAAACCCTATGAAAGTTATAAAAATGACAAAGCTGCTATAGAAGGAAGGCCTCAGAATATGATTATTATCCTTCTAGAATATGTCCTGCTGAGAAAGTTAGTAGCCAAGCAGGCTATGCCATACTATCCCCTCCATAAATTGCCTGAATCCTGAGCCAGGAAATGTACTACTATGACTGAAAACAAAGTTGAGTAATTGTTAAGCTGTTTCTTCTGCTTTGTCTGTCAAGGGTTGATCTGAGTAAAATGATGCTTCTTCTTTAACTGGAGAGCTTAGCATTTCATATTTAGCCCTCAATCTGTTTCATGATAATTTTTGAAGGAGCAAACTACTCATGACAAAATGTGCTGTACTATTATTAAAGGTGTATTGCCTTTATAGATTTCTATCACTTTGAAGCAAAATGATGGCTAGGAAGAAATATTAAGTGAACGTTGTTTCTAAGTTTCAATAGCTATTTAATAACATATAGTATAAAAATCACTGCAGATGGTGACTGCAGCCATGAAATTCAAAGATGCTTGCTCCTTGGAAGGAAAGTTATGACCGACCTAGATAGCATATTAAAAAGCAGAGACATTACTTTGCCAACAAAGGCCCATCTAGTCAAGGCTATGGTTTTTCCAGTGGTCATGTATGGATGTGAGAGTTGGACTGTGAAGAAAGCTGAGCACCGAAAAATTGATGCTTTTGAACTATGGTGTTGGGGAGGACTCTTGAGAGTCCCTTGGACTGCAAGGAGATCCAACCAGTCCATCCTAAAGGAGATCAGTCCTGGGTGTTCACTGGAAGGACTGATGCTGAAGCTGAAACTCCAATGTTTTGGCCACCTGATGCAAAGAGCTGACTCATTGGAAAAGACCCTGATGCTGGGAGGGGCAGGAGGAGAAAGGGATGACAGAGGATGAGATGGCTGGATGGCATCACCGACTCGATGGACATGAGTTTGAGTAAACTCTGGGAGTTGGTGATGGACAGGGAGGCCTGGCGTGCTGCGATTCATGGGGTCACAAAGAGTCGGACACGACTGAGCGACTGAACTGAACTGAGCTGACTGAGTATAATGAAAGTGAAAGTCACTCAGTCGTGTCCGACTCTGCGACCCCATGGACTATACAGTCCATGGAATTCACCAGGCCAGAATACTGGAGTGGGTAGCTGTTACCTTCTTCAGGGGATCTTCCTAACCCAGGGATCAGACCCAGATCTCTCGCATTGCAGGTGGATTCTTTACCAGCTGAGCCACGAGGGAAGCACAACATGTAGTATATGTGTCCCCAATTGCTCAGCAAGTAAAGAATCCGCTTGCTAATGCAGGAGACATAGAGGAGGTGAGTTCAATCCCTAGGTCACGAAGATCCCCTGGAGGAGGAAATGGCAACTAACACTGTATACTGGAGCTTGGACAGAAGAGCTTGGCTGACTATAGTCCATGGGGTTGCAAAAAGTCAAACGCGACTGAGCACACACACATACTAAGTATATGCCTTGGGTTAAGGAAAACCAAATATTTGATGAAAAACATGTGAGAGTTATCAATAAAACAAGGCAACCTAAAGAAAACTTGCTCACAATCACTTAGTCACACAATCTCTCTGCAAAAATGAGACTCATAATCACTTCCCCCTCCCAGGATTACAGTGCAGGCTAAATGAGATAATCTGTGAAATCTCTTTGTAAATTGTAAAGCAAAATTTAAATGTAAAATATTATTTTATTAAAACTAATTGCACCCCCCGTTTCATTTAGTCTGGTATAAGAGGTGTTTTCTTTACCCACATGTAACTGTCAATGTGTGTGGGGTGTGTCATTAAGGTCTGTAATTAACACTGCAGTACATTCGTTTTCTTCTTAAAAAGTAAAATTTGCTAACCCAAGTTAACTTTGGGTCTCCTATCATCACAACTTGATTATGTAACAATTTATTAAATGCGGCAAAATATTTTCAAGTCAGCTCTAGCTCTCATCTACTGATCAGATCATTCCCATAAGAAAGTGATTTTCATTTAACTTCATGATATAATATTGTTGAGCAGTCTATTCATACAGGTTTCTATCTAGGATCGCCTATCATCTTTCATACATGTTCAACAATTATCCATTCTTTCTCTCCATGAACATTTATTGAGCAGCAATCGTATGCTAAATATTGTTCTGAACATCCACTGTCTCTTTGGGTTTCACTCATCCATGGTATAAATAGCTTCATATTTACAATAATAATTCCAATTACAGAGGCACACAAAGCATCTGCCTTCTTCCTACGCAGTGCTCACTCAGTATTTCTCAGACTACCTAGTGGGGCATGAGCTATGGAACCCTAGTTCTTCTGGGTACCATCTCTGCCCTTCCAAGGCCTACATTTCCCTTTTAGACTTCTCTCCCATTCCACCAGGTACTACCCCTGCCAACCCCAGCACCTTTCCTGATGAATTCAAAAATATGAGGAAAGAATCTAAAAAAGAGGGGATATGTGTATATATATAACTGATTCACTTTGCTGTATGCCTGAAACTAACACAACACTGTAAATCGACTATACTCCAATAAAATATTTCAAAAAAAGAAAAATAAATATTCATTCCTTTGATAGCTAAGACTTTCTTACTGACTCAAGCCTGTATTTTTTAAAATTTTATTTTTATTGTTTTTTCCCCCTAGGGGCTTGTCAGCCATAAGCCAAATAGATTTCTGGAATTCCTGACCCACTAATTCTTGAAGCATGTGTAATTTTCATTTAGACAGAAGCCTGGTTCTCCTCCCCCAAACTTCATCACGTTAACAATAGCAAAAACTACTCATCTAATTTGATCTTACTCTTATTTACCTTGTCCACCTTCTAGTCAAGTTGAATAAACTAGCAGACAGTGAAATATCAAATGTTTAGTAGCTAACTGGAAGATTTTTTAAAAATGAAGACAACAAAAAAGCTTGTGTTAAATGCATTCTGTGTTATGACCTTTATAAAACTTTGACAACTGAATGTAAAAATAATAGATACAAGGTCAAAATTTATATACATTTGATATTCTGTCTCAGGCATTTATTTATATTCCCAGGTGGCGCTAATGGTAAAGTACCCACCTGGTAATGCAGAGGATTTAAAAGCTGTGGGTCTGAACCCTGGGTGGGGAAGATCCCCTGAAGGAAGAAATGACAACCCACTCCAGTATTCTTGCCAGGAAAATCCTATGGACATAGGAGCCTGGCGGGCTATAGTTCATAGGGTTGCAAAGAGTAGGACACCAGACTCGACTGAAACAGCTTAGCATGCAGTTATTGACATATTAAAAATTACTAAAAGTTCTGTTTATATCAAGGGTATTTGTATTTTACATTAGATGTCTGAAATAAGTAGCCATTTTACATAAATTTACAATTAAAATTTGAAAGAGCTTTATTGTTTTATGAACATATCCTAACTTAAAAGAATTTTTATATGAGTCTACTTAATAATTAGGCTTCCCTGGTGGCTCAGTGGTAAAGAATCTGCTGCCAATGCAGGAGATGCAGGTTCTATCCCTGGGCTGAGAAGATCCCTTCAAGAAGAAAATGGCCACCCACTCCAATATTCCTGCTCCATGGATGGAGAAGCCTGGCGGGCTACAGTCCATGGGGTTGCAAAGGAGTCAGACATGACTTAACAGCTAAACAACAATCTAATAATTATCATGTCCTAGCAAAAATAGAAGGAAAATATAGAAAGCAGGTTTTATATCTTGAAAACAAGAGAAATAATAAGAAACTTGCATCATTTCAAGATTTTCAATTTTGAACATTATTAATGTTAAAAATCCCAGAATTATGGGAACATGGGTACTATGTCATACTGTGAGTGTAGTGCTTGCTGATGACATCATTTTCAGAATGATCAGTGAGCATGATCAAATGGCTGTAAAATACATTTATTTGGAAATTTAAGTTCCAAGAGCAGATCACCTTCAAGTAGTAGGATGTATTTCACAGACATGGCAGTGACTTTTCAGAACATGTTTTCCAAAGGATTGCCAAATTCTGTTAGATCTCCTTCTATAGAAGTCTTCTAAAACGGGTATATGCATGTAAGTCAGTGAAAATAATATAAATTTCTTCCTCCTAACTCAGTAATTTAAGATTAATAAAACACCTATTAAAAGAGATGAAAGCAAATGCAGTATGTATTATTGAAGTGGTTCACTGTTATAAATTAAAACTTCTATACGTGATCTTTCAGATCATAAAAAAAAAAAAAAATCACATGATATTTCCTTAAAGAAATTTTCCAACCACTATATGGAAAAAAATGTTTTAAGTTTGTGATTTCATGGCTCTTGTCATATGCTGATCTCAGTTCAATATCAAGTCTCTCTCTTTTCACAAGCCATCTGGGGGATTGACAAGCTGCATCTCACCAGATGGCCCACCATACCAGCCCTCTCCCTTCCATGGCACCACACCTTCATGATAAATCCTGGAATGCTTTGATACAAAGTCTCAGCTCAGGAAGGATTCCGTAGCTCATGGCATTGAGGTCCATCACTGCCTACTTCATTTCCCAAGGTTGAAATGGGATATAACTTCTTAAACAGTTCTAGGGCACAGATGACCACAGTGACTCCACCCACCAGCTTCCCATCATCCCTACTTTCTACTACTGCATCTCTCTCTCTCTGCTGTCTGGTCTATTACTTTTATGACTACCACACCTTATAGAGGACTTCCCTGGTGGTTCAGGGGTAAAGAATCTGCCTGCAATGCAGGAGACCTGGTTTTGATCCCTGGGTTGGGAATATCCCCTGAAAGAGGAAATGGCAACCCCCTCCAGTATTCTTGCCTGGAGAATCCTGTGGACAGAGGAGCCTGGCGGGCTACAGTCCAAAGGGTCACAAATAGATGCGACTGAGCATGCACACACTCACACTTTATAGAAAAATGGCCCTTTCTTCTTTTTTCCTTTCTTTTTTCCTCCTCTAAAAATCATTGGAATATATGCATTAAAGAATCAGAAAGTAACTACACAGTTTTGAGCTCTGTGTGAGTGATAATATCATCCTGAGTCTGGCATGCAACTTGTTTATATCTTGTAACAAGAAGTTTAATTGCCTGTGTCAATTATTTTATAGAATAACTACATATTTAAAATTTATTGCCTGTGAAGAGGCTCTCAAGGCCCTCTGTCTTCCTTTTGTCTTTATAAATATCAGGGAGGCCCTAGAGAATTCATGAAGGACAAGGACATGCAAAGGGGTCTTTTTGTTTTCCAATTTAGAACTCCTCTCATAAGTTTTAAAACTTCCTCCAGCTATTTAGTTTTTAAGAACAAAGTGTAAATCAGAAACCTGTACAAATATGATAGGTTTCATTTATCTGGTGTCTGGGCATCTTTCTTTTTAATAGATTGGATTTTAGCTTCTAAAGATCTGCTTTCTTTTTTCATTTTTGTTTGTTGACTTTTATACTGCCTCTGAATTCTTTGACAAAGGTATGAACTTCCCATATTCTCAAAACCATGTTCTGAATGTCAAGCCTGAGTACTCCCTAAGCGTTTCTTCTCATTTAAGAGTAATTGGCTGTCATAAATGTACTACCACAAGAAGCAAACCCTTTCATATAGAACTTTGCCTTTACAGATTTTATTTCAAAACTTCTTTTTGCTCAAGTTTTCAATGGGCTATCTTATGTGTAACTTTATTTCTCCCATTGCATAACCCCACTTCGTTGTTGTTTAGTCTCTAAGTTGTATCTGACTCTTTTGTGACCCCATGGACCATAGCCCTCCAGGCTCCTCTGGCCATGAGATTTTCCAGGCAAGAATACTGGTGTGGGTTGCCATTTCCTTCTCCAGAAGATCTTCTTGGCCCAGGGATCGAACCCATGGCTCCTGCCACATTTCCTGCATTGCAGGCGGATTCTTTACTGTAGAGCCACTGGAGAAGCCCTGCCCAGCTTGGATATGATAATAGTAAAGCTGCATTGTTTTCACGTATGGATGTTTGCTTTTCTGTCTATCAGATACAGAGTCATAGGAAGTTTTCCACAGGCTGTCAGAGACAGCTTGAGGGAACCTCAACTCAATCCAATCTGATGTTGATCCAAACAAGATGAACACTTCCCTCTTGGATGCTTTTGTAGACTAAAAGAATCAGCCAATCTTTTCTAAGAATCCTGCATGTTCTCTTTGTTGTGGAGAAAAAGAGAAATAGAATAATGAATGAAAGAGGACTGTCTTCATGTAGCAAGAAGAGATTAGTTCCAGCATAGCAGAGGAGGAACTACTGCTAATTCAGATAGTCAAAGGATAAAGGAATTGAACAAGATGGAAATCTGTCATCTCCTGTCCCTACTTAAAACACACAAATGGCTTTCCATGATTCTTTGGAGGAAATCCACCCTTCTCCCTTAGCCTCCCTTCTTGATCTGATTTATGACTACTTTTCTGGCATCATTTCTTTCCTCATTCCTCATTTTTTCTACTGTGGTCATTCTGAATTTTTCTCAGTTCCTCAAACTTCACAGTCATTCTCACCATTCTCCAATCCTTTGTACATGCCATTTTCTCTCTCTGGAAAATTCCTTTTTCCCACACTCTCCCCTTAATTCAAAAAGCACATATTTACCCTCCAGGTCTCAGCTAAGATAACCTTTTATACAGAGACCATTCTTGACCTTCTCTCCTTCTGAACGGGAGAAGTGCTTAAGTTTTCAACCTTCTCTTTAGGTCTCTTCTCCCCTCCATCCCTCTGTGTCCTTCCATCTGGAAAAGCTCTATTTATTCCTCAAGATACAACTTAAAATCTCCTCTTATTTGAAATCATCCCAGGCTCGTTCCAAGTGTGATAGATTTCTTCCTCCTTCATGCATCACTGTAACCTGAAAATATGTCTATTGTTGGTTACATTACATTGTAGTGGTGATATTTGGCAGTATCTTCATATTTCTGACCAGACTGTAATATTACCTTTTCAAAGAAAAACTTTGTCTTAGAGTACAATATGCCTTTATTATTTTTGTATGCCCAAATCTGTTGTTTCCTATATGTATTTCCTACAGGTATAATTTGCTTAATTATCTGTCTCTCAATTATTCTGTAAGCCTTCTAGGGGAAGGACAAAGTTTTATTTACCACTTGTCATCACATTTCACAAAACTTGGCTCATATAGAGACTCTAATACTTTGAGAATAAAAGTATGAGTTCATAGTAACTTCATACAATTGATAAATCTTTCTGTAATAAGTCACAGAAAGGACAGGACAAAAGACTGTTGACTTTAAGTAGCCTCTACTAATAATAGTGATGATTTATGGTAAGTCAGAGGTGGTAAAAAGATTCATTTGGTCTATTTGGTTACAACTTATTTGCATTGTTCCATGAAGGGCATACATCTAGAAAGCATGATGTCTAGCCTTTCTATAAAAAGTTACAGTGAATAAACCAGATAAGAACATCAAATTAAGATAGAAAGCCCAGAAATAAACCCATGCACCTATGGGTACCTTATTTTTGACAAAGGAGGCAAGAATACACAATGGGGCAAAGACAGTCTCTTCAATAAATGGTGCTGGTAAAACTGGACAGCTACATGTAAAAGAATGAAATTAGAACACTTCCTAACACCATACTGCTGCTGCTGCTTCTGCTGCTAAATTGCGTCAGTCATGTCCAACTCTGTGCGACCCCATAGATGGCAGCCCACCAGGCTCCTCTGTCCCTGGGATTCTCCAGGCAAGAATACAGGAGTGGATTGCCATTTCCTTCTCCTTCTAACACCATACACAAAGATAAAACTCAAAATGAATTAAAGAGAAACAGGTATATTATCAATTGTGAAACAGATCGCCAGGCCAGGTTTGATGCATGAGACAAGTGCTCAGGGCTGGTGCACTAGGATGACCCAGAGGAATGGGATGGGAAGGGAGGTGGGAGGGGGGTTCAGGATGGGGAACACATGTAAATCCATGGCTGATTCATATCAATGTATGGCAAAAACCACTACAATATTGTAAAGTAATTAGCCTCCAACTAATATAAATAAATGAAAAAAAAAAAAAAGACCTAAATGTAAGACCAGAAGCTATAAAACTCTTAGAGGAAAACATAGGCAGAGCACTTGATGACATAAATCAAAGCAAGATCCTCTATGACCCACCTCCTAGCGTAATGAAATAAAAACAACAGTAAACACGTGGGACCTGATTAAACTTAAAAGCTTTTGCACAGCAAAGGAAACTATAAGCAAGGAGAAAAGACAGGCCTCAGAATGGGAGAAAATCATAGCAAATGAAACAATTGACAATGGATTAATTTCCAAAATATACAAGCAGCTCATACAACTCAATACCAGAAAAACAAACAACCTAATCAAAAAGTGGGAAAAAGACCTAAGCAGACATTTCTCCAAAGAAGACATACAGGTGGCTAATGAACACATGAAAAATATGCTCAACATCACTCATTATTAGAGAAATGCAAATCAAACTACAATGAGATATCACCTCACACTGGTCAGAATGGCCATCACCAAAAAGGCGACAAATAATAAATGCTGGAAGGAGTGTGGAGAAAGGGGAGCACTCTTGCACTGTTGGTGGGAATGTAAATTGATACAGCCATTATGGAAGACAGTATGGAGATTCCTTAAAAAAAAAAAAAAACTAGGAATAAAACCACCTTCAGTTCAGTTCAGTCGCTCAGCTGTGTCCAGCTTTTTGCGACACCATAGACTGCAGCACACCAGGCTTCCCTGTCCAACTCCCAGAGCTTACTCAAACTCATGTCCATTGAGTCAGTGATGCCCCAGCAATCCCTGGGCACATAACTCCTGGGCATATAACCTGAGGAAACCAAAACTGAAAAGGACACATGTATCCCATTGTTCAATGCAGCACTATTTACAATAGCTAGAACATGGAAGCAACCTAGATGTCCATCGACAGATGAATGGATAAAGAAGTTGTGGTACTTATACACAATGGAATGTTACTCAGCCATAAAAAGTACACGTTTGAGTCAGTTCTAATGAGGTGAATGAACCTAGAACCTATTATACAGAGTGAAGTGAGTCAGAAAGAGAAAGATAAATATCATATTCTAACACATATATATGGAACCTAGAAGAATGGTACTGAAGAGCTTATTTACAGGACAGCAGTGGAGAAACAGACATAGAGAAAAGACATATGGACATGGGGAAAGGAGAGGAGAGGGTGAGATGTATGGAAAGAGTAACACAGAAACTTATATTACCATGTGTAAAATAGATAGCCAACGGGAATTTGCTGTATGGCTCAGGAAACTCAAACAGGGGCTCTGTATCAACCTAGAGGGGTGGGATGGGGAGGGAGACGGGAGGGAGGTTCAAAAAGGAAGGGGAGATATGTATACCTAGGGCTGAGTCATGTTGAGGTTTGACAGAAAACACCAAAATTCTATAAAGCAATTATCCTTCAATAAAATTTTTTTTAAACCCATCAAATTGTCTAATTTATCAATAGCCTAAAAAATTGCCTAATACACTCAAAATACCTAAATACTAGTATATCTGCATACATTTATTTTTGTCACTCAACACTTTTTTTATGAGTTAAAATATTCTAGGCTCTTTTAACAGGCAGAATATTGGTTTCCCAAAGTTGACTATTCCCTAACCTTGGAACATATAAATATGTTACCTTATATGACAAAGGAGACCTTGCAGGTATAATTAAGATTAAAGATCCTACAGTACTGAGATTGCAATACTGAGGTTATCCTGTAATTCCAATTTTGATCAATCTAATCCCATGAATCCTTAAAATTGGAAGAAGGAGGTGGAAGAATAGCTCAGGATGCACTCTGAGAGAATCTGCCATTGCTAGCTTTTGAGATGAAGAAAGTCGGGCACAATCCAAAGTGTGCAGCTAGACTCTAGAATCTCAGCACAGTCCTCAGCTGACAACTAGCCAAGAAATAAGAACCTCTGTTGTACAACCACAAGGAGTTAATTCTGCCATCAACCTGAATGAGAAGAAAGATTTACCCCTAGAGCTTCTAGAAAGGAAGCCCTGCCAACACCTTGATTTTAGCCCAGATTTCTGACCTATAGAATTGTAAGATAATAAATGTATGTTCTAAGTTGCTGTAGAAATTTATTATGGCAACAATAGAAAACTAAGACAGCACTGGACTAAACTCTCAGGGGAAACAGTGATTAAGATGTAGTCTTAACTGCAGTCTCTTCTTCAAGGATTCTTGAAGACCACAGAAGAGTCTGGTCAGAAAAACAGATTTATGGACAAATAAGACCAATTTAATGTAATTAATCCTATTACAGGAAATATATAAGTTTTATGATTCACAAAACAGTGATGGAATTAAGGAAGGAACCAGCTCTATTTGGAGTAGGGTCAGGGAAAGTTTCAGAGGAGAGGATTCTAAGATGGGTCTTTAAGTGATAAATCCTAGTTATCCAATTGGCTGGGTGGATAGATAGCTTGCGCACTAGTTGGTAAGATTTAGGTGAAGAAAGGGTGCAATGTGAGATAGAGTATATAGATGCGTAAGTGACACAGGGACTTATTTATCATGTAAAATACTTTGTCAAGGGATTTGCATTTTTAGAAGTTTACTCCAGCACAGAATGTAGAATGAAGAGTAGAGAAGGGGCAAGTCTGCATGTAGGGAGACTGCTATAGTATTCTTAGACAGAAACGGTGGAGTCTCTGTTTGATACCAGCTACCATTTACCAGAAATTTGTTATGCCTCAGTAGCTATGCCAACATTGTGTGTATGTAATGTAATTTAATTCTTATTAGTCAGTCCTGGTGAAGTAGATGCCATCTCCATTTCCTAGATGAGGAAATTAAGCTTAGACTGACACACTCTTCAAAAAGATAGAGGTCCAAGAGGGAGGGAATATATGTATACATATAGCTGATTCACTTCATTGTACAGCAGAAAGTAACACAACATTGTAAAGCACCTATACCCCAATAAAAAATGATATGCATCCCAGAGAGGAAACAAAAATGAGATCTAAGCTCAGGTGTTAATAGGGTTAGAACCTGTAATCTAATCCTTTCTGCAGTTTCGAAGCAGGGACCCAAAATAAGGGGATAGAATGGAGAAATATGACAGATAAAAGTCAAGTGAGCTTAGACTGAGTAGATGTGGTAATAAGAGAGAATTAGGGTTCATTGCAAGTTTTCTGACTGGAATTATCAGATTAAAGATGGCACTGTTCACTAAGAGGCCATAGAGAAATTTTCTAAGTCAGGGCAAGGTAAAATAAAAGTTAGGTTTTGGATGAATCTGAAGTGTAAATGCAGTGACTTCCCTGGTGGTCCAATGGTTAAGACATCACCTTACAATGCAGGGGGTGCAGGCTGGATCCCTGCTCAGGGAGCCGTACATGCGTGCTAAGTTGCCTCCGTCTTGTCCAACTCTTTGGGTCCACATGGACTGTAGCCCGCCAGGCTCCTCTGTTCAAGGGATTCTCCAGGCAAGAACACTGGAGTGGGTTGCCATGCCCCCCTCCAGGGGATCTTCCCAACACAGGGATCGAACCCTTGTCTCTTATGTCTCCTGAACTGGCAGGTGGGTTCTTTACCACTAGCACCACCTGGGAAGCCATGCTTGGAGAGGCTAAGATCCCATGGAAACCAGAACATAAACGATAGAAGCAATGTTGTAACAAATTCAGTAAAGGTTTCAAAAATGCTCCACATTAAAAAAAAGTATAAATGGGATGTCCAAGAAGAGATACTTAGAAACCCCTTAGATACATGTGCAGAACCAGGATGTGAATTGAAGATAAGGATTTGAAAGTCATCTACTTACAGATAACTTTTATAGACTAGAATGTTTCATATGAAAATCTTGGAGAAATTTCCTATTTCTAAAGGATAATGTACGAGTCTATCCTTAACCATGTTCTGAAAAAAAGTCTCATCTGAGGCTAGAAGATGGCTCAGCCAATACTTTGGCCATCTGATGCAAAGAGCCAACTCACTGGAAAAGACCTTGTTGCTGGGAAAGACTGAAGGCAGGAGGCGAAGGGGACGACAGAGGGTGAGATGGTTGGATGGCATCTCCAGCTCAAATGGACATGAGTTTGAGCAAACTCTGGGAGATAGCGAAGGACAGGGAAGCATGGCGTGCTGCAGTTCATGGAGCTGCAAAGAGCTGAACACGACTTAACGACCAACAACATCAATGTGCCGACTGCCAGAGTGGGGCTGCTGGCAGAATGCCAGGTGACCACGCAGCCTGGGATCCTACCCAGGTGTCCCGCCTGACAGGGTCAGAGCCCTGTTCCCACGGAAGACCCTCTATACCAACCAGCGTGAATTTGAGCTTTTCCTCTAGATAACATTTTAACCCCTTCATGAACATGTAGACGCATCACCCCCCACCCCCAGGTTAGCTGCATATCTGACAGTCAGCAGGCTGACAGCTCAGCCAAGGGAACGGCAGAGGCCAGTTTTGCAGAGAATTGTTAAATCTGGTTTGAGGTTACGAGTGGAAAATGGGAGAAATTGAGGGCCATACTGCTCCCCGGTCCCTGACCAAAATCTTTTAAATGAAATAACTGTCTTCAAATATTCTGATATAGAATTTCTTGAAACTGTCCGGTGACTTCATTAGAGGGAGAAGCAGCCACTAACTGCAAAAGACTACCTCTGTTGTACCAGACACACAAGAAGAGATTTTCACAATTACAGAGCTA
Organism: Cervus elaphus; assembly: GCF_910594005.1. Classification (NCBI taxonomy): domain Eukaryota; kingdom Metazoa; phylum Chordata; class Mammalia; order Artiodactyla; family Cervidae; genus Cervus; species Cervus elaphus. Next base: position 25,189,936 of record NC_057836.1, read on the forward strand.
TTTATACACAGCCAGCTTCTGTCCTCAGTTCGCGCACACACACAGCTCCCATTGATAGTGGTGGAAGCTACAGACATGTGGCTAGAACAGAACTTGGCCCACAGAGCTGCAAGGCTTGGCATTCTTTTGCTCACCCTGACAACTCCAGCACAGGATCCCTCAGCGTATCAGCTTTTAGAGGAGAGTTATTGATTTCTTTTTTTCTTTCTCCCTCCTTTTCACGGCCTTGAGATACAAAAGGGAAGCCTGAGAAACTCCTGGTGGCAAGGGTCTTCTTGCAGAGAATAAACTGTGTGAGGGACATGGAGAAACTGTGACCTCCAAGTATCTGGATTCAAAAACTTGACAAAATAATTTCATTCATTGTTGTAGTCCCCAAGGTACAGATGAATGATCTGGCCCCAGAGTCACCCTGGAAATAAAAGCAAAAGGTGTCTTGAAACAACTTTTGAACCCATAAAAATGTTCAGGCCTTAAAAAAAAAAAAATTTTCAGGCCTGACATTTAAATTTGCAAGTGGCATATTTCAATATGGGACTTCTCACGTGGCTCAGTGGTAAAGAATCTGTCTGCCAACGAAAGAGACATGGGTTCGATCCCTGGGTTGGGAAGACCCCTTGGAAGAGGAAATGGCCACCCACTCCAGTATTCTTGCCTGGAAAATTCCCTGGACAGAGGAGCCTGGTGGACTGCAACCCATGGGGTCGCAAAGAGACAGACATGACTGAGTGACTGAAGACACACATATTCCAATAAATATTTGAAATCTGTCATGAATATGTAGTCTATATCCTTCCTTCACTAGTCCAACAGATTCTAGTGGGACTGTCAGCAAGATTCCTGTCTCCGTTATAAGGTTATATGTAAGGCTGGGCAATCAGGGTGTCCAATCCCCTTGAACACAAAAACTGACATGAGTGGGGCACAGGAACCAAGGAGAGATAATCAGGCTAAGCTATTTTAAAAATTATAGAGGGCATATGTATACCTATGGCTGATTCATATTGATGTATGGCAGAAACCAACACAATATTATAAAGCAATTATCCTTCAATTAAAAATAAATAATTTTTTTAAAAAATTATAGGGGAATTTCCCGGTGGTCCAGAAGTTAGGACTCTGTGCTTCCACTGCAGGAGGCCCAGATTCAATCCCTAGCTGGGGAACTAAGATCCTGCAAGCCACATGGCATGGCCAAAAAAAAAAAAAAGTTTAAAAAAAAAAAGATTATAGGGGCACAAGGAAACTGAGACTCTCGTGAGATCAGGAGATGAAAGGATACAAATGCACTGAGCTGTCTGGGCTAGTTTTCTACCATTTAGAGAAAACTTGACACATGATGAAGCCAACAGAGAGGAAGGTAATGATATTAAAGGAAAAAACCCACACATTTTTGAGGATATTTAAGCACTTGGATCTAGCCATGCCTCACTGGATTTCCATAATAAGAAAGAAAGTAAATGCTTCTTATTCTCAACCTATAGAGATTTTATTAAAAATCTTGTTCACTTAAGATTTTTCTCTCTGTCCCCAAAATATATTTGACCATAGGGATGACAAGAAAGCTCATTTTCCTCCTATTTTAAAGTGTGTGTCTATTACTGAGTAATAGGAAGAGGAACCATTCAAAGTGCTTTGCATATGTTGTCTTACTGAATATTGCAACAGGTCTATGAGACAAGTAGAGTGACCCACATTTTACAAATGAGAAAAACAGGGCTCAGAGATGTGAAGTAATCAAGCAAATGGGTTTGACTCCAAAGCTCATTCCCAAACCACTAAGTACATCATTCTATATTGTAATGAAACTATAGAAAGGGTCTCTAAAGACTCAAATTCTTTCTGCATGTAGTTACCAGCACAGCGACTTCACCACACAGCATGTTTCCCCCTATACCTTTTCCTTTAGTCTAGACTGATCTTCTCAAATCTATGAATTTTGAAAGTCTAAGTAGTAAAGGAATTTAGAGTGAGACTGAAGGGAGAGAGGAAGGAAGAGAGAATCACATAGATTGAAATGAGTTTAGAAATTAAGGTAACTATGACTCATGTTGGCATTATTTCTCTCTGCCTCCAAACAGGGCTCTCACCCGAAATGAATCTTTTGTAGGTTGGGTTGAGTATCATTCTGTAGTTCTCACTGCTTCACTCCCAACTCTCTTCTCCTCCAAAGGACTGAAAATAGTGACCAGAAACGACCTCTTCCATCCATAGTCATAGTTTGGTTTGGGTTTCACGTGAGAAGTTAGAACTGCACTTTCCCTTCCCACTGATTTCCATGTTCATTCATGGTCTTACTGGACTAGGACTCTCCTTTTTCTGCCCAGCAACAGCCCAGTGCTTTCTGGGTAAACTTAGTTCTCACTATTAAGGAAACGCATCAGTATGGACATACAGTGTCTGGTAAGCCTTCTCCTGAGAAGCAGCGTTGCCCTCACATCCAGGACATGAAATGTAGGTATTTATTTGTAATCTCTGATTGACTACAAATCAATCAGAGATTTGAGAGTGGCATTGTCATATATACACTACAGTGTATAAAATAGATAGCTAGTGGGAACCTGCTATATAACACAGGGAGCTCAGCTCAGTGCTCTGAGATGACCTAGAGGTGTGGGACGGGGGGTCATGTAGGCTCAAAAAGGAGGAGAGAGATGTATACATATAGCTGATTCATGTTGTACAGTGGAATCTAACATGACATTGTAAAGCAACTATTCTCCAATAATAAAATTTTTAAAAATCCTATTCTCATAGTTTTCTTCATCCAAAGTTAAAAAAAAAATTACACTTGAAATCTTGCCGGACAAAAGAACATTTTGGTCAGATCTTTTAAATCTGAAAATCATGTAGCTTCACTAAAAGTTAATAGATAGTTTAATATTTATTAGACTGAAGTGTTGGATGAAAACTCCTTGTAAATGGACCCTGAAGTTTTCTGTGGCTATTTGTATTATTATATAAAAGAAAAAAAAAAAAAAGCTTTTATTCATTTGAGGAGGTAGCTGGTATTTGCTAGCAAAGGAGAACTGCCATATAATTAACTGTGTCAAAATGTTTTCTTTGTTCACAGTTAATCTAACTGCAGCTGCTAGGAGGCAGAATGCATAAATATGACTGTGTACTTTTAATTACAGAAAATGACAGGCGTAAGTTGTGACTGGAGCCTTGCCTGATATTGTTATAGGCGAAAATGTTGCTCAGAGACTCATTGAATTAATAAGTAGCCTTTTGTTTTTTTGTTTTTTTTTTTTTTTTTGGTGTCAAAATTTTATGGGTGTTAATAGTGATGAAAATAAAATTAAAATTCTAAATTCTATTCAGCCAAAGGAAATTTACATGAAATCAACTTAACATATTGAGAAATGGTGGTACACAAAGACCATTTTATATTGAGTTTTACCCAGAATAATGTTTCATGCATGTGACTTTGTCTGGGAGAAAGAAATGTTCCAAATATGTGAATTTTCTAGAGGCACTGGTAAGAATCAAATGATTTTTTTTCCAATTTCCTTTCTGTTCTATGCAAAGTCACTCCAAATTTAACTTTGATCCTGGGTGCTCTATTAATAATGAAGAAAAATATAATTCATATTTGCTGACCTTTCTGATTCTGATGATACGTAGTAGCCCATACAGGGAAAAATGGGTACTCCTGGGCCCTCAAGTTCATTCACCTCTAAACATTTATGCTTATTCAATTCTATTAACTAGAAATGAAGCAGAACTTCATTCTTTGAGACACTATTCTCTTCTTGCTCCTCTCTCTTCTTTTGCTGGATGGTATAGCAGAACGTTCACTAGGTTTTACATCAAACAACATGCTTTATCTTCTTCGTAAGCCTGAGCAAAGTATTTAAAACCTCCCTGAAAACCATTTCATTCTTCTCTAAGTGTGTAATAGAATAATCTGTGTTTAAATCTTAAACCCAGTGGTTGCTCAAAAATGTCATTTTTTTCCTTTGTTTGTCTTTCCTCTATGATTATTTTTTAATCATCCATTTTCTTTTATTCTTTTTTTTTTTTTTCTGTACAGTGTTAGACAGGTAGAGTGTATGGTCTTGGTTAGAGAGATTTCAAGAGTCATGGTCAAGGCTGTTGGATAAATGCTGTTTTCAGCTTCCCTGTTGCCTTCATTCTACTGTTTAATCCCCCTATGTGGTCACTGTGGGGGTGGCAGTCACCTTGGTGATAGCAGTTTTGTGCAGCACACGTGGCGTGAATGCTAGGCCCGTGCGAAGCATAAACAGGACCTGCTGTCTCAAGTAATTCACTATAAGCAGACAAGCCATTGCCTTTGTTCTCTTAGCAGCTCTGCTGCTGAAATATACTAATAATAGAACATGCTAGTTGAAATGGTGCCTCTCCATCTCTAATTACTGCATGCCAACGTATTCTGACTGCTACCGTCAACAGTTGATGGCTGGGGGTTGAGTGGGGGGTGTTGTTTCAGCTTGCGCTCAAGGGAGTTCTCCTGTTCATCCTGTCTTCACCCCCTGCATGGCATGTGCAGTGACTTGACTGATTCATTTTAGTAACGCTGAATGGTTTCAACAAAAAAAGAAATGAACATTAAGAAAATATTTTCAGATGAGCAGATGTTCGTTATGGGTTGATTCTGTGGAAAGGGAAGTGAACAGTCATAGAAATTTCTTGTTAAGACAGTACATCCATTTTTGACTCTAGCGTCTCTGCTCTTGTTAGAGACAATTATTCAGTTTTACCTCTACAACTCTCTGCTCCCCCAAGTCTCCCTATATTTCAGACAGTCCTTAAACCATGAACCTGGCTCTCTTCCCACTGTTATTGTGCCATTGCCAAGCCATGTCCGACTCTTGGCAATCCCATGGTTGCAGCACGCCAGGCTTCCCTGTTCCTCACCATCTCCCAGGCTTTGCCCAAGTTCATGTCCATTGAATCGGTGGTGCCATCCAACCATCTCATCCTCTGTGGCCCTCTTCTTCTTCTGCCTTCAGTTTTTCCCAGCATCAGGGTCTTCCTGCTGCAGATAGTCAATTCTGCTCAGTCAGACTTTGAGGGCTTAGGTAATCTGTAATCCAAGTTGCATAAGTGAAAGAAGCTTGATGCTAAATGATTAGTCCACATCCTCCCAGCAGTTAAAGCAAAGACAGAACAAAAATCCAGGTTCCCCATCTGTTGATCTATGTGCTTTTTTCCTCACTTCATTGTGTCTTTTACCTGTTAGTTCAGGTCACAGATGTTGCTGATAAAATGTGAACAGAAGTTAGCAGTGGCAGGTACAAATCCCAGGCCAACATGGAAAGTTTGTCACTGCAAGAACTTCTGTTCAGTGTTACTTACATCTGCTAGAGATTTTATGCTCAGTTTGCATGAAGCTTCCAAAAGATTCTTGGCATTTTTACATCACTTTCATTTACTCCCTCCTCATACATTTTATGGCATAGATCAAAATGCTCAGTGTATGGTTTACACATTTTTGCACTCAAAGTTGAATTTTAGGTGCATCCTAGAATTTGGTCTAATTCTGTAAAATAATACCTGGGTTGCAATTGGGCTACATGCCAAAACAAATTTGATATAAGTGAGTTACAAAGACGTCGTGTATTTTCCAGATCCAACCAGCAATTTCTTAAAGAAAGAGTACATGATCTCAAAGACCACTAGAAGCAAATTGTGGGGAGTTTTGCCTTAAAAAAGTATTTATTTATTTATATTTTTAAATGAATTTTTTATTGGAATTTAGATGCTTTAGTTTGCAATGTTGCGTTAGTTTGTGCTGTAAACCAAAGTGAGTGTTATACATATATCCACTCTTTTTTAAATGTTTTTCCCATATGGGTCATTATAGAGTATTGAGTAGAGTTCCCTGTACTATTCAGTAGGTCCTTATTAGTTATCTGTCTCATATGCACTAGTGTGTACCTGTCAACCCCAATCTCACAGTTTATCCTCCCCCCCCGACCTTTCCCTCCTCCGTGTGTTGTATGCTCAGTCGTATCCGATGCTTTGTGACCCCATGGACTGTAGCCCGCCAGGCTCCTCTGTCCACGTGCATCTATTATCAAAAAACCACAAATAATGTATAATAGTAATGAATACACATGATAAATAAAAATTGTAAAATGTCCTGTTTCAATAACTGTCCCAACATAGTAGGCAGGAAAAATAACAAAAAATTAATGTGTTATTAACCACCGGAATTTAAACAGTCTGTAATCTTTTTAGTCATATACATACATTTTAACTCATAACATATAGTTAGCTATGAAAAATATATACCAATAAAACAGAATATATGATAAATATTTAATAAATAGTTCAGGAATGACTTGCTTAAGAAACTCAGGATAGCAGAAGAATGGTGCTTATTTGGTCAAGGTTCATTAACAAAGTGTTCTGCTCTAGAACCTGGCCTCTACCACAAGAATAAAAGGCTATTTTGATCTGTCAAATAAATGAATCATGTATTCAGTAGTGCATCTGATTTTGTTGAAGAGCACAAATGACTAAACAAATCAATGAATTAAAACATTAAATTAGTTTTGATGTTTGGTGAATGTTGAAAAAAAAACAACTTTGAAATTCTGTCACCATGTAGATTCTGTTATACTATACTGCCCCTAATAGTCAACATTAAGTCAAATTTGTGTGTAGAAGAGAATAACTATCCCTTCATTATTCCTAGTCTTATACCATACTCTTCTGGAACAAGCATAACCTATGAACACAAACTCTCTCATTGACCCCATTTATAAGGACTTTCTGTGTTTCTCTTACTGGAACACACACTGCCATTGCATCCCATTCTCCAAGCTTCTGAAGCATCTCTGAAAATCACTAAAGACCCCAGGTTCACCATGAAAGCCGTCAGCTACTGAGAAAACAATAAAAGTGAAGTGCAACCCTGGTTGTGGACAGTTAATATGGATTAGGGGACTGAGTCCATGTGAAACTTTTTCAGCCACATTCATCAGAGCTAAATGTCAGGTTTTGTACAAGAGTGTCACATTTATTAGGTTGGCTAAAAAGTTATTTGGGGTTTTTCTGTAATATCTTGAGGACAAACCCGAACAATCTTTTTGGCCAACCCACTACTTTTATTTCACATATAAAGTATAATTCCAGTTTAGAAGTTCACCTATAGCACTGACATTATACACTAACATATGTAAAATAGCTAGTGGGAAGCTGCTGTCACAGGAGCTCAGCTCGGTGCTCTGTGACCACCTAGACAGGTAGGATCGGGGTCAGGGGGTGGGAGAGAGGATCAAGTGGGAGGGGATATATACACTTATGGCTGATTTTATATATATATAGTTATGGCTGATTTGCGTTGCTGTACAGCAGAAGCTAACACAATATTGTAAATCAATTATCCTCCAATTAAAAATTTAAAAAATTGCCTTAAAGTTCATCTATTCTTAAATGTTTCTGACTATATTTTATCTAAATATTTTCTTAGATTTACTTTGAATAGGTCAGGCCTTTATAAAACAAACAGCACATAGAAAATACTTGATATTTACAGAGCATTTTCTCAGGTTAATGTATCTTATTATCATATGCCCTTTCTTCTATGATATGGTTTATAAAGTTTTAGAGTTTACCAGAAAATGAATTGGGACTTAGGAACTGGGTCCAGTAAAACAGGAACCAATACAACAAAAGGAATAACTTATTAATTTAGAAGTAATTTAAACTATAATATAAAGTTTAAAAAGTGAAAGTGAAGTCACTCAGTTGTGTCCGACTCTCTGCGACCCCATGGACTATAGCCTACCAGGCTCCTCCATCCATGGGATTTTCTAGGCAAGAATACTGGAGTGGGTTACCATTTCCTTCTCTAGGAGATCTTCCCGACCCAGGGTTTGAACTCGGGTCTCCTGCATTGTAGGCAGACGCTTTACCATCTGAGCCACCAGGGAAGTAGTATAAAGTCTAATTCCAAATAAATGAAATTTGACATGCATGGTGGCTCATCTGAACCACCAGAGACTTCCCTGGTAGCTCAGATGGTAAAGCGTCTGCCTACAATGTGGGAAACCCGGGTTCAAACCCTGGATCGGGAAGATCTCCTGGAGAAGGAAATGGTAACCCACTGCAGTATTCTTGCCTGGAAAATCCCATGCATGGAGGAGCTGGTAGGCTACAGTCCATGGGGTCGCAGAGAGTCGGACACGACTGAGCGACTTCACTTTCACTTTCTAGTTCCAAATAAATGAAATTTGACATGCATATTCCACAGATACTAATAAATTGCATGATACTTTTTAAAAGTATAAATCTGAGTTAAGTATTTTCATGATTATAGACTAATGCACACAGAATTTTTCTAATTCTAAATTGGAAAAGTTAAACCTATTCACCAAAACATTTTCAATTGAAACATTTTTAAAACATTATATATATATTATTACTTGAGTTTTCTAAAGTTAAGTATACAAACTAATCTTGAGAAACCTTGCAAAATGTGATTGAAATGAAATTTACAAGAAAGACTAAGCTATAAATTCAAGATGGTAGAAATTTAATTTCTATGCTGACCTTGAGTATGTCTAGGGATGAAAATTGTCATCCACTTAACAAAATAAATACAAGCTCAGTTTCTGTATGGAATGAAGTTTAAAGTGAATAGAGAATGAAAGTAAATATTTAGAATATTAATTCCTTGAGCTCCTCAATATCTTAGTTTTGCAAAGACTTTGAAAGCATCTTCTCTGGGGACAAAAGAAAGTAATTACCTCTCCTCCACATGGTGTTTAATCATGGTCTATTTTTCGAAGAACAGCTGTGTAACACTGGCTGGGCTACAAAGTAAACACACCTCCTTCAACTTGCCTAGATTTAAAAGATAATGAATGTGTTGGGTGACAGAATTTGAGTTTAAAAGTTGAATAGGCTGGAGCTATAGGCTGAGAAAGAGATGAAAGTTATCAAGGATAAATATAACTCTTGTACTTGAGCCCAAGAAACCAAGTGAGCAAACACAAGGTGAAGAAGATGTGAACAGCAAGAGAACAGCAAGCGTAAATAAAAAAACACAAAATCTATTTGACAAGAAGCTAAATATGCCAGTAGGTTGATCTGATTAGCAGAAAAAGAATGTGACTCATAACTACATTAGTAAAAGCATTCATGAATCAAAACCTTAGTTTGACACAACAAAAAATAATTGTAGTGGACTTATGGCTCTTTGAGGCTTTCTTTGTGGCTTAGCTGGTAAAGAATCCGCCCGCAATTCAGGAGACCTGGGTTTGATCCATGGGTTGGGAAGATCCCCTGGAGAAGGGAAAGGCTACCCACTCCAGTATACTGGCCTAGAGGATTCCATGGACTGTATAGTCCTTGGGGGTCACAAAGAGTTGTACACAACTGGGAAACTTTCACTTTAGTGCCATCACTGTTCATTTAAAGTTTCATTACACAAAGGTTGAAAGATTTGCACTGACATTATTACCAGTAATACTAAAACTCCAAGAGATTCTTTTATGATGGAATTTGTAAACTCATCAGTACTTGGTGGCATCAGAATTTTATGCACATGAAAATATTAGCAAATACGCAATACATCAATCAATGATACAACATGCAGCTAAAATGAAATTATAGTGGGGAACTAAATATTTAACTTATATCTCACTTGTTAATGGCTTCCCCAATGGCTCAGTGGGTAAAGAATCCACCTTCAATGCAGGAGGCACAGGAGACATGGGTTAGATCCCTGGGTGGGGAAGATCTCTTTTAGGAGGAAATGGCAACCCACTCCAGTATTCTTGCCTAAAAAATCCCATGGATAGAGGAGCCTGGTGGGCCACACAGTCCACAGGGTTGCAAAGAGTTGGACAAGACTGGGTGATTAAGTATGAATCTCTTCTTAAATCTACATTTTCATGATTTTGGCAAATACTTGACAATTTCCCTTTGTACAATACAGAAGAAAAAATATGGTCAACATAAAAATCACAGAAGGCATATAAGACATTTAAGACATTTTTGACATTTAAGACATTTTTGAGGCTTCACTCTGGAGAACAAAGAGTGCAACAGGACACACGATCCAGGAGATAAGATAAACCTCTAAGCGTATGTAAAAGAGAGAGGTTATTAGTACCTTTGTGAATATTCATTATTACAGAATTGGTACATTTCCTAGGTGGAAAAAGTGTTTTCTTGGCTTCTCTCTACAAGTAAATCACTATAATAAGAACCCTCAAAGGAATGTCAGGTGGATTTTCTGGTAATGTTTACCATAATTGATTTCTGTGGGCTCCTAAATGCTTTAATCCAAAACCTCATTTATCAACTTTCTGTCTATTTCATGGTAATTACAGGGTTTTCTATTACTGTATCATGGCAGGTCAAAGCAGTGTTGTGACAAGGAACCCCTGTATTAGGAAAGAAGCACATTCCACATACCAGCCCAGCAATCCAAGCTCTTGACTGTAATTAAACTTGCAGGGGAGTTATCCTTGATGACAGGGAGGAGGTGGGATGATTTGCAGGACTTATTAAGTCCTAACAACAATGCTGGATACCTGCCCCCAAACTTAGCCTGACGTTTTGCAGCATCTGTACACATCTGCCTAAAGAAAAAAAGACAGAGTAATTTTATTCTGCAACAGAGAGATGCACCCTGATATTTCTGAGCCATACCTTTGAATCCTAGAATCATTGGTCACATTCATTGAACAATAGGAACATGCCCTTGAAAGAAACTGATCAACCAAATTTTGCTATTTTAATGCTAATTCCTTGCAGGTAGAGACTTCTGGCCTGGAATCCAGAAACAATGTCATTTTTTAATGGGCTGATAGCTAAATCTATTAACACTGCATTCTGACCTAGTCTTTTTTTTTTTTTCCTGGATTTGACTTATTTTTCTTTTTACTTATTTATTTTTCAAGTTTTCTTTTATTTTTAATTGGAGGGTAATTACTTTGAAATATCATGTTGATTTCTGCCATACATCAGCATGAATCAGGCATAGGTAATATACATATGTCCTCTTCTTCTTAAGCCTCCCTTCCACCTCCCAGACTTTCCCACCCCTCTAGGTTGTCACAGAGCAACTTTGTCCTTGCTCTTCCTCATTTCTATGGCTTTGACTATTGACTTTTATCTTTGCCAAGAACTTGGAATCTGGTTTTGACTATGCTGCTTTTTCTTCACTGGGCAGGGCCTCTTACCATTCAATGGCAGTCCTGAGAAACCTTATATTCTAGATGCCTGGCTCTTTTTTCCTTCTTCCATCCCAACCCCACCCCCAACTCCCACCAGAAATCTGACCAAGCCACATGACTATTCCGTTTTTGTGAGTTTCAAACAAAAGTGTAACAAATTTAATTTTCACAAAATAGAAGTGATTCAGACTTTTGAATAGTACTGTTTGAAACATGTTCAGGTCCTCTGGGATTCAAAAATTTGCTCATTGCCACCTGAGTTTTCTTTTGCTTCTGGGGGGAGGGGAGTAGTTTTATAATAACTGAAAATCTATTTCAATATGTATCTTCTAAAATAGCAAAACTTTATGGTGTGTACATTGGAGCACCTGGAAGTTGTATTATAATCCAAATAATACATTTATATTAAAGGAAAAGGCCCTTTAAGGAAAATGTATTAAGCTAAACTAGATACAGTCCAGAAAAGCTTTGAGTAGCTGAGCAAATCCTTAGATGATGAGAGTCACTTCAGGGTCACCCTCATGAGCGCAAGTTCCACCAGACAAGACACAACCATACAAGCTGCATTTGCTAAATAGTATCCCCACTCACTCAAACTTCCATGGCTGCTACAGAAGTAAAACACCCTCCTTATGGAAAACAGCAAGTCATGAGCTTGCTACTGAGAAACAGAATATTTCTTGCTATGTTGGTAAACAAGGATGTCACAGCCATCAGTGATTCCAGCCTCCAGGGCACTCAGGAAGGAGAAGAATACCTGAGCTCTGTGGCAACCATCAAGCTGCAGTCACTCCCTACAGGGAACCCTGAAGAACTCAGGCTATAAAAAATTGCAGAATACTGACCCCAGATAGCTGAGATGCACATGAAAGGAATGATTTCAGTGAGCCCAGACTCTTGCATCTTCCCATATATAGAAAAGCACTAAATTCCTTAACTTGAGTTACCTGATTTTCTTTAATTCACAAAAATACTTTTGATGTTCAGATTACCCGCCCTTTGTTGCAAGCTTCTATATAATCTGACTTCTTACCTCCTCTCCTCCCCACCCCACTCCCTCCAAGGAGCGGTTCTCTCAAGGCTACTTGAGGATGCTGCCTACCAAGTTTGAAGTTCTCAAGATTCCCACAGAATAAATCATAACTCTCAACTTTTAGGTTGTGACTATTTTTTTAGTTGACACTACCAAACCCCGGTTTTGGCTACTACATATGTCATGCTGTAATTGCTCATTTTTATCCTTTGGGGAAAGGAAATAGAAAGATTTCAGCAGAGTTGGAGTCTGAGACAAAGTTGAGAGAGAAGTTAAGAAAACAACCAGGGTTCCCAGAGTAAGATTTAAAGGAAACCAGGGGGAAAATAAAAGAATTAGACTCACGGTGCCTTTCCTCTCTCTACTTGTGGTGGATCCCCGTGCTGCTTACAGGAATTTGACTTTCTGTCCCTTCTCATAGCTTCTTGACTGTTTCTTTTGTTTTCTTTACTTCAACTCAAAAAGTATGGTTTTAATTCCTCAAACAGATCTTTATTATTATTCTCATTTTACAGATGAAGAAGCTGTGGAACAGTGAGGCAGGTCACCCAGTTACTAAGCAGTGGAGCAGACTATTTAACTGCTAAGCTGTACTAATGTGCTCAGTTGCTGAGTCATGTCTGACACTTTGTGGGCCACGGACTGTAGCCCACCAGACTCCTCTGTCCATGGAATTTTCTAGGCAGGAATACTGGAGTGGGCTGCCATTTCCTTCTCCAGGGGATTTTCCCACCTCAGGGATTGAACCCGTGTCTGTTGTGTCTCATGCACTGACAGGCGGATTCTTTACCACTAGCACCACCTGGGAAGCTATGTTGTTGTTCACTCACTAAGTTGTGTCTGACTCTTTGAGACCCCATGAACTACAGCATGCCAGGCTTCCCTGACCATCACAGCTTCCCAGAGTTTGCTCAAAGTCATGTTCCTTGAGTCTGTGATGCTATCTAACGACCTCATCCTCGGCCAACCTCTTCTCCTTTAGCCTTCAATCTTTCCCAGCATCAGGATCTTTTCCAGTGAGTCAGCTCTTTGCATCAGGTGGCCAAAGTATTGGAGTTATACTGCCTCCAGAGGAATCTAAAGGTAGTAATATGAACTGGGGTCTACAGTGATAGCAATAAGATCAATAATGTGGATCAGATTTTTGTGATTCTTATTTATTACAGGCTATATAAGACTACAAATAAATAGCATTATTTAAACCCACAACACAGAAGATTTTGAAATACTTGTTTCAAAGATATGGCAACCCACTCCAGTATTCTTGCCTGCAGAATCCCATGGACAGAGGAGCCTGACAGGTTACAATCCATAAGATTGCAAAAAGTCGGACACAACTTAGCACGCAAACTCACAACACAAAAGATTTTGAAATACTTGTTTTTACAGACCTAGCCTAAGTTTTCTCAATTTTTCTGTGGCTACAGAAACTTCACTGTGGAATATCCTTTGCATGTATAAAGCGTCTTTTTATACATCTGACATATCCCCTTAAAAAAATCAATGAAATAAGACAGTGTCTTTTTCTCCATTCCATTAACAAAGAACATCCTCTTCAACCCAGTAGGTTGCTTATAAATGCATGCTTTTATCATAAGAAAGGCAGAACCAAAATTTGGAGATGGATCAGTGTGCATCCAATACTTGCCACTGAAAGCTAAGAAAGGTAAGTGCTTGTCATGACTGGATGTGCTGTGTGCGCTTAGCCGCTCAGTCATGTCTGATTCTTCGTGGCCTCATAGACTGTAGCCCACCAGGCTTCTCTGTCCATGGGGATTCTCCAGACAGGAATGCTGGAGTGGGTTGCCATGCCAAATGGTGGCAATAACTAAATATGTTAGGAATAGCATTAATCCTGGATCTCAACCAAGCAGGTGTTTGGGCAAGAGCTGCTTACACACACAGTTGCTACTTTCAAGTAACTCATAGCTAGTTGCTAGAATATGTAAAACTACATTTAAGTACATCTGTAAAGTCACTTTCGTAAGTGAGGAGTACCAGAAAGAGCCAGGTGCTCCATAGTGCCAGGGATCAGTGAAGACATCAGGTGCATCCTCAAAGCAAAGTCACAGTCATTAGGTGACAAATACCTCACAAAACGTTTGCATGCTGTTTTGAGTTGTAATTTTTCTTTTCTTCCTTTTGTGATGTTTCCATGTGGTATTTCTTAAAGATAAATTATATCTGATTAGAGTGCCAAAATATTGATACTTTAGACTGCTAGTTCTTAGCCTACTCTTTACTAAGAAGGTTGTCATTCATGTTTTTCTGAGATCACAGAGTAGCATTTCACAGATAAGTTACCAGTAGTATCTAGTATCCTTAACTGAGGGAGGGGGAAAAATTAAAATGATTGATAGACTCTAAATTAACATTTAACTTATATACTATACTAAATTTATATTTAATTTAATTTATATATACTACATTCTGCTATCTGCTATTCTGCTAAGAATGCTGAATGTTTTATGAAAAGCATAGTTGAAACTTGAAAGTCCCATTTTTCTTATATGTAAAAATATTTAGTATAATATTTATAGGAATTTCAATGAAGATTTTAAGACAAAAGTTGTACACAAAGATCCTTTTGTTAAGAAATATATGGGTCATATAATTAAGATAGCACCTAATTTATACTAATAGAGAAAAATTCTTAAGTTTGTTGACTGAAATGTTACCTTTTTACCTGTTGAAATGTGTGCATGTATGTTTGTGTGTGTGTAGATTCTAAATATAACTATCTGGTGACCAATAAGGTAAGCAGGAGATGGTATAAATTAATAAATGTTAAAGTTAGATCAGATAATCAAACTACCTACTTGTTTCAGGTAGTACCTGAATATTTGACTATTTCATTTATGTATTTTATATTTATTTCAAATTAGCAAAATATTTTATAATTAAAAAATTAAGAAGGTCAAGGAAAAAATGCAAAGTTACTCACTAGTGACAAAATTGAGTGAAGGAGATAATAAAACAGCTCCATAAATACACACAAGGTACATGCTATTCCTGAAAGCAGGAGAAGGAAATTGTGATGCTTCATTTCTTCATCACAGCTAAATTAAGTCAATATGTATTTTCTGAACATCCATTTTAAGATAGCAATTTTCTAGGCTCCTCAAGAATGCAGATACGCACAGCCTTTGGTATCACACCTCCAACAAAAAAATTTATAAAGAAACATTCAAAAAGCAGGAATCAAATTACAGCACAGGAAAACAAGAAGCGCGGCAACAAGACACGAAGTGAGTGGTATAAACCGCCTGTGTACCATGACTGAGGAAAACCTTACCTAGACGCAGGGAGCTAAAAAACTGGTGGAAGTCTGATGGTTAAAAAGAAGAGGGAAGAATATTCGTGAATACTGTGAGCCTGGTAGGCTACAGTCCATGGGGTCTCAAAGAGCCAGACACGACTGAAGCGACTTAGCACACACGTGTACATCATACGAGTGAAAAAAAAAGGTAGTAAACAACTCTGAATGGCAGTTTCGAGTCTGTCATGATCAATTCAATGAAAAAAAATTAAAAACCACGGCAAATTACAAAAAGACTTGTATTCAAATTAAAACTGTAAAATAATTTTCAAAAAAAAATGTGAGCAGTAATTTCATTATACCATGTGGAAGACTTCTCAAAATATAATTCTATAGGCATACACATTTAACCCTCTGTGTGTCAAATTTCATTATAAATAAAATTAAAAACCAAGAAAAATTAAGGGGAAAGGATCATTCACTATGTATGCATTACAGATGTCCTAATTTTTTATGTTCCTGATGCTTTTAACACATTAAGGATTTTTGCAAATCAATTCAGAAGATGAATATTTCAATAGAAAAATAGGCAAAGGAATTAATGAGAGATTCTGAAACAAAGTAAAAGTGTCTAAGAGCCATGAAAAATATTAATAAATATTGTAAAAATTTACAAGGAAACTTTTACCTTTTTTTTGCACAAAAATTATAATTATTTTTGTTAGCAGTGATACAGGAAAACTATAAACTTCTCAAGAGCAAGTGACATAAAAAATCCAAAGGCTTGCAAATGTGAATATATTTAACCCAGTAATCCTACTTAAAAATCTATCCTAAGGGATTAATAAAAGATGATACAAAACCTTTGTCAAAGATGACTGCAATGATACATATGAAGAAAGTTCATTGTAACAGTACTTAGGATATTAGCAAAATTAAGCAGCCTAAATTTCCAACCAGAGATTATAAATTAATGCATATTTATATTTTGCAAGCAATAACATTAATATTGCATAAAATCCCAACAATATAAAAATGTTCATGATGTATCGCTAAATGAAAAAATTAATGAGCTTCAATAACTATAAAACAGATAATAATAGGGAAGGATTTTCACCAAACTATTTACATTAACTTTTTCAAGTTGGTGAGAGAATGATTTTCCAAATTTTCTGCCATGAGCAAATATTGTATTGATATTTATAGTTAGCAAAACACTTATATCTTGTAAAAGTTGTAATATTTTGCAACCAACAAGTAATCAGTAAATGTTAAAATAGCTAGCAAAATCTCAAACTCACGTTTTGATTTTAACCACTGATTACATGAAAATGAGAATCTTTAGCATTCATTAAATCAGTCATTTATTGCATATATGTGTGTGTTTGTAATTTTATTCCATATGTGTGCAGGATTTTTATTTTTGGGAAATTCAAAATTGTCTTTTAAAGAAGTTTCACTTTGCAAAAATTCTTACATTATGACTCCTCTAAAAGATACTGTGTTCACTAATTTAATTCTCCTGTATCCCAGGTGCTTGTGGTTTATTAGTGGTGGTATATGCTCCTAATGTATCACTCATTGGAATGTACTGAGAATGTTTGCCTTCTTAGCATGTGTGTGGGTGCTAAGTCACTTCAGTCATGTCTGACTCTTGGCGACCCTATGGATCATGAACCCCCACCCCCATCCCCTCAGGCTCCTTGTGCATGGGGATTCTCCAGACAAGAATACTGGAGTGGGTTGCCGTGTCTTCCTCCAGTATTTCTTCTCCACCCAGGGATCAAACCAGCCTCTCGTCTCCTGCACTGGGAAGTGGGCTCTTTACCACTAGCACCACCTGGGAAGCCCTCTTCTTAGCATATTGGGATGCAGTTTAAGAACTGAGATACTCAGGACTTCCCTGGCAGTGCTGTGGTTAAGACTTTGCCCTCCCAGTGCAGGAGGTACAGGTTTGATCCCTGGTTGGGAAATTAAGATCCAGCATGCCTCACAGTGTGGCCTAAAACACAAAAACAAAAATGAATTGAGACACTTGATTAACAAGAATCCTGGAGCCTAAAGCAAATAGGCTTATTTTCCTTTTGAAAGATTTGAAACATTTGAAAGATCTTCACCTTTTGCTCTCTGTAGCAAGAGCCATATATACAACAATAGCATGTTCAAATTCCATGATATCTTTTATCTGAAAGATTCTAAAGTCCATTATGGAACCTATTCGGAGATTCCTACCTATTATAAAACGCAGCACCTCTGGTTGACCACAGCTTGACCACATGGCAGTAGAAACTCAGTTGGATAGTTTCTCATCTGTCTTAAGAGAGGAAGTAAAGAATAACATCTGTAATTAAAACTCCTATGATTTTATTTTTCTTTAAGATGGAGAACAGTGTCATTACACAGATTGGAATGCAGCCAAAACAACAACTAAAGCTCAATACTTGAAAGTGAAGTACCCTGCAAGAATTTACCAATAATAAGTTGTTGGAGGTGGGCAGATGGGCTTGAAAATGATACACAGGACTCTTCCTCCTGGCTTGTGAATCGAGCAAATAAATCAGTATAGATAAGCCAGATGTTTCTTTTGAAATATAATAAGAATACTCAGTTTTCCTCCATAGTTTTGTCAATGTGGACAATTTTTAAGGTCTTTATTAAATTTGTTACAATATTGCTTCTCTTTATGTTCTGTTTTTTGGGGGGCATGAGGCACGTGGAATCTTGACTCCTTCACCAAGAGTTGAACCCACACCCCCTATATCAGAAGGCAAAATCTTAACCACTAGACCGCCAGGGAAGTCCCCTTCCATAATTTAGCCTG
The DNA here is from genome assembly GCF_910594005.1 of Cervus elaphus. Lineage (NCBI taxonomy): Eukaryota > Metazoa > Chordata > Mammalia > Artiodactyla > Cervidae > Cervus > Cervus elaphus. The sequence goes on from NC_057836.1 coordinate 25,208,211, forward strand.
AGAAATAAGTAGTCTGTCTTACTAGTGCCCAGAATTTTCATAAGCAGTGCTACCAAGGATATTTTTCCGTGCTAGATTCAGACTAAAACTGGTGCAGGCAGGTGGACCATCTATATTTGTCAGTTGATTAATTAGACTTGGTTCTGAGTCAGTTAATGACATGACTGTCACAAAGGCAAATTGGAATGTAAGTTTATAGGACAGGCAATAATTATTGTCTCCAGATGTTTTACATGGAATCTAGTTTAAATACATGGAAAAATTAAAATAGAAGTGATCGCAGTACCTATGAAAAGCTGATACAGTATTCAGATCCATAGCTCAAGTGCTAAGTAAAGTGGGCACAGGGGCTTGGTAGAAACAAACATAATTATGCAGCTATGAAGTTGAACATAGGCTTTGCTGTCTTGGACCATTAATGCTAGCATGGTGATGACAAATTGTCTTGTGAGAGACACACAGTAAGACAGGAAAATAAAGGAATTTGGGCCTTGAGACTGGCATCACAATTGAGGTTTCCAACAGCAAATTTTCACAAGTTGTTTTATATTGTTTCATACTGAAAGAACTTTTGGAGAGGCAGATCTTAGGAGTGGTGGAAATTGAGAGATTTCTAAAGTTTCCCAAAGTTTATTTTGAATCTCTTCTCAATATCATCAGTAGTTTTTTTTAATCTTTTTCCCTCCACCCACTCTGCTGTTTCTTGAGTATAACATATTATCAAACTATTCTAGTTTTTTTTATTTATGGCAGTGTTTCTCTATCAAAAGTTAAGGAAACAGGGAGGCTGAAATAATATAAGTAAAGTAGTGTTTATGCAAAATATAATTAGGCACCTAATACGAACAAATCATTTTATATAACATGATGACTGACATTTATTCGGCACTCAATAAATGTTGATTTCATCTTTCATGTTTACTACCAGTGAGAAAGTTTTTCAGAGACAAAGATGGTAGAAAATATACAAATACAAATAATGATTATAAACAAAGGTAGCATAAAACACTGAGAGAAATTCTTGATCTGTGTTCCAGAGATATTTTAGGGATTCAGGACCATAGACACATTATAAAAAGTATGTATTTTTGTACTCACATGTATATATTGGGAGTGAAAGTCCATACCATTCATTACATTTTTTCAAAGATTCTATCACCCCTCAAATCCAAAGAACAACTGAAGAAAAGGAGTGAGGATATTGAATAAATGAAAGAAAATGCTGATTTGTACAGACATTCGTTAATACTTTTGCTTTGAAAATATTTTGCAATATGTTTATTACCTAGTTTGGAATGGTTCAGAATAATTCCAAGGCTAATATCCATATGAAAGAACAGTGTCATTGAAATATTGGAAAGAGAGTAAGGTAAAAATAGGAGTCAATAAAGGGACTTGGAGCTTCTAGGATATCAGAGTGAGAACTTCCATAAATGTACTCTATAAAAGAATAAAAATAGACCCTCCTATACCTGAAAAATAAAAAGAATCAAAATAGAAAAGAAATTTCCAAGTCAATTTTTCAGAGCTCTAGAAATTAACCAGAGTTTTACAACAATCTAAGATGCATTTATTCAAGAAAAGCTGCTGAACCTCAGTAAAAACAAGATTTATGGCTATTTAACTTGACCTACACTTATTCCCTGCTCGCTCCCCAGTTCTCAAGCAGCCTTGAAAACTAACAGACTTGGAGCCATGATGGAGGCAGACCAAGTCTGGATCTTCTCATATAGTCTCATCCTTAAAGTATCAGTATTATTTGATTTGTCTCAAAACTTCTTGGAAAATCTCTGTTCACAGGTCATTGTCATTATTTGACTTGATTTAGAGCTCCAAAGTCCTACCTCCAGGTCATTTGTTGAAAACAATCAGTAGAAATTAATATCATAGATGCCTACATTAATAATTGTGGCAAACAAAAGCCTGGACAAACTATAAAAGGAAGATATATTAATGAGATGTTCATAGGGGTTTTTGGAAAGCTCTGATATATTGCTGAGAATTTAGAAGGGCATATACTTGCTCCTTGGAAGGAAAGTTATGACAAACCTAGGCAGCATGTTAAAAAGCAGAGACGTCACTTTGCTGACAGAGGTCAAAAGCTATGGTTTTTCCAGTAGTCAGGTAAGAGTTGGACCATAAAAAAGCCTGAGCACCAAAGAATTAATGCTTTCAAATTGTAGTGCTGAAAAGACTTTTTAGAGTCCCTTGGACTGCAAGGAGATCAAACCAGTCAATCCTAAAGGAAATCAGTCTTGAATATTCATTGGAAGGACTGATGCTGAGGCTGAAGGTCCAGTACTTTGGCCACCTGATACAAAGAGCAGGCTCATGGGAAAAGACCTAGATACTGGGAAAGATTGAGGGCAGGAGGAAAAGGGGGTGATAGCGGATGAGATGGTTGGATGACGTCACCTTCTTTTTTTTTTTAATTAATTAATTTATTTATTTTTTTGGTCATACATTGATATGAATCAGCCATAGATTTACACGTATTCCCCATCCCGATCCCCCCTCCCACCTCCCTCTCCACCTGATTCCTCTGGGTCTTCCCAGTGCACCAGGCCCGAGCACTTGTCTCATGCATCCCACCTGGGCTGGTGATCTGTTTCACCATAAATAGTATACATGCTGTTCTTTTGAAATATCCCACCCTCACATTCTCCCACAGAGTTCAAAAGTCTGTTCTGTATTTCTGTGTCTCTTTTTCCGTTTTGCATATAGGGTTATCGTTACCATCTTTCTAAATTCCATATATATGTGTTAGTATGCTGTAGTGTTCTTTATCTTTCTGGCTTACTTCACTCTGTATAAGGGGCTCCAGTTTCATCCATCTCATGTGAATTTGAGAAAAATCTGGGAGATAGTGAAGGACGGGGAAGCCTGGCGTGCTGCAGTCCCTGGGGTCGCCAAGAGCCGGACATGACTAAGTGATTAACAGCAACAGCAGCATATTCTGTCTATAAGAGGCATTTCAGATTCAAAGACATAAATAGATTGAAAGTTTACAAGATGAAAGAAAAATACCATACAGTATACCATACCATACCATACCATACCAAACAGTAACCAGAAGCAAAACCTCTTAATAGAAATGAAGGGAGAAATAGACAATTCAAAAAAATTAATTGATGAATTCTGTATCTCACTTTCAAAAAATGAGTGGAACACCTAAGGGGGAGATCAGCAAAGAAATAAAAGACTTGGACAACACTATAAACCAACTAAACTGAACAAACATCTACAGCATACTCCATCCACCAAGAGCAGACTACACAGTCTTCTCAAGTGCACATAGACTATTTTACAGGATAGATAATGTGCTAGGTCATTGAACAAGCCTCAGTAAATGTAAAAGAATTGAAATAATCAAAGTACATTCTCCAGTCACAATAGAATTAAATTATAAATCAATAAGGGGAAATTTGAAGAATTACCAAAATGTAGAAATGAAATAATACGTCTAAATAATCAATAGTTCAAATAAAAAATAGCAAGTAAAGTTTAAAATGCTTTAAAATGAGTGAAAGTGAAAATACAAAATACTAAAACTTATGAGGTGCGGCTAAAATACGGGGAATTTATAGCTGTGTACATCTGTATTAAAAAAGAAGAAGAATCTTAAATCAATAATCTAATTTTCCTGTTTAAAAAAACTGGAAAAAGAAGAGAAAGCTATATCTAAAGCAAGCAAAAGGAAGGAAGTCATTTAAAAAGCGCAGAAATAAATGGGACAGAGAATAGTAAAGCAATAGAGAAAAATCAGTGAAGCCAAAATTGGTTCTTTGATCAGCAAAATTAACAAAACTTTGCTAGAATTATCAAGCAATGAAGAGAACATAATCAAATTACTAAAATCAGGAATAAAAAGGAGACAGCTGAGATAACTTAGACAAAAATGACAAATTTTTAGAAAAACACAAAATACCAAAAATGATTCAAGAAGAACTAGAAAATCTGTACCTATATATGTTTATTGGCACATTTTTCCCCCTTTGTTTCCTCTTTCCCTAAATTTTAATAAAAAATTCAATAATAGATATATTTGCCTTTTTAATGACAAAAATTGACTTAAAATGTTTAATTCCTTTCCCTAAATGGAAAAGATCTCTTAGGCAGTGTTTATGTCTAAGCTTCAAACTCCTAGTTGGAAAAATATTTGCGTTTAATAAACATTTTGTGGCTTTCTAACTTTAAGTGACTTTTATTCTTTTTTTCATTTATTTTTATTAGTTGGAGGCTAATTACTTTACAATATTGTAGTGGTTTTTGCCATACATTGACATGAATCAGCCATGGATTTACATGTGTTCCCCATCCCGATCCCCCCTCCCACTTCCCTCCCCATCCCATCCCTCTGGGTCATGAGTTTAAAATTTTCTTATCTCTAAACTGAAGGTATTATAGCTTATAGTAGCCTTTGATAGAGGATTTACTGAGCAAAATAATTTAGGAAAATCTAAAAATATTTCTTATTATTTCTACAGCCATCCTTGTAAAGCCCAGATTCTCAAGCAAACAGAGCCTTGATGATAGCTCTTGTGTTATTGCTTTTGTAGGGAGGGCAGTTCTCAGAAAAGTAGGAGGAAGAAAAAAGGGAGATAACAGAATTGAGCACAGTCTGTGTGTGATTACCAAGCCTGCCACTGCTTGGTACCAACCAAGCATACTGCAGCACATATTTCTGACAGTCTTTCAAGAGGCTGGGTGAATCATCGCATCTCAGGATGGCCCATTTGGGAGACGAATAGAGAAGAATTTATCTGCTAGCTCCCATCTCTCAAAATTCCTGAGATTTACCCCAAGGGACATTAACTTCCCCACACTTCCAGGTGATGGTACGCGAACTCTGAGCAGCCTTTGTTATCACATGTCTCAGCTCCAACAGGAAAGCCTTGGGATCAGAGAGAAGAGCCCCACTGCACAGGCTCTGATGAGACAGACAGAATAGACCAGCATGAAGCCCATTAGCGCCCGTGCATGGATGAAAAGGTGGCAGCAGCAGGGGTTTCAGAGACAGATGACCCGAAGAGGGAATGAGACAGGGCATAAGTGTGTGTGATTCATCATCCAACCAAAGTCTCCAAGTAAGAAACTAGGCACGTGTGTGTACTTGCTAAGGGCTTCAGCTGCGTCTGACTTTTTGTGACCCTACGGACCATAGCCTGCCAGGCTCCTCTTTCTATGCGATTCTCTAGTCAAGAATACTGGAATGGGTTGCTATGCCCTCCTCCAGGGGATCGTCCCTACCCAGGGATCGAACCCACATCTCTTAAGTCTCCTGCATTGGCATGCAGGTTCTTTACCACTAGCACCACCTAGGAAGCCCAGACACTAGGCAGTATATTCAAATTCAATGTAGGAAGCCTTTTGAATGAACATGTCATTGTTCTGTTCTTGGGGAAAAGATGGTGTTTAAAGGCTTGATTATAACCACTTCCAAAGAACCACAAAAATTAGAAATTTTTTAGTACATTGCATCAAAGCACAACTTTTGGCTCTCATTGTAAGTCTTTATACATACTCTAATTTTTATTGATCAGTTTGCTGTGTTAGTCATCTCAGGCTGACAAAACAGAATGCCGTGAATTGGGGGCTTAAACAACAGAAATGTATTTTCTTACAGTTCTGGAGGCTGGGAAGTCCAGTTCTGTTCCTGGTGAGAACTGTCTTCCTGGTGTGTCAGTGGCTGCCTTCTCACTGTGTCCTCCACAGCAGAGACAGAAAGAGATCTCTTTCTTCCTCTTCATATAAGACCACCAGTCCTATCAAATTAGAACTCATGTCTTTATGACCTCCTGCGTGTGTGCTCAGCTGCTCAGTCACGTCTGACTCTTTGCGACCCCATGTACTGCAGCTCACCAGGCTCATCTGTCTATGGATTTTTCCAGGCAAGAATACTGGAGTGGGCTGCCATGTCATTCTCCTGGGGATCTTCCTGACCCAAGGATTGAACTTGAATATCATGCATTGGCAGGCAGATTCATCACGCCAGAGCCACCTGGAAAGCCCTTTTATGATCTCATTTAGTCTCAATTACTGCCTAAAAGTCCTGTCTCTGAATACAGTCACGTTGGAGGTTAAGGTTTCAATGTGTGAGTTTTGAGGACACACAGTTTAGTCCATAGCCCTCACTTATCACAAAGAATAAATCTACTGAAATGTTAAAATAATATGGAATTTGAGTAATCCAAAACATTTGCATTTTTATAAATTACTATAATTAAAATATCTTTGGGTGCCAATAATTTTGAGGTATCTCCATATATGACACAATTTTCTTCTCAAAAATAAGACGTGTGAAAAAATAGAAAGTATCACTATAACTCTGAAAGCATTGCTTCCTTGTCAAGTTTTCAGATAAGAATATTTTAGATAGTGCCACTAAATTGATACATATATGAACCAGTAAATATATCCACACTATTTGAGCCTAATCCTGATGGCTCAGTGGTAAAGAATCCACCTGCCAAGCAGGAGAAGCAGGTTTGATCCCTTGGTCGGGAAGATTCCCTGGAGAAGAAAATGTCCACCCACTCCAGTATTCTTGCCTGGGAAATCCCATGGACAGAGGAGCCTGGCAGGGCTACAGTCCATGGGGTCACAAAAGAGTTGGACGTAACTGAGTGACTATACAACAACAAAGCCTATACATGCCTTTAAGATTAAAGATGCACTGTATATTATGAGTTTTCCATATGAAGGCAACAAAAAAACCTCATTACTGCTCAAAATTCTCAGAGTCCTGTCTCATAATAATACCATGTTTGCAGGGTTGTAGATCCCACCCACAAGGTTGCATCACTTAGCTCCACTCATGATAAGAATGCTCAGTATTTAACTGGCTTTGTCAGCCATATGTCCACCTCTTCCTCCATAACAGACAAGTATCTAGACCTAAGGCTCTCATTTCCCCTGGAAACTGCTTGTATAAATAGTATACCACCTTGCTCTTTATTTTGGGCTGCCAGGTATTAATAACACCAGATATTAGGTTGGAGACTCATATGAAATATCAGTTGGAAAGCTTTTCTGTTTTCAAGTTACATAGCCCATGAAAACTTTCATGAGCCACATCTGTCTCAAAACGAAATAACATGAGCAATCTAAAGAAAAATATTGCTTTCCTTACAGAGTGCCATGTTATTGCCCCAGGGGGAAAAAAGTCCAAACCTCTTAACAAGCTGTTACAATGAGTTGGGGGAGGAGGCTGCCCTTATACCACAGAACTTGTAATATCCTGCATATGGTCACTCCCTCCAGAGCTCCATGCCTTTCCTCTTGCTCTTCTGTGCCCATAAATTCTTCTCACCTGCCTGGTGATGCCTACCCCTCTTCCTCAAATGTTATCTCCTCAGGGAAGTCCTTCCTGATGTCCTCAACAGAGTTGATTTTTTTTTCTTTATGCTCCCATGGTATTTTATTATTTTAATTTTTTAGAAGTCTTTATTGACTTTACTACAATATTGCCTCTGGTTTATATTTTGGGTGTCTGCTATCTCAGCTCCCCAATCAGGAATTGAACCTGCATCACCTGCCCTGGAAGGTGAAGTTCCAACCACTGAACAGCCAGGGATGTACCCATCCCCTAGTTTTGTATTCATCTCTCCGGCTGCCTCGCCCACTTGGCCAGCGTTCACTTTTGGCAGGGGTCCTGCCATCTGAGTATATCTGTATCTAGAACATACCTGGTACTGTACCTCTCTACTGAATGAATGATGTCATTGTTGTTCAGTCACTCAGTCGTGTCTGACTCTTTGCAACCCCATGGACTGCAGCACTCCAGACTTCTCTGTCCTCCACTGTCCCCCAGAGCTTGTGCAGATTCATATCGATTGAGATGGTGGTGCTACCTAACCTTCTCATCCTCTGTCAGCCCTCCTCCTTTTTGCCTTCAGTCAATCTTTCCTAGCATCAGGATCTTTTTCAGTGAGTCATCTCTTCCTATCAGGTAGCCAAAGTATTGAAGCTTTGGCATCATCAGCAGTCCTTCCACTGAACATTCAGGGTTGATTTCCTTTAGGATTGACTGGTTTGACCTCCTTGCAGTCCAAGAGAGTCTCAAGATTCTTCTCCAGCACCACAATTCAAAAGCATCAATTCTTTAGCTCCTAGCCTTCTTTATAGTCCAACTCTGGTTGGAGTGATGTCTCCATGGTCCAGAGTCCATGGAGTCTTGTCCATGGTCCAGAGTGATGTCTCTGCTTTTTAATATGCTATATAGGTTTGTCATAGCTTTATGTCCAAGGAGCAAGTGTCTTTTATTTTAATGGCTGCAGTCACCATCTGCAGTGATTTTGGAGCCAAGAAAATAAAAATCTGTCACTGCTTCTTCTTTTTCCCTATCTACTGAATGAATGAATCAACCAGCAAATGCATTAAAGACCACTGATGCAAGTTACTGAAATAAAAGAAATAATGCTTGAAAAGTAGTATATTGCTTCATAACAAGCCAGAAAAATCGTCAACAGTGGTTTTCAAAGTCAGAAGCATATCCTTCTGATGATACCAGTCTTAGAAGAAGAGTTTCTCTCTTGCTATTGTTATCCCAGAATTCAAAGACTTTTTTCTGGTTATTCCAGAGACTGTAGCTGTACATCTACAGGACTAGTTATTTCTCTGATCCCACAGTTTAATGTATGTGAATCACAGCACTCTACAAGGAAAACAAAAATCTGTAAACAGTGCTCATAATACCATAGCCTGGAGAGGGATCGGGTAGAGAGGGAGGTGGAAGGGGGGGATTGGGATGGGGAATACATGTAAATCCATGGCTGATTCATGTCAATGTATGACAAAAACCACTACAATATTATAATTAGCCTCCAACTAATAAAAATAAATGGAAAAAAAATTAAAAAAAAAATAGCACAGCCTCCAGTAAGGCCATTGCTGGAAGCCTTGTGTGCATGCTTGTGCGTGATCAGTTCCTTCAGACACGTCCAACCCTTTTTCGACCCCATGGACTACAGCTCGCCAGGCTCCTCCATCCATGGGACTTCCCAGGCAAGAACACTGTCATGGGTTGTCATTTCTTCCTCCAGGGGATCTTCCCAACCCAGGGACTGAACTCAGGTCTCCTGCATTGCAGGCAGATTCTTTACTGTCTGAGCCAGTGGGGAAGCCCACTGGAGGCCTTAGGGAATTCTAAAAGAGAGTGCATTTTTTTTCCTTGCAACCACAAATTATTTTTTAGCTGTAAAATGCAACGTGCAAGTTTGTTTCCCTAATGGAAGTATGGTCAATTTTCATCATGTGAGAAAATAATACATAAATTTCAAGGAAAAAATATGTAAAGTTCAAGAACAAATACCTCATAAAAATTTTTCTATACCTCTTCTGGATGCTGTAGAAGAGCCACCCTCCTGCCCACACACTAGTTTTGTTATAAAATTCTGTTTTTTAATTAAAAAGACATTGAGGCTTTTTTTTCTTCCCATACTTTAAACTGCTCAGAAATGATAAGATTTGAAAGACCTTTGGTCATCGCCAGAGAGTAATGCCATTAACAAATGCAAAAGAATAATAAAACGCCTAAAATGATAAGGTACTAGGGTCTGAGCTAAATAGTCCTTTAATTGGAAAAAGTTCATGTGTTAATATTCAACATTAAGCAGTGATTAGTAGATACAATATGTGCTTTTTTTTTCAGTAGAGTAGATAAAAGCTTGTCCAATTTTAATGTAAATTTAGTAGAAATTTTAATGTCCCACTCTAAAATGCTATGATTAGTTTCAGAGGAATTAAAAAAAAATGTCTTTATCAGTGAGCACATCCATAAGTTTTAACAACAAAGTTCCTTAAATAATTTTATTCTCTGAAATTGTTTCATAACTGGCAAGAAGATTTTCATGTTTAATAAGTACATACTATATCCTTTGTTTAAAAAAGGAAGTCCAAAAAAAGTGTTCATTCTTGTCTTCATCCTAGAAAAGCTGTTTGACCTCTTTCCTTGCTCTCACTGAGTGATTTTTTTAAAACCTTTTTTTTTTCTGTCTTCTTCAAGAAAGACATATTTTGACAGTATTTTTTTCCTCCAGGGAATCTTTAAATAGCCAGGTAACAAGAATTCATTGTGCAAATGGTACAGTGAATGTGAAAGTAAAGAATGACATTTAAGACAATTTTTACTCTAGTTTCATGTTCAGGGAGCTGAACATGAAGTTTATTAATGAAGAGATATGGTCTAAACAATTCCCCAAATATTGCTGTCACATTAAATAATTTGCTGTTTTTTTAATTTAATCTGAGAATCTCATCCTTTCTCACAGCTTTTCTAGCATCCAATTCCTTCCTTTCACTTTAATCAAGTATTTGAATGCCAAAAGATTACTGGATGAAGTCCATGCTCAGGTCCATCATCTGAGATTCAACTGTTAATCTCTCCAATCCAAAATGTACCTAGCTCCTCTCTCAACATTACCTGTTTCCCATTGACAAAACCAGTTATCTATCCAGGCTCAAGAAGTTGGTATGCAGGTTCTAGCTGCCCCTTCACTTTATATTTCTAGAGCTGTTGTGGTTCAGTCTTTAAGTTGTGTCCAACTCTTTGCCTATGGACTGCGGCACTCCAGACTTCCCTGTCCTTCACCATCTCCCATCTTCATCATCTCAAACTCATGTCCACTGAGTCGGTGGTGCCATCCAACCAGCTCATCCTCTGCCATCCCTTTCTTCTCCTGCCTTCAGTCGTTCCCAGCCTCAGGGTCTTTTCCAATGAGTCAGCTCTTCACATCAAGTGGCCAAAGTATTGGAGCTTCAGCTTCAGCATCAGTCCTTCCAATGAATATTCAGGGTTGATTTCCTGGTTTTATCTCCTTGCTGTCCAAGGGACTCTCAAGAGTCTTTTCCAGCACCACAGTTCAAAAGCATGAATTCTTTAGCACTCAGCCTTCTTTATGGTCCAATTCTCACATCTCTACATGACTACTGGGAAAGCCATAGCATTGACTATATGGACCTTTGTTGGCAAAGTGATGTCTCTGCTTTTTAATACACTATCTAGATTTGGCTTCCTTGGTGGCTCAGACAGTAAAGAATCCCCTTGCAATGTGGGAGATTTGGGTTTGATCCCTGGGTTGGGAAGATTCCCCTGGAGGAAGGCATAGCAACCCACCCCAGTATTCTTGCCCAGAGAATCCCCAGGGACAGAGGAGCCTGGCAAGCTACAGTCCATGGGGTTGCAAAGAGTCAGACATGGCTGAGCGACCAAGTACACTCTAGCACTAGATTTGTCATAGCTTTGCTTAGAAGGAGCAAGCATCTTTTAATTTCATGGCTGCAGTCTCTCTCCACAGTGATTTTGAAGCCCAAGGAAAGAGAATCTGTCTCTGTTTCCATTTTTTCCCCATCTATTTGCCATGGAAGTCTCCCAAAAAAAGTTTCCTTCAAAAACATTTTCAAGTCCTATGTTGAACTCAGTTTCTCCCTAAAGCAAATCAGAGATCACTGCTTGTATAAAGGTAGCTTATTTTACTGAGGAATATAATCTTAGAGATCAAGTGTGGGGAGCACAGATTTTGAACAGGGAAAGAAGAAAAACCAATGTGGAGACGTGTTACTGATAAGACACCACAAGTGCAACTGTTGTTCAGTCTCACAGGATCTTTCGGAAGCCTTGTGTTTCAGAATTGATGGCTTGGAGGCAAGAGGAGGAAGCATTTATCCATTGGTCCTCATCTCTAGTACTTAAGGCTGGAACTTAAGTGGTACATTTCTGGTTGTGTATACCTTGGGGCCAAACATGGTGCCATGGGTATCCCACACCCTTGTGCCAAGCAGTCTTATGGCAGGAAGTAAGAATTACATGATGAAGACCCCAAATCAGGTACTGTGTGACTGAACCAGAGTGAAGATTGTTACAGTATTTAATAAAACTGGTCAGCACAGCAGTGGTTACGGTCAGAGATGGGCTGAGAGGATATGAAATGGCCAATATAGTCCATCCCTTGTACCACTCAGATCCACCATGCTCTCCACTAAATGCAATCTGTCAGAGTCCCCTTCAAAGTCGTGATCAATATTAATCTGTGAGCAGACTTACTTCCAGGATTTATTGGGATGAACTCCAGTCCCCACTTTTGCAGCCAGGACCAAGGTCATAGTTGACATGAATCATCTCCCTTCTTGTCTATTCACTCTACTGACTTCTCTCATCGTTACCCAATGCTTTGACTGGCTTAGATTTCTTGTTGCTGAGATGCCCTTGATTCTCATACTTGAGAGATCTGAGCCCTTAGTTGCCTTTCCACTTGGTGGTATATTTGCTGTAATGCCCCATTCACATTATCTCTTTGCGCAGAAATACATTTACTCCTCATGTATGTTACAGTTCCACACATACTCCTTCCTGTTCCTGTTATTTATCACCAGTCCTAGCACCACACAGAAATTTGAGTCAGTTGCCTCCACCTTGGTTGCTCCAATGGCATGAGCAGCCCAAATGACCAAGAAGTAGCTGTAGCTCCAAGTTAAAGTGGAAAACAAGAATACAGTTCTACTTTGTCCTGTGGTAAAAATAATCCCTTTCCAGATATCAAGCCCACTAATCCCGCAGAACCTATATTTGTGGATATGGGGAGCACACATTCCACAAATGAGTCCCTGAAGAGTGGTCAGATGAACCAATCCTACTCCTTGTTTCTGGGACCCACATATTCTACTTACTGGAGGCAGCAGCATATATCAAAGCCATTGATTTGTGCATATACACATCCTAGAAAGGGTTTCCCTGGTGGCTCAGATGGTAAAGAATCTGCCTGCAATGCAGAAGACCTGGGTTTGATCCCTGGATTAGGAAGATCCCCCGGAGATGGACATGGCAACCCTCGCCAGTATTTTTGCCTGGGAAATCCCATGGACAGAGGAGTCTGAGTCCATGGGGTCAAAGGAGTTGGACACGACTTAGTGACTAAATCACCACCACCTAAAGGATTTATAAATACTTAGTTGCTCAGTCATGCCCGAGTCTTTGTGGCCCCAGGGACTGTAGCTTGCCAGGGTCCCCTGCCCATGGAATTTTCCAGGAGAGAATACTGGAGTGGGTCGCCATTTCCTTCTCCAATGCACGAAAGTGAAAAGTGAAAGTGAAGTCTCTCAGTCATGTCCAACTCTTAGCGACCCCATGGACTGAAGCCTGCCAGGCTCCTCCTTCCATGGGATTTTCCAGGCAAAAGAGTACTGGAGTGGGGTGCCATCGCCTTCTCTGAGATAAACATCTACTTTTGCTTTATTGACTATGCCAAAGGCTTTGACTCTGTGGATCACAACAAACTGTGGAAAGTTCTTCAAGAGATGGGAATACCAGACCACCTGACCTGCCTTTTGAGAAATCTGTATGCAGGTCAGGAAGCAATAGTTAGAACTGGACATGGAACAACCCACTTCTTCCCAACCTAGGGATTGAACCCTCGTCTTCCACAGAGCAGGCAGGTTCTTTACCACTGAGCCATCAGGGAAGCCCGATGGCACTAACATGAAACACAAACAAAAGAATTTTGTGCCCAAGGCCACAGATCCAGTCACATGCATCTTCCTAAGATTTCATTGTCTCATCTTTTAATTATCTTTCTCCAGAGTCCTGACTGAATAGCCGAACCATTTACTCTGCCCAGGAGCCCAAAGCCAAGGCCACTTTTTCTTCCATGCGAGGTGAACTTCCAAATATTAGTTTTGAAACTTTACTTCCCTTACCATGTCCTAAGTGAGCCTAGACTGTAGCAATTATCCAGTAATGCTAGCATGAGTAAATTATTGGATTGGTCAAAAAGTTCGTTTGGAAAGATACTATGGAAAGACTTGAATGAATTTTTTGACCACCTCAAAGCATCAACTTATCTGTGAAGCATTCCTCAATTGTTGTCACCTCTTTTATTCAGTCATGGTGGTGGGAGGGGGTTGGTACCATACAAATGGACTTGGGCGCTTCACCACCTTTTTATGTAATTTACTTCTGTCTTTTGGAACTTCTCAGACTTCGTCTTGAGTGGTATTTTTATTAGATATCACTATACTTTCTGCCCAAACTTTTGACTCACTGGCTTAGATAATATACAGTTCTAGTCCCATAGTCAACCAGGCTCTAAGATTGTGCGTTTGGCCTCTCCTAGGATCTACTGTCATGCCAGGATCTGTTTTTCAAATGTTACATAATTGTCTACTACTCAGGGAATGGCCTTGCTCTAATACACTAGGGTTTTTTCTTTTTTGCCATGAGCTTTTGTCTATTGAGGTTTGCCCTCCGGCACATAGGCAGCTTATTAGGATGCCTAAAGTACTGGCTAATTACTGCTAATCATGTCCAATTTCTATTTACGTCAGCAATATTGTAATCCAACTTGAGGTGTTGCAGAATATAAAAATGATCAAGGTCCCTGCAGACTATATAGTGACAGAGAACAGGAGATTTAGTTTAGCTCTGAGGGAAGAAAATGAATGTATATTGTCCTTCCCGTGGAAGAGTGACCTGATTTTTATTTCTGTTATCAAAGAAGGTTATGGAGAACATGTCCACCAGATCATTAGTTGCCACACAAGCTACCACGTCTAAGAGGCTGACTTGATCTGTTCCCAAAAAAGGTACCTCTAACATGTGGTAATTAGGATGACCACTGATTAAGTTTCTATGTTTCATTGTCATTTGCCCTGATACACCTGGATTGTTCAAAGGCCAGACAAATTGATTACATGATATTATAAGGAGAATCTCCACTTTTGCAACCCTCAGGATTTTAATGGTGGTATGGATGTCTGAAATTCTTCTTGGACTGAAGTACGAGTTCTGACCGCAGTCTTCACTGGAGGTGGTGAGGGGGGATACAATTTCTAGGGCTTTTCTTAGCTTTTCCTCCCATAGTGATTGCTTCTTCCTAATGAGGTAGGGTTTTTCCAACTTCAGAGTGTAGCTATATCCAATTTGTACATTCAAGAGCCTGGGGAAATAACGAGGTTTTGTTCATGTTCCTATCAAACATTTGAGATGAACCCAAACTCAATTTATCACCTGTAGAGGACACCACAAGAGTGGAAGAAATCATGTATAATATTGGTTGGCCAAAAAGTTCCTTTGGTTTTCCAAAACCAAATAAACTTTTTGGCCAACCCAGTAGCACAGATGAGAACTCTGATAGTAATAATATTTAAGAGGGAGGCAGAGGGGAAACTTGCAGTTAAAAAAAAAAAATAGAAAAAGAAGAGTCAGAAAGGAGAATAAAGTGAGAGCAATAATCAACAAATGTAGGGAAGAAAATCTTTTCAGGAGGGAGAAGTTGTAATCAATGTGAAGCAGAGCTGAACATCGCAATTAAATTTAGAATGACCTGAAGTTAATAGATATAGACAATATGAAGACATTTTTCCTTTGCTTGAACAATTGAAGCAGAAAAGCATGGGGGCAAATGACGGATTCCAAGGGGCTGAGAATTAGAGGGAAACAGAAGAAACTTAGGCAATGAGGTGGCTCAGACAGTAAAGAATCTGCCTGCAATTCAGGAGATCTGGGTTCAATCCCTGGGTCTGGAAGCTGCCCTGGAGAAGAAAATGGCAACCCGCTCCAGTATTCTTGCCTGGAGAATCCCATGAACAGAGAACCCTGGCAGTCTACAGTCTATAGGGTCACAGAGTCGAACATCACTGAGTGATTAACACTTAAGCTATTTTAATAAATTGACCCATGAAAAGAGAAAGTGAAGGGATGATGATTTCAAGGGAAGAAGAACCAGAGTAAGGTGTAACTGTTGCTGTTTTTATTTGGTATTGAAACAGTATGAATGAGTTTTAGTTAGATGAGAGAGAGAAATCAAAGTAATAAGAAGGTGAATAAAAAGATTTCTTTTTCCCCTAAATGCTTTTATTCTTCCAATTCTTATGTGAATAATGAAAGATTTTCCCACAACCCCCTCTAGAATCAAATTTTTAGTCTCTTTTATTGGTTAATTTTACAACCAACATTTTAATTTTATTTTCTTATTGCTTGTAGCTTAGTGCAGGAAGATTTTGTAAAACTATTAAAAGTTATACTGCAGCATAAGAAAATGCAGGCATAATTCCACAATTACCTTGCCCAAATTGAAGCTGTCCAAATTTGAATTATTGGAGCTTTTAAAGAGATAACAACCTATTTCATTTTATTGTCTCTTAATATATGACAGCACTGTAGAATTAAAGATCACACACACTGATGATGAAAGCCCTTGTATTGGAAAATGGGATATTCCGGTATGCCTGAAAAGATTGATTAAGAAATGAACCAAGATAAGTGTGTGGTTGTTTCAAAGTAATCAGGCCTTTGGGACTACTTAAGGTTATAAACAGAAGCAAGTGTCTAATTCTTCATGAGTCGTTTTTACCACTGAAAACACAGATCACATTGTGTGTGTTTGTGTGTGTGTGGCATATAATTTCTGGAAGATACTGTATGCTGCAGAAGTTAATTTCCTTTAGTTCTTTTTACAAGCGGAATCCTTCTTTGGATGTATTCTCATGGAAATATATCTGAATATATGTGATGTATTATGTACAAATGTATTTGTGAATTTGCACATAAATACACAGGTTCGTATGTATATATAAGTGCATATATTTGTATGTTTGCATGTGCAAATTAAAGTTCAGTCATTGGTGTTGGACTCATTTGAATCACCCTTGTATGTTCAATTATGATTTTAAAATTTCCTTTCAGGTGTAGGAAAATAAGTCAGTTAGGTATGTATGCTTAGTTCAGAGAAAAACATAGATACGTCATATTATAGCCTTAAATGTTACTAAATTACTGTGTTTTACTGAGAAATAATTGACATACGTCACTAAGGCATACAGCATGAAGATTTGATTTACATGTATTGTGAAATTATTATTGCAATAGCTCCAGTAAGTATCCATCATCTCAAAGATACAATAAAAAGACAAGAAAAGAAAAAAATTTTCTCCTTGTGATCATTCTTAGGCTTTACTCTCATGACAACTTGCCTATATAATCATACGGCAGTAATTGGCTATTGTTATCATGTTGAACATTACAACTCTAGTACTTATTTATCTTACAGCTGGAAATGTGTACATTTTGACCATCTTCCTCCAATTCTCTCCTCCCCCCACACTCTGCCACTGGTCACCACATAGCTAATCTCTCTTTCTACAAGTTTGATTGGGTGGTAGGTTTAGGTTCCACATATAAGTGAGATCAGACAGTATTTGCCTTTCTCTGTCTGACTTACTTCACTTAGTTTGATGCCTTTAAGGTTCATCCCATGTTGTCACATTGGAGAAGGAAATGGAAACCCACTCCAGTGTTCTCGCCTGGAGAATCCCAGGGACGGGGGAGCCTGGTGGGCTGCCATCTATGGGGTTGCATGGAGTCAAACACAACTGAAGTGACTTAGCAGCATGTTGCCACAAATGTCACAAATGTTAGAATTTCCTCACTTTTTTATGGCTAAATAACATTCCATTATGTGTGTATACATATACATTCTTTTTACCATTCCTTTCCATTATAATTTATTGCAAGATATTGAATATAGTTTCATACAGTATAAGTAGGACCTTGTTTATCTGTAGTAGTTTGCTGATATCTTTTATTTACCTGCCTGGTTGCTTGATGTAAGTACCATGTTGAATAGGAGTGATCAGAGTGGGCACCATTGTCTTGTTCCTGATCGTAAAGATGAAGCTTTCAACCTTTCATCATTGAATATAATATTAGCTCTGGGCTGGTCATATAGATCTTTATTAAGATATGTTCCTTCTCTACCTAATTTGTAAGAGTTGTTACCATGAATGGATGCTGAATTTTGTCAAATGCATTTTCTGTAACAGTTGAGATGATTATGATTATTCTGTTTCATTTTTTTAATGTGATGTATCACACTGATTGATTTGCAAATGTTGAACCATTCCAGGGATAAATCCCACTGGATCATGATGAATGATTCTTTTAATGTGCTGAGTTTTTGCATCTATATTCACCACTAGCAGTTTTCATTTCTACTGGAGTCCTTTTCTGGCATTGATATCAGGATAATTCTAGCCTCACAAAATGAGTTTGTGAGTGTTCTCTCCTCTTCAATTTCTCAAAAATGTTTCAGAAGGGTCGATGTTAATTCTTCTTTAAATGTTTGGTAAAATTCACCAGTGAAGCCATCTCAGTTCAGTTCAGTTGTTCAGTCCTGTCCGACTCTTTGCGACCCCATGGACTGCAGCATGCCAGGCCTCCCTGTTCATCACCAACTCCTGGAGTTTACTCAGACTCATGTCCATTGAGTCAGTGATGCCATTCAACCATCTCATCCTCTGTCATCCCCTTCTCTTCCTGCCTTCAATCTTTCCCAGCACCAGGGTCTTTTCAAATGAGTCAGTTCTTTGCATCAGGTGGCCAAAGTATTGGATTTTCAGCTTCAGCTTCAGTCCTTCCAATGAATATTCAGAACTGATTTCCTTTAGGATGAACTGGTTGGATCTCCTTGCAGTCCAAGGGACTCTCAAGAGTGTTCCCCAACACCACAGTTCTAAAGCATCAATTCTTCAGCACTCAGCTTTCTTTATAGTCCAGCTCTTGCATCCATACATGACTATTGGAAAAACTATAGCCTTGACTAGACGAACCATTTTTGGCAAAGTAATGTCTCTGCTTTTTAATATGCTGTCTAGGTTGGTCATAACTTTTCTTCCAAGGAGCAAGTGTCTTTTAATTTCACGGCTGCTGTTACCATCTGCAATGATTTTGGAGGCTAAAAAGTAAAGTCTCTCACTGTTTCCACTGTTTCCCCATCTATTTGCCATGAAGTGATGGAACCAGATGCATGATCTTAGTTTTCTTGAGTTTTAAGCCAACTTTTTCACTCTCCTCTTTCACTTTCATCAAGGGGCTTTTTAGTTCTTTGCTTTCTGCCTTAAGGGTGGTGTCATCTACGTATCTGAGGTTATTGCTATTTCTCCCAGCAACCTTGATTTCAGCTTGTACTTCATCCAGCTGGCATTTCTCATGATGTACTCTGCATATAAATGAAATAAGTAGGCTGACAATATACAGCCTTGACGTACTCCTTTTCCTATTTGGAACCAGTCTGTTGTTCCACGTCCAGTTCTAACTATTGCTTCCTGACCTGCATACAGATTTCTCAAAAGGCAGGTCAGGTGGTCTAGTATTCCCATCTCTTGAAGAACTTTCCACACTTTGTTGTGATCCACAGAGTCAAAGCCTTTGGCATAGTCAATAAAGCAAAAGTAGATGTTTATCTCAGAGAAGGAGATGGCACCCCACTCCAGTACTCTTTTGCCTGGAAAATCCCATGGATGGAGGAGCCTGGCAGGCTTCAGTCCATGGGGTCGCTAAGAGTTGGACATGACTGAGCGACTTCACTTTCACTTTTCACTTTCGTGCATTGGAGAAGGAAATGACAAACCACTCCAGTGTTCTTGCCTGGAGAATCCCAGGGACGGGGGAGCCTGGTGGGCTGCCGTCTATGGGGTTGCACAGAGTCGGACACAACTGAAGCGACTTAGCAGCAGCAGCAGATGTTTTTCTGGAACTCCCTTGCTTTTTTGATGATCCAACAAATGTTGGCAATTTGATCTCTGGTTCCTCTGCCTTTTCTAAATCCAGCTTGAACATCAGGAAGTTCATGGTTCACAAACTGTTTGAAGCATGGCTTGGAGAATTTTGAGCTTTACTTTGGCTAGCGTGTGAGATGAGTTCAATTGTGCACTAGTTTGAACATTCTTTGGCATTGTCTTTCTTTGGGACTGGAATAAAAACTGACCTTTCCCAGTCCTGTGACCACTGCTGAGTTTTCTAAATTTGCTGACATATTGAGTGCAGAACATTCACAGCATCATCTTTTAGGATTTGAAATAGCTCAACTGGAATTCCATCACCTCCACTATTTTGTTCATAGTGATGCCTCCTAAGGTCCACTTGACTTCACATTCTAGGATGTCTGGCTCTAGGTGAGTGATCATAGCAGCATGATTATCTGGGTCATGAAGATCTTTTTTTGTACAGTTCTTCTGTGTATTCTTGCCACCTCTTTTTAATATCTTCTGCTTCTGTTAGGTCCATACCACTTCTGTCCTTTATTGTGCCCATCTTTGCATGAAATGTTCCCTTGGTGTCTCTAATTTTCTTGAAGAGATCTCTAGTCTTTCCCATTCTATTGTTTTCCTCTATTTCTTTGCACTGATCACTGAGGAAGGCTTTCTTATCTCTCCTTGCTATTCTTTGGAACTCTGCATTCAAATGGGTATATCTTTCCTTTTCTCCTTTGCCTTTAGCTTCTCTTCTTTTCACAGCTATTTGTAAGGCCTCATCAGACAACCATTTTGCCTTTTTGCATTTCTTTTTCTTGGGAATGGTCTTGATCCCTGTCTCCTGTACAATGTCATGAACCTCCGTCCATAGTTCTTCAGGCACTCTAGCAGATCTAATCCCTTGAATCTGTTTCTCACTTCCACTGTATATTTTAAGGGATTTAATTTAGGTCATACCTGAATGGTCTAGTGGTTTTCCCCACTTTCTTCAATTTAAGTCTTAATTTGGCAATAAGGAGTTCATGATCAGAGCCATAGTCAGCTCCCAGTGTTGTTTTTGTTGACAGTATAGAGCTTCTCCATCTTTGGCTGCAAAGAATATCAGCAATCTGATTTCAGTATTGACCATCTAGTGGTGTACATGTGTAGAGTCTTCTCTTGCGTTGTTGGAAGAGGGTGTTTGCTATGGCCAGTGTGTTCTCTTGGCAAAACTCTATTAGCATTTTCCCTGCTTCATTCAGAATGTTTGGCCTTCATTCCAAGGCCAAATTTGCCTGTTACTCCAGGTATTCCTTGACTTCCTACTTTTGCATTCCAGTCCCCTATAATGAAAAGGACATCTTTTTTGGGTCTTAGTCTAGAAGGTTTTGTAGGTCTTCATAGAACCGTTCAACTTCAGCCTCTTCAGCATTACTGGTCAAGGCATAGACTTGGATTACCGTGATATTGAATGGTTTGCCTTGGAAACGAACAGAGATCATTCTGTCATTTTTGAGACTGCACCCAAGTACTGAATTTTGGACTCTTTTGTTGACTATGATGGCTACTCCATTTCTTCTAAGGGATTCTTGCCCACAGTAGTAGATATAATGGTCATCTGAGTTAAATTCACCCATTCCAGTCCCTTTTAGTTCACTGATTCCTAAAATATCAACATTCACTCTTGACATCTCCTGTTTGACCACTTCTAATTTTCTTCATTGCAGATTTTCTTATTACTGATTCAATCTTCTTACCAGTCTATTCAAAGATTTTATTTCTTCCTCATTCAGTCTTGGTAAGATGTGTGTCTCTAAGGAAGTTCCCATTTCTTCTAGTCTGTTGGTGTGTAGTTGTTCATAATAGCATTTATAATCCAGGAATTGTCACCAACCCTTCTGGTAAGATGAGACTATAAGAATCTCTTCAAAGTGGGTAAGGCTGTGACTCTGCACCTTTGCCTGGGTGCAGACAAACTGGGTTTGAGGGCCAGTGAAACTCCTCATTAGAGGACTCAAGTCAGGCAGATCTGAGTTCCCTGGTCAGAGTGCACCCTTGACTTGGTTGTGCAGATGAATAAAGTCACTGGTTGGGATCCTACTTGGGCACTACAGGTAGGAAGTCAGTCCACCAGGACCCATGTGCTGGATGTTGCAAGCCCCTGCGCCCTTCTCCATCACAGATCCTCAGTGATTGAGCCCCACAGATGCCACCGCAATCCCTGGGGTATGAGAACAGAGTAGGGATTCTCCTAGAGCAACACACAACACTGGGGGTGGGAGCTACCTCTCCCCGTGGATTTTTCTTTTTCCACTGGAGGGACTGAAGGCTCAAGGAAGATCTCTCTGCACTGTGCTAACCTGGAGGAGGAGCGATACAGTCGACAAGTAGCTGTCCTCGTACCCTTCTAACACTGTCTGTCTTGGTCTCTAAGGAGAAAGGAGGTGGTTTAGCCTCACCCCCATGTTGTAGGACTCTCTCAGCGGTGCCTTGTTCTTGAATAGTTTTGGCTTTGAATAGTTTTCTTCTTATAAAGAGGAGGAGCAAAATCCTAGGAACACTTGTATCACCATTCTAGTAATATCGCTTCTACTCTTTTTTTAATGAGCTTTTGCATTTATTAATTTATTTTTATTATTCTATGATTTATTTTTAATTGGAGTATAACTGCTTTACAACATCATGCTAGTTTCTGCGGTATAACAATGTGAATCGCTATATGCACACATATATCCCTTCCCTCTTGAGGGGATCCCACCTCCCCGTTCATCCCATCCCTCGACGTCATCACAGAACACTGAGCTGAGCTCCCTGAGCTATATAGCAGCTTCCCACTAGTTATCTATTTTTACACCTGGAATTGTGTACAGGTCAATCCTACTCTCTCAGTTCGTCCCATCTTCTCCTTCCCCACCTGTGTTCACAAGGCCACTCTGTTTTTTAATTTTCCTTTTCCTCCACTCTTTACATAGTTAAGAACTAACTACAAAAATTTGAATCCCAAGTATAATTCTTAATGTGATGCGATAATAATATATGATTAGGGAAAAAATCAAAAGGAAATTTTTCAATGAAAAAAGAATCCAGAAACAAAAATTCATAGGGCTAGATAAGGTATCTAGAGGCTCATTCCCTATTAGGTTTTTCATCTGACACCAGCTCACTCTTCAATGTTATATGAACTCTTATGAGTCTGTAGAGAAAGAAAATAAAATCAAGTTAAGAGAGCATCTTTATTAGGTCATTTACTCCTCTTAACATAGTCCTTCCATTTGAACATTTACAATAAAACAGACTTAATTCTTTGCCTCCCTATGGGAAGTTTAACAAAGAAAATGGAATTGTAGAAGAAGCCACAGGTCATAGACAAAGTATTTTTAGAAACTCTCCCAGGAAGTGACTGAGTTCTGTGACTGATGTAATTAAAACCATCTCTGGGAGTTTTGCCATTGGATATCTGGGAGCTGGGCACATATGTGAGTTATTGGATATTTCTCCTTAACTTATAATGCATCACTAAATTCTAAGACCATATGATATTTGTCCTCAATAGAAAGGTACTATGATACACTGAAATAATTTAGTGTTTTAGTCACTAAATTTGTAACTCAAAGTTTACGTTTCTTTCTATTTACATTTGCTTTCCTTAGTCACCAAGATCTAAGCAACTGATAATATTTATATCTCTAACAACTGTGTTTTATTTATACAAAGGAAGAACACAAACAAGCTTTCATTAAGCAATGACTGTGTGCCAATCACTGTGAAATATGCTTTCACATGTGGTGTTTATTCCTTGCAATAACACTAAGGGATTAATATCATTATCCCCATTTTAGAGGCAATACAATGAAGAAGTTAGGTTCCAAGGGACTTCTCTCTGATTGAAAAGCCCTGGCTTGTGCTGACAGTCAGAGGAAAGGAGGACTTTCTTCCATTAGATTTTTTGGAGTTGGCCTCAGTCATCCAGTGTTTTTCAAAACAGTCATGCTTTAACAAACTTGGATTTGTTAAAGCATGCTCATTTCACCTTTAAAAGTGAAAATATGAATATGTACAACAGTCCATTTGGCTTCAGAAAGCCAAATGGCCCACAGGGGATAGGGTTTGTGGTTTTGGTCTTACTCATCCACTCATCAACCTTTATTGAGTATCAGTGTGCAATCTACTATTTAAGGACCTGAGAACAAAATAGGAAAAGCTCCAGCCATCAAAAGCCTCACGTCCGAGTGAATTCTATGAGGGAAAGCTCCATCTCCATTGATGTAAATAATATACAGGAGTGGTCTGAATACTAATTGACCAATGCTATTGAAATACACCATAGGAGGATATAGGTATGCCTTGTGGAAGTGGGTCTTATGCATTACTATGGCAATGGTTTATCTCCCAGACCACAAGCTCTGTTTTCAGTTACCCTGAAGAATCAAGAGTATAAGGAGTAAACCCCAAATCAAAACCAGTGTCCACAAGACAGTCATTATGGAGACAAGGCAAGAATTAAATGATGCTTCCAGCACAGTGCGACTACCATCTTTAATGTGAAGATAAATATAAGAGAGATAAGGAGAAATTTAAAGTGGTCACAATGAGACTATTGTAAATGAATGGTGAGCCACTCTATATAATGACAACATGGTTAGCAGCACATAAAAAGGCTGTATATTTTATTGGTGAAATCATTTATTCATACAATAGCACTGTTTGAATATTCAGAAATAGTCTTAAACTTCTTTTTTGGCCTACCATTTTAAAATAATGGTTCTTTGGCACCCTGAAGTCAATTCTTCCCAGGTGCATTTTTACTTCTCTTATTACTTTTGCCCTTTAAACCTCTGGATTCAGTGGGAAAAAACTGACAGAAATGTGTTCCAATTCTAGGTCTGCTATTTATATACCAGCTATAGTTACAGTTATTTGAAAAATAACTCTCTGAATCTTGGTTTCTCAGTTACTTTACTGTAAGAACAATGTTGTTTAGTTGCTGAGTCGTGTCTGACTCTTGCAACCCCATGGACTGTGGCCCATTAGGCTCCTCTGTCCATGGGATTTCCCAGGCAAGTATACTGGTGTGGGTTGCCATTTCCTCCTCCAGGAGATCTTCCTGACCCAGGGTCGTACCTGAGTCTCCTACATTGGCAGGCAGGTTCTTTACCCCTGACCCACCAGGGAAGCTCATCATAACAATGACACCTACCATAAAGGTTTGTGAAAAATAAGTGAAATTTAAGTTGCCTATCACATAAGTAGGAATTTAGTATATTTAGTTAAATCCCTGGCATATCTCTTCCTGTCCCAGCACCATATAAATGTAGTTCTTTACACAAACTTAGTTTTTTAAATTATGTGCCTAATTCAGAGTAGGTCCTCAATAAATACCTGTGGATTAAGTGCTCACATTTTATATTTCAAGTATTTTAAATTCAATACACTTAAGGAAAGTAACTATGTACAACTTAGTAAGTATCATGTTTGGGGCATATCAAATTATTTTACCACTAGTGTCTTAATTCAGGATGAAAGCCCCGTCTTAGTGTCTTCCTTTTTTGTTTGTTTTAGAGTTTGGTTCAACCCTTGAAAAGCTTTCTAACCATTAGAGCTACCCTACAATGGAATGGAATGAATTGTTCAGGAGCGGGCTCCAAATTTCTGCAAATGCTAACAAAGGCTGAATAGACATCCATTAGGCAAGTGGTAGAAATTTCTAAATTAGTTGGAAATTGTCCAAGATGATTCCCAAGGTCTCTTCTCTCTCAATGATCTCATAACTCTCAACAGCATACAGTGCTTCACTTAGAAGCGAGTAAGAAAAAGAAGCTATGATTTCCCAGTGTGTCTTTCACAGGAATACTTTAAGTATTATTTCATCTCAAATCCTCTTTATAGGTAATAATAATAGCTAACAATATTGTAACTCCACCAGGCACTATTCTGAGTTCTTTATGTGCATTCACTCATTTAATCCTTACAACAATCCTAGGAGGTAGGTACTACTAGCATTGCTATTTTACACTGGAGGAAAGTAACGAGTAGAAAAAGTCAAATAACTTGCCTAAGGTCAAGTAAGTAAGTGATAGAGCTGGGAATCAAATCCAAAGGAGGTCTAGCTCTAAATCCTACTAGTATGCAATACAGAGAGTCTCACACAGTACAAGCCTGTTTCTCACAGATCCAGAGTTTGTCCAAACTACAAGTTCATAAAGGCACAGACCATAT
Source organism: Cervus elaphus (assembly GCF_910594005.1). Taxonomy (NCBI): domain Eukaryota; kingdom Metazoa; phylum Chordata; class Mammalia; order Artiodactyla; family Cervidae; genus Cervus; species Cervus elaphus. The sequence goes on from NC_057836.1 coordinate 25,233,930, forward strand.
CTATTTATATTCATCCTTGAAACTCTGGTGCCTAACACATAACAAGTAACCAATGAATGATTTTCTTGCTGTATTAAGATTAATCTGGCTCCTCTTTTTCATGTTTTTTAAAAAGTTGTGTGTTGTTGTTTAGTCACTAAGTTATCTCTGACTCTCTGCGACCCAATGGATTATAGCCCATCAGCTCCTCTGTCCATGGGATTTCTCAGGGAAGAGTACTGGAGCAGGTTGTCATTTCCTTCTCCAGGGAAATCTTCCCAACCAGGGGTTGAAATCACGTCTCCTGCATTGGCAGGCAGATTCTTTACCACTGAGCCAAGGAAGCTCCCTTTTAAAAGCTATATCATAGAAAAGTGTGTGGTTTAGCTTTTATACTAAGATTATTTACCTGATTAGAGATAAAAAGTGGTTCAGAAATGCTTGTTTTTACTATATTTAGAACCAAAATGCTGAAGCTGAAGCTCCAGTATTTTGGTCATCTGATGTGAACAGATGACCTATTGGAAAAGTCTCTGATGCTGGGAAAGACTTAGGGCAGAAGGAGAAGAGGGTATTAGAGGATGAGATGGCTGGATGGCATCACCAGTACAATGAATATGAACTTTGGCAACTTTAGTGATGGACAGGGAGGCCTGGCGTGCTGCAGTCCATGGGATCACAGAGTCAGACATGACTGGGAGACTGAACAACAACAGAACCAAAGACCTTTAAGATGACTTAGGATGAATACATAAAACATGGCAGGATGACCTACATTCGAAGTAGGTAAGAATAAAGAGCAAAACCGAGGGCAGAAACATACCAAGGAGACGGAAATATACCAAAGAGACAGTTTAATATATATACACATGCTGTCCCATACAATTGCTTCAAGTGGGACACATGTTTGTTCTGAGCTTTTCAGAACAGTCACAGGAAAAGGGAAATTGATCAGCTTCAAATTTTAGCTGTCCTCAAAATATAAAAAGAATATTTCTCAAGAGGAGCAAATCTATTCTTAGTGTCAAACTAGGAAAAAATCTCTTCCAAAGATCAAAAGAGACTTCAAAAGGAAATGAACAATGTCTTCCAGAACATTCTGTGAGCATTCTCTTGACACTACCTTTTATATGAGATTAAGGTCTTATACCAAATCTCTTTAGTTGGGAGGGGGCCACACAGACAGCAGGCCCCTCCTCTGTAACCTGTAGGTACTTAGTTTCAGTCGGAAGACTGGGGTGAATTGCCAAGATCCAAAGTGACAGTCCAAATCACTGTTTAATTCTGAGTTAGAGTTAGCAATAAATTGAGTCAATATCCTGCATAAACTCTTTTTTTGTTGCTTTGTTTTTTCTAAATTTTATTTTTTAAGGGGTAGTTAGTGACTTTGGGAAGGTCATGTACACACTGTTATATTTCAGATGGATAACCAACAAAGACTTATTGTATGGTGCATGGAACTCTGCTCAATGTTACGTGCCAGCCTGAATGGGAGAGGGGTTTTGGGGAGAAGAGATCCATGTGTATGTTTGGCTGAGTCCCTTCACTGTTCACCTGAATTGATTACATTGTTGATCAGCTCTACCCCCAAACAAAATGTTTTTGGTCATAAACTCTTAATTTTTAAAAAAAATTTTCTAGCTTATTTATTTATTTATTTATTTATTGCACAGCAGCTTGAATTTAACAGTCCCTTCAAATGCTGTCTCCCATTTCCTTAGGCTAAACCTGCAATTTTTTTTTTTTTCATTTTCAGTTGCAAGATAATTGCTTTACAATTTTGTGTTGGTTTCTGCTATACAACAAAACAAATCAGCCATAAATATACATGTATACCCCTCCCTCGTGAGCCTCCCTTCCTTCCTTCCATCCCACCACAATAGGTCATCACAGAGTGCCGGGCTGGGCTCCTTACGTTATACAGTAACTTCCCACTAGCTATCTGTTTTACACGTGGTACTGTGTATATGTCAATGCTACTCTTTTGGAGAGGTTTGGAGGAATCGAAAGAGTAAACCTACAGTTCTTAAGATCTACAAGGCTCCCCAGCAGCTTCACCCACCACAGCTTGTTCCACTGTACCCACTTGTCCCTGTCCTCAAGCTAAATTACCATCATTTCTTCCTCATGCCTTGTCATTCCATGGCAGTGGCTCGGCACACGCCATTCTATTTGCTTGCAACTTGTTCTCCTCTCCAACTGCGCCATCCCTTACCTGTTAACTCCTGCTTCCCCAAAGCTACTCTTGGACAGGATGTCGTCTCTACTCCCCTTCAGGGACTGGGCACCTTGCATCATTACCAAAGGTCTTCACACTCTGTAAAAAGTATCAGTACTTCATGGGCTCATTCACTTTATCCTTCATTTGTTCAACAGTTAATCTCAGATGAGCATCTCCTTTGAACTAGGTACGTTTCTAGCCCTGAGATACAGCCATGAACAAAATATACAAATATTCCTACCCTCAAGTAGCTTTCATTCTAGTATGTGGAGCTATTAATAAATGTCTTCACTAAAATACAAGCATCACGTGGTCATTCACAATTTCTATCTTACTCACTGATGCAACCCCTAGCATCAAGCACAAGGTGTTGCATAGAATTTATATCAGAATAGCATGAGTATAGACATGGAAGCAAATGACCCTAAAACTGCAGTGGCTTAAAGCAATACAGGTTTGTTTTCTGACCGTTTAATATGACTGGGACCTCTTCCTATCCTCCCATCACAGTCATTCAGGGGCATAGATCAGAAGAAAAGCCATCATTACAAATACTGCTGGTCATTATACTAGAGAGAACTCTCGGAATTTTAACCAGGAGTAAAGATCTCTCCAAGGTTTTAACCAAGAGTTGAATACTCCATGCCTGAAGCGCTGCACAAGACACTTCCACCTATAACTCACTGGCCAAAATTGGTCAAATGAGTCACCTGGCCATATCCAACAATTAATACAAGGGGCCAGAGGGAAGAAACAGGTATTTGGGAGATGTCACTGTTGATTGTAACAGAGAGAACCCAATGAACAGTTGAGGAAAAGAAGACTGAATCACAGTGAGGACTATCTGTGACAAAGATAAAAACCATGTATTTTTTCTGTGTGAATTCCTCTGTGAAATATGTGTGCTCCTATTGTGCCATATGTACAGATTAAGCTAATGATAAAATAAGGATGCATTGCTTCTGCTCACATCATCTACTTATAGCTTGATTAAACACAACCAGGGATGGCAAAATTGTTATCCACAAAATATAAAGCAGATATCTTTCAGGCAAGATAACTAAAATTTCACTATGCATTAAAGTGATTATTCAAATGAACTATAAAATATTTCATAGGTCGAATTTCATTAGACTAGTTCACATGGCTATTTTCTTTGCACTGCCTTGCAAATCAACCTTAAACACATTCTGCAGGGTTGATTGAAAAGCAAAATCTATTACACATTTTGCTCTCCTTGCCAACTATAATTTTGTATTTTGCCTGAATATTCAATTTTCTATATTTAATTAAAAATTAATTAAAATTCATTAGAGTATAAATTGTAATTCATCATTCCATTGAATCCTAACTCTAGGTCATGCTTCTTAAACACAGAAATGGCCTAGCATTTTATTTCAATATAAGTGGAAGAACTGTCAAGATTATAGTACTTTGGTGCCCAGACGGGGATTTGGTTTTTGTTTGACTGAATTCAGTCTTTAATTTAGGGCCTGAAAGGAGCTTTGGGGACTTAAATTAGAAGGTTTAGCCAGAGCAATAAGAAAACCTAACAGGGCGAGCCCAGACAGAAATGCGGGCAGAGAAGCTCAAGCCAGAGCCCGACCAGGAGTGGGTCTCTGGGGCTCCAGCTGTGGGGACTGCTGGGTCTGGCAACAGTGGTGATGCTGTGGGCCGGCCTTTTAAAAAAAAGGAAAAGATTCATGTCAATGTATGACAAAAACCACTACAATATTGTAAAGTAATTAGCCTCCAACTAATAAAAATAAATGAAAAAAAAAAAGTATTGTTTCAAAGAAAAAAAAAAAAGAAAGAAAAAGAAAACCCAGCAGGAAATTCTCCTTGAAATTTAGGGGGTTTTTTTGTGAGATATATTTGCCTCTGCTTAGTGGGATTTTTAACTATAGAATTCTGACAATTATGAGCCCCTGCCTGAAGGAATAATCCACGATACTATGCCTTAGAGCTGTGCTTCCCACTTGAAGTCTTAGGACATCCTGTTGGGTACCTGAACATTTCCTATGTAAGTTGTTAAGTGTTCCATTTCTATTTGATAATGATTCAAACGCATAGATAAATAAACACATATACATATAAATATTCTAGATACTCAAGATGATAAATGCCATCATTCCTTTTATTTCTGACTTTAATTTTTGTTTGAATTCTATTTATTTATTTCATTAAGAATATAGCATGAGCTCTGTCCTCTTACAATACACTATTCTTGACTCTTGGTACCCTGTTAGACAGCAGATCTCTAGAGATTGTTCATTTCGCTTAACTGAAACTTTGTGCCTGACCTATTAATAATGTCCTATCCTGCCCTTCCCTCTAGCCCTTGGTGACCATCATTTCAGCCTTTGATTTTATGAATCTGACTCCTTTAATTTTCTCATATAAGTGGAATCAATCAGTACTGGTCTTTCTGTGGCTGAGTCCACCTAGCATAATGTCCTCAAAAAGTCTATTTGTTGTCCCATATCCTAGAGCTTTCTTCTTTTTAAAGGTTGAAATAGATCACGTTTTCTTTATCCATTCATCTGTTGGTAGACAGTAAGGCTGTTCTCACATCTTATCTATTTGAATAGTTCTACAATGAACAGCAGGGCTTCCCTGGTAGCTCAGACAGTAAAGCGTCTGCCTACAAAGAGGGAGACCGGAGTTCGATCCCTGGGTCGGGAAGATCCCCTGGAGAAGGAATTGGCAACCCACTCCAGTACTCTTGCCTGGAAAATCCCAGGGACCGAGGAGCCTGGTAGGCTACAGTCCATGGGGTCGCAAAGAGTCGGACATGACTGAGCAACTTCACTTCACTTCACTTCACTTCACAATGAACAGCAGTGTCCTTGCATCTCTTTGAGATCCTTATTTCTGTTATTTTACTGACACCAAGCAGTGCAACTTTAGTTATTCTAACTGTTGAATATATAGAATGCAACAGGAAAATTGAGAATTTTAGCAAGTGAAACGTAAATAATAAGCAATGAAAGAGTAGTTGTAGAATAACTAGAATAAGATTGGTGTTAATGTAAGTACATATAACCAAGAAGAACCTATACTGTCATAGTTGGTGCTAAATACAAGCGTCAAATGCCATGCAGTGTCAGCAAAGAACATCTGCCACATTAAATCAATGTTGGCAATTTCAGTTTTATCAGTTGTGTAGTTTTATTTCCCTTTGATTAGTAAATTTTTACAATGTAATTATTTTTAATTGAAGGATAATTGCTTTACACTGTTGTGTTGGTTTCTGCCATATGCCAACATCAATCAGCCATAGTCATATATATGTCCCCTCCCTCTTGAACTTCCCTCTCACCTTCCACCCTCTCCCATCCCTCTAGGTTGTCTCAGAGCCCCAGTTTGAGTTCCCTGAGTCATTCAGCAAATTCCCACTGGCTATCTATTTTACATATGGTAGTGTATTGGTTTTCATGCTGCTCTCCATTCACCCACCCTCTCCTTCCCTCCTGTGTCCACAAGTCTGTTCTCTATGTCTTTGTCTCCATTGCAACCCTGCAAGTAGTTTCATCAGTACCATCTTTCTAGATTCCATACACATGTGTTAATATACAATATTTGTTTTCCTCTTTCTAACTTAACTTCACTGTATATAATAGGCTCTAGGTTCATCCACTTCATTAGAACTGACTCAAATGCATTCCTTTTTATGACTGAGTAATATTCCATTGTGTATATGTGCCACAGCTTCTTTATCCATTCATCTAGGTTGCTTCCATATCCTAGCTATTGCAAATAATGCTGCAATGAACATTGGGGTACATGTGTCTTTTTCAATTATTGTTTCCTCATGATATATGCCCAGTAGTGGGATTGTTGGGTCATATGGTAGTTTTATTCCTAGTTTTTTAAGGAATCTCCATACTGTCTTCCATAGTGACTATATCAATTTACATTCGCACAGAATTGGTAAATTTTTAGTTTATATTCTTTTTTTTTGTTTTTATTTATTTTTTAATTTTTATTTAGTTTATATTCTATGTGCACAGTGAACATTTGCTTTCTTATTCATTTGAAAGTTTGTATCTGTTAGATGTTACACTAAGAGTAAAATTCAATCCCCTTTTCATGATCTGTAAGGTCATGATCGACCTGGTCTCTTCCCACCTGACCCCTTACCATCTTGCTACACTTCTTGTGTCACTGTGCCCCAACTCCATTGGCTTTTCTGACAATTCTTAAAGCACATGCAGCCCACTCTTAATTCAGTGTCTTTATACTTGGTGTTTCCTCTGCCTGAAAACTTTTTCAAGCTCTTAACAGAACTAGTAGCGTAGTGTCTCATCTCTACAGTTTTAGCTTAAAATACCCTTTTAAAAGGGGCTTTCCCTGACCTCACTATCTCCTCTTATCATTATTTTCTGTCAGAGTCCTTGTTTATTTCCTTCATGGTAGTTAGCTCATTTACAACCTTTCATTTATTTAGTTGATCATTTCTTGACTCCCCTGAACAACACACACACCTCAGGACATAAAGTCTGTGAGTACAATGATCCCATTGTCTTATTCTTCATTTTGTCTTCATTTCTTAAAAGAATGCTTGGTCCATACAATAATATTTGATCCAATAAAAATATGCATCCATCACAAGTCTCCAGTACTATCTTTCTTTCTAAAAATCTATGTTAATTTCATCAGTGAAGGGTGGCATGTTGTGTTTTATGTATTACTTATTCTCTAATTACTTATGGCATTGGACATTTTTACATATTTATTTTTTACATATTTACATTTTAACATTTTACATATTTATTATTTTACATATTTATTTATTTATTTCCATATATATTTTTGCTGGAAAATTTCATGTTCTTTGCTCACTTCATTAAGGGGAATCATTTCATTTATTAGTAAGCATTATTTATATAATCAAGATTTTGATCTCTTAACCATTTTGTCCATTACAAACATGTGACTTGCAATATTTTATAATTTTTGTACCCAGTACTTTCTCTTTCTGATATGAGAGTTTTCAGTGTTTTTCAGGTGGATGTTACTAATCATATTTCACAGGTGAGTAAACTGAGACTAAGAGAAAAAAAATTTACAAAAGGTTCATTTTTAATATGAATTCTGTAACTCAAAACTCATAATTTTTTCATTCTCCAAATCAGCTGATTTCTGCACATTTAGAGATACAATATGTCTCAGTGTCTGACAGTGGATATTTAGCCAAAGTTACATTTCTCTGCATATGTTTAAGAGAAGAAATAACTCTGATTTATGTCACAGTCACATGAATATATCATGATATTATCTAGTAAAAGATCTCAGGCCCCAGGGGGAATAAATTAGCAGTTTGGGATTAACATATACACACTACTATATAAAAATAGATAACCAACAAGGACCTACTGTATAGCAAGGGAACTATATTCAGTATCTTATAATAAAAATATTTGAAAAAATAACTGTCACTTCGCTGTATACCTGAAATTAACACAGATTTGCAAATCAGCTAGACATCAAATAAATAGATTCATAGAATCTCAGTTTGAGAAAGGTTGTTCTGGCGTTTTTCATGTTAATTGCTCATTTGCCTGTGTGGAGATCATGTGGGCTAACTGAAACTATATATTTCTGAACTAAGGGCTAACTTGTTTTATAATCACCTCAACATGGCAGCAATGATATTTTGTCCTAATCAGACCCTCTAATTGATAGTCCTATATATCCTTGGCTAATACAAATGGGAATATGCATGATTTCCTAATTAGCTATTAGGTGGACAAAAATGTTTAACAATATAGAATCCATTTGGGGAGAAGAAAATCAATGGTATTCTTCTTTGTGAACAAAATAGGAACCATTACCCAAGATTATCTTTATTTTCATTTGACTCTACAGAGTATTATATAACACTTAATGGTAGGTGAATAGAATACCTACCATTAAAGGATCAAGTACAAATTCCAAATATTTTTTTATAGTTACTAAAAGAAACTGCATTTCATATTAAGATATTAAAGTCAATAAATCTAATTTTTCATTGTGTCATTTAATTATTTTATTTTAATTGGTGGTTCTTTTTGCCTTTTTGCCTTCCATAGCATAAGAAGGTACTGGCAGCAGGGATCAGAATTCAGGGGTCACTGAGTCCATTATAATATTCTTGTAAACATAACTGACTACTTCTAACTCAGAGGATGGTTTGATTTGTAGTTATCACAATTATAAATACAACCCATCTTCTACTGGCCACTATGTATGCAGTCATTGTACATGCAACCCCATGGATGTAGCCCACCAGGCTCCCCTGTCGGTAGAATTCTCCAGGCAAGAATACCGGAGTGGGTAGCCATTCCCTTCTCCAGGGGAACTTCCCAACCCAGGGATCAAACCCAGGTCTCCAAATTGCAGGCAGATTCTTTCTACCATCTGAACCACCAGGGAAGCCCCGTCATTGCACATGGATACTCTTAAAGCAAATTTCACAAAGCATGTAAGGATATATGGCAGATTTCTGTAAGTCCAGAAAAGATATAAAGAATCATGAAACATTAAATGAAATTCATGTTTCTGGAGCAACCAAATCAATCATAAACCCTGAAACTTTAGTCCAAGAGCATGCTTTCATCAGCTTATTGTCCTATGTACACTGTCTACCTTGAAATATTGTCATTTTTGAAAGTGATTTAGGTACTGATTTTTAATCTTCATTTTATTTTTGTTATTACATACAGGCTTTTGTTTGCTTATTTTCTGATTAAGCTGCCTTATATGCATTTTTCCTCTAGGGAACTTCCTTGGATAAACAAAGGTAATAATGACATGGTCTTAGATTAAGTTTGGTGATGATTGTCTCCTCAAAGGTTTGAAATCAGGTCACGGTAGAAAATAAATGCCATGTCCCATTAATAATTGTGCTAATAGAAAGTGCATACAATGTCACATAAATTATGAGACCCAAAAAGCATTATTATAGTATTTTGTCAACCTTCAATTTGTTAACTCTCAATTTACATTTGACACATCTAATTTTTTGTGTCAAATTTTTTTTGACACAAATTATGACTAAAAAAATCATAGCAAGAGAATAATTTTGCACCAGCATAAAGTGGAATAGTATTAACACAATATTTAGCTTTTTAAAAAAATGTTTTACTAGTCACTGAAGTGGTATGGACTTAAGAGACTAAATGATATTATCCTGATTAAAAACTAAACTAAAACAAAGATGTGGAAATAGTCAGTGGTTTGGGTACATAAAAGATTTTACAGCCATTTATTATTTGCACTATTTAATTTGGTCACAATCTGAGAGATTTTTCCCAAGTTTTGGACCACAGGAACAAGACTATCACTTTTACATGGCTCAGACAATAAAGAATCTGCCTGCAATGTGGGAGACACGGGTTCGACTTCTGGATCAGGTAGATCCCCTGGAAATGGGAATGGCAACCCATTCCAGTATTCTTCCCTGGTAGCTCAGATGGTGAAGTGTCTGCCTGCAGTGTGAGAGAGCTGGGTTTGATTGCTGGGTTGGGAAGATCTCCTGGAGAAGGAAATGGCAACCCACTCCAGTACCCTTGCCCGGAAAATCCCATGGACAGAGGAGCCTGGTAGGCTACAGTCCATGGGGTCACAAAGAGTCAGACACGACTGAGCAACTTCCCTTCACTTCACTTCCAGTATTCTTGCCCAGAAAATCCCATGGACAGAGGAGCCTGAAGGGCTACAGTCCATGGGGTCACAAAGAGTTGGACATGCCTGAGAAACTAACATTTTCACTACATACTTCAAGGTTGTGGTCCCTTCATTATTTTCCTTAAGATAAGCTTCATCTCTGAATTAAGGGTAAAATTGTATTCTAACCTCCAATTTAGTGCTTTTTTAGACTCAGCATTATTTAGAAAAAAAATCTAAGAACAATGTCAGTCTAGATCCTACTGTGGCTTGTAATCAATAATAGAAGTTATTTAAAGGCTCATGAAAATTCATTTTGTACATAAACACAAAAATACCAACTTCTTTTCTCAGCTTGAATTCCTGGAATTTAGTGTCTAATCCAAAAAGTACTAAAAAATGTCAATCTGTGAACAATTCTGGGCTCTGTGAAGGGAAACAGGATAAGCAGAAAATGCATTTTTCCTCTTCGATAGCTTACTACCTACTTAAGAGTGCCAATACAGAACCAAGAAAGAACAAAACTATATGCATATATATTGTGTAATAAGCTTCTGTCAAATTCTGCAATTACAGGTGGGATTTCTAACTTTTCTCTTGCCATAACCCCAAACATTTTTATTTTCTCTTCCTCTTTTTTATTATGTTCATCAAATATGAAAATTAGACCTCAGAGGATTTCTAAAAGAAGGAGGAGAAAATGAAAATGAAGGACAAGAATGTAGATGACTATTCCTTCAAATGTTTCTGTGGGCTTCATGTAAGAGACTTGAAACCATCTATTTATTTATCAGGCTCATTCAGTTTGCCTTCCTAGCAATTTCAAAGTTGACTGCTCCTTCAAGATAAGTACATTAAAAGATGAGAAAGAGCAGGCGCAGATGGTATGGGATGGAGGATTGGATCGAAAGACTGATTTGAATTCCTTAAAATCCCAAACTCTAGCTCAAGATTATTTTCTTCATTATTCTCCCTTATCATTATTTAACTTTGGTTTCCTTGATTGATATACTATTGTCCCAAGAAAGAATACATATTTTATATTAACCATTTGAGTATTTATCTCCTTTGGATATGCCTGAATATTTCTCTATGTTGAGGGAGGGAGATTTTTAATGATGTCGGTCATTATTGGTATCTGCTAGAATCATCACTGTTTTCTTCATTATCTTATATTAGGAAAACAGAGTGAAGCTTTTTTTTAAAGTGTTAAAGTAAATATCATTTTTACTTTAATACTCTAAGAAAGGCTGTATTGTCAAGTATCTCTTCCCAAATAAGGTCAGTGACATTCTATGTTTGATTAAATGGCCACAGTTTTGGAAAGCAGATCAGTCATGTGAGGTTCCATCCTCTCTTTAGGTCATTTGAAAAAGGTTTTAAGCTTGATGGAAGTCAAATTTCCTGTTTTTCACAAATGTTATCTCTGAGGTGTGAAAATAAAGGAAATGCACCTTATTTTCCATTAAAGGTGATCTAGCATACTATAATTTCCCCTCAGCCATAATTTTTTACCTGTAAAATGGAAGTACTCATATCAATCTGCTTGAGTTGTCAAGAGCATTAAGTATTTATAAAGAACTAAATTTGACACATAAGGATCAAATAAATGGTGCTTGATGTTGTTTATAATATATTAAGTCTACTTTTTCTTCAAGGTTGAATTCAAGTCCTAATTTCTCTTTGAAAATCTTCCCTGAAAATTCTACCCTTTATGATCACTACTAAGCACTTCTCTGTATTTGTCATATGTATTTTGGTATACACTACTTTGCAATTGGGCTTCCCAGGTGGCGCTAGTGATAAAGAATCCACCTGCCAATGCTGGAGATGCAGATTTGATCCCTGGGCTGGGAAAATCCCCTGAAGAAGGAAATGGCAATGCACTCCAGTATTCTTGCTTGGAGAATCCCATGAACAGAGGAGCCTGGCAGGCTATAGTCCATGGGGCCCCAAAGAGCTGGACACGACAGAGCTACTGAGCACACACACACTTTGTACTTATATTTGTGTTTTTTCATGTTTGTATAATCTCCCCAGATAGATTGTAAACCTCAAGAGATAACAGATAATAAATAATGCCATTTTGTATCTCTAGGATCTACCTAACATAGTGCCCTGTAACTAGTTGACTCTCAGTAAAAACTGAGAATAATTCAGTAATATTTCTGCTTCCATACTTTCATGATAAATGTGATTTCTATATTAACATCTTAGAGTTAAATAGTATTTTATAATAGTAACTCACTTTGAAACTCCAAACTGTCATTGGAATCTAACGAAGAAAAAATGAATCTGGTGGAATCTCATTTACCAATGAGTCAGCTAGTAAATATAACAATTGTGTCAAAACGCTACAGCTGATTTCAAAGCCTGGCTTTGATTCTCGCTCTGCCAATTTACCTTCCCCCAGATGTTCCAAGTTGGTAAAGACTCTGCCTGCAATGCAGGAGACCCTCGTTCAGATCCCTGGGTCAGAAAGATCCCCTGGAGAAGGGAATGGCAACTCACTTCAGTATCCTTGCCTGGAGAATTCCATGGACAGAGAAGCCAGACAGGCTTCAGTCCATGGGGTTGCAAAGAGTTGGACACGACTGAGCGACTAACACTTTCACTAAGATGTTTCAACTATAAGGGTCCTGACAACAAAGGGCTCAGAGAAGTTGCCAATGTACACAGACCCATGGCTTGGTTGCCTCTGTTGAGAAACACGCAGGACGTTTTGTCTGACATTTAGAGTTGGGAAAGAGCACAAGCCAAGAGACTATTTGCTTTCATTTGTCAACTAGCAGACAAATGTGTAAAAGTAATGTTTATTGTAATAACTATCCACAGGAAGTAAACTTTCATCAGCCTATAAGATGCTGTTGCTCTCTCTCTTACTCTCAGAGTAGGGACCACTAGACTCAACAGGCTAAGGAAAATGTAGCAGAAGAGACAGCCTCATAGCAATGATGCCTGCCTGATTAAGGTACACTGCAAAGTTATTGGTTCAAAAATGAGGCGAAAAAAGAGACAGACAGACAGACAGAAAGAAGGGGGAAGAATATTTACAGATGTAAGAAAAGGAAATAAAAGATTGCATAAGGATGACACTAGAAATAGCAAATCAATGAACAGAACTAGTGAAACATATATAAGGAGAATAGTTCCCTAAATGCAACAGGATCTTTGATGTGAGAGCAAATGTTAATCAGAATTGGCACAAACTCTGTGACCATTTCTCTTCCCCTCACAGGTGCACAATGATATCAAGTGTTGAATACATTATCAGTGTACCAGAGGGAAAGAACAAAGGATGCGAAGATCGATGGTCTTGATTTTGAATCAAGTTCCTCTCATTCATTTCCTTAATGTATAGCCATAGTAAATTATCCTGAGTCTCAGTATCCTAACTTAATAATGGAGTTTTTTTCTTCCTGATGATTGAGAGTATTTTATTAATAAAATGAATGTACATTCAGTATGGTGGCTCCTATTGTATCCTACTTGTATAGAAGTTTTGGACTTAAAAAATGATAATCAAATTTAGCATTGTGATGACTTAACATTTGATTATTATTTGAGGGGTGGCCAACAATGTCTAATGTGAACTGGGCTAGGTTGTGAGCTGTGTGCTTTGAAGGAAAACCAGAGAACTGGAAGAGCTATGAAGGAGACTGACTCTGGGAGGGTGTGAAGAGAGAAATCTGGAAAAGGGAAGAAAGGAAAAAGGCCTGGTATTGGGTACTGTAAGTGTGAAAGCCTTGATGATGAGATATCCCCAGAGGCAAGGCAAGAGGTTGCTGGAATAGTGGTGGACTGTGAAGTGGTGGTGGGGGGAGTAGGGGGAGGTGGGGAGAAAGGATAATGCTGATGTTTTCGAAATAGTTAGCAAAGGGGGTTCATAAATAACACTGTATTATTGGAAATTCTTTAAGGTAATCATGTTTGCTTACTTTCATTTCCAACATCAGGTTTTAGTATCTATTATGTAAGCTAAAATAATAGCGAACTAATAATAATATGTAATATTTATTATTTGCTATTTACATCATATTTACACGGCTTCCCTGATGGCTCAGACAGTAAAAGAATCTGCCTGCAATGCGGGAGACCTGGGTTCGATCCCTGGGTTGAGAAGATTCGTTGGAGGAGGGCATGGCAACCTACTCTAGTATTCTTGCCTGGAGAATCCCCATGGACAGAGAAGCCTGGCGGGCTACAGTCCACGGGGCTGCAAAGAGTCGGACACAACTGAGTGACTAAGCACATTTACATCATGTGGGTTTATGGACTGTATAAATATTAACTGTGTTTTCATGACCCAAACATACAAAAGTGATTCCGTGTGAATCACTCCTTTGTAGTTTGTGTGCACTGGCATTTTCTGATTCTTTTTACCAAGAGAAAAAGAATTGAGAATGAAATTCATGTTGATGTATGGTAGAAACCAGTACATTATTGGAGAATAATTGTTATTATTCTCCAAGTTTAAAAAAAGAAGCAAAAAATCATACTAGAAAACCAAGTGGAAGTTGAATATCACCCTATACATTCTATATTAATTAAGTTATGTATACTTTGGGTGAAAATAGATTTCATTAATAATTTCCAGGTATAATTGCAAAGATAAATTTATATTATTCTACAGAAACAATTTAGTCTATGAATTATATTCAGATCTGCTTGTCATCATCAAGTAATGGAAAGTCCTGCCAATCATAAAAATATTATTGCAGCCTAATAGAAATATAAGTGTTATGATAGAGAATACTGTAATCAGGGGAGTGAAATTTAGAATCATTCATGATCCGGAAACCACAAGTTCCTTATTGAAAAAGTGATTTATTATTGATTTTCACATGTAACATAACACCTCATATTTGACAGGAAAATTGGAAGGAGAGTGATTTAAATCTTGGCATGAAGGAAATTAAGTGTCCCTGACAGCTAATTTTCCAAGCTGAGATCAGGATGCTATGCAATTAACTTCCTAAAGGAATTACATGGACAATTATGCAATATTTTTGGTAATGAAATGTTAACTCAGTAAATTAAAGTCTGAGGAAGTAAACTGCTATGAGAAATGTGAAGTTGATGATTGCAAAAAATGATATTCTAACTGTATCTTAAAGATAATGAATGCCCTTTAGGTCATGCAGTAATTTTAAAAATTACTTAATTTAAAAAGTTAGAAGGATATTTGGTAACTTAGACTGTATCTTTTCTTCAAGTCAATTAAAGCAATGATTCAAATCTTTAATCCCATCACCTCCTAATTGATATACTCAGATAACTGTATATGGTTCAAATTAGTTATTTGCCTACATTTTTCTGAATATTTGCTTCCATTGGCTTCATGTAAAATGTAAACTACAACTTGATGTAAAAATAAAACAGAGTTCTGTGCAGGGATTTTTCCTGGTAATAGAGCAGGTTTGTTTCAGAGCAAGTAGTCCTATTTTTAACTGCTTTAAATAATCTACTTTTCTTGCTTCTCCTTGGCATGTGCCTTGCCCTTGGAAAGGGAACAGAAAAGGTTAAAATATCTGTAGAGCAGCTGAGAGCAAAGTAGTGGAGTTCTAGGATCTCCACATATTCACCAGTGACTGTGAATTGATACAGAATGTTCTAATGTGTACAAATCACTACCATTCTCAAGTCTGACCTTGACACTTCACCACATTCAACCCTGACCAAAATAGTTTGGTGGACACATTTGATATTTAAGGTAGAAAGTCCAAAGTTAAAAGTTAGTTCAGTCTCTCAGTCGTGTCCGACTCTTTGCAACCCCGTGGACTGTAACTCATCAGGCTCCTCCGTCCATGGGATTCTCCAGGCAAGAATACTGGAGTGGGTTGCCATTTCCTTCTCCAGAGGATCTTCCCAATCCAGGGATCGAACCCAGGTCTCCCGCATTGCAGGCAGACGCTTTAACCTCTGAGCCACCAGTCTAAAGGACCACACTAAATACTACCATGATGTTTAAATTAGGCAATCAGAATACAATCTCCTTGGGAAGTGATTTCCTGTTATTTCATTTTTTAAAAAAAGAACTTAATCCTCACATAATTTATCACAGAGATTCAACATGTTTTGGGGTCATTTTACTTTATTTAAGCTAGCCCTGTCATAGTTTGTGAGAAAATCAGCTATATTGGCCAAGCAGCATGCTTCATCTAAATTATTATCTAAATTATTATCTAAAACCATCTAAATTATTATCTAAATAATGATAATAATCTAAATTATTATCATTGAATAAGAAAAGAGAGAGAATCATGTGACTGGGAGAAAGGTTTGTGGGATGTTTTGCCAAGACCAGTTACTGTCATGTTTATTGTCTTCACTCACTGGACTCTGACCCATGTGTCAACAAAATTGAAAAATGTCTTTGGGGTCACTCACATGTGGCTGGAAAACTATGAATTTTTAATTTAGAAACACCAGAGTTTCTGGTTAGAATAAAAATTGAAAGATACCTGATGCTATTTTAATATACCCAGTGTTATTATTTCTTGTCCCAAGGGATACTGTTCCTTTTGAAAACCAATTTTTAGAAGTCAGTTTTTTCAATATTTTGTATGTCTTTAAACCTAGGTACACTGTCAGTTACATTTTATCTACATTTCAAGAGAGGTGAGGCTTTTTTATTAACAGTGCTAAAATCTGGCATGCTAAAATGGAATCTAAAATGCTTCAAAATAAAATGTTTTACAGTAAGAAAGGATATCATGAGATCATTGGGTAAATTACCTAAAATGTTTTTGTTTCTTCCTGTTTGTAAGATATGTTTAGCTGCTGCTGCTTTGGGGATGAAGAAAACCCTTAATTAGCATTCCTGTAACTTCTATTTTTTTTTTTTTTTTTGTCAGTCCTAGTTATAACTAGTTAAGTCATTATAGAAAAACAACTTAATAAACAAACCTAAGTAATTGTTTTGAATAGTGTTTATTTTTTAATCTTCTTATAAATGTATATTTGATCATCTTTACCTTCATGTGCTCACCATTAATTACTAGAAATAGTTTGTTGTTGTTGCTTAGTTATCATGTTCGACTCTTTGTGACCCCATGCACTGTAGCCAGCCAGGCTCCTCTGTCCATGGGGTTTCCCAGGCAAAAATACTGGAGTGGGTTGCCATTTCCTTTTCCAGGGGATCTTCCTAACCCAGGGATCAAACCTGTATCTACTGCATTGGCAGGCAGATTCTTTACCACTGAGCTTCCAAGGAAGCCTGGAAACAGTATTATAAAGCTCTCGAAGCTGGAAAAGGCGAAGAAACAGGTGTTTCCTTGAGCCTCCAGACAGAGAAGTTTCCTGCTAACACCTTGATGTTGGCCACATGAAATCGACTTCAAACTTTGACCTGCAGAACTATAGGACAGTGAGTGTGTGTTGTTTTAAGCCAAAACAAAATAAAAATCCCACTTACTGTACTTGCAAAAAAAAAAATACAGGCCAATGAACAGATGTTCCCATTACAATTAATGTTTGGGTATGATTTTATAGTGGGATGACTATGCTTTGACTAAAAATACAGTTATCTACTTTAAATCATACTTTTTGAGATTAATAAGGTTTTAAAATATTTTAAATAATTAAAAGGTTTGTTAAGTGGGGAAAATATTTATTTGATCTTATTGTTCCATGGCTAAAGAGAAGGTTTAAAATGACTGACATCTACTGCACAGCACGGGGAACTCTGCTCATTGCTACGTGGCAGCCTGGATGGGAGGAAAGTTTGAGGGGAGAATGGATAAATGTACATGTATGGCTGAGTCCCTCTGCTGTCCACCTGAAACCATCACAACATTGTTAATAGGCTGTCCTTCAACATAAAATAAAAGTTTAATTTAAAAAAGACTGACATGGCATCAAGGAACATATTTAAAATTAAAGTTTAAGTGTCAATATGTTAAATAAATATTCCCATTTATCTAAGTACAAAATGTAAATTGAAAAATAATTAGAAGAGAAACAATTGTCCTTTACCCCATCAGCTTTTGTACAGTTATTTATCTAGTACAATGTTTATCAGACTCATCTAATCATAAGAATTTCCTGGGTCCCTTGTTAAAATATGATTCCCAGAAGTAACTGAGCACATCCTGACATACTTTTAGGAAATGTTGATTTACTTTTTGCATTAGAGGTGGATGCCTCAAAACTTTACATGTGGATGATATTCATAAGATTTATGAATCTTATTAAAATGCAAATTTAGATACATTTATCACAAGATCCCAAAAGATACAAACAGCGCTATTCTGTAGACCATACATTGAGTCAGCAAAGCATTCTAAACGCATACAAACCCCCACTACGGTGTATCCTCGGTAGCAGGGCCTCAGCAAATGTTTGCTGCTCAATCAGAATCTACCTAGAGCCATTGAAAATAATGAAATAATGTCATTTTCAGCAACATGGATGGACCTGGAGATTATTATACTAGAGAAGTTAGAGAAAGATGAATATATAATGTTGCTTATAGTATAACCTAAAAAAACAATGATACAAATGAACTTATTTACAAAAGAGAAACAGACTCACAGACTTAGAAAGCAAACTTAACCGGTTACCAAAGGGGAATGTTGGGAGATAGGGCTACATTGGGAGTTTGGGATTGACATGTACACATGTACATGTTCCATTATATTTAAAATAGATAACCAGAAAGGATCTGCTGTGTAGCACAGGAAACTCTGTGCAGTAGTCTATAATAACCTAAATGGGAATAGAATTTGAAAAAGAATAGATACCTGTATATGTATAACTAAATCCCTTTGCTGAACCTGAAATGAAGACAACATTATTAATCAATGATACCCCAATATAAAATAAAAATTAAAAAAAACTAGCTAGATGCATCCATATAAATCATCTCCTTTTCTTTTCTTCTTTGTTCTCCCTGTCTTAACTTAATCCTTTACAAGAAGCTATTTTATCTTATCCTGGTAAATTGAACACTTATGTTTGTTCTGTGGGAGTTGTGCCCTTTCTGTGAAGTAGCTGGCTAATGGTCTGAGTCATACTTTTGACAGTATTTACTTCAATTTTTTAATTTATTAGCTACTTCAATCATAATCATAAATTACCTTTTAGGAGGGCTTCTTTCCTTTACCATTACCTCGAACCAAAAACTCAATTTTCTGAACACCTGTAAGAGAAGTAGAAAGTGTCGACTAACCTTTTATTTTTAAAAAGCACCAAAAAAGAGGAAATGGATGTGATTATTTTTTCTTGAAAAGGAAATTTAGTCATCTAATACAGTCATTTAGAAAAGTACCATTCCAGAATCTGTACTTGATTTTCTGTTAAATTGGTCTAAATCTATCCAATTATTTTTTTTTTAAGCCTATAAATGTTACCACAGAGAGTGTGAAGCCATTACTGTCCATTAGTTTCTTCAAAAACAAGCTCAAAAGCTAATTCCACCAAGATGGTGTGGACTCTAACAGCCATTTTGAGCCTGAGAAGCTCTAATAAGACAATGGTGGTGAGCTGGCATAGCTCAGATGGAGAGGCCAAGAAAGAACTGAGACGGGATACCAACTCAGCTGCCATGCCCACTTCACAGGAAAACACTCAGATTTTGAAAAATCCTTAAATAATCTAAATTGCCTTCCTTGCTGACCCATCTGGCTGCCCAAAGGCAAAATTCCCTAAATGGCCTCTTTGCAGTCTCCCAGATAATTATCAGCTTGCTCAGGAAAAGGTAAGAGAAATTTGCTATTTGAAATCGTCCCCAGCATTTTCTTCTTCTTTCTTGCAACTTCCTCTTCTATAAGCCAGGGTTTTTATTAGATGAAACAAATGTTTGATACAATCTGTAGTTATGTCCAACTCTTTGTTACCCCATGGACTGCAGCATGCTAGGCTGTCCTGTCTTTCACTATTTCCCTGAGTTTGCTCAGATTCATGTCCACTGAGTCAGTGATGCTATCTAACCATCTCATCCTCTGCCACTCCTTTTTCCTTTGGCCCTTCTTCAGTCTTTTCCAGCATTGGGATCTTTTCCAATGAGTCATCTTTTTGCATCAGGTGGCCAAAGTACTGGAACTTCAGCATCAGTCCTTCCAATGAATATTCAGGGTCGATTTCCTTTAGGATTGACTGGTTTTATTTCCTTGCAGTCCAAGGGACTCTCAGCACCACAATTCAAAGGCATCAGTTCTTTGGTGCTCAGCCTTTTATAAAGAAGTCCAGCTCTCACATCCATACGTGACTAGATGCACCTTTGTTGGCTAAGTGATGTCTCTGCTTTTAATATACTGTCTCGGATTGTCATAGCTTTCCTTCCAAGGAGCAAGTGTCTTTTAATTTCATGGCTGCAGTCATCGTCTGCAGTGATTTTGGAGCCCAAGAAAATAAAATCTGTCACTGATTCAACTTTCCCCCCTTCTATTTGCAATGAAGTGATGGGACTGGTTGCCAAGATCTTAGTTTTTTTAATGTTGTGTTTTAAGCCAGCTTTTTTATTCTACTGATTCTATAAGGAAAATAATGTGCAAAGAATTAACTATATGTCTTTCTATTACTCTTTGAAAAAAGAAATAGTGTTCAGTTTGAAGAAGTATCTAAATATAATTATGATAGCCAACCTCAATTATTAAAAGGTTGTCATGAAGAAGATAGCAGAAGTTTTGTTTTTGCTTCAGAAAAACAAATCAATAAGTGTGACTTACCTGATAAAGAGCTTTATGATAATCAGAATCTCAATACCATCTCATTTAAGTCCAAGGATTGTATAACTTAGACATGGGACTAATAGCATTTATTATGTATTTTAATCTCTAATTTACTTTTCTGTAAGTTCCATCTGTAAGCAGTGGACCACTTGAGGCCAGGGACTATTTGTCATCCATCACTGTATTTCCTGCCTCTCTACAGTACGGATGTACAGTACACCTGTACAGTATTGAGCTCATATTCCCTGAACCCATTTTACTAAAAGGCACAGACTCAAGATTTTGGAAGCGTTTCCATGGCACTGTGAATGAATGGATGAGTCATGAGTCTCAAGCATCCTTAACATTTCCCACTTGCCATGATTAATGATCAGGCTAAATCTTAGCTCCTCTCTGTTAATCCAATTTCCTGGGCTCTTTATTGGCAGCCCTATGTTAGCAGTTTCTTTATATTCTGGCATAGTTTTACCACTTTCTCTTTTCTTGGCAAATTGACTTGCTCATCTCTGCGACTAAGTGGAATTGGGCAGTATTTTCTCTAATTTGTAAACAGTAACACAAGTTCTCTGACGTTTTTTTCATTACCCTTATAAATTTGCGCTTATGCCTGTGGTTGGCCAGAGAAAACCAATAGTAATATAAAATCAGTATACCATATGAGAAGTGGACAAGTGACTGGTATATAAATTTTATATTAAGTTTCTATCTAAACACTTATACAGATTGCATATAGTTGCAAGATTCTCTATTGCTTATTTACTCTAGACCTATCTGTGTCTTCCTAAGAGCCATAGGACTCTAGACTCAAGTACTTTATGAAACAATCTGGACAAATTTATGGGAATGGTCAGGTCCTTTATTCCTACACAGTCCACCTATATGCAAAGGGACCCAGTATAATGTTGGGAATTTTAATTAACAATACTTGTGAAAATATAAGTATCAAGAGAAAAATGAGTGAATTCTATTCATATTGCTTATATGTTTTTAAATAACTCTAAATATAATAGGGGATCTTTAATTCATATCTTCAAAAGAATATGTTGACAATGACCGAGCCCAATTTGCTGTAATGCTGGATGCTTTGAACTGTAAATACCACAAACACCTAAACCTCATGACTCAGTGTGTTCCACTATCCAGCAGCATTCGAATTGTCTGGAAGCTTGTTAAAACTGTTGAAACCAGGGCCTGCCCAGACTGACTAAATCAGAATCTAATTCTTAACAAGGCCCCCAGGAGATTTGTATGTACATTATGTTTGAGAAGATACTTTAATGAGTACATAGTAAGTATTGATCACACTCCAATTCCTTCTCCGAAAGGAGCTGATGTAGTCTTAACCAGAGGGATATAAAGAATATAATTGAAGGACGGGAACACTGGCCTGTTTGAAATTCTCTTTTGTGTCTGTGTTGCCTCCAAAGTGAACTCTGAACTGGGATTCTTTGGTGCCTTTAACACTAGGATTTCGTCTTTCCTTAAGCATATTCTCAAATCATAGCTTATGTGGACTGAGTTCACACCTGATAATTCTCAACAAGGTGGAAATATATTCTGTGTAGTAGTGAGTCATTCAGTCGTGTCCAGCTCTTTGGGAACCCATGGACTGTAGCCCACCAGTCTCCTCTGTCTATGGAATTCTCCAGGCAAGAATACTGAAGTGGGAAGCCATTCCTTTCTCCAGGGGATCTTCCTAGATCTTCTGCATTGCAGGCAGATTCTTTACCATCTGAGCCATCAGGGAAGCCCAAAAGGGAATGTACTCTAGAGCAATGCAATTCAAACTGAGGTCAGAAGACTGGTTTGCCCATCTGTGAATTCTTTCTTACTAGTCTTCAGCCAGATTATTACCTTGGTAGAATATGCAGGATGACATCAGAAACTTGTGCAGAATATGAATTGCCTACATCACTAGAAAGTGAAGTGAAAGTGAAAGGCACTCAGTTGTATCCAACTCTTTGTGACCTCATGGACTATGCAGTCCATGGTATTCTCCAGGCCAGAATACTGGAGTGGGTAGCCTTTCCCTCTCCAGGGGATCTTCCCAACTCAGGGATTGAACCCAGGCCTCCAGCATTGCAGGCATATTCTTAACCAGCTGAGCTGCAAGGGAAGTCTCTGAATTTCTGCTACTATTTTTTTTATTAGCAAGAGTTTTTCAATGAGGGCAGCATTGTGTTGATTTCCATTTGAGTATGAGTACATGGACTTTGTCATGAAGCACAGGCAAAGAGATTAAATGAAGACTTTTTCTGTATTCACTGCAATGTAAACATGCTTAATCACTCCAAGCTCTTCATACCATAGGAACTCCTGGTGGCTCAGCTGGTAAAGAACCTGTTTGCCAATGCAGGAGACACAAGAGATGTGAGTTCGAAACCTGAGTCAGGGAGATCCCCTGGAGAAGGAAATGGCTACACTCCATGGGGTCAGGTAGCAAAGAGTCAAATGTGAGTGAGCACACACATGCTTCATAGTATAGCACAAATTACTGGTATAGAATAATTTGTCCATAAATACCATCATTTTCATTGTATTCATTACTGGGTTTCTGGACGCTCGCACAGAGATGGACTTAAATAAATGTCTATAGAACAAATAAACCACCTAGTTCAATTCCTGCTATAGTTGTTTTCTTCTCTTCTGGCTTGGATTATGAGCTTCTTGAGGTATAGATATAGTTGGTCCTCTTTAAAGGGCTGTCAGCAGACATGACTGTAGGAACCAATCACATTCTACATGTACATACACACACATATACACACACAAAATATTGTAATAAAAGTAGAAAATGTTGATGCTTTTGAAAGCTTTAGGAGTCATGCATATATATCTTTGTTATACTTATGGTCTTCCTTTGAACTGATTTATTTTCCTGTATTTCCTTCTGGGCTCTGAGTCTCTAGCTTGCTGGCTAGAATATGGCAGGAGGTCAATAAAGGTGTTTTGAAAAAAATAAAAAGAGGGGGAGAAACAAAGGAGAGGGTGGAAAGAAGGAAGGAGAGAGGTTCATGTAAAGTAAGATAGTTGACATTAAAAGATATAATATAGGGAATTCCCTGGTGGTCCAGTCATTAGTACTCATTCTTTCATTTCTCAGGGCGTGGGTTCAATCCCTGGTCAGGGAACTTAAGATCCTACAAGCTACATGAGCTGGCCAAAATAAAGAAAAGATAAAATATAGTACAAGTAGTGCCTGATTGGCAGTAAGGACCAAAAGCCAGAGTTCTAGAGAGATGACTCAGAAATCTGTAAATAGCAAAGTCTAATTTGTGGGGAGATTGTTATTTCATTGCCTGGACAAGGTAGGAATGAAGACAGAGAAATAAAAGGGCATGTGATTTTCCTATCACCATGGTATCAGAGTGTTTTCCTTGGAGTCTATATCTCTACCCTATTCCCAATAATATATGATATTATTTATCTTTTCTGAAACCACTTCAGTATTCTTGCCTTGGAACCCCATGAACAGTTTGAAAAGGCAAAAAGATATGACACTGAAAGATGAACTCCCCAGGTCAGTAGATGTACAATATGCTACTGGAGAATAGTGGAGAAATAACTCCAGAAAGAATGAAGAGATGGAGTCAAAGTGAAAACAACGCCCAGGTGTAGACGTGATGGGTGATGGAAGTAAAGTGCAATGCTGTAGAGAACAATATTGCATAGGAACCTGGAACGTTAGGTTTACGAATCAAGGTAAATTGGAAGTGACCAAACAGGAGTTGGCAAGAATGAACATCAAGATTTCAGGAATCAGTGAACTAAAATGGACTGGAAGGGGGGAATTTAACTCAGATAACCATTATATCTACTACTGTGGGCAAGAATCCCTTAGAAGAAATCGAGAAGCCATCATAGTCAACAAAGGAGTCCAAACTGCAGTACTTGGGTACAATCTCAAAAATGACAGAATGATCTCTGTTTATTTCCAAAGCAAACCATTCAATACCACTGTAATCCAAGTCTATGCCCCAACCACTAATGCCAAAGAAGCTGAAGTTGAACAGTTCTATGAGGACCTACAAGACCTTCTAGAATTAACACCCCAAAAAGATGTACTTTTCATCACTGGGGACTGGAATGCAAAAGTAGGAAGTCAAGAGATACCTGGAGTAATTAGCAAATTTCACCTTGGAGTAGAAAATGAAATAGGCAAATGAAGCAGGGCAAAGACTAACGGTTTTGCCAAGAGAACGCACAGGTCATAGCAAACACCCTCTTCCAACAACACAAGAGATGACTCTACATATTGGTGTCACCAGATAGTCAATACTGAAATCAGATTGATTATATTCTTTGCAGCCAAAGATGGAGAAGCTCTATACAGTCAGCAAAAACAAGACAAGGAGCTGACTATGGCTCAGATCATGAACTCCTTTTTGCCAAATTCAGACAAATTGAAGAGAGTAGGGAAAGCTACTAGACCATTCAGGTATGACCTAAATCAAATCCCTTACAATTATACAGTGGAAGTGAAAAATAGATTCAAGGGATTAGATCTGATAGAGTGCCTGAAGAACTATGGGCAAGGGTTTGTGACACTGTACAGGAGGCAGGGATCAAGACCATCCCCGAGAGAAAGAAATGCAAAAAGGGAAAATGGTTGTCTGATAAGGCCTTACAAATAGCTGAGAAAAGAAGAAAAGGTAAAGGCAAAGGAGAAAAGGAAAGATATACCATTCTGAATGCAGAGTTCCAAAGAAGAGCAAGGAGACTTCCTCACTAATCAGTGCAAAGAAATAGAGGAAAGCAATAGAATGGGAAAGACTAGAGATCTCTTCAAGAAAATTAGCCATACCAAGGGAACATTTTGTGCAAAGATGGGCACAATAAAGGACAGAAACAGCCCTAACAGAAGCAGAAGATATTAGGAAGAGGTGGCAGGAATACACAGAATTATACAAAAAATTTTTTAATGACCAGCTAACTGCAGTGGTGTGATCACTCACCTAGAGCCAGACATCCTGAAGTGTGAAGTCAAGTGGGCCTTAGGAAGCATCACCACAAACAAAGCTAGTGGAGGTGATGCAATTCCAGCTGAGCCATTTCAGATCCTGAAAGATGATGTTGTTAAAGTGCCACACTCAATATGCCAGCAAATTTGTAAAACTCAGCAGTGGCCACAGGACTAGAAAAGGTCAGTTTTCATTCCAATCCCAAAGAAAAGCAATGCCAAAGAATGTTCAAACTACCACACAATTGCACTCATCTCACACGCTAGTAAAGTAATGCTCAAAATTCTCCAGGCCAGGCTTCAACAGTACATGAACCATGAACTTCCAGATGTTCAAGCTGGATTTAGAAAAGACAGAGGAACCAGAGATCAAATTGCCAACATCTGTTGGATCATCGAAAAAGCAAGAGAGTTCCAGAGAAACATCTACTTCTGCTTTATTGACTACGTCAAAGCCTTTAACTGTGTGGACCACAACAGACTGTGGAAAATTCTTCAAGAGATGGGAATACCAGACCACTATACCTGCCTCCAGAGAAATCTGTATGCAGGTCAAGAGGCAACAGTTAGAACTGAACATGAAACAGCGGACTGGTTCCAAGTTGGGAAAGGAGTACATCAAGTCTGTATATTGTCACCCTGCTTATTTAACTTCTATGCAGAGTACATCATGAGAAATGCTGGGCTGGAGGAAGCACAAGCTGGAATCAAGATTGCCAGAAGAAATATCAATAACCTCAGATATGCAGATGACACCACTCTTACGGCAGAAAGTGAAGAGGAACTGAGGAGCCTCTTGATGAAAGTGAAAGAGGAAAGTGAAAAAGTTGGCTTAAACCTCAACATTAAAAAACTAACATAATGGCATCCGGTCCCATCACTTCATGGCAAATTAATGGGGAAAAAATGCAAACAGTGACAGACTTTATTTTCTTGGGCTCCAAAATCACTGCAGATGGTGACTACAGCCATGAAATTAAAAGACGCTTGCTCCTTGGAAGAAAAGCTATGACCAACCTAAACAGCATAGTAAAAGCAGAGACATTACTTTGCCAACAAAGGTCCATCTAGTCAAAGCTATGGCTTTTCCAGTAGTCGTGTATGGATGTGAGAGTTGGACCATAAAGAAAGCTGAGCACTGAAGAATTTATGCTTTTGAACTGTGGTGTTGGAGAAGATTCTTGAGAGTCCCTTGGATTGCTAGGAGATCCAACCAGTCCATCCTAAAGGAAATCAGTCCTGAATATTCCTTGGAAGGACTGATGCTGAAGCTGAAGCTCCAATACTTTGGCCACCTGATGCGAAGAGCTGACTCATTGGAAAAGATCCTGACGCTCGGGAAGACTGAAGGCAGGAGGAGAAGGGGAAGACAGAAGATGAGATGTTTGGATGGAATCACCGACTCAATGGGCATGAGTTTGAGCAAGCTCCGGTAGTTGGTGTTGGACCAGGAAGCCTGGGGTACTGCAGTTCATGGGGTTGCAAAGAGTCGGACACAACTGAGCTGAACTGAACTGAACTGAACTGAACTGATCGTTACTGAAGGACTACTTTGTTTAAACCATGTGACATCTAGTGTGAAACAAAAGAATGTACAAAGCTCAATTATGAGTTTGCCTAGGGTCTGATTCTAGTTTGACCTTAACTAGCTCTGTGACTTTGAGTAAGTCACTCTGTATTTCAGTTCTTCATTTTCAAAGTGAGACAGTGTTAGCACCAACTTCCTTGTATTGTTGAGAATATATAACATTCTTAAGACCACATCTGATTCATGAATTTTTAAAAAAATGTATGTATTAATATTAAAATCTAGTTATAAGAGAACAAAGAAATAAATGTGAAGTTTTTACTTAAATAAGAAAAGAAAGAATGATTCCCTCTCAGATGCTTCTTTTGCCACAGAGTTGCTTAAGCAAAGCCTTGCAGCAATTCTAGAATAACTTCCCCCAGGGAGTGGAATTTGAATATTGCTTCACTGGGGATTATGTAGCCACTACATAAATATGAAGGTGATGACTTGGTACAAAGATGGCTTTCTAATGGGAGAAACAGCAATAAATAGCTTGAAAGAGAATTATAATAGGCATGTTATCTAAAATTGAGTGCCTGATGTGTGCCAAATATTTCATATATTGGTTCAAACCAAATAATATTGACAGTAGTTGATATTTTTAAACTGAGAAATTGCTACAGAATAAGAATCAGCCTAATTGAATTGTTTTCACTCCTCCAAATAGAATTTTTATTTTTCAGGAATGACATTGGAGCTCAGACAAGTTAGGTGACTTGCCTAAACCACACAACTACAAAGACAGCATGGGGAAGTGGGTCCAAGTTTCGAGGTTCATCTCAATAGTGACTAATTCCAACATTCTTCACATATTTCCTGGCCATGTAAAGAGTACAAGCCACAATGCATGTTTGCTATATAAACGAGAGACTGGGCAATAAGACAGTAAATATTTACAAGAGGGTATTTAGTGATTATTAAAGATAGCACAAAGCATGTTGATGTTTTAGCAGAAAATATGGATTAAAGATGCAAGTCCAATGTCATGTAAAACCAAAGAACATTTCTCCTCTGGGTAATAATGAGGTAAGTACTATCTGTCAATTCCTGTGTATTAACATTGTACATCCTTTCTCCCTAAATTCTAAAAAGTTATGGTCATATTGATATGTAAAGGGAATTTCTTATTTGTTGGCTTCACTTTTTAAAGGGAAAGTAAGGAAGAGAAAATATTATGTATTCAGGGAGAGAATGATTTTAGAGAAAGTGAAGAAAGGACTGAATGAAGGCAGGATCATGGTGGAAAGTACCCCTCCCCCAGCCCCTGGGAGGGAGAGGTACTGAGCTCCCTGTCCTCCTTCTCACTAACTGGTGAAAATACCTTACCTGGGCCTCCGATTCCTCTTCTATAAAGTAAGGTGGCTGAATCATTTTCACCTCTGTGTGTATGCTCGGGACTGGGACTGCTGAAACACGTGGTATCTCTATTTTTAGTTTCTTAAGGCACCTCCATGCTGCCCTCCACAGTGGCTGTACCGATTTATATACCCACCAACAGTGTAGGAGGGCTCCCTTTTTTCCACATCCTCTCCAGCATTTATTGTTTGTAGAGGTTTTCATGATGGCTAGTCTGGCTGGTGTGAGGTGATATCTCATTGTAGTTCTGATTTGCATTTCTCTCATCATTAGCAGCTTGAGTATCTTTTCATATGCTTCTTGATCATCTGCATGTCATCTTTGGAGAAATATCTATTTAGGTCTTCTGCCCATTTTTTGATTGGGTTGTTTGTTTTTATGTTATTGAGCTGCAGGAGCTGTTTGTAAGTTTTGGGGACCTTGTCAGTTGCATCATTGGCAAATATTTTCTCCCATTCTGTAGGTTGTGTTTTCATTTTGTTTATGGTTTCCTTTACTGTGCAAAAGCTTTTGATTTTAATTAAGCCCCATTTGTTTACATGGATCTCTATAGGACAGGGAAGACTGCTCAATATCCTGTAATAACCTAAATGGGAAAGAGTTTGAAGAAGAATAGATACATCTATATGTATAAATGAATCATTTTGGTGTACACCTGAAACGTACACAACACTGTTCATCAACTATGCTTCAATAAAAGATAAATATAGTAAGTAAGGTGGCTGAGCTATATGCTTTTCAAGGTTTTTTAGGGTTTTTATAATTTATTGATCTTGTAAAATTAGACAGTTATCTTTCAAATGTATGCTTTGCAGAATGCTGTGCTAGTTGCTTATCATGTCCAGCTCTTTGTGACCCCGTGGACTGTAGCCCGCCAGGCTCCTCTGTCCATGGGGATTCTCCAGGCAAGAATACTGGAGTGGGTTGCATTCCCTTCTCCATTGCAGAATGCTAAGGTGTAAGAATATATTGGTAAAACATGAATTAGTCTGTGATTGGAAACAGTCTATTTAATTACAGTTTATTTCTTGCAGGAATATAAACTGAGGTGGGTTGCAGTTAAACCAATATTAGACCAAAGTGTGAAATAATTAGTTCAGTGCGCTTAAATATTTTTGAATAATCAGGAATCTGACTATTCTATCCATAAACTCAATTTTACTATCTACTTCAGCCTGAAGTTAAAAGCAAGCATTTTGATTCATTCAGATCTATCACATAATTTGGGGGACATAGAAGGGTTTTTTGTGTTTTTTTTGCTTTTTTACATTTATGCATTGGCAACTCAGGTTTATGTGGTTTTAAGAGTTGCTTCTTGGCTTTCAATATCATGCCGATAAGGCAAGAAATAGGACAATCAGAGGTTCCCTCGAATACATTGCTTCTGGCTGTCAATACCCTAATTGCTCCTCTCACCCATTTAGATGACTCACACTTGATGCCATGAATCCTGATGATAAGAGATGATGCTAGAAGTAACTTACTGTAGTTCCACCCCATCTCTCTGCTTTTACCTTTCCTCCAGCTGAGAATTTAAGTCCACAAGTTGGAGAAGAGTCTGGTCATCAAAAGGGAATTCATTAGCCTTTTAAAGTATGACAGGCTAATTGCCCAGGCAACCTACAAGGAAAAGCACTTCTGACTTGCAGGACAGCACTTCCAGTCATCACCAATTTTCTAGCACTTTAAGTTGTAACTGAATAGCCTCAAATAAATATTGTAAGAAAATGAAAGGTAGCATATGTATTACCTTTTCAATGAAATATATTCTTATTTATTTGCACAGAACACATTCTATTTTAAATTTTGTACTTATGGAACATCAAAATTAACACATTTGACAAGTTCTTTTTTTCTGTAGAGGCTTTCTCCACTAGAGCATGAAGATGGGAATTTTAAAATGGCATTGATTGATGCTTAAATTTTCCTTTAACATTTGAAAATGTTACACAATTATGTTTTTAAGTAACAGTGGGCTTATTACTGTGGAATCAACTTGTAATTATCCACAAAAATAGAAGTATTTTAAAATAAATATTATTCATTCATCATTTACAAAGATTAAGTCTCTAATATAAAAATAAACAACTAAAGAAATAAAGAAATGATTGCCTGGTGCTTAGGATGATTGTAATCTTTTAGAGACAGGCACACAAAATGAGAAAACAAGTCAAGAGATGGTGATGAACCCATAGTTAATATACAGACCAAAAAATAAGTGCATGAAAGAGGGGACTTTTATCCCTTTTGAGATGCTAAGGAAGATCTCCCAGAAGAGAAAACATCTAAAGGATGCACAGAATAGTCCCAGGATGAAGAAACGAAGCAGGTCATTTCAGATAGAGGAAATATCAACAGCTGTTCATGAGGTGTGTGAAATATTCAGGGAATGGTTGTAAGGCCAAGGCAGTTCAGGAGCAGAGGTGAGGGTGAGCTGGGGCCCCACTGTGCAGGCCATTTGGTGTGGATGATTGTCACTCAGTAGGGAACTAGGTCCCATCTGGGAGGCTAGATAGAGGTCCCTCTTCTCCCTCAAACATCAAGTCATTCCTTCCTACAGCTGTGGTTATTTCAAAACTCTTCATATTTTCCCAGTTACTAGAAATTACAGTAAGATTGAGGACTTCCCCGGTGGCTTAGTGGTAAGGAGTCTGCCTGTAATGCAGGAGACAAGGGTAGACAAGGAGGCATGCATTCCATCCCTGGGTCAGGAAGATTCACTAGAGGAGGAAATGGCAACCCACTCCAGTATTCTTGCCTGGAAAATCCCATGGACTGAGGAGCTGGCAGGCTACAATCCATGGGGTCATAAAGAGTCGGACAGGACTGAGCACACATGGACAGTTAAGATTGAGCCTCTTGGCTTTCATCATTCTTTGATTTATATTTTTCCCCTGTTTTTCTCACTAGCTATAGTTTTCTTTGTGACTTGCTTTTACAAATAATAATGGTTTCCATTTGTCATTTTTATACATTCTTATGCTTCTACAATATTTTGCTTGTTTTGTTATCTTGTGTATGATTTTATTCCCACACGCAAGCTTTATTTTTAGTTTAGTTAACAAACACTTGTGTGCATGGGTGCATGCATGTGTGTGCTCAGTTGTGTCCGACTGTTTGTGACCCCATGGACTGCAGCATACCAGGCTTCCCTGTCTATCACCAACTCCTAGAGCTTACTCAAACTCATGTCCATTGAGTTGGCGATGTCATCCAACCATCTCATCCTCTGTCCTCCCCTTCTCCTCCTGCCTCCAATCTTTCCCAGCATCAGAGTCTTTTCTAATGAGTTGACTCTTTGCATTGGGTGTACTATAGGCTCAAGGAAGTATTGTAGAACAGGAGAATATAGCCAATATTTTGTAATAACTATAAGTGGAAAGTAACCTTTAAGAATTAAAATAAAAATGACAAAGAAAAAGAAATAGAAATCATCTGAAGAGTTTGAGGCAGAGAACAACATGACCAGTTTTATATATTGAAAAGATTATCTAAGTACAGTGTATAAGAAAACTGAAAGGGTATAAGAAGAACATACCCTAGAAATCCAGGCAAAATTAATGAGGGAATGTGGGCAGAATTAAGAAATTAAAAAGGATGGGGCTTGGCAAGTTAAAGAAGACAAGAGAGTGTGAGGCTAAGAGATGAGTTGGAGGTGATTCCCTCATTTTCAGATTGTGCAAAGGATGGATGGTGGACCATCTTCAGAAACAGGGGAATACCTAATAAAGTTTAGGTTTAGGAGCAAGGTTTAGTTTGTTTTAAGAATCCTGAGTTTGAAGTGTCTTCCAGACATTTAAATAGGTATTTCAAGGAGATAGCTAAATATACAGGTCTAGAGCACAGAGGAAATACCAAGGCTGGAGAAACAGATTTGAGAGTTTTCAGCACAGATGGTTGGTAACTAAACCACAACCCTGGATGAGATCACCAACAAAGATAGTAGAGGGAAGAAAAAATAAAAATCTAGATTATGGGGGAATTCCTTTGCAGTTCAGTGGTTAGAACTCTATGCTTTCACTGCCAAGGACCTGGGTTCAATCCTGCAGGTCACAAGGAATGGCCAAAATAAAAAGAATGTAGAACATGAATATAAAAAACATGCAGAAGGAAGATGGTAGCAGCAGGCAAAGGAGATTGAGGAGGGGCTGGGCAGGAAGAGGTTACATGAGGAGTTTGTGGTGAAACAAGCCCAGAGGGAGCATCTCTATAGAGAGGTCAAAGAAGATGAGGAGAGAAAATGAAATTTCAGACTATAAAAGGGGCCTGAAATGTTACTGTCAGGACAAGGTATGACCAATACCTCTTCAAGTCTGTAATGTGTATGTCATGCGTTAATGTCTGAACCACTCTGAAGTCAGATTCTCAAATGATCCTACCAAAGATTTAGCTTTGTTGAAACAGTGTTTTCATAAAATACTTAGAAATAGTAAAGTCGGTTTCAACACCAATATTTTGATGTTAACCTCTATTAAAAATTGTTTATTCATTTGAAAGTAAAAGTGTTAGTTGCTCAGTCGTGTCCAACTGTTTGAGAGCCTGTGGACTGTAACCTGCCAGGTTCCTCTCTCCATGGAATTCTCCAGGCAAGAATACTGGAGTGGGTTGCTGTTTCCTACCCCAAGGAATCTTTCCATCCCAGGGATCAAACCCAGGTCTCCCACATTGCAGGCAGATTATCATCTGAGCCAACTTCCAGTAACTCAAAGAACAAGATGATTGATTACTATTTTCAGTCCTAGGATGAAATGCCCTGAGTACTTGGCGCAGGAGTTCATAATTGGTCCTTGATTAAAGAAACAGGAAAAAAAAAAAAAAAGAGTAGCTATTTCCCTCAGAGACACCGCTGAATATCACAGTGTGAGAAGGCAATGGCACTCCACTCCAGTACTCTTGCCTGGAAAATCCCATGGACAGAGGAGCCTGATAGGCTGCAGTCCATGGGGTCAGGAAGAGTCGGGTGCGACTGAGCGACTTCACTTTCACTTTTCAGTTTCATGCATTGGAGAAGGAAATGGCAACCCCCTCCAGTGTTCTTGCTTGGAGAATCCCAGGGACAGAGGAACCTAGTGGGCTGCCGTCTATGGGGTCACACAGAATCGGACACAACTGAAGTGACTTAGCAGCAGCAGCAGCAGCAGCAGACTCAGAAAGGGCTTCCCTGGTGGCTCAGAGGGTGAAGAATCTGTGTGCTGTGCGGGAGTCCCAGGTTCGAAGCCTGGGTCTGGAAGATTCGCTGGAGAAGGGAATGGCAACCCACTCCAGTATTCTTGCCTGGAAAATTCCATGGACAGAGGAACCCGGTGTGGTACAGTCCATAGAGTTGCAAAGAGTCAGAGACGACTGAGTGACTAACATTTTAACATTCTTTCAGACTCTAAAAATGAGAATTGTAGCCAAACGAGGCTTTCTTTAGTGTCCAGATGAATGGAGTTGGGTTTGAGAAAGCAGATGGACTGGCATCCCTCCTCCTCTCAGATGGGATTTATTCATTACTTCATTCACATTGAAAGAATCTGCTTTCAAAAATTGTACCTACTGGAAAGCTATATCACTTAATCATTTCTCTCCCCCAAATATCATGAAGTGTTTCTTTTTTCTCTCGCTTCAGTTCTTCAAAATTTTTACAATAAAGTGCCATGTTCAATTATCTCTTTTTGTAATTAAAATATTTTAGTGGATGAGCAAACTAATTGCCAAACTGCACAAGACCTATGGTTATTTTAAGAGGCAATTATCATTTTAATGGCTCTAATCATCCTTATAGTTCAATGAAATAAGTTTTTTGTGGATGCAGCTATAAAAGCAAATGAAAAAAACTCAGGTACTTTTCAAAGGGATTATTTGCTCTTGCATTTGGCTTTTTAGTTTAGAAAAAAATTAATATTAGAAAAACTTTGCATGAGGTTTTGAAGTTATAACCAAAGGACTGTATATTATTTCAAAACCTATTTACTAATGTTTAATCATTTCCACTACTGTATAGCACAGGGAATTATATTCAATATCTTGTAATAATTCACAAGGGAATATAAGCTGAAAAAACTGAATCTCTGCACTGTACAGCTGAAACTTACATAATATTATAAATCAACGATACTTCAAATTTGTTTTAGATCTGCATTCTCAACCTAGAGGAGCATGATAAGTTTCACTTCATAACTATGCTGCATATTATCACATGGCAGTCTTAGCTAATATTCCCTGACCACTCAAGCACCTTTAATTTGTTTAAATTAATGTGCATTGTGATTTTCAGTTCAGCAGTTTATTTTTTCTTTTTGGGGGACAAAATGTTATCCTGTGTCTTATCCAAAGCTCTCTGTGCATTTGCTAATAAATACTTGATCTCTGGGTCACCATGTAGCCACTGAATTTCCTTTCTGTGCCTGTATCATGGGTCCTTTTTACCCAACATGCACAAAAATTGCACATTTAAAAGGGAGTCATCCTGTAAAATGTCCCTGGCAGAATTATTTCCATTATTATTATTACAAATTGTATTAAATCTTGGCACAACTGCAGGAGACGTTTTATCATTTTTTAAAATTTTTATTGGAGTATAGTTACTTTACAGTGTTGTTAATTTTTACTGCTCAACAAAGTGAATCAACTGTACATTTACATAGACCCCTCTTTTTTGGATTTCCTTCTCATTAGGTCACCACAGAGCACTGAGTAGATTCTGTAGTTATCTATTTTATACATAGTATCAATAGTGTATATATGTCAATCCCAAATTCTCAATTCATCCAGTCCATCCCATTCCCCCACCTAGTATCCATGTTTTTTTCTCTACATCTGTGTCTCTATTTCTGCTTTGTAAATAAGATCATCTACAGCAGTTTTTTCAGATTCCACATATATGCATTAATATACGATATTTGTTTTTCTCTTTCTGACTGCAAGAGACCTAAAATCATTTACAAATTATCGCTTTATCAAATGAAAGCAGATGTAGAGTCAGATGAAATATTTTATGTACAAATGCGTTAATCGCACATTTCACATAAAATTTTAAAATAACTGTAGGTCTCAATTTAGCATTTTGGTTTTGATCCACAAGCAAAACAGTGACACTAAAAGTAAATTCATTTGAATGGCGTGTCTCCCATATAAGGAAAATTAAACAGGTTGAGAGCAAGTGCCTTATTTTCTTTCAGGTGAATGATAAAGTAGCAAAGATTGATATTTCCTAGAAAAGGAAAAATTCTAATGCTTGTGCCAAGGGTCTGAAAATCCATTTGAATGACAATCATTGTTCACAGAAAACATAGAAAGTATGACTCACACACATCTGCATGGGAATTTTTTCCAGTTTTATAGGTGCTATTATGATTAATACAACAGAGTTTATAGCAGCCTTTTGAAAATTTGACCAAACTGAATTGATTTCTCCTAGCAACTACTAACATTTCAATCCAGTGAATGTCTGAGAAACTCTCTAACATTTAAAAGAACTTTTGAGTTATGTGTAAAGGTTTATAGGGTTGTTCAGTGTATCACTAATTATAGCAGAAGATGTGAAATGACCTAAATACATGAAAATAGGAGTTTGATTAATAAATCATATTATATCTATAATTATGTCCCTTTAGGTTGCAAGAACCACAGACACAGCCGGTTTCAAAATAACAGTAATTACTGCAAAGAAGCATAGCAGTTGTGCTATCAGACACAGCTCCTGGGCTATCCTTCTCTTCTCAAGGGTCTCTATTGGTATAGCTCCTGCTTTCCCAGATGGCTCAGACGGTAAGGAATCCACAGGCAATGCAGAAGACACAGGTTCAGTCCCTGAATCGGGAAGATAATCTGGAGAAGGAATGGCTATCCACTCCAGTATTCTTGCCTGGAGAATTCCGTGGACAGAGGAGCCTGGTGGGCTACAGTCTGTGGGATTGCCAAGGGTCAGACACAACTGAGTAACTAACATTTTCACACTTCACAGTTTCTCTTATACTTAACTTGTATAAGCAGAGACTGTCTGATCACATTATTCAGTCACTATCATATATGAAGCATCTCCCATAATCATAACATGTGGGCAGGAAGCTAGGATGGGGTCCCTGACCTTTCCAACCATCAGACGATAAGAATAATTGCAATAAAAATATGACAGCCTTCTCAAAGTATGTGAAATTAGACATTCAAATAATGATTCCTAAAACATGGTTCTATATGATTTAGGGTATTTTTACAAAACACAGTTTACACCTATCTTGAAAACTAAAGCAGAGGACCCATAAAAGTTTTTGCGTAACTAATATGACATACGGGTCATGTTGTCCCTGCTTGCTTAGTATTTTGTCATTCTTTCAAAAGTAATTTATTTATTAATGTCAATCCTGATGCAACTTTACACTGCATGGGCTATAAATTTGTTCTTTTAGCATTTGGGCTAAGATTGACTGCAGCTATTTAGTAAATGAATTCACAAAGCATTTCCCCTCTCCTTGGCAATCTCCCTCTAAAATGCTTCCTTACTTCTTTCAGTTTTTCTCTTTCTCCATATTTCCCACTCTATATCATCCTGTTTTCTTCTTTCTCCTGATTCAGGAGATCTGAGGTGTGGGGGTGGGGGTGGAGAATGGTCTAGAGTAATCAGCTCTCCAAAGTTAGAAGAAATAACCAGGCTCTAGTGATAAATGATGGTTCAGTACCATGGAGAGCAGAACATGTGCTTCCCAAATACTAACCCATACCCAACCAAATGGCAGTTGCTATGTTATTGAAAACATTCTTATCAGCCAGCTATTGACTCAGACTGTGATTCATGTCAAGAAGTTCTAGCAAGATGGTTTTACCTTTTTAACTATCTATGCTAAAGGAACAAGTACCCCTCCCCCAAACTAGATGGACCGATACTTCATCAAAAACAAATGTATGAAAAATTAAGTTGAGTTAAAGTAGACATATAAACTACGAGTCCCAATTTGTTCTTCATTACTGCATGACAGCAGACATAAAACAGTGTGGCAAATTGTGATAAATGATTTTGATACTTACCCTCAATTGATGTTGCTTACTTTGTCACAGATGATTAATAAATAGCAATTAGACTGGTTCTGTCCTACAGACCTTCCTTTGATTAGTAATTACGGAGGATCATAGCACTTTTTGTTTCATTATGGGCTCCATAGTTGGCAAACCTTATAGAGTTTCAAGCATCCCAAAGTGGAATACTACACAGTCACACAAATAAAAGGAGAGAATATTTATTGATGTGCAGAGATTTTCCCCATAGGCTAATTTGTAAAAGCATATTATAAAGAAGCATAACCCCATTTTTATTAAAAAATAGTAACATGGTGAAAGGAGGAGGGCATGGCAACCGACTCCAGTATTCTTGCCTGGAGAAGAGAAGCCTAGCAGGGTCAAAGGGTCTCAAAGAGCCAGACATGACTGAAGTGACATAGAACAACATGGAAAATATCAGGAAATGTAACAGTGGTTCCTGGGTGATGGATATGTGAAGGACTTTTTGCTGTTAACTTTTTCTTTCTTATATATTTAAAATTATAATGCCATGATTATTTATTAGAATACTGAGAATCATGGAAATGAACTGTTATTTTTAAATTGATCATTTACTCCATATTTTTGCATTTCAATTCAGAGTCTATCACTGTGTCTCCATATGCTTTGATAAGTAACTGGTTTCAGTTCAGTTCAGTTCGGTTGCTCAGTTTTGTCTGACTCTTTGTGACCCCACGGACTGCAGCACCCCAGGCTCCCCTGTCCATCATCAACTACCGGAGCTTGCTCAAACTCATATCTGTTGAGTCAGTGATGACATCCAACCATCTCATTCTCTTTCATCCCCTTCTCTTTTGGCCTTCAATCTTTCCCAGCATCAGGATCTTTTCCAATGAGTCAGTTCTTCGCATCAGGTGGCCAAAGTATTAGAGTTTCAGCTTCAGCATCAGTCCTTCCAATGAATATTCAGGGCTGATTTTCTTTAGGATTGACTGGCTTGATCTCCTTTTTGTCCAAGGGACTCTCAAGAGTCTTCTCCAACACCACAGTTCAAAAGCATCAATTCTTTGGTGCTCATCTTTCTTTTTGATCCAACTCTCACACCCATATATGGCTACTGGCAAAACCACAGCTTTGACTAGGCAGATCTTTGTAGGCAAAGTAATGTCTCTACTTTTTAATATGCTGTCCTGATTTGTCACAGTTTTTCTTCCAAGGAGCAAGCGTCTTTTAATTTCATGGCTGCAGTCACCCTCCACAGTGATTTTGGAATCCAAGAAAATAGTGTCACTGTTTGCATTGTTTTCCTATCTATTTGTCATGAAGTGATGGGACCAGATGCCACGATCTTGGATTTTTTAATATTGAGTTTTAAGCTAGCTTTTTCACTCTCCTGTTTCACTTGCATGTAAAAAGGCTCTTTACTTCCTTTTCACTTTCTGCCATAAAAGTGATGCCATCTGCATATCTAGGTTATTGATATTTCTTTCTGCAATTTTGATTCCAGCTTGTGCTTTATCTAGTATGGCGTTTCTCATGATGCACTCTGCATATAAGTTAGATAAGCAGGGTGACAATATACAGCCTTGAAGTAGGCCTTCCCTTATTTGGAACCAGTCCATTGTTCCATGTCCAGTTCTAACTGTTGCTTCTTGACCTGCATACAGGTTTCTCTGGAGGCAGGTAAAGTTGCCTGGTATTCCTATCTCTTTAAGAATTTCCCACAGTTTGTTGTGATCCACACAGTCAAAGGCTTCAGCATAGTCAAAGAAGCACAAGTAGATGTTTTTCTGGAACTCTCTTGCTTTTTCTATGATCCAGTGGATGTTGGCAATTTGATCTCTGGTTCCTCTGTCTTTTCTAAATCCAGCTTGAACATCTGGACGTTCTCACTTCAGGTACTGTTGAAGCCTGGCTTGGAGAATTTGAGCGTTTCTTTGCCAGCGTGCTCGCCAATAAATAGTGTAGACAGCCTTTTGTATGTGCTTAGTCTCTCAGTCCTATCTGACTCTGTGACCCCATGGGCTGTCAGGCTCTTCTGTCCATGGGATTTCTCAAGGAAGAATACTGGAGTGGGTTGCCATTTCCTCCTCTAGGGGATTTTCCCAACCCAGGGATTGAACCTGTGTCCCCTGCATTGCAGGCAGATTCTTTATCCTCTGAGCCATGGGAGAAGCACATAAAAGAAATGTAGAAACATTTATTATATGGAAGTGGAAGGGCTGATCTTATTTGATTTTTATTTTCAAGACATTCAGCTTCAAAGATGTATTTGATTAAATATCAGAAATTTCATATGGCTTACCTAACATTAAATGAGTTATAGCTAAGTAAGATTTCCTGTCCCCTTTTTCTAAAAATTATTTAAGTTCCCATAACAAATAGATAATCATTACTCTTATCTATTTTACAAACTATACCTTGGTATCCCCATGTAGAAAAAAAGAATACTCCAATATACTGTTCCAATCTGAACTGCCTGACACACACAATAAGTTCTGCAAATATATGCTTGGTTTCTGCATTGTCAGTTATCTTCAATTAATTAATCCTTATCTCTCTAGGGCAGGCCTTTGACATGTCTGGAACAAAACTCAGCCAAATTTCATAATAGGAGGAACAGAGCAGCTCACATGAAACACATCTGCCAATTCCAGTTTAGATGAATTTATTTCTTCTGGGGCAGAAAGCACTTAAGAAATTGATATTTATAAAGTAGAGTTGGTAGTGTATTTATAAAAATTATTAAATACATACTTTTCAAAAAAAAGCTTTATTGGAGGATAGCTGCTTTGCAACATTGTTTTGGTTTCCTACATACATCAACATGAATCAGCCACCTGTATGTCCCCTCCCTCGTGACTCTCCCATCCATCTCCCACCCCATCCACACCTCTAGGTTGTCACAGAGCCTTGGCTTGAGTTCCCTGTGTCACACGGCAAATTCCCACTGGCTGTCTATTTTACATATGGTATTAAAATAGTGAATCACTTAGAACTCTAATACTGCATTAATACATCATTAATATATTTAGAAAAGGCATAATAGAGCATTATTCCTCAGTAGATTATTCTAGTATTCTTCAATTTGTACGGGAATGAACAATCCCAAACTTTTTTCTTAAATTTTTGGGTTTTTTTAATTTAAAATTAAAGTTAAATTTTATGTTAACTAAGTTTTAAACTTTACTAATATATCCACATCTCTGTACTTAAAGTCTCCTTGTCAGGGTAAAGAGAATTATTCGATGAAACAAAATGAGAAATACATGCATTTTAAAACCTTCTAGGGGCAGGGGCTTTCCTGGGGGTCTAGTGGTTAAGACTTCACCTTCTAATGCAGGAGTTGCAATTTCAATGCCGGGTCAGGGAGCTAAGTCAGATCCCACATGCCTCAAGGCCCCAAAAAACCAAACTGTAAATCAGAAGCAATATATTGTAATAAATTCAATAAAGACTTTAAAAGTGGTCCACATCAAAAAATCTTAAAAAGTAAAAATAAAGCCTTCTAGTTCCCTTCCAAGAGTTGGGAGGTTAGAGGCCCCACAAGAGCAGTAGCTGCTGAAACATCCAAACAACGGGAGGATCAGGTAGCCCTCTTTTATTTACAGGGGGCTCAAAAGCAACGGAGGGAAAGATTCCTTTCGGTACCACCAAGATCCATCTCATGGCACCAGCAAGGAGTGTTTTAAGAAAGACTCTCTTGTGAAGGGACTTCCCCAGTGGCAAAGCAGTAAAGAGTCAGCCTGCAATGCAGGAGCAGCAGGAGATGTGAGTTCGATCCCTGGATGGGAAGACAGAAGAGGCTGGCAGGTGACAGTCCATACCGGAGACGGACATGTCTGATGTGAGTTAGCATGCATGCATGCTGTGAGCCTGGAAAGAGCGGACCAAGTTGTACTTGTCTCTTTTTGTCACTAGAAGACAAAAAAAAGGAACACCTGCACAGATCCTACATTACTGGTGCTTGGGTTAATTAGCATGCCTCCTTTGTGCCACGCCCCCTTCCCCGTGTGTTGGCTCCCAGCAAGTGGCCCAACCTCATGACTCTTGTGGTATTTGCTTGTTGCAGCCCAGGTACAGCATATGAATCATCAAGCACCCCCAGCAGAGGGCTGCCTGGAAAAAAATAAGATTTCAGTTAGAAAACCAGTTCTATGGATGCAAGGTTGAGTCTTACTGTGAAACTCTTATAGCAAGTAAAACTGGATAACCACCAGTGGTCACACTTTTCTCTTTGTTAATGAATGTCAAGGGGGAAAAGGCAGTAGAAAGGGTAAATGTCATAAAAGAATGAATATTCAGCTCCAAAATTGTGCACAAGTAAATCTGAAAAAAAGAA
The DNA here is from genome assembly GCF_910594005.1 of Cervus elaphus. Lineage (NCBI taxonomy): Eukaryota > Metazoa > Chordata > Mammalia > Artiodactyla > Cervidae > Cervus > Cervus elaphus. Next base: position 25,275,657 of record NC_057836.1, read on the forward strand.
TCACAGCAGGTTCTTATTGCTCAATTCCAGCCCATTGACAGAGAATAAAAGGGCAGAGCAATGTGAGTGAAAAGCAAGATATCAGGCTCAGCAGGACTTTGCCACCTTAGCTTCGCAAGGGGCTGCATTTATGAGTTTAACTCTTTTACTACCAGCCTTCTCTGATCTCACTTGATCCAAAAAGATGGTGAAGGTCTGGATGAACTAGGCTGTGCTAACACAAAATTGCTGTTATTGTTAGGTTGCTAAGTCATGTCCAACTCTTTTGCGACCCCACGGACTGTAGCCCACCAGACTCCTCTGTCCGTGGGATTTCCCAGGCAAGAATACTGGAATGGGTTGCCCGTTCCTTCTCCAGGGGAATCTTTCCAACCCAGGGGATCAAACCTGTATCTACTGCTTGGTAGGGGGATTCTTTACCACTGAGCCAGCTAGAAAGTGTGGACACAAAACTAGGTCTAGGAGTAAGATAACACATACTATGATGATGGAATTACTAACTTAAAACCAACTAATGAATTCTTGGTAGAAATCCTGATGGACGCATCCAGTAGTTGATCCTTGAATTAGTCACAAACCTAAATGCCTCATAACTACTATTTGCCACACACACACACACACACACACACACGAAGGACCCAGGAAGCAGCTTTTGAGAGCTAAATTTGCCAGCAATGTAAATGGGTTGCATCTTATTGTCTTCCAACAAAAAAGAACAATTGCAGGCATATTGGATTGATGGCTCTTTTGAAACTAAGGATTCAATACTTTATTTCATGTTCATTTCAAAAGGATTGCCATTGATAAAATAGAAATTGTGGATTTCATATGAGTCTTCTCAGAAAATGTTTATTTCACGTTGAAGTTTAATTTCATTTGAGCTGCCTCACAGAAAGAAGTGAACATTGCTACTGTTGTCACTGAGATTGTGATTTCAGTTTTCAAAAATTTCTAAATTGTGTTTACTTCTGGGGAGTGTAACGACAGAGTCACATATCTGTAACAATATTATAGCAATGTAGAACTATTCTGAAACATATAATGTATAGCTCAGTTCTTTAGCCTATCACATCCTGATGTAACTTGGTTACAGTTCATGTTTAAAGAAGGATGTTTTTCCTAATACTCAGAATTTTTCTTATGGTATCTTATTTTTTTAATGGAAGTATAGTTGATTCATTGGAAAAGTCCCTGATGCTGGGAAAGACTGAGGGCCAAAAAAGAGAGTGTCAGAGGATGAGATGGCTGTATGGTCAGAGGGCATCACCAATGCAATGGACAAGAACTTGGGCAAGCTCTGGGAGACGGTGAGGGACAGAGAGGCCCAGCATGCTGAAGTCCGTAGGATCACAAAGAGTCTGATATGACTGGAGACTGAACAACAACAATGATAGTTGATTTACATTGTGTCAATTTCTACTATACAGCAAAGTAATTCAGTTATATATATATATATGTGTGTGTGTGTATAAATATATGTATATATTTATGTGTATATATATCAATCTAATGGCAGAAAGTGAAGAGGAACTAAAGAGCTTCTTGATGAGGGTGAAAGAGGAGAGTGAAAAAGCTGACTTAAAGCCCAACATTCAAAAAATAAGATCATGGCATCCAGTCCCATCATTTCATGGCAAATAGATGAGGAAAAAATTGGAACAGTGACAGTTTTTATCTTCTTGGATTTCAAAATCACTGTGGACAGTGACTGCAGCCACAAAATTAAAAGATGCTTTCTCCTTGAAAGAAAAGCTATTACAAGCCTAGATAGCATATTAAAAAGCAGACATATCACTTTACTGACAAAGGTTGGTATAATCAAAGTTATGGTTTTTCCAGCAGTCATGTACAAATGTGAGAGCATAAAGAAGACCATAATGAAGACTGAGCACTGAAGAATTGATGCTTTCGAATTGTGGTGCTGGAGAAGACTTTTGAGAGTCCTTTGGACTGCAAGGAGATCAAACCAGTCAATCCTAAAGGAAATCAGTCCTGAATATTCATTAGAAGGACTGATGCTGAAGCTGTAGTTCAGTACTTTGGCCACCTGATGCGAAGAGCTGACTCTTTGGAAAAGACTCTGATGCTGGGAAAGATTGAGGGCAGGAGAAGGGGATGACAGAGAGTGAGATGGTTGAATGGTACCATCGACACAATGGACATGAGTTTGAGCAAAGTCTGGGAGACAGTGAAGGACAGGGAGGCCTGGTGTGCTGCAGTTCGTGGGATTGCAAAGAGCCGGATATGACTAAGCACACACCTGCATGCATCTCTTAATCCCAAACTCCCGATCTAACCCTCTGCACCCCCCTTCCCCCTTGACAACCACAAATCTGTTCTTTGTGTCTGTGAGTCCATTTGTGTCAAATTTTAGATTCGACATGTAAGCAATATCATATGGTATCTCTCTTACTTCTTATTTCACTTATTATGATAATCTCTAGGTCCATCCATGTAGCTGCAAATAGCATCATTTCATCCTTTTTATGCTTGAGTAATGTGGAATCTTATTTAAAAGAATCCATCTAGGGCTATAGTGTTGCCTATTCCATATTCCCCCTGTCTAGCAAAATGCATTGATTTTAAAGGAAGGGTGGTAAAGAATAGGGAATTGGCATCACCTGTCTGGGCTTCTAAGAAGGCCTTATACAGTAGATTCTATAAAACACTTGTTGAATGGTTTCTTGCTCACAAAGTTGAGTTCTTAGCCTGGCTTTCAAGACTCTTCTACATTTTATCTGTGCATGCTCGTTGCTACAGTCATGTCTGACACACACATGACCCTTTGTGACCCTCTGAACTGTAGCACACCAGGCTCCTCTGTCCTTGGGACTCTCCAGACACTATTACTGGAGTTGGATATCATGTCCCCCTCCAGGGGATCTTCCTGACCCAGGGAAGGACCCACGATCTGCATTGCAGGCAGATTCTTTACCACTGACCCACCTGAGAAACCCCATCCTCTGAGTTAGCTCCTCGATGAAATACCTAGATAACAGCATTTGATGCACATTTCCTGAGTTTTTGCAGATGTAAAAAGCCTTCCCCTCTCCAACAAATGGAGGATGTTAACTACTTGACAACCATGATCACATAGCCCCAGGCCTCTTGAAGCCTAAGGACTGGTCATGTTCACCCCTGTGATACCACCCAGCTACCTCACCATCGGCCAGAGAATTGTGCACTAGCTGATCACAAACCCTGCGACCACCCCTTCTCCTCACCCGGCTTTTAAAAGTGCTTTGCCAAAGCCCCTGGGGGAACTCGAGGCTTTTTAGGGCATGAGACACGTGGTCTCCTTGCATGGTCCTGCAGTAAATCTTTATCTGCTCCATACTCCAAGGATGATTCAGTTTGTTTGGCCTCACTGTGCATTGGGCACATGAACTTACACTAAGAAATTCATATACCTTGTAATTTTGAGAAGCTCTACTAAAGTATGACATGCATTTTTGTAGGACAAGATAGTATGAAAGCTATTTCTCTTACGCTATAATAACTTTTTGTATGTTTGTGCCTAAATGCAGTGAAAGACCCTCAATTTTTTGTTTTGTGTTTTTAATTTGTTCATTTGCTATCAAAAAATGATCAATTCTGCAGGCAGTCTCCATCTCTACTTGGAAAGTAATCACTTGTATACAACAACAGACTCCAACTCTGTCCACTCACGTGAGTGCCAAATTTGCCTTGTCGTTGTTCAGTCGCTAAGTCCTATCCAGCTCTTTGCAGCACACTAGGCTCCTCTGTCCTCCACTATCTCCTGGAGTTTGCTCAAATTCATGCCCATTGATTCGGTGATGCTCTCTAATCATCCCATCCTCTGTTGCCTGCTTCTCCTCCCGCCCTCAATCTTTCCCAGCATCAGAGTCTTTTCCAATGAGTTCACTCTTTGCCTCAGGTGGCCAAAGTATTGGAGGTTCAGCATCAGTCCTTCCAATGAATATTCAGGGTTGATTTCCTTTAGGAATGACTGGTTTGATCTCCTTGCAGTCCAAGGGACTCTCAAGATTCTTCTCCAGCACCACAGTTTGAAAGCATCATTTCTTTAGCACCTAAGTCAGCTTTATTTCTTATGGCAGAAATAGAAAAAAAAATTAATTGACTTGGTAGGTTTGGGAGGACAAAGTAGCATCAGGGAAATATCACTGGGGTGAGTTCAAGAAGATCTGCATTTCATAGGCATCTTCCTCTATCCAGGTGGATACCCCTAGGCAGGCCCCTTCCCGCCTCCTGGCCTTGGATTTCCTCATCTGTATTAAGGAGTTTGGACAAAATAATCTCCAAGCTTCAAGCCTCCTTCCCAACGACAGCAGGTTGGGACTTTACTGATTCTTCCTTACTAGATCTCTCATTGCCACCCTTGTCTCCTTTGCCACTACACATCCAGATAAGTCTTGCTTCAACTATTACCACAGCTTTCTTTTCTAAAATAGCTTTATTTTATTTTTTGAATGTGCTTTTCATATACTTTTTTATTGGAGTATAATTGCTTTACAATGCTGTGTTAGTTTCTGCCATACGACAACATGAATCAGCTATACATAACATATATCCCTCCCTCTCAGGTCTCCCTCCCACCCCTAACCCACCCTCTTGGTCATCATAGGGCACCCAGCTGAGGTCTCTGTGCCCTACAGCCTCTTCCCACTAGCTGTCTAGTTTACACATGGTGGTGTATGTGTGTCAATGATACTCCCTCAATTCGTCCCACCGCTTCCTTTCCCTCCTTGGTATCCATACATTTGTTCTCTACATCTGCTTCTCTACTTCGGCTTTATAAATAAGGTCATCTAAGCCATTTTTTTTTCAGATTCCACATATACGCATTAACATATGATATTTATTTTTCTCTTTCTGGCTTACTTCACGCTGTATGTCCATCTACCTCACTGCACATGACCCAGTTTCGTTCCTTTTGCCGTGGCCTGCTAATGGACCTCCTACTTCATTTCACCCTCTCTCCATCTGAGCGCCACTCATGGCCACTGATGCTTAGACCACTTCAGTGGTCCCAAGGTGATGCCCAGATACCTGAACATGGTCTGCAAGTCCCTTCCTGTTCCTTGAAGATGCCCTGCTGCCCCCGTCTCTATACACGCTGCTGCTCCCAGCCCCTCTCGCCTGAACCATCCTCCATCCTCTAGCCTGTCGACCACTGCGTCCTGATCCATCTTTCAAGCATCAGCTTCATCATCACTAGGTAAGGTATTCTTGGCGACCAGAGGACTTTGGGCTTCTCGTCATAATTTTTGATGCTCTGACTGTTATGGTTCACTTAAAATTAATCTTTATGAGGGTTGAACTGGTCTCCCTTGCTCACCGTCATGCACTTGTAGCCAACATCAAGTAAGCATTACAAATTATTATTTGAATTCCATCCTCTGCTTCCTAGTTATTGATAAAACAATAGTAAACACTAAATATTGCTTTAAGGATTAGGCATAATTCATCTAAACACCTAGAATAAACCTTGGCATATATTAGGCATTTAATATATGCTAGCTGTTACTATTGTTACTATTCTTTTCTTTCTTTAATTATAGCAGTTACTATGGGCTTAATTATAATTACCTGATAAGTAAAAATCTCTTTCTCACTTTCAATGCTAAATGAAATACACAAAGTAGATGCATTAATCAACTAAACAAATGCATCAGGTTAATGGTATTTCTTATTCCAGTTAAACAGAAAATCATATTGTTATGTAGTAAATATATATAATTAATCATATCTATTATAAATTCTACAGCAATATAGTTGGAAAATATAGTATTGAATTATCATAAAGTATTACTAAATTCTTCCAGTAAATGTTCCATCCTTTGTTTCCTTGAAGCTTAAGTTAATGGAAAAGGCTTGAGAGAAATTGTCATTTTGAAGAAAACAGACCACGGATACTTATGACCTAAAAGAAAATCTGGCATGCATATCTTAATATTCATAGAAATTACTCTTAGGTTCAGCTTTTATTAATTCATAACTGTTCAAAGTTATGAATTAAAGGGGTCCTGTAGCCCAATCTCCCACCCAATATTTGATTCTCCATGGCACCATCTTAGCCAACTGGATGGACAGCTTCTGCATGGGCAGTTAGATGATTAAATCTCTATTAGTTCCCATAGCAACATATGATTCATTAATGGTTTATCTATGAGTCTTTAAGAATATATTATCTGCAAGTCAGAAACAAATTATATCATAGTCACAGGAGAAAAAAAAGAAAGTGGATAGGGATAAGGAAACAATTGAGAGATTAATAAAAATTTAGTTTGATTTTTGTCTCTATCATATATTAAGTAATAACATAGAGTCATGACCAGCAAAGGTATAAAATGTGTCTTATTCTGCCACTGCTTTATTGTTCACAATTACTTATTCCCAGTTTACAAGGTTTCTTCATTATCTCTCACCCATTCTTCCTTTATATCCCTTTAGTCTTACCTCTGCCTAAATCCTGCTTTCTCTCCGCTTACTTCCTTGCCTCTCTCCCTAATGTGTTTCTTACTTTGGCCAAGCATTCTTTTGGTTTTAAAATACAGTGATATGATTTTGCCATAATAATCCAGAAACTGAGCTGCAATAAGAAATTCTCTGACATGTAAGAATAAGCTGAACAGACACAGAAAGAATATGTGGTTGAAGGCTCAATAACTGAAGGGTAGGTGGATGAATGGATAAATGGATGCATTTCAATTGATAAATATTTATTAAGTTCCAAATAGTAAAGTACTGTGTTAGATTCTGTGATAGATAGTAAGTGATGCCTGATTCTTTGCCTTTAGGAGGTTAAAATCTACAGGAAATTTATACACAGAACTAACCAAACATAGCACAAGACAGATGGTGAGCAGCAACTTGAAGGGGAAGAAAAACTGGGGAGGGGGGTAGGTAGAGAAGAAGGGAGACATGAAATATTATTCAAGAGGGAGGAAATAAAAAGTAGTTAGCAAATAGAAAATTAATATTGAATCAGTTCAGTTCAGTTGCTCAGTCATGTCCGACTCTTTGCGACCCCATGAACCACAGCACACCAGGCCTCCCTGTCCATTACCAGCTCCTGGAGTCCACCCAAACCCATGTCCATTGAGTCGGTGATGCCATCCAACCATCTCATCCTCTGTCGTCCCCTTCTCCTCCTGCCCTCAATCTTTCCCAGCATCGGGGTCTTTTCAAATGAGTTAGCTCTTCACATCAGGTAGCCAAAGTATTGGATAAGTATTATATTTCAGGGTATTTAAGAAAGAAAAGTTGTGTTTTAAAACTTAAAGCACATGATAGTAATTTGTAAAAAAAAAAAAAAAGTCATAAAGATCTCACAATCAGCTACAACCTAATAAACGTATTGCATGCTATGACTTTAATTCAGGCTGTATGTGTGTGTGTGTGTGTGTGTGTGTGTGTACACGTGCTCAGTCATGTCCAATTCTTTGAGACCCCACGGACTGTAGCCCACCAGGTTTTGTTACTAAAGATATTTTGTTTAACATAAATTGTGTAGATTATTGTAAATTGGCATGAGGTACTTGTATCAGGCCACCAATAACAGCTGTTGCCTTTAGGAACAGAAACTAAAATAGTAATCAAAGATATAGAAAAAGATTTGAACATTTCTATACAGAATACTATGAAAAAGTTTTACCTTTACCTTTCATTTCTGTCCCATCGAAATGTTCTAATGGTAGAAACCACCTTTAAAATTATTTCAAGGATACAAACATTTCTGTTTTTGTCACCTTTTCAATTACATCTTGTACAGGGCAATAAGAAGCTATTTAATGATGAAATGCCAATTAACAACAAGTGCAGTATGTCAAGTAAAAGTAATGATATTTCCTCACCAAATACCACAGCATGACTTATAGAAATGCCATACTTTCTTAAAGAATGGGATCCTTTCATTTGGTGCAGTAAATTGCATACTGTCTTTTTACAGCTGTTCCCAAAGACAAAGATATTTTTGAGCTTCATTTATAAAACTTAAATATAAGATTGTTGTTCCAATCTTCTTGTAATTCAAAATAGCATCAGCGATGGCCGAACATGTTATTCATGCAGTGGAAAGTAAGAAATGGTGATGATTTAAAGTTAACATTGTGAAATGAAGATGAATATGTACAACGTTAACCTCAAATGGTTCAAATAGATGTTATGAACACTTAACATGAGGCTAGCAGGATCTTGGTAAAAGAGCCATTCAAAATTATTTCCGCTTCCTACTGTAAGATAGATAAAATTATATTTATCTTAGAGGGTTGTTAAGAGGATTAAGCAAAGTAATGCATAAGAAGTATTAACACCAAGTATATTCTTTTCTGTTGACTGATTGTGCCTTCTATACCCCAATATTGCATCATCACACTGGCTCTTCATTTTTTTTCCAACCCCCCCTCCTCTCTTATCAGGGCTTGCCTGGTGGCTCAGACAGTAAAGAATCTGCCTCCAGTGCGGGAGACCCGGGTTCTGTGCTTGGGTTGGGAATATCCCCTGGAGGAGGGAATGCCTCCCTACTCCAGTATTCTGGAAAATCCCATGGACAGAGGAGCTGGCAGGCTACAGTCTGTGATGTCACAAAGAGTCGGACGCAACTGACTTTCACTCACCCCTCTATTATCTATCCCCCTTTCTTTCTGGAATAGGCCATTCTTTTCTTTGTAATTTGAATAATAGCTTAGCTGACTTTTGGGGGGATTTTGTTTGTTTGCCTAGATTCCTCTGTTCATACTGCTAGAGTGTTCCTTTCTGTCCCAAGTGGTTCATTATCAAGTATTTTTTCATTAAAAGTTCCCCCACTAAGAATTTGAGAGCCAGTAGTTAACATAATAAATGTCTTGCTTCTGTTGCAGAATGCAAATCTGATTGTTTCACTCACCTGCTTGATAACCCACATGTGGCTTTCCATTGCCTTGAGCAGTAAGCCTCAGTTTTTTTAGAAGGACTTACAAAGTATCCCATGATCTAGTCTCCACTACAGGACATTCTGATGTCATTCTGGTTTCTCAAATACCTTGTGCTTTCTCCAGCCCCTAAATCTTCATATGCACTCTTCTTCATAGATCGTATTTTTTTCCCAACTCATCAGCAGTCCAGCTCTTGGTATAGCTTGTACTTACCTGCAAAGGCTCTTGCTTTCTCTAGGGTAATTCTATTGCTAGGTCCTCTTTTATCATCAGTCACTTCTTTACAAAAGTGCCTTTTCCACTTGTAATTATTTAATTATCTAAAAGAGTATAATTCTTCTTTTCTGCTATAGACTCCAGACACCCCTGGCACCAGGACCAAATTTCTTTTCTTCACCATCCTGTCTGCATATTGCAGACACTCAATTTTCAAAACTGTGTGAAGATACACATTGAAAAAAGCATGTGTGTAAAGTATAGCACGTCATTCTTGACTTCTGGGCTTTAATTTATCTGGCATGGGGGGATCCATCTTCTGAGAAAATCACAAAATCCCAGTAGTGGTGGAGGGCCTAAAAAACTATTTGCCTTAGAGGTCTGGAAGTTCTGCAGTTGACAATGTTAACAGCTCAACGAGGAGGGGAGTCAAAGGGCAATGCGTACAGAAGGTCACAAGGACCCCACCTAAATTTGCCGTGAATTGTGTGTTTTGTAAGCAGATGGCACTCTTTGTTAGCTGTCCTCAGGATTTATTAATAATTAACTGCTGTCACAGTTGGAGAGTCACTTCATGCCTGTGGAGAAATTTGACTGAATTCAACCACTGTAAAATAAATGATTAATAGATAACTAATGAGAGCCTGCTATATATCACAGGGAACTCTACTCGATGCTCTGTGGTGACAAAGAGTGCCTATATGTGTACGTATAGCTGATTCATTTTTCTATACAGGATAAACTAACACAAAATCGTAAAACAACCTAACTCCAATAAAAAAAATTTTTAAGTTAAATACTTTTTACTGTATGTTCTACAAAAACTTACCTTCTTTTGATTCAGCATTAAATCTTTATATTACTTGGTGGCTCGGATGGCAACGAATCTGCCTGCAATGCAGGAGACCTGGGTTCAAACCCTGGGTCGGGAAGATCCCCTGGAGAAGGGAATGGCAACCCCCTCCAGGATTCTTGCCTGGAGAATTCCATGGGCAGAGGAGCCTGGCAGAGTTGGGGGTGGGGCGCTACAGTCCATGGGGTTGCAAAGAATAGGACATGACTGAGCAGCTAACACTCTTTGGGCTTCCCTGGGGCTTAGATGGTAAAGAATCTGCCTGTAAGGCAGCAGACCCGGGTTTGATCCCTGGGTGAGGAAGATCCCCTGGAGAAAAGTGTTAGTAGCTGCAGTCATGTCCAACTCTTTGCAGCCTCATGGACTGTAGCCCACCAGGCTTTTCCATCCATGGGAATTCCCAGACAGGAATACTGGAGTGGGTTGCCATAGAAGGAAATGGCAACCCATTCCAGTATTCTTCCCTGGAAAATCCCATGGAGAGGTTGCCTGGTGGGCTACAGTCTGTGGGGTTGCAAAGAGTCAGACACGACTGAGAAACTAACAAAAAAATGATTAGCACCATCATCTTTCACATTATCTTTCAATAAGTGGGACAGCTAAATTTTTACAAGCATCTTTCTGATGCTTATAACCTATAAATCCTGGCAAGAATAGAGAAGAGGGATGGGGAATTTAAAAATTCAGGCAAAATAATGTTTGTCAGTGCTTCATGTTATGAAAATAACACTTGTTTAGCAGAATTGACCTGTCAGGGACCCCTATTTTTCATAACATATTAAGCCAGAAGAATGTCACACATTTGCAGAAATTGCCTGGTCCTTGAATTGTTGAGAACAGATGTATGTCATGGCTTCCTGGATGGTGGAGCCACCTCCTCCTGAGTGGATCATCAGCAAGGCATGGCTTCCCAGGTGTTTAAACTTGTCAACACAGTAGGTCTTAGAAACCGTTCCCATAGTAACCTTCAGTCAAACAGGTTAGCTCAGGCTGTCATGTACAGGCATGATAGAAAAAGAAATGCTGGCCACTCTTGTTCAGGATGCCACCAAAAGGGGTAGTATTAATTATTCGATAAGTAGACCAAAAGAGTGGTTATGGAACCATTTATGAACCATGGTGTTAGTGTCCTAAGAAGATACACCTGCTAAAATTTACATGTCCCTAAATATATAACTAAGATTATAACTAAGAAGGAAATGGCAACCCACTCCAGTATACTTGCCTAGAGAAGCCCATGGACGGAGGAGCCTGGTAGGTTACAGTCCACGGGGTCGCAAAGAGTCGGACATGACTGAGAGACTTCACTTTCACTTTCAAATATATAACTAAGATTATATGTGTGTGCTTTTCTGGAGCCATTTTATCTGTAATTATTTGATGGGGAAAGTAATAAATTCCAGATTGTTGTTATTCAGTCACTAAATTGTGTCTCTTTGCGATCCCATGGACTACAGCGTGCCAGGCTCCTCTGTCCTCCACTATCTCCCGAGGTTTGCTCAAGTTCCTGTCCATTGAATTGGGATGCTATCTAACCATCACATCGTCTGATGCTGCCTTCTCCCCCTGCCCTCAATCTTTCCCAGCATCAGTGTCTTTTCTAATGAGTCAGCTCTTCACATCAGGTGGCCCAAATATTGAAGTTTCAGCTTCAGCATCAGTCCTTCCAAATTCCAGGTAGTCTATTGTATTTTCGAACTAAACTTTCCCTTTTAGGTACACATGCACACACACACACATACATGCATATGTATACACATATGTATGTATATATTATTTTTATATCTATGTAAATCTTAAATAAGACCATGATTCTATTCCTGTTGGTAATCTCCCAAGAAAGTAAAAATAAATCAAATTTACGTACTCCAAAGAGGGGTATGTAAAGAGAATCAAGGAGAAAATTAGGTCATAAGTAACAACAATTAGCTATTGTTTTTGGAGGCCCTAAGTATCTGGTATTCAACTGGGTAATACACACATATAATCTTGTTTTCCCCCCCCAAATCGGATTATAATAGGTTCTAGCTTTTCCATAATTTATGAGAAGCAAAGCAAAGAAGGCTCAAAGAATTAAAATGAGAGATTATCACTCAATTGAGATTTGAACCCAGGTCAGCCTACCTCCAACATTTCTTTTTTATCTCCCAAACTGATTTTTTTCATGATGTCACACTTTTTTTTAGCATGTCTCAAGCATGACCTAGAGGGAAAAGTCATAGCTTGTGCTGAGGGAGCTCACCACCAATTAAGGACAGCCACGGGACTTCCCTTGTGGCTCAGCTGGTAAGGAATCCACCTGCAGGGCAGGAGACCTGGATTCGATCCCTGGGTTGGGAAGATCCCCTGGAGAAGGGAACAGCTACCCACTCCAGTATTCTGGCCTAGAGAAAACCATGGACTGTATTGTCCATGGGGGTCACAAAGAGTTGGACATGACTAAGTGACTTATTTTCACTAAAGGACAGGTAAGTGGCTTAAATGGTAGAGTCTACCTGCAATGCAGGGGACCTGCGTTCAATCCCTGTCGGGAAGATCCCTTGGAGAAGGAAATGGCTACCCACTCCAGTACTCTTGCCGGGAGGATTCCATGACAGAGGAGCCTGTGGAGCTACAGTCCACGGGGTCACAAAGAGTCAGACACAACGGAGTGACTAACACTTTCACTTTTCATGAAAGTTAACATTTGGGAAATCTTTTTGGCTCCAGGATCTGACAGTATGGGGACTGTGGTAAAATAGTCGTAAGACTTCTAGTTCAAGCATTGCTTTGAGCAGCAGCTCCTCCACATAACAGTAGAGTAGCCTTAAGAAACTTTAATTTCTTTGTGCCTCAGTGTGTTCATCTGTGAAATGAAATAATAACTTAATGGAAGATCCTGAGGATCAAATGAGAAAATTTATTTGAAGCTTTTTATAAAATATAAAATTATTGTTACATATAAAACATAAAATTGCTATTGTTGTTATCTTACATATTATATACAGTCTTGGCATATCTCTTCACTGTAAGTTTCTTTACACTTTAAAAAATGCCACATTGAATTCTTTCCTCAAATTAAATTAATGTGTTTGCTTTAATCTGCAAAATTAAGAGTTCCACAGAGCTTCTACCCCAAGTCCATATCAAGAGTCAGGAAATAATTCCTGCATTAATATATATAATAAAATGCCATTTTAGTCACTCATAAGCACACACACATGGCAACTTGCTAAGGAAATATTATCCATATTTATTTAAATTAATGTTTAATGGGTAAAAATTGACTTATCATTCTGCACTCTGGTTGGGCAGAGCAAACAAAGTAAGATTGAATGCTGAAAGTGCAAAGACAATCTATTTAATCAAAGACATAGCCAGTGCAACAAATTCAAGGGCTATAATCCAGTAGCCTATGGGCTGAGACTGGACTGCAAATGTTTCTTCTTTTTATTATTTTGGTATAGCACTTGTTATTTGTAACTAGTTTATTTACAATATAATCAATGTCCATGAACCCAGAAACTTATCACAACCCCAAAACAAAGCTAATACGAACATTCTCATACACGTGTGCATTCATTTCTGCTGAGCATGTATCTAGAACTAGAATTCCTGGATCATGTGTTATTTAAATATTCAGCTTTAGTAGATATTGCCAGTTTCCCAAAATGCTTAAGCTAATTTCCACTACTACCAGCAGAGAATGAAAATACCTCTTGGCCTGAATCGTTGTCAACACTTGCTTGTCTTTTAAATTTTAACTATCCTATGGGTATGTAGTTTGTCTTACTCTTTAACTCCTTAAAAGTTGTTTTGTGCTCTTATTACTTTATACTAGTAAAGGATGTGCCTTTTAAAATGTCACTAGTAACTTCTTGATGACCAAATCTAAAGGCTTTTCTTCCGTCCTTGCCCTTCATCTTTTAGCCACGTCTGACACCACTGACCACCACTTTCTTCTTGACACTGTATTCCTTCGACTTCCATGATATTGCATTATCCTAGAAGGTATATCTTTTTTTAATTGGAGAATAGTTGCTTTAAAATGTTGTGTTATGGAGAGGGAGGCAGGAGAGGGGATCGGGATGGGGAACACATGTAAATCCATGGCTGATTCATGTCAATGTATGGCAAAAACCACTACAATATTGTAATTAGCCTCCAACTAATAAAAATAAATGGGAAAATAAATAAATAATAAATATATAAGTAGGCACACGCATATATACACATATTTTAAATAATATAAAGCATAAAAAAATAAAATGTTGTGTTAGTTTCTGGTGTACACAACATGAATCAGCGATATGGATACATATATCCCCTTCCCTTTGAACATCCTTCCCTTCCCCTTCCCTTATTCCGCCCATCTAGGTCATCACAGAGCACTGAGCTGAGGTCCCTGTGCTATATAGCAGATTCCCACTAGCTATCTATTTTACACATGGTGGTATATTTATGTCATTAAAAAGCACTATTGCAACAAAATAAAGATATACTGGCCAAAGAAAACGCATGTGTTTGCCCCTAGGCAAACATAAAATAAAGGGTATACTGGACTTTGGAATTGTGGATAAAGATGTACTTTCTATTTATGATCGATTAGGTTTGACATAATACATCTTTATCCACAATTCCAAAGTCCAGTATAACCTTTATTTTATGTTTGCCTAGGGGCAAGCAAATGTGTTTTCTTTGGCCAGTATATCTTTATCTTTGCTGTAATGGTGCTTTTTAATGATGCTTTACGACAATGCCTGTACCTCCCCATTTGCTAACCATTCCATCATTCAATCCTCTTATACTTGACTGCTTCACACATTTATATAACCTGGCTGACATTTGAGTTTAGGCCCCTTTACCAAGTAAGAGGCCAAAGAAATGAGGGCTCTGTCTTATGAAGTCACAAAGACAGAAATGGCTGTATCTGAGCATATTAAAACATGGAAGGCAGAATTAGTATGAATGTGGACTCAGGCACCTGCTTAGAACTGATATATTCCAACCGCAAAGATACATTTAAGGCCCACATAAAGAAGTCTGGCAGTACAGAGCAGATTGTAAACATATTCACCCAGAGCCATTATCAAGGACCTGCTGTTTGATGAGTGAATTAAGTCAGACAGAGAAGGAGAAATATCATATGACATCCTTTATATGTGGAATCTACAAAGAAATGATACAAATGAACTTACGAAACAGAAAGAGACTCACAGGCTTAGAGAATGAGCTTATGGTTGCCAGGGGGAAGGGATAGTTAGAGAGTTTGGGATCGACATGTACACACTGCTATATTTAAAATGGATAGCCAACTAGGAGCTACTGTATAGTACAGGGAACTCTGCTCCATGTTATATGGCAGCCTGGATGGGAGGGGAGTCTGGAGGAGAATGGATACATGTATATGTATGACTGAGTTGCTCTGCTATGCAGCTGAAACTATCGTAACACTGTTAATTGGCTACAACACAATGCAAAATAAAAAGCTTAAAGAAAACAACCTACTGTATGAGCTTTCTACTAACACGTAATAAAAACTGTATAAATTAATGTTTTTTATTATAATATGGTCATCATCATCGCCATTGTCACTGCTATGATTATTGGTCAGACACAATTCTAGGAAGGACAGTGTCACATAAGGCCCGTCTTTCTCTTTACTCGCAAATCGAATATATCCCCAATGTCTTGTACAATTCCTGATATATGCTGGTTGCTCAAAACATTTCTGAAGAATAATCAGAATAAATAATGGAAGATTAGGGAGAGGCCATCCTTAGCCTTTGAGACCAACATCCAAATTTCTGAAAGACAGTGGTGAATCATTCTAAGAAGTTGTCAGGGCAGCTCTAAGACTCTGATCTTCCTGAAGGAAATAAAAGGAAAGCCTGTGTGTGCTCAGCTGTGTCTGACTCTCTGAATCTATGGACTTTAGCCCGCCAGGCTCCTCTGTCCATGGGACTTCCCAAGCCAGAATACTGCAGTGGATCACCATTTCTTCCTCCAGGGAATCTTCCTGACCCAGGGATTGAACCCGCGTCCCCTGTGTCTCCTGAATTGCAGGTGGATTCTTTACCACTGCGCCAAGACTATCTTGTTGGAAAAGGTTTCCCAGGAACTGGAGTTTCCCAGGAGTCTAAGTGGATGCATTACATAATGTCTGCAGAGAATTATGGTTGTAAGTGCTATATAAGCACCAGATACCATTGATATTACAATTTAAAAGAATAGAGCATTCCATCATTTCCTATGTGGTAACCTCAGCACAGCAGAATTGTTTAAGTGTTCCCTCTAAAATGCCCTCTGATCAGACTAATCATTGATTGGATTGCCAGCTGGTGCACTAGTAATTTTCTAGAAGTACGTCACACAGATGGGTCAACATGGGCAGATGTGGTGCACTTGCCCGGAGACTGCTCAGGTCTTATGTGAACTGTTACAACATCCTCCTTACTGTCTCCTGGCCTTAGATAGGCCCAGTCAGACAATTCCTAACTATACTGGTCCATCCTCTTAACTATATCAGCCTTTCTAAACTGTTATCTGTCTAATCTCGTCACTTTTCTACATTAAAACCATTCACAATTTCTTTTGGGCTAAAATACATCCTGATTTCTTAACAAGGCACAAATTGTGCTATAGCTCTCCAGTCTCTCTTATGAGCATCCTACCACTGTCTAACTACTCCAGAGCACTGTGGAGTCTCTTCCCACTTCTCCAGATGACTTTTCTGGCCGTTGTACCCCTGGGGAACTCCTAAGTAGCTTTCAAGCATCACTTTCACCCTGAAACCTTCCCTGATATCTATTCAGAGATACAGAATGGATTGCTGTCTTCTTTACACGTCTATAATACTGGACAATATTCTTCTTTCAAGATCTTTGGCTGCAAATTTTGGAAGTCCAGCTTTTAAACAACATAAGCTATAAGCTGGAATTTATTCATTCATGTCACCAAACTGCACAGTGGGTGGGCCTTATGATGACAGAGACTGGGGTGTTGGAACAAATCAGAAATTCTCCCCCAAACAACTATCTTCAAGGGGCAGAAATTACAGACACTGACTTCCCCAGGTCTGCATCCACACACACAAGAGACCAGAAGAGAAGGGCTCCTTCTCACTAATTCTAGTTAAAACATATCAGAGCAAGCATTTTGGTTGTCTGGCTTTGACCACGTGTGTATCTCTGTAACTGTCTTCATGGGGAGGGGATAGGTACTATGATTCACCCAAACTGAGTCCTGGGGTGCTTTGACCTGGAAGTTGGGTACCATAGTCAGCAACCCCATCAGCATCCTTCCTGGCTTTATTATGAAGAAGAAGCAGTGATCCAGAGAAGAGGGTACAATCTAAGTAGGGATTTCAGATAGGCAGGAAAAACAGGTATCAACCAGTTTTTCAAAGTTTTTAACTAATGATTTTCAGCTGGGTTATAACTATGCACCTCTCCCTGGAGTCTGAGCTTCTGGAGTTTAAGTATCCTGTCTTACACACTTCTCTTTCACTAACACCTAGCACGCTAGCGCTATGCCTGACGTCACATTGGCAGTTAGCTCATGTTTGTCGTTGAATTAATAAATGCTATTTCTCCAAGGATCTGTGATTAAAACATCCAGGGAACATAATTGCTGAATTTGGCTGGGTTTTGAAGTTTGTTAAGTGACTATTTGCAGAACCTCTATAGTTTAAAGGTCATTGAATGGTTCAAGACATAACTAAAACACAACCTTTTTTTACAAACTCCAATATTTTATACATATTCATAAAACTTAGACAACAATGTCAAATTTCTTGAATCCATCAGTAGGGATATCTGCATTATATGGTCTTTAAAATGCAAGCAGTCAATAAGTTATCTATGATGTGACATTTTGAATTTGATGTGGTGGTGGAATGATATCCTGGGTTTCTTTTTTTAGTCTCCTGGTCTTTGTGTGAATGGCTTTTATTTTCTTCATTAATTTGAAAGACATGCTGAAACAGAAAAAAATAGAACAGCCAGTGAATGAAAAGTTTATACCATGCAAGAGAATAACATCAGGAACATTC
This sequence comes from Cervus elaphus, assembly GCF_910594005.1. NCBI lineage: Eukaryota > Metazoa > Chordata > Mammalia > Artiodactyla > Cervidae > Cervus > Cervus elaphus. Next base: position 25,293,655 of record NC_057836.1, read on the forward strand.
CAAGATATTCCTTTTTTTTTTTTTTTTTTGGTAACTTATTGGGAAAATTTTAGTCCATGATGTTAATTACAACTTTAAAATTTTTTGAAGCTTGCATTTTCCTCTTTAATGGAATGGAATAATAATTATAAAATAGATGTCTCTATTTTGCTTAGTCAGTCATGAGTAATTATTTTTACCATCTTTATTGAGGTATAATTAACAGATACAAATTGTATATATTTAAAGTGTACAGTTTGATTTTGTAAAGTTTTTTTTTATATAGGAGTATAGCTGATGAACACAATAATTTTTGAAATATAGCTAATATTAATTGATTTTACACTTATAGCACTTTTGTAAAAGCCATCTAACCCTTACAAAAATCCCATGAGTTACAGGAATCATCCTTATTTTATAATATTAAGAAGCTACAGTTAAGAGATCCCTGGGAGTTCCCAAGTTCACAAGGGTAATACTCTGCCCAAAAAGAATAGAAATTCAGACCCTCTGATTCCAAGTCCATTGCTGTGTTCTTAAGGAAATTATTTAATCTCTCTGAGTAAAATAGGAATAATAACACTGATTTCCTTTTTAATTAGCTATTTACTTATTTATTTATTTTTGACTGCACTTGGGCTTTCTATAGTTGCGGCAAGTGGGGGCTACTCTTTCCTGCGTTGCTTGGGTTTTCATTGTGGTGGCTTCATTGGTTGCAGCTCACAGGTTCTAGAAGGCAGGCTCAGTAGTTGTGGCACACAGGTTGAGTTGTTCTACAGCATGAGATCTTCCCAGGCCAGGGATCAAACCCTTGTCCCCTGCATTGGCAAGTGGATTTTTAACCACTGGACCACTAGGGAAGTACCAATAACACTTACTTCTAAAGATGGTTGCAAGGAATAAAAGGAAAATATACATATGTATGTATATACATATATATATCAGTTCAGTTCAGTTGCTCAGTCATGTCCAACTCTTTACAACCCCATAGACTGCAGCACACCAGGCTTCCCTGTCCATCAGCAACTCCCGGAGCTTGCTCAAACTCAAATCCATTGAGTTGCTAAGGCCATCCAACTATCTCATCCTCTGTCGTCCCCTTCTCCTCCTGCCTTGAATCTTTCCCAGCATCAGGGTCTTTTCCAATGAGTCAGCTCTTCGCATCTGGTGGCCAGGTATTGGAGCTTCAGCTTCAGCATCAGTCCTTCCAATGAACACCCAGGACTGATTTCCTTTAGGATGGACTGGTTGGATCTCCTTGCTGTCCAAGCGACTCTCAAGAGTCTTCTCCAGCACCACAGTTCAAAAGCATCAATTCTTCTGTGCTCAGCTTTCTTTATGGTTCAACTCTCACATCCATACATGACTACTGGAAAAACCATAGCTTTGACTAGATGGGCCTTTGTTGGCAAAGTAATGTCTCAACTTTTTAATATATATAATAATGCTCAGTGCAAAGCTTCGTCCAGATCAAGGGACAGAGAGACGGGTCAATGCACCACAGTTGCTACCTTTGTCAAGGATGCTAGAAGAGATTCTTGGACTTCTGATGGGTCCATACCTGTGGCCAGTTCACATCCTTATCCCATATCCCAGGGGATTCATCCCCCATTGTTTTTCTCCTCTTTAGTGCTGCCCACTCTATTTCCAGTAGCTTTTCTCTCCCAAGACTGGCTATGGAACAGGAGGCAGGCTCCTGGGCTCCCCTTCCTTGCTGAAGCCAAGCCCCCAGGCCCCATTTTTCTGCCTCAAGTCAGGTACCTCTAGTTCAGGAAAAGAGAAATACCAAGGGGCATCACAATGTGTGGATCCCAGACCTTGTTCTGACATCGACTATCTGCCTGACATTTGCACCACTGTTCTCTCAAGTGTGAAATGAGGGTGCTGGACCAGAGAAATTCCTATATTAAACTTTGTTCTGCAAAGGACACTTCAGTGAAAATATTTTTACTGTAGAGTCAAGCAATAGCATTACCAGTCTCAGAAGGAAAAAAAAGTTTTAAATATCTTTCTAGCCACCAAATAAATCAGCATTGGCTTTGCCTAAGTGCACCAGATCCATTTTGATTATTTCTAACACTTCTTTCTGGCCCTGCTTCTCAGCAAGGATAGCATGCCTGCAGCATACATTCAGAATTTTCTCCTGAATATAGATTCCAGGAAAAGCTGGAGCAAAGAGGACAGAGAAGAAAGAAATAGCATAGATGACATTTCTTTTAGGCTCACTGCCTAGATCGCACTTGGCCTGCTGCCTTCTTCTCATTAGTTCCACTGACTGAATCTGATTAGCCCACCCTGATTTATTTTTGGCAACCTGGGAGCACATGGGCCAATGCTTATTTTCATGGCTGATACAATCATCCTCAAAGCTGTTGTTAGCATTTGGAAGATTAGTTCCTTTCCCTGGAAGCTGTAACTGTCTACAAAGCATCATGACACATGAGACATATATTTCCTCAACACGCTACAAAATTGAGTTTATTTATTCTTCTTTTCGTTATCACAAACACTTCCAGTTTACTGACTGTTAAAACATACAGCAAAGAATTCTTAGGAATTACGTATTCCATGTCTGTAAACTTATTGTTTTCTGAATTAGTGAATCAGCTTCTGTAATCAATAATGTATAAAAACCAGATTTCAGGTCTATTGGATATTCAGTGCTTTCATTAGCCTCATGTTCCACCTGACCACTGGCAATGGAGAATGGGTCATGTTTTAGATTTGATCCCAAAAGTACAGAACTCAGTTTTAAAAATCTGCACATGTATCAGAGGATGAGGGACAAATGTGAACAAAGGGATCTGGGACTTTCCTGGTGGTCCAGGGGTTACAATTCCGTGCTTCTGTTGCAGGGGGTGTGGATTCCATCCTTCATTACAGAACTAAAATCCCACCTGCTACAGGCTGTGACAAATATTTTTTTTAAAGCAGATCTGGGCGCTTCCCAGGTGGTGCTAGTGGTAAAGAACCTGCCTGCCAATACAGGAGACATAAGAGACCTGGATTTGACCCCTGGGTCAGGAAGATCCCCTGGAGGAGGACATGGCAACCCATTCCAGTATTCTTGCCTGGAGAATCCCAGGGACTGTGGAGCCTGGTGGGCTATAGTCCATACCATCACAAAGAGTCGGACATGACTAAAGTGACTTAACACACAGGCACGCAAGTGACACTGTATTTATTGTTTGGAGTCCGTTTCACTAACATAAAATAAATATATTTTAAAAATAAATTAAATCTTTACTGACAATCCCATATTAAAGAAATTTTCCCAGGCCTATTCAGGTCACAAACCACTTGGCATATGCCATATACTGGTCTTAGAGCTGGAGACACAGCTAGAAATAAGATGCAATCTCTGCCCTAGAGGACTTACAGACTAGTGTGGTAGGGATGGTATGAACACTATTAAGTCTATTAAATGTTAACATAGAATTAAACTTCTCTTAATGGCCAGATAGTCTTTATAAGTGGTGCTAAGTCGCTTCCATCATGTCTGACTCTGCGACCCTATGGACTGTAGCCCACCAGGCTCTTCTGTCCATGGGATTCTCCAGGCAACAATACTGAAGTGGGTTGCCATGCCCTTCTCCAATTCTTTATAAGTACCAGGACCTTTAAAAATCAGGTTTCTTTAAAAAAAAATTAAATAAGAAGGAAAAAATCAGTATATTTTTACATCTTCTTTTAAAAGATTGATGTATCACGTGCTCGATTTGGCTGCTGACACTATGCGAGGTACCAAAATCAATAAGCAGATTAATTCTAAGAGGAGCAGGCTCCCATACAGTTAATGTAATCAGCATTTCTTTCATTCATTTTACAAATGCTTATCAGCTATATACTGTGCGTCAGTCTCAATGTTAGGAAAATAAGTCAAGAGGAGAAGACAAAGAGATGTGGAATGATCAAGCTAGATAGTTGTGTAGATCAGTGGTCGCGATCAAGTGACTTAATCTTTCTGGATCTCAGTTTTCTCAGCTACAAGCCGAGATTGAAAATAATAATATCTGTCTCCTGAGATCCCTCTGAATTTTAAATGTGATGAGTATGTTTATAGCTTGCCTACCTTGGTACCTGGATGCTTGTAAGTCCTTGACAAGTTTCAGCAATTTTTCTGTCCCACTTTCATGGAAGAAAAACCTGACGCTCAGAGCAATGAAATAATTTGTCTGGGACATCACACACACCCAGAAGGAAAAGTGAAACAGAACAGCAAATGTTACAAAGGTCACAAGTCTTGTCAAGATCGGAGAATCGAAGTAGGAGTCTGCCTATGGAGTATGGGAAAGAATCAGGAAGGAATATTTAAACCAACTACACAAATGATTTTTCAAATACTGTTCATAAACATTTACCTGGGGACTTGGAGCAAAGTTTTCAGTGCATTAACTGCTGACTTTTCTATCAATGCCCACAGCTTTTCAGTCCGGTCCCTTCTTCAAAGAGCATCATGGTTTCTTTTAATGAGGACCAGCTAAAATTTAAAGAGGATTATAAGGTTTCTCAGCCCTGATTTTTTTTTTAGTTGTCAGAACTGGCAGGTGAGATGTCAAGGAGAAAATAACTGCGTTGAAACATTCTTCTAGAATTTTCCTAGGACTACAGTAGGACTGCTCCCTCCCAAGTAAAACGGTGCTTCTTCAAACCAGATAGCTTTTTCAACAAAGGTGAAACCAAGGACTTCTCTGAAAGTTGAGTGCCAAGATGATTTTCATTCATTTCTTTTTACAGTTCCTTGATGTTTTTATTTTGTGTTTACTACATGGCACAGTCCGTGAATTGGAAGTAGCTTTTCAATCCAGAAGAATGCTAAAAGTAAAAAAGCCTGAGAAGATCAATAGCCATAAAAGGACTAATATTCCTCTTTTTGATTTTCCGCATATACTAAAATACCTGTGTAACCTTCTTTCAGGAAGCAATGCTTGTCACAACATTAATTTTAGGGAAATTATCTCAGTATAATTTTAATGAATATAATCTGAAACTTGACCTTCACCTTCTGTTTCTCTGTTTTCTTAAACAGGATGCCACCACATTCCACGTAACTGTCCGAGATGATAATAGCATCGCTGTCTCTTTAGAAGCTTCAGACATCATGAGTCCATCATCTGTGTATGTTGTGAAGATAACTGGTGAATCAAAAAATTACTTCTTTGAATTTGAGGAATTCAACAGTACTTTGCCTCCTCCCGTTATCTTTAAGGCCAATTATCATGGTCTATATTATATAATCACTCTGGTAGTGGTAAATGGAAATGTGGTTACCAAGCCATCCAGATCAATCACTGTGTTAACAAGTAAGCATCATATGTAATATGATCCTCTGCGTTTCTTTGTTGGGTGTATTCCCTTGTAGTTCTCACAGAGTCAGTCCAGGACAGCAAGATCAACTGCTTTCAAATCAAGTGACAAGGTTCAAAGTTCTGCTTCACTTTGCATATAGTTTCTCACAGAAGTTGATCACATGTTATTGTAAACATCTGTTTAAAAAAATGTGTTTTAAACAAAAAAGTCAACCTCAATAGTGTATTTTGAGATTGAATGGCCATTTTAGATTCATGATTGGACCATATAATTTGCTATTATATAATTTAATAGTATGATCATAATTAAGTTTTTTTTTCCCCAAGAACATATATTCTTATGTTAAGCAACTTGCTTTTTGAAGTAAAGAATTTATACTCATATTTAGCTGGCTCAAATTCCAATTACACATTTTTAGCTGAGAGAGAATAAAAGATATCATTATCAGTTGCTTTTTCCCACCTCAGCCTGAAAATAGCCTATGTTTCCAGTGCCCAAGAAAAAAGCTGAGAAAAAAAAAATGTCATTGACATCTTAACCTTTAGTAATGCCTGCCTTAAGAGGTCATGCTGATATTAGAAGTTTTTGGAAGTGGTTTTATCTATATATGATTTTCACTTTACTCTCTGGCTTTAATACCTAATCTCAAAGTAAAATTCAATTCTACTGTGTAAGTTGAGGTTGTTGTTTAGTCGCTAAGTTGTGTTGTGGACTGTAGTCCACCGGGCTCCTCTGTCCATGGGATATCCCGGGCAAGAATACTGGAGTGGCTTGCCATTTCCTCCTCTCGGGGATCTTCCCAACCCAGGGATGGAGCCTGAGTCTCCTGCATTGACAGGCAGATTCTTTACTGCAGAGCCACCAGAGAAGCCCCATGAGCTGAGGTATAGATGAAAACTGTTACCTATCAGTTCAGTCACTCTTTGCGACCCCGTGGACTGCAGCATGCCAGGCCTCTCTGTCCATCACCAACCGTTATCTATAAGATGGTAGAGTTTATCACTTAAGCAATGTAATGTCTAAGCAAAGTTCCTTCTGTTCATTGTTCCCCAGTGCAAATTTTACAGTGACTGCAACCTTTTAATTGCCATCTGAAAGTGATCTTTCTGGCCACAGTTAAGGAAAAGGACATAGTGATATTTACACTGGGGTAAAAAGAAAGAGAAACACCAAGAAGCAAGAATGCAGAATCGAGCTAGAGGACCCATTTCTAACTTGTCTGTCAAAAATTAATTAAAGTTTCCCTTGGCAGAATACCAGGAACAGTACTGAGTTCTAAAAATTAGGAATGGCACAGACCCAAGACCTTCAAGGTTTAAAGATATAATGAACAAATCTATAACCTCACTGAATCAAAGAATGGACCTCCCTGGTGAAATACTATCTTAAGCTTCAGAAATAGTGAATTAGGAGCTAATAGAGCCAGGCAGCAGATCTAGGTATATAATGCCTCTAATATAACTCCTTGAAATCAGAAGCCCTCTGCTTTACTCATCTTCATAATGTCAAAGGAACATCTAGCATAACCCTTATGCTTAATTGGTGCTCAATAAATATTAATTCAATTTAGTTAAGCAAGTAACAGGAAAAAGAGCCAGGGGAAAAAAGGGCTAAGACACAGAGAAAAATAAAGCTGTAGTGACTTTTGCTGGCCTGACACTGATTAACATGAGCTCAGCCACTCTGGATTAGACAAAGCTGGAAAAGTCAGCTTTTAGTTAATGGTTCACAAAGAAATTTAAGTAAGGAAATGGTGAAAGACTTCTGAAATATCTTGTTGATATTTTAGCACATGAAGTAAGTTCTAGTCCACATATCTTCTATTTTCTTTTGTGATTTTATTCTTTGATATGTGGGCTGGGGGTGTGTTGTTGACTATCCAAAAACTGGGCAATTTTACAGAGAACTTTTTGTTGATCTAAGTAAAGGCTGTTGTGGTCAGAGACCATTGTTTCTGTTCAGTCACCACGTCGTGTTTGACTCTTTGAGACCCCATGAACTGCAGCATGCCAGCTTCCCTGTCCTTCACTATCTCCTGGAGTTTGCTCAGACTCATGTCCACTGAGTCACTGATGCCATCCAACTATCTCGTCCTCTGTTTCCACTTTTCCTACTGCCCTCAGCATCACAGTCTTTTCCCAGCATCGAGATCTTTTTCAATGAATCAGCTCTTTGCATCAAGTGGCCAAAACTGAACTTCAGCTTCAGCATCAGTCCTTCCAATGAATATTCAGGGTTGATTTCCTTTAGGACTAATTGGTTTGATCGCCTTGCAGTCCAAGGGATTCTCAAGAGTCTTCTCCAGCTCCACAGTTTGAAAGCATCAGTTCTTCGGTGCTTAGCCTTCTTTATAATCCAACCATCATATCCTTTTATGACTATTGGAAAAACCATAGCTTTGACTATATGGACTTTTGTCTGCAAAATGATGTCTCTGCTTTTTGTCTAAGTTTGTATGTAGTAGCTTTTCTTCCAAGGAGCAAGCGTCTTTTGATGTTGTGGCTGTGGTCACTGTCTGCAGTGATTTTGGAGCCCAAGAAAATAAAATCTTTCAGTTTCTACTTTTTCCCCATCTATTTACCATGAAGTGATGGGACCAGATGCCATGATCTCAGTTTTTTTGAATGTCGTGTTTTAAGCCAGCTTTTTCTCTCTCCTCTTTCACCCTCATCAAGAGGCTCTTTAGTTCCTCTTCGCTTATGTAAATTCAATCGAAAGGCCTATCTTGTTATGCATTCTGTGAGCACTGGTTGAGTGATGTTTTAATAAACGTCAGTTTAGGTCAAGTTGGTTGTTCACTCTTCTATATCCTTAATGATTTGCTTTCAACTTGTTCTAACAGTGATTGACAGAGAATGTGGATTTATTTCACCTTTCACTTCTTTTAATTTATGCATTATCTATTTTCAAGCTCTGTTGTTACATTGTTAGGTGCAAATACTTTTAGAATTACCAAGTCTTCTTGATGGGTTGACCCTTCTTATCTGTATGCAATGTCCCCCTTTAAACCTGATCAAATGATTTGTGTTGAAGTCTATTTTGTCTGATATTAATATAGACATTTTAGTTTTCTTTAAGTATTTTCATAGTATACTTGTTTCGTCTTTATACTTTAACTTACTTACATCTTTACAGGTAAATAGGTTTCTTATAAGCAGCATACAGTTGGATCTGCTTTTTCCCTCAATCTGAAAATCTGTTTTTTAATTGGAGTGTTTAGACTAGCACTAGCCAATTATCACATATGTAATATTAAAATTTCTGCTAGACACATTAAGAAATTTTCTGAAAAGGTGAAATAAATTTTAGTAACATAGTTTACTTAACCAATTACATTCAAAATATTGTTTTAGCATGTCAACTTAAAAAAAATATGCACAAACTAAAAGCTGAGAGTTAAGTTCTGTTCAGGGGACATACTGAGAACGTCAGGCTCCGGAGGCAGCATCTCAAGTAACCCGGAGAAAACTGCTCCAAGGAAGCAAGTGGGGAGCTAGGATATATAGGAGTTTTGCAACAAAGGGGAGATAGTAGGAACAGCCAATTGTTAGTAAAAGAAAATAAAGTATCTCAAGGAATGTAGCCATTTTCTATGTATGGGAGGGACTTCCCGGAAAATGCTAGTGGGAAAGAATCCACCTGCCGGTGTCAGAATTGCAAGAGCTGTGGGTTCGATCCCTGGGTTGGGAAGATCCCCTGGAGTAGGAAATGGCAACCCACTCCAATGTTCTTGCCTGAAGAATCCCATGGACAGAGGAGCCTGGCAGGCTATGGTCCATGGGGTCACAAAGAGTCAGACATGACTGAGCATAAATGCACACACACTGCCTGTATGAATCAGGAAAATGTTAGTTCCTTTCTTCTCTCCTGCCTTAATGGTGCTCCTTCTTTCTGCCATGCCCTACCAGAGGTAAAAGAGTTGCTGTGCCCCCTCTGGTGTCCCAGAGGGGCTCATTTTTGGAATTTAGTTCATTTGGTTGTCTTGCAATCTCATCTCTCTGATAAACTCAAGAAAAATTATGTCTCATGCGTTATTTGGCTTTTTCTTCTCACTGTTAGATGTCGAGGGATAATATTGAATTGCAGTTTTCTACACCCTTAAGTGAAAGAGGAAACTTGCATTGATATCTAAAGAGTAAAAATTAATTAATGATGGTTTATTGTCTCTCACCTTCTATTCCATTTTCAAATACTTAATTACACCATCCCAGTTTTGAAAGCAGTAATAGTTTGGGGCTATAGGAACTGGGTTTTTTTGTACAAATATTTCTGGGACATTAGTGATATTTGGATTTCAGCTTCCTCTTTTAAAAAAGAGAGAGTTAAAATACAGGACAACTAAGATTACTTTTGAGCTCTAAAATTACCATTATTTATCAGTTAATGATGTATTTTTCCCATCTTTATTTTTCTAAGGGGAAGGTTTCTTGAAAGTTTACAAAACGTTTGTAGGATCTGCTCCCATAGCTGACAAGTTGAGAATAAAAGGGTACATTTGTTGCAGTCATTTATTGTGTGTTAGATCTTTGTCTTCATGAAATAAGCAATGACAAAGCAATTGGCCCTAGGGCAGTCCTTTGATATTTCTCTACAGTTGTTCTGAGTCTGACACTCTCAGAGAAAGCTGAGGAACATAGCAAAGAATAAATTCAGCACAAACAAGTCATTTGGCCAGTTCAAGAGTTTCATAACCCTTAGGCTCTGACATCAGATTAATATTTAACTGTTTGAGAACCTTCAGCATTTCATGGGCACATTAGAAAGAAGGAGTAGTTTCTCAGGAGATAAAATAATACATGAAAACAGCTTCTTAGAAAGTTGGGAAATCCCGTTTACACACTGCTGTCTCCTGTGTTTGTAAAGTCCTAGAGACGCGACTGCAGAACATACACAGAGCATACAAATTCAGCCATGATAAATAAAAATAATGTCTGAGTTTTTACTTTATATATTGTCTACATTCTCTATGCCACGTCTTAGGTGGCAGAGAAATAAATAAAATACCAACTCTCAAAGATGGTATACAATAGTGGAAAAGATAAACAAAACATCACAAATATATGATAAGTGCTATAAAAGAATTATGTAAGAGACTACCCAGCCTTCTTAGGAAGCATTGGGAAGGCACCTCAGAAGAAACAATGATGAAAAATTTAGTGAAAATTTGCCAAATGGATAAACAATGGAAAGTGTTACAATCAGACTTAAAGTGAATCATAGATTTTTAAAAATGCAGGCATAGGTGCGTAGCAGGGCACACCTATGAACTGCATCTGTGATTCCAGAAAATGAAGAGAAAGGTCACTAGAAATATTGGGAATAACCTTGAATACTTTACAAAAGTGTTTAGACCTTAACCTTTAAGTGACGAGGAATGAGGACAGGTCTTATACAAAGGAATGACATAATACAATTTGATTGGGGGAAATCTCCTTCTTGTAACAGAGCTGCAAGGCACACGGTCTGAATCTTGCCTTGGAATGGACAAATTATCACACAGATATTTTGAATAGTGGATCAAAACATGAACTTTAGAGTCAGAGAAATCTGGGAACCATAATGTAGACTTTGGCAGATTATTCCATTCTCCTAGTTTTCTAATTTATAATCTATTCCACTGGTTAGCCAACTTTTCCTGTAAAGGCCTAGGTAATAAATATTTTATGCTTTGTGGACCATATGGTCTGTGTTACAGTGATTCAACTCCACTATGTTAGCAGAAAAGCAGCCATAGATAATACGTAAACAAATAAACATGGCTGTGTTCTAAGGCAACTTTATTTAAAAACACCAAAATTTGAATTTCACATAATTTTCATGTGTCATGAAAGAGCATTCTTCTGTTGGGTTTTGTCAACCATTTTAAGCTGTAAATAGCATTCTTTGCTCAGAAATCATACAAAAACATGTGGCAGGCCAGATTTGGCTTGTGGGCTGTTGATTACTGATTTGGTAGTGGATACTATTAAATAATGCAAATTTTTTATACTAAAAAAATATTTAAATAAACTCCTTAACATAGTTTGTAACATCCAGTATAAGATCACTAAATATAATTAATACCAATGACATTAAATAGAAAATTTCTCAAGAGGCTGAGAGCAAAGGAGAAACAGAAAAGATCAGATGGGGAAAAATCAGTGAGGTGGAGGTGACAGATTTAAAACAGAGACTGACAGAAGTGAGAATATCAAGTAGCCTGAAAGCTTAAAACCTTTATACAGAGATAAGAAAAATTAAGGCGAGGTTGGAGGCAGGAAGAATAATTTAGAAAGTTGTTTAAATAGTCCAGGAAAGTGTTGGAGAGGAAGAAATTCTTACTTACCCTTCTAGGCTTTTCAGGCTGGTCTAAGAATTAAATTGATGTGAGACAGATGAACAAAGGAAAACCAAACTGAAATGTAATCAATTGTGTAGATGGGAGAGACCCAGGAAGGCAAGAATTCTCAGAAATGGCCAAAACCTTCACCTTAGAAACCATCTTCAGCTAAAGACAAAAGTTGTTGGGGGTAGTGATTTGAGACCACAAAGGAGGAGGAAGGCAATGTACATGAAGATGGAAAAGCAGATGTTTGATAAACAAATGTTTGCTGGGCCCTGAAGAGACCACAGGACACAGAGAGGACTCTGATCTCCAAGCCTTGCTGAGTTTCCCTCACCACTTCCAGCCCATATTCTTTGCCAGTCCCTCTGGTGATAATCCAGTCCAGGAACAGGCCCTCTATCTAAATTCTTTTATACAGTTAGGGGGAAGATCAAAGTTTCTTCCTGATTCTTCTGTTTCTTAAAAAAGCCTCGTGCCAAAGAGACACATTTTGTGGTGGCAAATCTTGCTCTCCTACAAAAGAAATGATGAAGACTTGAACTAAGTTAGTAGATGCGATGCTAAACATCTTTCCTGGGCCGCAGGTGGCTGCTGCTGCCAGCTCAACTCAGTGGCCTGCTTGGATACAGCTGAACCATTAGGTCAGGTCCCAAGCTGTTATCTAAGCATCAGACAAGAGCTCCGGCCTGGGACCTAGATCATTCCCTTTTCCCTACTCCTGACATCAGAAGTGGGGGCTGAGGCCAGGTTTGTCTCCGTCAGGAGGATCATGTCAGAAGACACATGTCCTTAGGTTGGTCGCATCAGAAGCAAAGGATACTGAGCTTGCCTTTTAGTTCCTAAAAACAGAGCAATCACAGGAAGAAATCACCTCAGCAATTAGCAGATATTAACAAGTACAAGCCTACATCTGCTTTCTTGAAACAGTACCCACTCTGCATTTGCTTTTGTTTTTTCATCTTCTAAGATAGTCACATCCAGAACTTTTAAGAGTCTTCCTATTTATGAACTGTCATGATGGTTCCAATGGAATTAAGAAACAGGAAATATTCTTCAATTTGAACATAGTTTTTATTATGTGGGCTACCTAATGAGGAAATAATAATCCTGTTAAATGCCATGTTTAATTTTTTATTAAAAGAAAAAATGGGACTCTATGGTAAGATTTTTTAGTAAAAATAATGCTGTAAATTTCTGCTTTGTCATATATTCTTTGCTCCCACCACAAAGTGAAAAGAAAACCAGAAATATATTTCTAGGCTCAGAAATAAGATAGATGTCTCCATGAATCAGAAACTCAAGATAGGGAAGAAGGCTGAAGTCATGGAGCCTTTGTGCTCTGAGTCTGGGTCACCATAGAGTAGGAAGGATTGAATTTTTACACATTAGATATGACCCAGGGCCAGGCTCATTGTTGAAAGCAAAGATTTTTCCTGCTTGCCAAAAAAAGGCACATGTGGAATCCTAAGGATGCAAGAGACACATAGTCTTACTATCAAGTACCAAGCTTAGTTACCCTCTTAGAGAACGAGTTTGTGAAAACAGCTGTATCATCCATAATATCAAGAACCCCAAAGTGATGTTATATGCCCTGGCCCTAAACTACTGCTCCTGGTGAGCTGAAAGGATGCTAAACTGCCTCAAAACAGTGAAGAAAAAGCAAGAAATGGGACAATGATAAAGCAAAATTTGGCCGAGGGCTTATGGTTTAGAACAAATAAAAGAAATCTATGCTAAAGAAGACAGACACCAAAATTATCACAATTTGGATTATGTTTTATGTAGCAACATGACAAAAATCTGTAGTCTGCTATCGTCTACAAAATGATAGATGAAAGAATTATACTTATTTAAAAAGATTAAATAATAATGAAACAAAAATTGGCAAAAATAAAACAGAAACATTTAGAATAAATATAAATTTAGATTTTTAAAAATAGAAAAAAAGATATTTAGCTACAGATTGATACAAAGTAGGTAATTGTTGAATGAACTAAGTCAAATTTTGGTTTCTTATGTTATTGAAATTGAAATTTTGAAGTGTAAAACTTAAACTAAGTCTATTTCATTTAGGCTATAGATGTCCAAGAATCCTCTCGATGCTAAAACTTTGAATCAAAATCAGTTTTTTCTATAAGAGTTGATTCATGCTTTGCTGCCCAGTCATATCTGACTCTTTGCAACCCCACAGACTGTAGCCTGCCAGGCTCCTCTCTTGATTGGATTTTTTAGGTGAGAATACTGGGCTGGGTTGCCATCTTCCCCATTCAGGGATTGAACCCATGACCCCTGTGCCTCCTGCTTTGCAGGTGGATTCTTTACCCGCTGAGCCATCAGGGAAGCCAATAAAGAGGTGACTCCATGCCAAATTATTTTAAATATTTTCTTGAATGAAATGCATGCTAGTAAGACTCATTCAGTAGTCCCTACTGAAGAATGAAGGGACTCTGGCACTGTGTAAGACTTGGGTTGAAAAGTGGGAATGGAGGAGATCCAGATTTAAATCAATCAATCAGTTATTTAAAAAATGAGCTGATTCATGTCAATGTATGACAAAAACCACTACAATATTGTAAAGTAATTAGCATCCAACTGATAAAAATAAATGAAAAAAATGAGCATTTATTTACAAAGTTTTGTGATGAGTTAACAACTCATACAAAATGAAAGTAAATATTTTTAAACTTCTGTAGAAAGGGTGATAAACACCATGAACTATAATTCTCATAATATAGGATGGTTTGCAATCTTATACTTACTATTTAAAAGTGCTAAGCTCACATGAAGAAATAACAGATTATTAAAACATTCATGCCTGGTCAGAGCCAAAACATATTTTCTATTGTACTCAGTCATGTCCCACTCTTTGTGACCCCATGGACTGTAGCTTGCCAGTCTCCTCTGTCCATGGAATTTTCCAGACAAGAATACTGGAGTGGGTTGCCATTTCCTCCTCCAAGGAATCTTCTCCACCCAGGAATCCAACCCAAGTCCCTTGCATCTCCTGCATTGGCAGGCAGATTCTTTACCACTGCACCTACCTCCCAGGAAGCCTATTTTCTGTTACTTGTCTGTTATTAATATCAAATTTTCTTGACTTGGGAGAAAAATGAACTAGGAATCTGTAGATACAGACTCTGCAATGTCCTTGTTAAATTACCTTTGACAAGTAACTTAAAGTCTCAGTTATCATTATTTTTATATGTTGAATGGTGATATGAATATTTGCTCTTCCTAGATCTTAGGGTTGTTGCTAAAGGCAATTGGAAAAATGAATATGAAAGTTCTTTGAAAAGCAGAAATCACCACATAAAATATGCTTTATTAATTACTGCTAAGGAGAACAGTCAGCTCAGGAGTACTGAGGAATTTAGTGGCTTACAGATAATTAAAGTATGTGTAAAATGCTAATAGGTGTCATCCTTGGCACTTCCAAGTATTAATAATAGTATTTTGCTCTTTTCCCAATTCCCCTTTCTCCATTAATTTTCCTACTGCAGAACCTCTTCCTGTAACCAGTGTTTCAATATATGACTATAAACCTTCTCCTGAAACAGGAGTCCTCTTTGAAATTCATTATCCAGAAAAATATAACGTTTTCACAAGAGTAAACATAAGCTATTGGGAAGGTAAAGACTTCCGGACAATGCTATATAAAGGTAAGAGGCAACAGAAAGATGAAAAATGATGACTCTTACATTTTACATGATTTCTGCCAAATGGTCTTGCTCTTGCTCTGAAAAAGTCTTATAATTCACTGTTTGATCATAATGAACCAATAAAAATAGTTACTGATGCATGAAAATATTGTTATGAGGAGACTTAGAATGTCTGATTCATTATTTTAGAGTCATGTGTCATGCATAAACATAAGAAAAACTTAAATTATTATGACGTACATGTTCTTCTTGCCAAATATTATTCCTGCATGTCTGGTGCAGGAAACAAATTTAAATTTAAATTTAGAAGCACAGCACCTAATCATTTCCTTCTGAGTGCATTAGGGCATTTCCAGATCTGGGAAGTTAGACGGGGGTCTTTCAAAAAGTTTCATTTGGAGATGGTCCAACATTATTCTCGAATATTAAAGACAGTACTTTTCAGTTCCTTTGTGTATATTTATCTGTATGACTAGTTAAATGATTGCATTAATATACAGAAATGGCTTTCACTATTTTTATTGGCTTGATGGGGATCTTGTGGTCAGAGAGAGAGAGAAGAGGGTCCAGGGGAATTAAAAATTTCTAAAGAAAACAAATCAATTTCTCTGAATAGACTAGAGGCAAAAGCGGGCCAGGTGGGAGAGAGACAGGGAGAGGACAGAGGACATTCAGTTTTGGGAACTGAACAATATATTCTCAGGACACAGAACCGCTACATTTATCTGCACTGAGTATAGGTGTTGGTCTCACAGTTGATTAGTTGTAAATGAAAACCAGATAGAAGATACTTATTCAACCACCTAAGGCATGATACCCAGAAACATCCCACTTTGACTTGCTGCTTTTATAAACTCCTGAATCTTCCATGAATTTTTTTTTTTTAATGAGACAGTGTTTAAGGCACATGCAGTAACTCTACAGGTTTTTTTTAAAACTTAAAAAAAAAAATCAAATAAACAAAAATAGACTCTATTACTGCATTCTTTGTTTTCAATGAAAACAGATTATCTGAAAATTAATAATTGAGACCTTGTTTGCTTATTGATCACATGCAAGTATAAGTTTATAAATAACTGAAAAGCATCACTGACACTTTTGTTGAGCTAAATTTCGTGAGTTTAAAAATGTTAACTAGTATGCTCTCTTTTTTAAGTTAATTAATTTTTCAAATTATTTTTGGCTTTTCATTCAATAAGTGGTATTTTTAGTTCCTTCCCCTCATTTCTTTCCAACTTGGATTGGGATTTTAAGCTTATTATTATCTTCCAAAAAAATTTTTTTCTAAATAAAATTCAGTTTTTAAAATTTTCTTCTTTTTTCAGGAAGGTCCCATTTGCCAAATGATAAAACATTTTCTTTTAAAAAATAGGCTATATTTTACAAGTAAGTCTAGTGAAAACATTTCTTGTAAAATCATTTTTTCCTAAGTCATAAATTGGCAAAATACCTTGGGATCTTATCTTACAGTAAATCATTAGCATAAACCTAATCTCTTCAATTTCTATGTTACCATTTCCACTTAATACACCAGATGTTCCTATAAAAATTTTAATTCCAATTGTATCTAATTCTTGCAGAAAAAGCCTTTGAGTCTAAAAATTTCAATTTTCAAATCTCTAGCCTTAAATCAACTTTTTATTACTGACTATACTAGAAATCACAGGAATATTATTTGACAGATAGTCATAATTGTTCAGAACTTTCTAGAAGTGTGTGGCATTTAGAAAACCAAAAATTTAATATAATTGTTTTTTTTCTCAGATTTTTTTAAGGGAAAAACAGTGTTTAATCACTGGCTGCCAGGAATATGCTACAGTAATATCACCTTTCAGCTGGTATCTGAGGCAACTTTTAATAAAAGCACTCTCGTGGAGTACAGCGGTGTCAGTCATGAACCCAAACAGCATAGAACTGGTAAGTTACTTGAAAAATCAAATTTAGTGAAAAAATAATTAAATTATATGTTTTTGTTATATGTATGCTTTCTGTCATTCTAAGGAAAATTCTGTTCCAGAACTCAGAAAAAAATACATATTTCAATAATCTAAAATGAATTTTCTATCAATGTAAAATGAACTGAGCAAAATATTCAATAAAAAATTTAAATATGTCAACGAAATCACAGATTTTTAATCTTTGAATAAAAAAGCATGTGATATTACCAAAAGTTATAAGTAATTTAACTGAATCAAGTAGACATCAGTAAATCTACAATATGACATAATAACCATGTGGCAGAAGAACAAATGTGAGAAGTTCTAGTATAGATTATCTGATTGTTAAAAGAAAATATTGGGATAGATACACCTAAAACTTGGCAGTGCTTAACTTTAGTATCATCACTAATATGAAGCACAATCATAGGATGACTAGATGAATGAATGGATGGATGGGTAGATAGATGGATAGGAAGGTGAAAGAATGAATGGGTAAAATAAATACACACATGCTAAATGCCCATCACCAATACCAATATAACTGACATTTTTCACCACAAACATGCTTAAGTACTTAATAAGCATGAGGAGACACAATTCATACAAATATTGGGAATGGATTATAATAGACCACCAACAGACCCTGCCAATCTGAAATTCTAAGATGTCATATTTAGGCCAAAACAAAGAAATTATTTCAGCTAAATATTAATATTTTATTCACCTCATATCAACACCTAAGATTCTACTTGTAGTTTTCATTATTCAAGTAAGGGAACTAGTTGAGCATCTTTTACCTGGGAGATTTTTAAAGTACAGGGAGGGATGAAGACAAAGTCCGCTAAAATGGTTTCCTGGCCTCAAAAATGGTAGAGGTACTATTGGCACTCATGGGCTTCCCTAGAGGCTCAATGGTGAAGAATCCACCTGCCAATACAGGAGACATAGGTTCAACCCCTGGGTCACGAATATCCCCTGGAGGAGGAAATGGCAACCCACTCCAGTAGTCTTGTCTGGGAAATCCCATGGAGAGAGGAGTCTGATGGGCTACATCCATAGGGTCATAAAGAGTTGGACATGACTTAGCAACTAAACAGCTATTGGCAATCATACAAGGCAGAATGCAATAAATATTTTTAAAGAGTTGGACACGGCTGAAGTGACTGAGCGTGTGCACACAAAGTTATATAGCAGCATGAAAGAGCGAAAGATTAATTTTTATTAAAAGCTCCTAAGAGGTGAGTGTTGAGTTGCTATTTGAAAGATATGTAGAATTTATTGCAGGTAGAGACCATGCAGTGACCTTCATAATTTTCTACCACAAGTATACTTCCATAATTCATGAACTTATTTTGTGGGCATAGTTTTCATTTTGAGAGGTTAGAAGTGAAGCCATATTTGCAACGTGTGTTAAAGTTTCTAAAGGTAATTCAACACGCAACTCTCCTAAGTGCAACTATGTCATTGAGAGTATTTTTAGTCCTGATAGCTATAAAACACTATAGTTGCTTTTTTGTAAAAAAGATCTAGTGACAGAGACTTGGCTTTTTCAAAAGGAGATTGTGATAAGCTGAAAAATATGAATGTAATTCTACTTTGGAAGTGGTTCAGTCACGACTTTGACTAACATAGTACCACTATTTAATGTATTTGAAGCGTGACTGATGATACGATAATGTATGCACATCATGTACAAAATCTTAGATAGACATGTACTTGAAATGACACTTGTTCTTGATGTAAAAAGTGAAAGTGAAAGAAAGTGAAGTCGCTCAGTTGTGTCCGACTCTTTGCGACCCCATGGACTGTAGCCTACCAGGCTCCTCTGTCCATGGAATTTTCCAGGCAAGAATGCTGGACATCTGTGTCTCTTTTTCTGTTTTGCATATAGGGTTTTCGCTACCATCTTTCTAAATTCCATATATATGTGTTAGTATACTGTAACGGTCTTTATCTTTCTGGCTTACTTCACTCTGTAAACCACTACAATATTGTAAAGTAATTAGCCTCCAACTAATAAAAATAAATGGAAAAAAAAAAAAAAAGAATGCTGGAGTGGGTTGCCATTTCCTTCTCCAGGGGATCTTCCCAACCCAGGGATCGAATCCAGTTCCCCGGCATTGTAGGCAGACACTTTTACTATCTGAGCCACCAGGGAAGTCTTGAAATGACACTTGTTCTTGAGTAAAAGTACAGTTAAACTATTTTCTGAATCTACTTTTTTGTTTGACTCATTGATAAAGTATTCATTATAACAGTCAAAAAATACATAAAATGATAATTCTCTTTCTTACAGCCCCTTATCCACCTCGGAATATCTCAGTTCGTATAGTGAACTTAAACAAAAACAACTGGGAAGAAGAGAGCGGCAGTTTCCCAGAGGAATCATTCATGAGATCACAAGATACAATGGGAAAGGACAGAGTCTTCCATTTTACAGAGGACACTCCTGAAATTCCCTCTGGCAACATTTCCTCTGGTTGGCCTGATTTTAACAGCAGTGATTTCGAAACAACATCCCAGCCATATTGGTGGGACAGCGCATCTGCGACTCCTGAAAGCGAAGATGAATTAGTCAGTGTGCTTCCCACAGAATACGAAAATAACAATACACTCAGTGAGACGGAGAAATCAGTATCCAGCTCTTTCTTTTCTTTCCCTGTACAAATGATATTGAGTTGGTTACCACCAAAACCACCCACTGCCTTTGATGGGTTCCATATCCACATAGAAAGAGAAGGTAAAGTACTGGGAAATCAGAGGACATAAGAAATGGTCCAAAGGTAAAGGAAACGGGAACTTTGAAAAATTACATTTAGAAAGAAAGACTGAAGGCAGACAGTTAAGATATAAAGAAAAATGGTAAAGAAAATGAAGCATTTATTGAATATCCCAAGGCAGACTGAAACCAGAAAACGAAAATGAACAGATTGGGTCAGAACCCAGTTTGGGTAGTTCACACATCACAAGAATGGGCAACTGTATACATTTCATTGCTGACACTTCACCTCCCCAAGCCACTGAGGAAACTTTGAAAAGATTTTGAATTAAATTTCTAACCATCACCAATTACAGAATATCCTGGAGAAGTGTTCTGTTTTCCAGGTACACAAATCTGTGAAGCATGCAGCAAAAGAATCTTACTGACAACATGACTTCTTTCCCTAGAGTATCAGACCTGTGTTCTGCTTATCAGGCTAGTCTTATTTCCCCTCAGGGGGTGCTCCCCTGGAACCAGCACAACTCACATTTTTCCAAAGAGGAGATGGTAGTAGAATAAAACTACACAGCAGCTGGTATTCCCACTCCAGCTACTATATTATATATATCGTATTCACTTAGCATCCAAGAGACATTCTTTATATTTAACCCATTACTTTATGAAAAACAGGGCCATGGCATTCAGTAAATTTGGATCATGAATCATATCTGAATTGTTGTTTGGTAGATATTCATTGTTTATTTAGAAATTGTTGTTTATTTTGTTTTTATAATCACATTCTTCATTTTTTGCTCTCCAGTCTAGTAGTTTGAGTGGCAAAGGTTGTCAAGTTATCAAAATTTGAGGTTAGATTGACAGCTTTACTTACATGCTAGGGTATTCAAATCATAGTCTCATAGATGACATATTGTTTGCCCCTATTTTATCCAATAGAATGAAATACAAGATTTGTGAATTCCTCTATATTGGAGTATAGAGCAACCAACAATACACAAATATTGTATAAAATTGAAATCCTTTGTCATTTACAATTATTTGAGTCAAAAGTCTTAACATCTGCCTGAAATTGCCTATATTTAAAAAGGTTCCTTTAGTCTTTTATTTTTCTGTTCCTCGATATAGTCTCTGGAAAATAGGGTCCTAGAGTATTTTGTAATGCCTATTTCCATGAAAGCTCAATC
Source organism: Cervus elaphus (assembly GCF_910594005.1). Taxonomy (NCBI): domain Eukaryota; kingdom Metazoa; phylum Chordata; class Mammalia; order Artiodactyla; family Cervidae; genus Cervus; species Cervus elaphus. Next base: position 25,314,771 of record NC_057836.1, read on the forward strand.
ATGCTTTTATCTGACTGCAGTGTGTTCTGTTGAAGGCGACTCTGGTCGCCAAATGATAAAAAAAAAAAAACTTCAAATGAAGCAATAAGCAGCAGGAGATAGACTTTGAAGCAATGTAAAAATCATTTTTACTTTTAAAATTTCTGGAAGTCAGCCAATGAAGCAAAATATAATGTGTCAGAAAATATACCCAGAGGATTATTTCTAACTAGAAAATAATTCAATATATTTTAAGACACTTATGCATATTTAATGTTATCACAAAGAACTTGTACAACATTTGGTACTGTTTCTTTTAATTCTTTATATCCAAATGAGAAAGTTGATCATTGCTATCTTCTCCTAACATCATACTTCTGTTTTGTGTGTATCATTTTACTGGCTGACAGTATGTAAGAATGCAATATATATATATCCATATTTTTATTGATTTGGACACCATATTTTAATTTAGTTATTTTAAAGTACTGTAAGAAAACAATTTGAACTCTTAGCCATCTTTTTTCAATAGCAATTTTAGTTTGGAGGTATAATTCAACTCGACACAAGGAAAGAGGCAAAATAAGAAAATACTTTTAAAAAAAATTAACTGACTTATCTATAGCCAAGACTGTTCCGGATATCAATTCATATATATTCTCTTCTTTATACATGATTTAGAAAACTTTACTGAATATTTGACAGTGGATGAAGAAGCACATGAATTTGTTGCAGAACTGAAGGAGCCCGGGAAATATAAGTTATCTGTGACAACATTTAGTTCCTCAGGATCTTGTGAAACTCGAAACAGTCAGTCAGCAAAATCACTCAGTTTTTATATCAGTAAGTACCAAAGAGATTATTTTGCATTTACAGAGGAGCTAAAACAATGGAGCCGGTGAGATGAATGATGCTCAAGCATCAATTATTCATCAATCCTTAGAGACCCTGAGAATTCTTCAAGGTCATGAGAGGCCCAAATCCATGTGATTTTTGACAGCAGAGAAAATATATGTATGTTTCATAGTAGCAAATCTACCCAGGGATTTAACTTGAGGATTTTTTTTATTATTATTGAGATAATTGAACATTTGTTAAATTGACCTTTCGCACTAGTGGTAACAAACTCTCCAAGGACATGGACACATAGTTTAGGAAAGAGGACTTTTGTTTGAAGCCATAATGAAAACTGGCATTTTTGAACTGTGTGGAAAGTCTCATTAGAGTGTTGAATTTGGGGAGCTTGAAAGAAGCACAGAGATTCAAGTGTAGCAAGACCTAGGTGGTCTCTCCAAAAATCGGCACAAACTGAGATAGAGCGTGGGACTTCCCTGGTGGCTCAGAGGGTAAAGAATCCACCTGCAATGCAGGAGACCCAGGTTCAATCCCTGGGTCGGGAAGATCTCCTGGAGAAGGAAATGGCAACCCACTCCAGTATTCTTACCTGGAAAACCCCAGGGACAGAGGAGCCTGGTGAGCTACAGCCCATGGGGTCCCAAGAAATCAGACACGACTAAATGACTAAACAACAACAGCGAAGCTAGAGCATTATAAAAACACCAGTATCAAGTCTTAGGGCAGCTTCCACTGATTCCATCAGGGATAATAGCAGGCCAATAACTAGCCTCAAAAAGCTACACAAATAGTGTATGTTGGTAATGTTTTCTGCTAATCTGACTATGCTTACCAGAAGTTTAGAGGCCAAAAATCTGTTTCTTAGCTTATCCGGAGTTAAATGTGCCTCTGATCAGCAGAAAAAAAAAAAAGAAAGCAAAGGATTAAAACTTCATTCCAAGAAGGATGATCGCCATATGTTATCTCCTCCTCCAAAGGCAAAATACCACCTTTCATTAAATGACCCTCAAAAAGACAGGCGAGATAAAAAGGAGGAGCTCAGAGGAGAGAAATCAGTTTATTTAGCAGCCTAAAAATGTTGAAAATACCCTGTATAACAATTTTTCTTAGGAAACCAAAAATGTCACCACTGGTGAAAAGGCTTGAAATATCCACTAGACAAGCAGAAAAAATATCCATGATCACCCTGCATGTCTTTCAGTTACAGGAGATCTTTGACATGGCATCGTTTGAGAATGAAAGCAAAGTTTAGTATTGAGTTCTTCCCATGAGGCTAAAAATGTTTCATTAACCCAGAGATTCCCTTGTCTGCCAGCAGAGACCCACTACAAGTTCCAGGAAATCTTCCATAACTGTTCAGGCCATTAGCTCTTCCCTCCTCTGAACTTCTACTGTGTTTCATAATGAAGTGAAAGTGTTAGTCAGTCAATTGTGTCCATCTCTTTGTGACCTCATGGACTGTAGCCCACCAGGCTCCTCTGTCCATGAGTTTCTCCAGGCAAGGATATTGAAGTCAGTAGCCATTCTCTTCTCCAGGGGAATTTCCTGGCCCAGGGATCAAACCCAGGTCTCCTGCATTGCAGGCAGATTCTTTACAGTACAGAGCTTATCTCTGAGTGTGATATTTTTCTAGATGGATTTTATTTGCATACCTCTTGCTTTTCATGCCACATAATAAAACCCTAAGTTGGGGTTATACTCTTTGCTTATTATTCCTGTTGTACATTCAACAAATATTTATTGAATCACTTTCCAGTGATAGGCACTCTATTCTTAGAGTATCCAAACTGACCAGAGCTGCTGAGAATGTCAGAATTGCTCAAAAATATGGTTATTTTGAAGAGATGCATGTTAATATTCATTTAGGAAAATATAAGATACTAGAAATTTTTCTATTTCTCTGCCAGTAAAACAACCTGTTTGGAGCTTCAGATATTCTGTTCTGCAGTAATGAGTTACTCAAGTGTACTATGTATATGCTTTTGATTTTACAGGGATACTGTATTTATGTAGTTTTGAAGGCTTTCCTCAGAGATGAAAATTAAGGTAGAAATTTACTTTAGTCTCCCAAAAGCCTTGTGAAGGGAATATTCCTATTATTTCCATTTTTAGGTGGAAAAAAAAGTACTTAGACACAGAAAGTTTAGCCATTTAGTGTGAGAAGGAGAATCAGACTCTAGAAATCTTTAGTAACAGTGTCCATTTCCATGGAGTCTGCAGTGACCTATTACCTTCTGTTGATTATCAGGTCCATCCTATTATAAAGCCATTAAATGAATGAATTTGTTTTGCCTCCATCCACCTTCTCTCCCTGCTCCCACCACTTCAGATCTTCATAAAAGTAACAACACTTCACATTTAGATAGTTTTCTAATACATTGCAATCTCATCTGATCCCAGCAACAATTTTATAAAGTAGACTAATCAGATGGCATCTTGATATGTTGACACAAAGCCCCGACCCAGGAGATAGGAGTCCTAGGTTGTCTCTCAATACTCACTCTGTGACATTGGGCAGGTCATTCACATCTCTGGGCCCCAGTTTCCCCATCAGTAACCCACATTGGAACTCTAAAGTCCTTTCCTGTCCTCACGGTCTATGATTTGTCCATTTGACAGATGCAGTGACTGAGATTCAGAGAAGTCATTTGGCCAAAGTTGCATCGCTAATAATGAGCAAAACTGAGTTTGGGGCCAAATTTCCTGTTTCCAGATTCATCCTTCTCATAGTTTCATAGTGCTCCAGGAAGTTTCACACAGGGGTTAACAGCATGGATTTTGAAACCAGACCTCTTGTGTGTGAATCCCAGCTCTACTTATCCTATCTCTGCCTCAGTTTCCTTATCTGAAACTTATCTCATAAATTTAGTTAAGAAAATTAAAGAATTAAAATATGTAAACATAAATAAGCTTAAAAGAGCCTGGCAAACAGTGAGTCCTACATCTCTTTGCCATTGTAATTATTATTATCATTTATATTATTTTTATTTTCTTTGCCCCATTTCCCATGAGCTTGGGACTGCCCTTGCCAGCAGAGTCACTTATTCCTCCCCCTTTCCTGGGCTCCAGGACTACAGCTTCTTATTGAGAGAACTGACAAATGTATCCTAAGCAAATAAAAGAAGTTGCACATTTGCATTTTAACAGGGACTTTCAGGAGATAATAATCACCTTACCATTTCTTGGGTCTTTACTATATGTCAGGCACTGTGCTAATAACCACTTTGGAAATTTAAAAGAACAAAGCTAATGGCGGGCACTTTTAGGGAGATATTTTATAATGAGGATCCTACCGTGTCCTCAAATTATCACCCAGGTTTCCACCAGCTTCTATAATTGAGCCTCTCTGTTGCCTATTTCTTCTCTAAGGGAGTCACACTCTGCTGCTTTGATTCTGCTGTCACCAGATTTAAAATTTTCTTCACAGGATTGCAGTCGAGGCTAATTTGAATCTCAACATAATTATTTCTAGAGCCCAAAGATCCTAACAGCAAAGGAATCACAAACACTCATGAAACCACACTGCCACACACACTCTTTGTTAAGTAAATTCTGTCTGGTGCAGAAGTTACCAGAATAGTCTCAGAGGCATGTAACCACTGAAGTGGGGCTTCTGTCTCTCAGTAGAATTGGTTTGGTTGCTGCCACCAGGCTGTTGCATAGGTCAATGGGGAGGTCACCCGGTGGAGACCGTAGCTAGGCAGAGGACATGAAGACTTGCCAGTCTTGGCTGCCAGTCTGACTTGGAATGTCTTTCTAAGGGCAAAAGGAAAACAGCATGATTTTTAAAGCTATAGTCCATCTGAACCCGCTCAGCCTGAAGCCTCCCCTGTGCTCTGGTTTGACATCCAGGTCCTTCAGGAGAATGGATTGAAGAGCTTACAGAGAAGCCCCAGCACGTGAGTGTCCACGTTCTAAGCTCAACCACTGCCTTGATGTCCTGGACGTCTCCCCAAGAGAACTACAATGGCACCATTGTGTCCGTGGTGTCGCTCACCTGCCAGAAACAAAAGGAGAGCCAGAGGCTGGAAAAGCAGTACTGCACTCAGGTAAAGGAAAGGAAGGGCAGTCGGGCTCACTCACCTCCTGCAGCCCAGCCTCCCAGCAGATGCAAGGGTGCCACCGTGGCCAGCAGCTGTGCCAAGGTCTCCCTGGTGCATCACGGATACAGGAGCCAGGAAGTCGGTGCCCAAGGCTCTGCAATCACAGTCGCCTTCCTTTCCTCTTAGAACTACCATCTTCCTTTTATTTCCATTCCTCATTCAAGAACATATCCTGAGCACCTATGATGTGCTGGGTACTGGGGGAGGTGGTGGGAATCTAGACAATTTTTATACATCCTGCTCTTGGTGAGTTTAGTCTAGTGAGAACAATAGTAAGTATTCATGTATTACTGCAGAGTATAAGACCTAGGCTAAAAGTGAGTGATGGTAGGTCTGTATAAATTCACAGAAAGAAGAGCATGAATAAATATTGATTGGGGCAAGAGGATTTGAAAACGATCGGAAGAACTTTACCTTCTAGGGGAGGAGACAGGAAGCAGTAGGTTTAGGGGAGATTTGGTTTACTTGGTGCAGTTTTTGTATTTTTTCCATTTTTTTTTCTTGTTGTCTTAACTATAAAGATAATATATGCTCACTGAAAAAAAAACAACTAAAAAATTTTAAGTACATAAAGTGAAAAACGATCCCCTCACTAATACAAATGAAGACTTTTAAAGGATAAATAGCAGTTAACTGAGTGAAAGGGGTAGATGGGGCAAGTGGAGAAACCTGGAAATCTATAGTTCTGGGCGTGGCTACCAGAATGAACCGCCATGCCCAGTCATCAGTTCTGAATGAAACCACCAACCTGGGCATCTAAGCAGACTTTGCCCTCAGACGCCCTGAATACACCCACTGGAAGCCTGCCGCCCAATCCTATTTTCCTAAACCTGGTTTTACTTTTTCTTCTTTTTTTCATGAGATCAAAGAAACTGATCCTTAGTGTCTTACAAACACAATACTTTTTAAATTGGAGTGTAACTGCTTTACAATGTTGTATTAGTTAATGCTGCACAATGAACTGAATCAGCTATATGTATACATATATCTCCTCCTTCTTAAACCCCCCACCACCCCCTGCCCCCATCCCACCCCTCTCGGTCATCACAGAGCATCCAGCTGAGCTCCCTGTACTATAGAGCTGCTTCCCACTCATTGTCTATTTAACATATGGCAGTGTGTATATGTCAATGCTGTTCTCTCCATTCATCTCGTTCTCCCCACCCCATATCCACATGTCCATTCTCTACTTCTGCTTCTCTATTCCTGACCTGAAAACAGTCTCATCTGTACCATCTCTCTAAATTCCATATATGTGCATTAGTATACATTATTTCAAACACATTCTTTTCTTGCCTAGAGGCAAAAAAAAGTTTAATTATTGTGTGGAGTATGCTGGAAATAGAATATGCACTCAAAACAGGTGTTTGCTGTGTGGAAGCTATTTGGAGTGTTTCCATGTATTCCATGAAAATCAGGCATTTAGTGTAATTCAAGGGGTGAGAAATTTTAAATTAAGAAGATGAATTCAGGAATCATGGCCTTTGGAGCTCTCAAAAGCTCTAGAGAGCTGAGATAAGCCCAGCATGAAGATGAGGCTACCCTTTCAGCTTGAATTAAAGAGTAAACATGCCAAACAGATTAACTAGTCATCACAACTCACTGTGCAGTTTATTAGCTTCCTTCCCTGATTGTACCCAGCATACTGACTCTTCACATTGATAGAAAATGTGTTGTGTCCCAGAACATAACTAGAACTTGACTGCTCTCAGGTATGATTTTTCTTCTTCCCTCTAATGTATAAGTTACACATCTTATACATAGAAGTGTTAGTGTCAGTCGCTCAGATCGGTTCAGTTCATTTTAGTCGCTCAGTCGTGTCCGACTCTTTGCAACACCGTGAATCACAGCATGCCAGGCCTCCCTGTTCATCACCAACTGCCGGAGTTTACTCAGACTCATGTTCATTGAGTTGGTGATGCCATCCAACCATCTCATCCTCTGTCGTCCCCTTATCCTCCTGCCCTCAATCTTTCCCATCATCAGGGTCTTGTCAAATGAGTCAGCTCTTTGCATCAGGTGGCCAAAGTATTGGAGTTTCAGCTTCAACATCAGTCCTTCCAATGAACACCCAGGACTGATCTCCCTTAGGATGGACTGGTTGGATCTCCTTGCAGTCCAAGGGACTCTCAAGAGTCTTCTCCAACACCACAGTTCAAAAGCATCAATTCTCCGGCACTCAGCCTTCTTTATAGTCCAACTCTCACATCCATACATGACTACTGGAAAAACCATAGCCTTGACTAGACGGACCTATGTTGACAAAGTAATGTCTCTGCTTTTTAATATGCTGTCTAGGTTGGTCATAACGTAAGCGTCTTTTAATTTCATGGCTGCAGCCACCATCTGCAGTGATTTTGGAGCCCCCCAAAATAAAGTCAGCCACTGTTTCCACTGTTTCCCCATCTATTTGCCATGAAGTGATGGGACCAGATACCATGATCTATGTTTTCTGAATGCTGAGCTTTAAGCCAACTTTTTCACTCTCCTCTTTCACTTTCATCAAGAGGCTCTTTAGTTCTTCTTCACTTTCTGCCATAAGGGTGGTGTCATCTGCATATCTGAGGTTATTGATATTTCTTCCTGCAATCTTGATTCCAGCTTATGCTTCATCCAGCCCAGAATTTCTCATGATGTACTCTGCATGTAAGTTAAATAAGCAGAGTGACAATATACAGCCTTGACATACTCCTTTTCCTATTTGGAACCAGTCTGTTGTTCCATGTCCATTTCTAACTATTACTTCCTGACCTGCATACAGATTTCTCAAGAGCCAGGTCAGGTGGTCTGGTATTCCCATCTCTTTCAGAATTTTCCACAGTTTATTGTGATCCACACAGTCAAAGGCTTTGGCATAGTCAATAAAGCAGAAATGGATGTTTTTCTGGAACTCTCTTGCTTTTTCAATGACCCAGAGGATGTTGGCAATTTGACCTCTGGTTCCTCTGCCTTTTCTAAAACCAGCTTAAATATCTGTAAGTTCATGGTTCACGTATTGCTGAAGGCTGGCTTGGAGAATTTTGAGCATTGCTTTGCTAGCATGTGAGATGAGTGCAATTGTGCGGTAGTTTGAGCAATCTTTGGCATTGCCGTTCTTTGGGATTGGAATGAAAACTGACCTTTCCCAGTCCTGTGGCCACTGCTGAGATTTCCAAATTTGCTGGCATATAGAGTGCAGCACTTTCACAGCATCATCTTTTAGGATTTGAAATAGCTCAACTGGAATTCCATCACCTCCACTAGCTTTATTTGTAGTGATGCTTTCTAAGGCCCACTTGACTTCGCATTCCAGGATGTCTGGCTCTAGGTGAGTGATCACACCATTGTGATTATCTGGGTCATGAAGATCTTTTTTGTGTAGTTCTTCTGTGTATGCTTGCCACCTCTTCTTAATATCTTCTGCTTCTGTTAGGTCCATACCATTTCTGTCCTTTATTGAGCTCATCTTTGCATGAAATGTTCCCTTGGTATCTCTAATTTTCTTGAAGCGATCTCTAGTCTTTCCCATTCTATTGTTTTCCTCTGTTTCTTTGCATGGTTCACTGAGGAAGTCTTTCTTATCTCTCCTTGCTATTCTTTGGAACTCTGCATTCAAATGGGAATATCTTTCCTTTTCTCCTGTGCTTTTGGCTTCTCTTCTTTTCACAGCTATTTGTAAGGCCTCCTCAGACAGCCATTTTGCTTTTTTGCATTTCTTTTTCATGAGGATGGTCTTGTTCCCTGTCTCCTGTACAATGTCACAAACCTCTGTCCATAGTTCATCAGGCACTCTGTCTGTCAGACCTAGTCCCTCAAATCTATTTCTCATTTCTCGCTCAGCTGTGTGCAACTCTTTGCAACCCCATGGACTGTATGTAGCCCACCAGGATCCTCTGTCCAAGGGGTTTCCCAGGCAAGAATACTGGAGTGGGTTGCCATTTCCTTCTCCACATACATGGAAACCAAAGGCTGAAAGTGTAGAGAGATATTGTAAATTATATATGAACCAGAAAAGTCTGGTCTAAGTGCTTGCTGACAGTGGCTTCTTTGAAATGCAAACGTGAAACTGTTGCAGATTGTAGGCAAGGAGGGAAAAGAAAGCAGAGGGCAGAAACTAGACCACTGTTCTAGGTGTTATCTCAGTTACCACAAGAGGATTGTGTTAGTATTACATCATTACATCATCATCATCACACACACGTGTATATTTTCAAAGAAAGAAACATCAGTTCAAAAAAATCTCAAAAATTGGCCTAGAGAAGAATCCAGAATATACTCTCACCAACACTGGTCTGACTGAGGTTATTTCTTAGAGCAACCATTATCCAGAAGGAAAGAAATTATAACATTTCTTCAGTTCTCTTTTCAGTGGTACGGTGATTATGTTGAATCGAAAAATCAAAATGCAGCTCAAAAATAAGCGTGATTCTAAACTCAAACACAGATGAATGATTAACCACAATGTTTTATTCTCTCACACTTTCATTCTCGCCACTTTTTCTCTACCATCATCTCATCAACTGTACCACAGGATCACTCCTTTGTCAATTACCATCATCCATGAGATTCGGTGCTAGTACCCCTGCTCCTCCCCACAGATTTATTTTCTAGGAGGTTCTGTGTGAGCTGCTAGAAATAAGAACAAATTTGATTTGAGCCTTGATTTCATGAAGCTTAGAGTCTAGCCTTTCATGTAGGTATCTTGAAGTGAAGTGAAAGTCCCTCAGTCACGTCGGACTGTTTGCAACCTCCATGGACTGTAGCCCACAAGGCTCATCTGTTCAAGGAATTCTCCAGGGCAAGAATACTGGAGTGGGTAGCCATTCCCTTCTCCACAGGATCTTCCTGACTCAGGGATTAAACCCAAGTCTCCTGCATTGCAGGCAGATTCTTTATCATCTGAGCCACCAGGGAAGCCCCTTGGTACCTCTTAATTTGAATTTGTCCTCATTAAGTATATGTACTTCATGTCTGGTTGCTGTTTTGTGTGAGTTCATATGTGAATATTCATGAGCAAGAGAGTTTTCTAATATATCCCTGCTAACAAACACCGTAGTTCTACTCACTAATAAGCCTATGTCAATATGGTGAGCATAATAAAGCCACTGCTCAGTGTCATATAAAGGACTCTCCAAAGACACACACAATTATGAATTTCAGAATAAAGAAGCATCATATAATATATGGATGTATATTTATTAACTTTGAAAGATAATTTACATTTATTATCTTTGAAAGATAATAAATTTATCTTTATTATCTTTTAAAGGCTAGATCCATTCTTTTTTCAATTTTTAAAATTTTTATCCTCACACATGGCATGTGGGATCTTAGTTCTCCAATTAGGGCTCAAACCTGTTCCAGCAGTGAAAGCATGGAGTCTTAACCACTAGACCACCAGCAAAGTCCCAATGTACATTTATTTTTACATGTGGTCTGCTTGGTCCATACATGTTTGGTGACAATTTACAGGAGTGTGTAATAACTAACTGACTAAATCAGAAAGAAAGCCCAATCAGTCGGTCTGTTAGCTTTACAAATGAGGAAATGATAGAGCTAAGAGGCTGAATATTGAAGGGACCTGCCTGCAGTCACACAACTGATTAGTATCAGAGCTGAGACCCCATCTCAAGTGATGTGACTTCCAGGAGAGAATGTTTTCTTGTGCATTACAGATGATACACTAGGGGAAGTTCATCCTCACTTCTCTTCCTGATGGAGTCAAGAGTGTTGACTAAAAGCAGAGACTCTAGACTCAAACAGAATTGAGTTTCAGACCTGATTTTAGCAGCTACCAGCTCTGAGTTTCTTTCTTTCCAAGTCTTACCATCTGAATCTGTAATAGAAGAAGCATATCCTACCTCATAGATCTGTAATAAAGAAAAGAGGACTTGATGCTTAATGCAATGTTTGGAACATAGTAATAGTAAGGTGTGCTAGAAATTAACTTTTATTATTATGCAGACCTAACTGAATACTTTTTGTGTCAAGGGAAGAAGATGAAGAGGTTCTAGAGATTCTCCATAGAAACTGAGTAACTATAATAAGTGTACAGAATGATGTCATGGAAAGAGGATTACATAATATATACATAAGACCACTTCTGGAGAATTTCCTTATGGTCCAGTGGTTAGAACTCCAAGCTTGCACTGTCAGGGCCCAGGGTCAATCCCTGGTTGGGGAACTAAAATCCCAGAAGCCATGTGGTTCAGCCAAAGAAAGAGAGAAGACCGTTTCAGACTTAAAAGAACTCTCATCTAGTTTAACCTCCTTGTTTATATTTTCTATGCCCTATGGTGTATCTTTCCTCCATTTCTTTAGCTGAGAAAGGATAGGGCCAGGGCCTAGGTGGAAATGCATTGGGCTGGACTGAATTCTCTGGGACGGAGACAAAGCCAGTCAGAAATAAGAGAGAGGAAATACTAGAATGCAAAGATGGGGTGAAAATTGGGGGAGGAGTATGGAGTAATCCTCTACTGAATAAAACATGTTACTTAGTAAGTAGAGTATTACTATTTGGGGCTTTCCAGGTGGCGCTAGTGTTAAAGAACTCGCCTGCCAATGAAGGAGAGGTAAGAGATGAAGGCTTGGTGCCTTTGTTGGGAAGATCCCCTGGAGTAAGAAATGACAACCCATTCCACTATTCTTGCCTGGAGAATCCCATGGACAGAGGAGCCAGGGAAGCTCTGGTCATAGGGTTGCAAAAGAGTCAGACACAGCTGAAGCGATTTAGCACTAGTATAGGAACATTTCCCCTCCCCACCTCCAATCCACCCCTAAGCAGGTCCAGGATAAAGAAAAAGGTATGAAGGAATAGAAGTAATGTAGATACCTCAGTAAATATTTTCAAAGTAGGGGGAAATTAATATTTATATTAATAATTTGTGACTCAAGTCAAGTGCAATATGATTTGTCCTCTTTTCATTTTTTTAGTAGTGTGATATATATACACATTATTGGTTCTTATTTTTTTAAGGCAGTGTAATTTTCCTGAGATGAATTCATTAGGATAGCATATTTAAGTGGTTATAATTCCAGGAAGTCATATGAATAATTAGAATCAACCACTGCCTAAAATATTATCAAACCAAAGAAATTTAACATCACCCTGAAACAATCTACACTCTGTGTGTTATTCTAGATACTCTAAATGAAAGCAAGGTTAGATTGGCAGGTATGTTCACATGTTTACAGTGGTTGTTAAGTTTAAAGGAAAAGTTTGGAGCAATATTAATGGTATTGAGCCCCACCTGTATGGCTCAATACTTAATTGTTTATGGATATATGTTCAAGGAAGGTCTAGAAGACTGCCCGCCAAAATGTGGGAAGTGGTGAGAGGAGACCAGAAAGCCTACAGATTGACCTCATTTGCTTTTCTACAGTGTGATCAATTTTAACAATGAGCACTGTTAGTTTTATCACTTAAAATGTGTTTTAAAGAAATAAAACAGTACTAGAATAAATCCCACTTGATCGTGGTGTGCGATCCATTTTATGTATTGTTGACTTCAGTTTGCTAACATTTTGTTGAGAATTTTTGCATCTATAGTCATCAAAGATACTGGCCTGTAATTTTCTCTCTTGGCTTTGGTATCAGGGTAATGCGAGTCTTGTACAATGAATTTGAGAATGTTCTATATTCTTCAAATTTTGGAATAGTTTGAGAAGGATAGGTATTAACTTTTCTTTATATATTTGGCAGAATTCCCCTGTGAAACTGTCCAATCCTGGACTTTTGCTTGCTGGGAGATTTTTTTTTTTATTACAAATTCAGTTTCACTACTAGTGATCAGTCTGTTCTGGCTATTCTTCCTGATTCAGTCTTGGCAGGTTGTCACAGTAGCCTTGTAAAGTGCTTGCTGCTGTGTCTTGATGCTTGGCCCATATCATGGAGTGGAGGTCACAATGCTAGGCTTCCAGTCCCAACACTGATCCAAATATGTGACCTTGGCTATTCTCTAGCTTTACCTTCTTGATCTACTAAATGAGAGATTTGGACTAGATAATCTCTAAGGTCATTTCCATCACTATAATTAGATGTTTTATGCTTCTAAGTGTTGAGAAAGTAAAGACATTCCTGCATGGATCTTTGCATGTAATCAGCTGACACTACAATTTAGGATGTCAGACTATCCTTAGTTTATTGCTGATTTGATTTTGGTTAGAGGTTGATGTGTCTCTAGTGTACATAATTACAATCGACATTGATGGGTATAGAGCAGTTCACAAGGCTTATTAAATCCAGCCATAGAATTTGAATGTTCTGGGTTCCCTTCAGCCTTCTCATAAACTATAAATCATCCTAATGTTGAAACTTGACCTTCCTCAGCATGAATAAAAGCTTCTGAATTTCAAAGGCATTTGTGAGTTTGCAGTGTCCCTGAATACAATGTTATCCTCTGAGTCACACGCTGAAAACCCAGTTCTAAATAGATCTTATTGGGTGTTTGATTTAAAGGTGAACTCAAGCAAATCTATTATTGAAAATCTCGTTCCTGGTGCCCAATACCAGGTTGTGATGTACCTAAGAAAAGGCCCTTTGATTGGACCACCTTCAGATCCTGTGACATTTGCTATTGGTAAGTTGCCAGCCACAAGAAAAATACCTTTATCAGAGTACTGTTTGGAGGGGTCTAAGTTCGAGTCATTGTCATCAGTTACGGGAGGTCCATACTTGTTCACCCAATATTCAACCTTCAGAGTAATTAATGACCACAATTGTATACCTGGTAGGTATCCTTGGCATTCATTACTTAGGAAAAAGAAAATCTCAGGCAAATATGGTTAGTTTTCAATGATTGTATCAAAAGAGTGAAATACCTAGTCAGTCAGTAAGTAGAGATGTGAAGCCGTTGTTAAGATATGAAACATTCCTTCTTGACTTTCTTTTTTCACTCCCCTCCCTTCTTCTTAGTTCCAACTGGAATCAAAGACTTGATGCTCTATCCCTTGGGTCCTACGGCAGTGGTTTTGAGCTGGACCAGACCTTACTTAGGAGTGTTCAGAAAATATGTGGTCGAAATGTTTTATTTCAACCCTACAACAATGACGTCAGAATGGACAACCTACTATGAAATAGCCGCGACTGTCTCCTTAACTGCCTCAGTGGTAATTTTCCTTAACCAGCTGTCACATTTTCCTGTATCAACATGCGTTCACGTACCAAATGTGTCTGAAAAAATTATTATGTCTGTAAACTAGATCATTTGTAAACACATGCAGGTAACTTGCTACTTTCAAGTTTGGGATTGTTTTAGCTCTTAATCTAATTTTTGTATTTTGAGAGAGAGAGAAAACTGTGTGAAACTGGCTTTCACTCTTAATTGAGTGTATTTGCTAATCCCCAATTTAGTAGACCTGTCACATGCTTGCTTTCTTGGTGGCTCAGCTGGTAAAGAATCTGCCTGCAATGTGGGAGAACTGTGTCGGATCCCTGGATGGGGAAGATCCCCTGGAGGAGGGCATGGCAACCCACTCCAGTATTCTTTGCCGGGAGAATCCCCATGGACAGAGGAGCCTGGTGGGCTATAGTCCATGGGGTCACAAAGGGTCGGACATGACTGAGCGACTAAGCACATCGCATGCTTATTGTTTCTTTCTGCTCCTAAGACAGAAAACACGTTTTCCTTTAGTTATTCAGTAGTGAGTGGACGCTGCTTAACTTGAGTGATGACTATTCTTAACATCAACAAATCAGTTAGATACCTGCAATGTCAGACCATTAGTGATGTTCTTCAAATGAGCAGGTAAAGATTGCTCTTTCTGAGACTGGAATAATTTTAGAAGTACAGGTTATCTACAAGTCACACAGAAAGCAAACAACTGTCCACCACTTACTTGACAACTCTCATGATTGCGACCAAGTATGGACACATGCTAACAGTCCAAGATGAAAGAATGCAGAATTGTGAAAGATCACATCTTAGAAATAGGAAGATGTGTCCATCCAGTCACTTACAAATAAGTACCAGTTCACTTGTGTAATTTAAGAAACTGCAAGTGAAAACCCATTTTCAAACTATCTGTATTTTCGAATAATTTTTTAAATTATGTTAAATTTATGTGTATCATTTTATTTGCATCTCACTTCATTCCAAAGAGAATATTTTAATGGAAAATGTGAGAAGTACAAAATCAACTGTAGACAGTCAGGTTCCTCTGTCCATGGGATTTTCCCAGGCAGCAATACTGGAATGGGTTGCCATTTCCTTCTCCAGAGGATCTTCCCAATCCAGGGATTGAAGCCACGTTTCCTGCATTGACAGACGGACTCTTTACCACTGAGCCACAGGGAGGCCTCCCAAAGGCAGAGAAAGGAAATTAAAAATTACTCATTTTCTCATAGCCTAAGAGAAATATATAACTCTATTCCAAAAATATGATTTTCCTTCTGGGTCTTTTTCTTCTTGCTTTTTTTAGAGGATAGCAAATCTGTTGCCAGCATGGTACTACAACTTTCGAGTTACCATGGTAACATGGGGAGACCCGGAACTCAGCTGCTGTGACAGCTCCACTATAAGCTTCATAACAGGTGAGTGTGTGGGAAGTGGTCCCATGAGAAGAGATCCCTATTTTGAGGAAGTTCTGAAGGGGCTCATCTCCAGAAAATGCCAGGCCTTTACCCAGGACCGAATGAACATCACTTTCCTGGAATATGATATACTTGATTCTGAAAGTTCATGATTTCTTTAAATGATAGCCTTTAAAAATTAAGATACAATTTTTACTCTGAGTTACTGTCCTTGATTTCTTTTTATCCTGAGTCACTGCCCTTGATTTATGCACCACTGTTTGGAATTGATTAGAATCGAGATGTAACAGGCAGAGCTTTCAACTTCACACCACACTCAATTGATTTTATCCATTTGATAATTGTATTTGTTAGAGTGCCTCCATTTCCTTATTAATTAAGCCATTTGTAAAGTCACAGGCTGACTGCGGTATTGTCCATGGCAGGAATTAAAACAGGCTTGCAGACTTGTAGACTTGGGTGTGAGTCACAACTTTGCTGCCTTCTACCTGTAAACTCCAGCAATTTTTCTAAGCCTCAGGTTTTTTCAGTTGTAAAATAAGGATAATAATAGTATCTATTATCTGTTGCTATTATGTATTATTACATCCCAATTAAATAAGCTATTTAGCAAAATACATGGCCCAGACTTAAAGTACTTACAATACTATTAGTGATGGATCCTCAGAACCTTAAATTATGTATTAATAGTTCACTATCATATGGCAGAGAGAGCAGAGGTGGGTGGAGGTAGCAATAGAGAAGAAATTTAGCCAAGAACAGTAACCCTCGTTGTCTGAACTAAGATTGTTCAAGAACTTTTGATGGGACTGCAAAGCTGTCATTAGAGTTATACTGAGAAAAGAAAAATATTGTTCAGATGAAGAATAACTTTGTCAAAATATTTCCCTCACTGGACAGCTAGTTGTATAGGCTTGAGATGTATCAATTAAAAAACAATGGAAATAATTAAAAAACAATGGAAAGATAATCTTGTGGATTCTTATACAGTTAACTTACACAGTTCACTGCTTTTCTTTACTGGCTGATGTCTGGTACTTCCTTTGTTCCAGACGTTAATGGTAATATTAGAGTAGAAAAGTGAAAGGCCACCATAAAAAGAGAAAATGCCAATTATTTGACAAGCCCTGTGTTAGGCTTTTTGACTGCATCAATAATCACATACTTAATTATAATTAAACTTCACTGTGTCAGTAATTCATACACTTAACTTGATTGAGATGAGTGGTCTGAGAAAGCTTTTTCCTTGTCAGAAGGAGCAGCTGCCTAGAAAAAGCCCAGACTTCACATCTGATCACTTATTGAGCAGATCTGACCTTGCTAATTTCCAGCTATAGAACTTTGAACAAATTAACTTAAGGATCCAGAATTTCTATTTTCTCACTGGTAAGACTGAAAATATTGCCTAACAGGTGGCTAATTGGACAAAACTAATTGTCTTAGAACTCACTGCAGTGTCTGGAGACTAACTGGACAGGGTCTCTGTGGTGTCTCCCAGGGGTGACATCAGATATGAAGTATTAATAGGATTTGGAGTTCTGGACCCAAGTGGTTTAGGTGTGCCTTTGAAAGCTGGGAACCACCTGGGAATAGGCAGAAGTCATGAGATAACTGTTTAGGTGGACAAAGCAAGTCTGCATACAAGCTACTTGCCTAGGTCAGCAGTCTGTTGTCTCCAGTGAATTGATCTTTGGGAATTTCTGATTTTTTCCTGGGATCAACTGCTAAGTCATGTTGACACTGGCAGTCCACAGTCTTACCTGAGCATATTGACACAGATGGCCTCAATTTCCATATCTACAAAATGGGCATATGGACTTCCCTGGTGAGCCAGTGGCTAAGACTCCTTTGTTCCCAATGCAGGGAATTCAGGTTGCATCCCTGGTCAGGGAACGAGATCCCACATGCCCCAACGAAAGATCCTGCATGCTGCAATGAAGATCGAAGATCCCACATGCTGTAATTGAGACCCAAGGCAGTCAAATAAACAAATAATTTTTAAATGGGCATAATAATACCTCACAGGGTAGTGTGAGAATTAAATCATTTAATCTAAATTGTTATTAAAACATATATGGTACCTGAGCTTTATTTTTATAACTTTATCTAAAACTATTTGAAATTTTAGCCTTTTTAGTGGCAAGGGGAGCTTTCTTCCCTCATTTCAATTTTAAAGCAAATAAAGATCTGATACTTCACTTTCATATGCTTTTTAATCATAATCCAAATTGACAAATTGTGTAGTATAAAAGGAAACAGGAATAAAATACTTGAATACGGTCTGATTTGTTAGGCCCTCAAGTCTACAATCTGTCAGGCAACTTGTCTGCAAGTCAAGTTCATAATTATACTAGTGTACCAAGTAATGTTTAATAAACAAATAGTGACATCTGGTGGTCTTTCAGCAATACACTGGATTTGAAAGCAACAACATGAAGGAGAATGATCTGAAGACTTGGTACTTGTAATGGGGAGACGTATACTTCTGGCTTTGTAATTTTATTTTTTTAACTCTTTATTTTGTATTGGGGTAGAGCCAATTAACAATGTTGTGATAGTTTCAAGTGAACAGCAAAGGAACTCAGCCATACTTGTACATATATCCATTCTCCACCCTAACTCCCCTCCTTTCCAGGCTGCTACATAACATTGAGCAAGTTCCATGTGCTACACAGCAGGTCCTTGTTGGTTGTCTATTTTAAGTATAGCACTGTGTACATGTCCATCCCAAACTCCCTGTAATTTTTTTCCCGTTTATTTTTATTAGTTGGAGGCTAATTACTTTACAATATTGTAGCGGTTTTTGCCATACATTGACATGAATCAGCCATGGATTTACACGTATTCCCCATCCCGATCCCCCCTCCCACCTCCCTCTCCACCCGATCCCTCTGGGTCTTCCCAGTGCACCAGGCCCGAGCACTTGTCTCCTGCATCCAACCTGGGCTGGTGATCTGTTTCACCCTTGATCCCTGTAATTTTAAATACGTTTCTTCTCTTCATTCAAATTAGAATATGAGAATATACCCTTTGAAGAAGCATAAGAATAGGTACTTGTAAATAGGGAAGAATGTAGAAATATGTTAAGAAGCCAGGGTTATTATGCTTTGTTAAAATTTTCTGCACTATGATATGGGTTTGGCTACTTGTTATAGATATTGTTGACAATTTAAAATTTTCATTGTCAAACATATAGAAGTGATGTTCATACACAACATGAAACAGATGTATTTTTTACTCTGTTAAAATCTCTTCAGTGGATAATTATTTCTGAAACATAGATATGAATGTTCATTATCTGTATTAGTGCCTGTTGAAAAAATAAGTCTTTTTTTTCAATTATGATTTATGATTTTATTTGTTTATTTTGGGCTGTCCTGGGTCTCTGCTGCTGCATGCAGGCTTTCTTAGTTGCAGTGAGTGGGGCTACTCTTCATTGCAGTGTGTGGGCTTACTGCAGTGCCTTCACTTGTGGATCACAAGTTCTAGGTGCATGGGCTTAATTACTCCCCAGCATGTGGGATCTTCCTGGACCGGGGATCAAACTCATGTTTCCTGCATTGGCAGGTGGATTCTTTACCACTGAGCCACCAGGGAAGCCCCAAATAAGTCTTTTTGATGTGTAGAAATTCTCCTCCAACCATTAGTTGATTTGGGGCTGAATCTTGCAAAGAACAGTTGCTTGGCTATCTTCAAGATCACATGGAATTTAAATTCAACTGTGTATGTGTTTGTTGAAATCTTCACAATTATCAGTTACTCTTAAAAATAATTAAAGTATGCTTTCAGAACTTATGTATTACAAAGCTTGTGATGAACTCTCATCCCCAACTGGAATTCTTAAAAATTTAAATGTGTAAGATTATAAAATAAATTAATAAACTTGGTGTTAGAATTTAGCTTTGAAGCATGATTTTCAAAATCCCTTCCTTCCTTTCTTTAATACTTGCTTCAGCAACTTTATTTAGAGCCCTACCTTCCACAAAGCACCAGGCTGCACACAGTCAATGCCATTGACTTGTTATCATATGGACATATTATTTATTTTTCTCTTCCTTTATCCATTGATCCTACTGTCAATCCTGTAAACTTCTTTGCTGCCACAATAAAAAAGATTTATTTTTACAGGACCCCAGAGTTTTCAGTACTGCTTGGAAAATAAGTTCGCCAGTGCCTAAAAATATTAATTTATTGACACAGCAACAAATTAACCGAACAACTGACCCAAACAAGTTAATGTTTTAGTAATCTTATAACTGAAATTTTTGTAAAAAAGCGTGCTCTCCTCAGGCATAGTTGAGTCTGGCTGTCTTGGGTCTGAGCCACCCAAGGTAACATCCCACAAAATAACCGCCCACCTCACACCACCCAACTTCACTATATTACAGACGTGTCCACGAGTCCCTAGGACTATCATGCATGCTGTTGTGCATGTATGCTAAGCCACTTCGGTTGTGTTCTAACTCTTTGCAATGCTGTGGACTGTAGCCCGCCTAGTTCCTTTGTCTATGGGATTCTTCAGGCAAGAATACTGGAGTGGATTGCTATGACCTCCTCCAGAAGACCTTCCTGCCCCAGGAATCAAACTGCCATCTCTTATGTCTCCTGCATTGGCAGTGGGTTCTTTACCACTAATGCCACTTGGGAAGTCCATCATGAGGTGTGAATATTAATTCTTTAAACTCTGTATAGAGTTGGGTTTCCCTGATGGCTCGGACGGTAAAGAATCTGCATATAATATGGGAGACCTGGATTTGATCCCTCTGGGGATCCCTTTGGGAAGATCCCCTGGAGGAGGGCATGGCAACCCACTTCAGTATCATTGCCTGGAGAATCCCCATAGATGGAGGATCCTGGCAGGCTGCAGTCCCTAGAGGCACAAAGAGCTGGACACGACTGAATGACTAAGCACAGGCTCTGTATGGGATTTCACGTTCTATTGATAAGTTCTTTAATTACTAGGAGTCTACTAAATTACAGTGTGTTTCTTCCCTCCATTGTAGCCCCAGTTGCTCCAGAAATCACGTCTGTGGAATATTTCAACAGTCTGTTGTACATCAGTTGGACCTACGGGGATGACACCACAGACCTCTCCCATTCTAGGATGCTCCACTGGATGGTTGTTGCAGAAGGAAAGAAGAAAATTAAAAAGAGTGTATGTTTCTTTGAGTCCCAGTATTGGGCACCTGACCTTTGTTTGCATATACTATTGAAAATCATGAAGCAAACATTTACTGAGACATTAAACAAATGTTTGCATGCCAGTTAGCACTGTTTATGGTTCTGGGGATTGTGTGTGTGGAGGGGGAGGAGTGTGGGTGTGCATGCACACGTGTGCATGTGCATGCTCAGTTGTGTCCAACTCTTGCAACCCCAAAGACTGTAGCCTGCCCGGCTCCTCTGTCCATGGAATTTTCCAGGCAAGAATACTGGAGTGGGTTGCATTTTCTCCTCTAGGGGATCTTAGAATCCTCTCTCTCTTGAGTCTCCTGTATTGGCAGGCAGGTGATTTTTTTTGTTTGTTTGTTTGTTTTACCACGAGCACCACCTGAGAAGCCTCTCTGGAGATAGGATAGTGAACAAAAATTGAAGGCCTTCTTTCATAGAGCTTACCTTTTAACTTTTAATAGTTGTAATTGTTGTAATTGATTTCACCTATATTTAAAGTTACGATTTGAACTTTTTCTTCATAATACCAAACATTTTCAAGAAAATCACAGTATTTTCACTTTTTTCTCCATATGTCCCTAACACCCTCAATATTTGGAGACTTTGGAAGTACTGATTTCTCTCCTGGTTTATTACACTTTTTGACATTGTATTAGTTAGGGTACCAACTAAACAATTAAAATAAAAAGAATTGTTTTAAGATTGTTGTTTTAAAAAAAATCAACATCTATATCTCTCTCAAGGTGCCCAGGACTAAAAGGGCACCTCTGCCATGAGAGATTATTCAAGAGTTCAGATTCGTTCTATTT
This sequence comes from Cervus elaphus, assembly GCF_910594005.1. Taxonomy (NCBI): domain Eukaryota; kingdom Metazoa; phylum Chordata; class Mammalia; order Artiodactyla; family Cervidae; genus Cervus; species Cervus elaphus. Next base: position 25,336,196 of record NC_057836.1, read on the forward strand.
TGCTGCTCCATCTACCACTGCGTATAGTCATCACCTTCATAGGTTAACTCGGCTCACCATTACAGCCACATTCCAGCCCACAGGAAGGGAAAAAGAGAAGATGTGGAGGTCCAGCACTTAACAGGTGTGAACAAAACTCTAAGTTGACCATGGGACTGCCTCTTACAATCCACTGAATGGAACTGGGTCACATGGTCCCCACTATCAATATTAGAAACCGGGAAATGTAGTCTTTAGTTAAGAGGCCAGGTGTCTGTGGATATGGCTAAGTTTCTTTTGAGCTTCTCAGCATGAGCTGAGCAATGTTCCTATTTTTGCAACCCAGCAATTGCTTTTTCTAAAATTTGCTGTGAATGCAAGAGGGACAAAAAAAAAAAAAAATCATAGAAATACCTACTCCAAACAAAGGAATTAATCACAAAAAATGTTCTGATCTGTGTTGTGCTTATTTAGAGCTGCCTTGTATTTGGCTCAGTTGAGGAATTTGTAGCATTTTCAGAGGAAATAGCATATCCATAATGTTTAATCAGCTGTGGACTGCAGCACAGAACAGAGATGGGATGTCTGTGATAGCCCTACAGCTGGATTTTGGTGATCTTGCAGGTAACGCGCAATGTCATGACTGCAGTTCTCAGCCTGCCTCCTGGAGATATCTACAATCTCTCGGTAACTGCTTGCACAGAGAGAGGAAGTAACACCTCCATGCTCCGTCTTGTCAAACTAGGTAAGAGGAGAACACAGGTGTGTGTGTGCAAATAATCATGCTGGAGGACTAGTGTTTGTATCTCTTGGTTTAGCATGGTCTTCTCAATTCAAAGAAAGGGAAAAAACTGGTTCAGTGCCTTTTATAAATGCACAAAAGACTTTACACTATCAAAAAAGTACATTCAACATGTACTGTTGAGGACAGTGTCTACTGTATTGGGAGAAGGGAGTCCATTGTTCATAGTAAGATTAGAAGAACCACAGACTCTGAGGATTTTACAGATGGAAGGACCTTAGCCATTATCTAGTATGATATTCTCAACCCTATCGGATACTATTTCCCTTTTACATAAATAAAGCTGAACTTCATAGATAAAATAATCCACATTTTGATTTTTCAAATTTGATGTAGCATCCTAATTCTAAAATAAAATCAAGATAAAAGGACAATAATTTATATATAAAAAAATAACATGGATCCCCTATGTATGTGTTCAGGTACAGCTTTTCACTCTTCTAAAAGTCGTAATGGGACTACCTGATGACTACCTACAATGAAAATGAATAAATATGAGTTTGTAAGAAGTAACAGGAACTGTAGTTCTTCCATACAAGAAGGATAAAAATAAAGGATGAACAAATTCATAATAACTCATTTATTACTATTAATGAAAAATAAATAATTTGTCAAGCTTGAATGCAGTTAGCCCTAGAATAAAAACTAGAGTTAGGAGAAATACTAAGAGAGTAGATATATTTGCTTATGATGAAAGAAAGTGGAAATAGAGTGAGGATAACTTGCTAAGAAAAATAATGAGCTGTAAGGGAAAATGAGGAAAGTATATTCTTACAAATGAGCTGGAACTTATTGTGTGGAGTTAAAATAAGTGTATTATGAAAAGCAACTGGGAAGTGACACTATGTAATGCAAAACACATCTTCTACATTCAACAATATCATGTGTTAAAATATTTAGTTTCTGGGGACTTCCCTGGTGGTCCAGTGGTTAAGAATTCGCCTTCCATTGCAAGGGGCGCGAGTTCAATCCCTGATCAGGGAGCTAAGATTCCACATACCTTGCGGCCAAAAAAACAAAAGCAATATTGTAATACAATTCAATAAAGACTTAAAAAAAAATTAGTTTCTGGTACTTAAAGGGGCCTCAGAGATGATATCCTATAATTGCAAAAGAGAACATATTGGCAAAAAGTTGGGTGGTAGACTTCTTGGGCAGTGTCAGTTTAAGGATGATAACCCCAAAATAAATGCACATCAATATGCAATTTTTACAGCCAAGACCTCATCATTTTAATGGTTGAAAATAAAGTCTATACGTGACTAGACATCATGAAATCATTTCATGATCCATAAAAATATTGAATAATTACATTGTATACTTAAAACTAATGCAATATTGTGTATCAAGTATAATTCAATAAAAAATAAATTTACATATAGAGTGGCAATAAAAATATTTTCAAAATACTTAGTGCAACTTACTGACATCATTGTTTCAGATGTCTCCTAGCTTGTACTCTGTGTCTGAGTCTGTCCATAAAAGTCTCAAATAGTCTCTGTTATTACTATGTTCATATGTACTGCTATAGGTGAAGAATGAACCAGGGTGATTTATTAGCAGCTTAAATCCCAGGAGCAGTAGTGCTGTCAGTGATGCTTTAGAAACTCTTGGAAAATCTGAAACAAAACAGAGCACAATATTTTCTCAGATTATCCACTAGTTGCATTTCTCTATAATTCAATGCACAAGACATTAAGTTTTAAATCTTTTTTGTCTCCTATTTGCTGTGATAAAAACTGAACTCTTGCACTGAAAACATTTAGAATTAAACAGATAATTGAAAATGCATGATGTACTAATTAGACAATATGGGCAGTAAATTATTGAGTAGTTTTTCAGTAGTTTTTCATTTTAAAAAATTTATTGAAGTACAGTGGATTAACATTATTGTGTTAGCTTCAGGTGTCTTGCTAAGTGATTCAGGTATACATATACATATTTTCATTCTTTTTCAGATTCTTAACCCATATAGGTTATTAAGAATATTGAGTAGACTTTTCTGTGCTATACAGTAGGTCCTTGTTGGTTATTTATCTTATATATAGCAGAGTGTGTTTGTTAATTCCAAGCTTCTAACTTATCCCTCCCCTTCCCCATATTTTCCTTTCAGTAACTATAGCTTTGTTTTCTAAAACCATGAGTATGTTTCTGTTTTTCAAATAAGTTCATTTATATCATTTTTAAATTCAATTCCACCTATAAGTGATATCATATGATTTGTCTTTCTCTGCCTGACTTACTTTAATTAGAATGATAATTTTTTCCAATATTAATTGTGTGATAATGTACTAGTAATTATATTTATAATGAATTTATTCTGGTCACAAAATTAGACGTTTGTGTGGAATGTGGGACATGGGACAATTTTTCTCTTCGAAACTTTCTTGATCATAGAAAGACATCTAGAATTTCTGAGCCCTGCCCACAGAAGTCTGATTGACTGTGTGGCTTTGTGATCCTGACTGCTAAAAACATTTCTGCAAATTTCCAAGCACCCTCAAGGGGGCTCTACTGCTCCTATCAAGACTCATGAGTTAAGTTAAATCTTTCTTGCACTGCCCACAATCTACTCCTCCCTAGCAGTCTAGACTTGAATTTCAGGAATGTGGAGATCACCAGTTTCCAACACTAGATGATCTATTTATTAAGAAAAAAAATCATTTGCTTGGCAATTCCAACCATTATCTCTTATTTTTAAAAAATTTAATTTATTCATTTTAATTGGAGGTTAATTACTTTACAATATTGTGGTGGTTTTTGCCATACATCTACATGAATCAGCCACAGGTGTACATGTGTTCCGAAACCTCCCACCCACCTCCCTACCCATCCCATCCCTCTGGGTTGTCCCAGTGCACAGGCCCTGAATGCCCTTCTTTAATCATTGAACTTGGACTGGTCATCTATTTCACATATGGTAATATACATGTTTCAATGCTATTCTCTCAAATCATCCCACCCTCGCCTTCTCCCACAGAGTCCAAAAGTCTATTCTTTACATCTGTGTCTCTTTTGCTGTCTTACATATGATTTTTGTCTTCTGTATGAATGTTAGTTCAAAGTTTGCTTCCAGGTAACTGGAATTACTTGAAGACTCTGCCTGTGTTCCCTAAGGCCTTCTCTTCCCAAGCTTCTAGATGCTTTCTCCAATTCATTTGGTATGTTGGTCTCCCTTAAGGTGCAAGTTCAGGGGTGGTCTTACCAAAGTAGCATTCAGTGGCCTATTGCATGTTTTGCTGTCATTTTTATGTGACATTATGAATGATCTATGAAGTCTCAGGAATATGGGTTAAAGTCATAAACTGGAACAATTACACTCACACAAATAGGAGTAGGACTAAGAAACTGACTTTGTTTCCCAAACTTACCATTGGGTTTTGAGCCTCCATATCTCTCCATTAATGGACAGGATTGCTTCCACCAATTTAGGAAGTTCCTTTAAATGTTTCAAGTAGGGAAGCAAGTTCCCACAGCAATTATTTCTAGAAAATCATTACCCTTAGAATCAATCAGCTTTTCCATGTTGATATCTTAATATCAGATAGAATATTGCCTTGATCTTGTTCCTCTCTGAAGCAAGACAATCTTTATATAACGTATCTGTCCTCAGCCTTTTCTTTTCTGGAAACAAAATAACATACTTTTTATCCATTTGTTTAAAGGTCTGTTTTCCATTCTGCTTATCACATTATTGTATTTTATAAGCTGTTTCAATTTTCTATAACACAATGCCTTCTCTGCTGTAGATACTTAATAGGTATTTGTTGAATGAAAATGAAACTACAGACCTCAAAGTTGAAATTAGTATTCTAGTTAATATTTAACCAAAACAAGTTTCATCTTTCAGAGAAGTAAAATATTTTGCTTTAGTATTAATTGACTTGCAAGTTTTTTTTTCATAAAACATTCATTCTTGCCATCTGAGGAAAGAAAACATTCTATCAGTGAATCCAGAACAATATAAATTAATCCAAGATGGTACACTACCAAAATTATTCAATTATTATGTCATCAATGGACATCCAGGAGAAGACAATACTGCTAATGGTGCTGTTTACAAGGCTTTGAGCCAGTCATCCCATTATGAATTTTAGGTTGCCAAGAGTCTCATGGTAGTACAATGGTAAATGATGACAGTTCCCTTTGGTAGTCAACACAGCTGTCAATCAAATCTGCATTAAGACTTGTCATTTTACAAGTACTCATTGGTCTGCATGCAATCGTGGCTTCAACCAGCAACCAGTCATAAATTCTAGTCTTGGTGAATCCACCTGGAACTCTGGTGAAACGTTAGGCGGATTTGTAAGTTTACATCAGACAATCAGTTGTCCAATTGAAAAAAAGGAAAAGAAGGAAGGAAGGTGTGAGGGAAAGAATTAAGAATGAAAACCAAATAAGAATGAGATTCATAAAATAGATCTATGGTAATGTTGCAGGAAGGGGGATCTAGAAGTGGGCCTGAGAGTGGGCTCTTGTTTAACACTTGGAAATGAATTGTCCGAGGAGACACACATGCTGACAAAGCAAGAGATTTTATTGGGAACGGGTGCCCAGGCCATTAGCAATAGAGTAAGGGAAACCAGGAGAACTTCTCTGCCATTATGGTGATGGGGTTAGTTTCTGGGTTGTCTCTGGGCAATTGTTCTGACTCAGGGTTCTTCCTGATGGCACACAGATTGCTCAATCAAGATGAATTCCAGTGAGAAGTATCCTGAGAGGCTGGTGGGACATTTGGACTGAAATCTCTCTCCTTTTGACCTTTCCTGAATTCTTCCAGTTGGTGGTAACTTGTTAGTTCCATGTCCCTCACCAGGACCTTCTGTTGTAAGATAACTCGTGCAAGTGGTTACTATGGTACCTGGCCATGGTGGGTGATCTCAGTCAGTGGTTCCCCGAACAGTAATAGCATATCCATTCATTAATTTATTTAACAAATATGTGCTGAGAAACTTCTAAGCACTGTTCAGATGCCAGACTTCTTATGTGTGTGTGCTCACTTGTGTCCAACTCTTTGCAACCCCCCTGGACTGTAGCCCACCAGGCCCCTCTGTCCATGGGATTCTCTAGGCAAAAATACTGGAGAGGGTTGCCATTCCCTCCTCCCAGCATCTTCCCATTCAAACCCAGGTCTCCCACACTGCAGGCAGATATTCTTTACCTTCTGAGCCACCAGGGAAGAACATTAAAATAGGGTAGCACAATGCAGATGGCTTTCCAGTAAAAGCTTTCTCTGAAGAAGCAATAAGAAGAGATCTGAATAACAGGAAAGGACCAGCCATGAAAAGGTTGGGCAAGAGCACCTGGGCAGAAAGAATCAGGAGAATTCACATTATAGAGGATAACAAGGCTTGGAGTTGAGATTTTATTTTCAGGTTGCATATTTGAGATCATTTAGAGAATGAAACAAATAATCTGACTTATATTTAAAACAATCGTTCTGGTTGATCAAGAGAGAAAGGATTTGGGGGTCAAAAATAAAGGTGGGGAACCAATTAAGGGGTTAGTCATCACTAGCCTTAAAAACAGCATTCTAATTCAAATAAATGCCATGGGAAATGATGGTGACTTTGACCAAAATGGTAGTAAGGAGATGGAGAGAAGTGGGCAGAATTCAGGAACTATTTTGGAGGTTGTGTCCACAAAACTTTCTGATGAGAGAAACAGAAATTAAGAATGGTTCCTAGACTTTGCTCTTGAGCAACTAGGGTAGGGTAGGGCAATTTATTGAGATTGAAAGGACTAGAAAAACAAGAAGCGGAGTCACCTGGATGCAAGCTGAGGGTCAAGGATTCTTCCTCAGACATAAAAAATCAAAAGTGCAATTGTCGAGGAAAGAGACTATTGATATGTAGTGTTAGTGTTAGTCACTCAGTTGTGTCTGACTCTTTATGACCCCATGGACTGTAGCCTACCTTGCTCCTCTGTCCATGGAATTCTCCAGGCAAGAATACTGGAGTGGGTTGCCATTTCCTCCTCCAAGAGATCTTCCCAACCCATGGCTTGAACCTGGATCTCCTACATTGCAAATTCTTTACCATCTAAATCACCAGGGAAGTCCATTGATATATGAGTCTGGAGGTCAGGGGAGAATTCTAGGCTGGAAATATGAATTTGGGAGTGACTGAATAATTAGATACTAATTAAAAATAGAGAAAAAGAGCTCTGGTCTAGGCAAGAAAAACTACTCCAGCATTTAGTGATTGAGTAGAGGAAGGGGAGACAGCAAGAGAAACCTGGAAGGAACAGGCAATAAAGTCAGAGAAAGGCAAAAAACTGTATGTACACCAACCTGGTAAGAGGTCTGCTTTATCCTGACTACAAACCTGTTCAGACGGGTTCAAGATAAGCACTCAGATAACCTTAGCTGTGGAAGAGATTTGGGAACAATTCAGTGTCACGTCCTCCCTTGGGCAAGCTGAAATCTAGAGAAATCTGACCCACATTACACACTGTTGAGCCTGGATCTAGAAATAGTGCTTTTTAATCCATCTGTTGCTTATGTCTTCCTGGATTGGGGGTGGATTATTTCTAAAACTTCATGTTTCTATGAACACATTTAACAGAGCAGGGAAGAGCCTCACATCCATTCCTGTGGCTTTCTGTTCCTGTTTGGGAATTTGAGCATTGTGAAATTGGCTTGATTTCCTTAGTCTCAGTCATGAAAGTTTTTATATAGATTAGAAATCTTTAAAATGTAATTTGACTATGGACACAGATATTGGGAATTGGAAGGGATATTTGAATCTTCACTTTTCTCCTATCTTTCTCTCTCTCTCACACACACACATCAAATTTCAGTAGATGCAAATAATTATATCCATTTTGATGAAATGTAATTTCAGACTTTATAAAAACCCAGCCATTGCAAGGTACTGACCTTCTGGGTCTCATTCTCAGTTGAGAAAATGTGTTTAATTCTTGTGCTGAAGTCACTGAGTTTACAATTTTGGAAATAGTTACTTAGATATATGCAGTTCTTATTTTTGGTAATAAATGAGTGAAGTGCTGTGAGCCACAGACAGCTGATGTCTAAAGTACCCCTCCCGGGCCACCCATTCCTTTCTGTGAATCCTCTTCCAGAAAGTGACTAACTTGTTATCCCCCACCAAAACAAATAAGCAGAAACGAGTTCAACAAGAGGGTGAATATATCTGTGTCAATGTAGCACAGAGAGAGGACAGGAAAATGGACGAATGAATGGATTGAAGGGAAGAAGGAAATGAGAAAGGAAAGAAAGTATGCATATTATTTATATATATACATAGAGACAGATATTTTTATTTCGGTTTCCCTGGTGGCTCAGAAGGAAAAGAATCTGCCGGCAATAAAGGAGACCTGGGTTCAATCTCCAACTCAGGACGATGCCCTGGAGAAGGAAATGACAACCCACTCCAGTTTTCTTGCCTGGGAAATCCCCTGGACAGAGAAGCCTGCTGGACTACAGTTCATGGGGTCACAGAGAGTCAGACACAACTGAGCAACTAACACTTTAGGTAGTTATTCTGTTAACTTGGGGTAATCGTATGACTGTGGTGGCTGGCACAAAATTTACCAAGTAGAACATATATATATACACCACCAGTCAATTAGAAGCTAATAAAATAACTAGGGTACTCTACTTTTAAAAAATTAATTTATTCTATCAACCAATCTGTACTTAACATTTATTGTGTGCTACACACTAATCTAGGTGCTGGTGATACAGAAATGAACAAAGTTGACAAAAATGTCTACCCTCATTCTCATGGAGAGAAAGAAATGATCAAATAAGCATAAGGATGTCAAGTGATGAGTTTTATGGAGAAAAATGAAGCAGGAAATGAGAAAGGAAAGGAAAGTTCTGGGCGGCTGCAGGAATGGAGATAGAGTAAGCTTTACAGTGAAGATGCTATTTCAGACAGATTCTGAGGGAGCTTCGGGAGGAAGCCGGGCAGGTAACTGGCAGCAATGTAGGGAGGAAGGAAGGAGGGTGGTTCAGAATGGGGGCATACATGTACACCCATGGCTGATTCATGTTGATGTAATGAAAAATCCATCACAATATTGTAAAGTAACTATCCTCCAATTAAAATAAATTAATTTTTTAAAAAAGAAAAAGAATACCATGTAAGTGGAATTATACAATATGTAACTTATCAGGAATTTTTTGTTCACTTGGCATGATTTTCTGGCATAAGATTCATCCAAGCTGTTGCATGTATCAATTGTCCTGTCTTTTTTAGTGCTGTGTAGCAGTCTGTAATGTGGCTATACCATAGCTTACTTAATCACTTATCCAATGAAAGCCATCTGGATTGTTTCTAGTTTGGGATTATTACAAATAAAGCTGTTATGAACATTCGTGTAAAAAAAAAAATCAGCAATGTGCCTGGCAAGTTCAAGGGAAAGTCAGGAAGGCAGTATGGCTGAGATGGAACGAACGAGAAGGAAGAAGGGCAGCAAGGGAGCAAATCATGCAGGTTTTTGTCTCATATTTTTTCTCTGGCTGCTCTGGGTCTTAGTTGCTGCATGTGGGCTTCCTCTAGTTGCAAAGAGCAGGGGGCTACTCTTTGCTGTGGTGCATAGGTTTCTTATTGTCACCTGGGAAGCCGAGAAAATGGGCAGTAGCTAATGATAAAAGGATCCAGTTGTATTTGTTTAGCCGGTTTTTGTTTTATTTTTCCTTCCCTTTAAGTGGGTGGAAACACCTTGTCTTTGAGCTAATCAGAATGGTTCAACAGAGCAGGGGAAATGATGATGCAGGATAGTTAGAGGTGAGATTTGTTGGGGTGATGTCTTTAATTGGGCCAAAGGATTTGGGACCCAGGGTGCCGTTGTGGGGGTGGGGGGTGGCCTTAGGCTGGGTGGATCTGTAGTAAGGCAACAAATCACAGTGTGTTATGAAGGGCATTATGGGGGGGGGGTGAGTAAATGGAACTGATAGAGGAAGTTTGTAACAGTTTTCATCTGTTTGACCTCTCATAAACACATGCAATTTCCTTTGGTTTGCAGAGGAAACCCCCTTTCATTGATTAGGCTGCCATGCATGTCACTGTTCCATGGCTCCATTCCTGGGCACAAGACAAATCGATACCTGTCCTCAACATATGTCTCCCCCATTTCTCATCACGGTGGTTTTCTGCGTAATGCTGAAGTTTGCCAGCTGTCCACAGCCCTGTCACACGATTTCAGCACTTCCTTAGAAGCATTTGTCCTGCCCACTGTAAAGTGACTTGCATGTCTTGCTTGTTTCTCTTCAATATATTACAAGAATCTGGATGCTGGACTGATGGGACAGCTATTGTGATGTCTGGCACAGATTTAAATACACAAGCAAGTTCCTGCTCTGGAAAAGTTGGTCTTCTGGACAAAGGCAGTTTCCAGAAGTTTCATCATCTGGAAGTTTCATCATCCCCAGTTATATGGAAGTTAATGGAAAATGTTCATATGTTTAGGAAGGAAGCCGGGTACAGAAGGGAGACCTTTAACTCAGAGCACTTGCCTTCACAGTCAGATTGTGTCATCTTAGAAAGGTCACTCAGGCCCTTTGACTTTCAGCTGCCTTTTCTACAAAATGAGGGTCTGGACTAAATGATCTTTAATGTTCCTTTCAGCTTTAGGATTTATTCATAACTGAGTTCAGAGTAAAGGCAATGAGGTAAATGACACAGTAAAAGTAGTGACTTTTTTTCTGGGAATTGTGCAATATGCAAGTCCTAACTTAAAAAAAAAAAAAAGCCAAGCAAAAAGACATATTCCTGGAACTAACAAAGGAGGAAGTAAGATCTTTTGTTTTAAACTAAGTGAAGTTCAAAGAGAGATTTCTCTGAAAAATGCTATAAATCTTTAGAAGTTACTTGAGCTGTAGTACCATAAACTTACCCAATGATTCCTAGAAAAGGATTTTACTCTTGCCATCATTAAGCCATCAAGAATTTATTTAAAATGTAATGAAAACAACAGGGCTTCCCTGGTGGCTCAGTGGTGATGAATCCACCTACCAATGCAGGAGACAGAGGTTCAGTCCCTAGGTCAGAAAGATCCCCTGGAGAAGGAGATGACATCCCACTCCAGGATTCTTGCCTGGGAAATCCCATGGACAGAGAAGCCTGGTGGGCTACAGTCCATGGGGTTGCAAAAGAGTCGTTCAGGACTTAGCAAATGAACAACAACAACAACAATGGAAATGACAGGGATTCCTGAGAAAATTCTATGTTCTGTACATAAAATGGGCCTAATGTAATTTAGTGCTAAACATTTGCCTGAATTGTTACATATTCCCCAGTGTTACTGTAAAAGTTCTAATTACTTATGAAGTTTATGTAGGAAAAGAAATCTCCTGAAGTCAGTAAGAGAATAGGCCTGAGAAATGTCAGATCTAACAAAAGTGTCTTGTTTAATAAGCATTCTCCTCTTTTTAATTTCATGGCATATCAATCTTAACTCACCCTTAGGGTTTTTTGGGTTTTTTTTTTTTTTTTCTTTCAAAGAGTGCTCTCTTCTGCAGATGTTGTTTTTAACCAAGTTGAATGTAATTTATGCAGCTTACACCGCTTAAGTCACAGATGTTTTCTTTGGCCAGGTTCTATGGTTTACACTGCTTAAGGTAGAAGACTTGAGTTGAGGAAAATAAAAATAGATTCCAAAGACTTACTATACTATAAATGTTAAAGACCAACTTTTGTGTCAAGAGGACGGTAGCAATTTACTGTCAGTCAGGCTGAGGACTGAAAATAGATTTTGCCGTGTCAGTCATTTTTTACAATGTTTTTCTATTGAATTCTCCAAATCTTCAATGTCACACATTTGTAAACCGACTCACCAATTTTAAAGGTGTAAAACACAAACGGAAGAAAACCAGTTGACTTTCATGGATAGCATCTTAGCCTCATTAACATAATTCAATCGGCAGCTAAATGAATGGGTCACATTAAAATAAGAAACAATATAATAACTGTCAGAGAAAGATGGATTTTAGGCAATAAATATCTTCCATTCTGTTCCAAGGCTGAATATTACACCTGACTCCCTTTGGAATTCCCAAGGAAAGAAAGAGATTTGTACTGGAGCAGAGAATGAGAATCAAATACTTGCTCATACTTCACTGGAGGTCTCCATCACTCCCCAGAGATCCAGTGTCGTGAACCTCTCATAATCCATCCTACATTAAATGGTAGGGAGAGCATCATGGCTCTCCATTCAGCCCATGTTCTGTGCTTGGTACTTGATTTCCTATAAAATTAGGTTGGATTCCCAACTCAAGCAGGAGTGGCATTGAAGGGGAGAGATGAGAAGGAAAGAGAGGGCCAAGTAGTCAAGTAAAACACTTGCAGTGTTGAGAGTATTTAAAAACAAACAACTGAATTCTGTCCCGCAGGGAGAGCCTGGCTCCTGGAAACAAGTGCTTGAAAAAGCACCCAACCCAAATGTGTTTTTCTTTTCACAAACCTGTGATCCAGAAATAAAAATTTCCATTCCAAAAAAAATAAAAACAAACAACCCTGTGGGCCTTCCCTGCCTGTCCAGTGGTTAAGACTCTGTGCTCCCAATGCAGAGGGTGCAGGTTCGATCCCTGGTTGGGGAACTAAGATCCCACATGCCACAGAGTGTGGCCAAAAATTAAAAACAAACAGCTGTGTATCTACATCCCATTTTGTAAAAATAGCATGTCTGTCTCCTTTCCTCATGTCGATAGGTTTGCAAATCAAATATCATGGATTCTGAAATTATTTTAAACCAAAGGACATCAGACATGGAGAAGAGGAATTTTGAAAAAAATTTAAAATATCATTTAGATAAAAAATGATAACCAGAAGATTTTCTGTAACTATTATGTCCATGACTCTTTGTTATATACAGTGCCTTATATACATTAAATTAAAGCTCATTTACTCTTCATAACATTAACAAAATCTTCATATCTCTCCCCTTTGTGAACTAGACTGAATTTGATATTTTGAGCAGTAAGATACTGTATTAGTTTGCTAATACAAAATATTAGCAAAAAATGAGGCTGCCAAAACAAAACCACAGACTGTGTGGCTTAAACAACAGAAATATATTTTCTCAAAGTTCTAGAGGCTAAAAGTCCAAACCCTAGTGAACTGTGCATGCAGAGCATCTAGGTTGTACCCTCTATAGTTGCAGGAAAACCAGCTCAGGGCTCCCACTGACTCTACATTATGGTGAGTTGTATAATTATTTCATTATGTATCACAACGTAATAATAATAGAGAGGCTTCCCTGGTGGCTCAATGGTAAAGAATTTGCCTGCCAATGCAGTAGACATGGTTTCAATCCCTGTATTGAGAAGATCCCCTGGAGGAGGAAATGGCAACCCAATCCAGTATTCTCGCCTGGGAAATCCCATGGACAGAGGAGCCTGGAGAGCTGCAGTCCATGGGGTTGCAAGACTTGGACACTTAGGGACTAAACCACCACCAATAATAACAGAAATAAAGTGCACAATAAATGCAATGTACTTGAACCACCCTGAAACCATCTCCCACCCCACCCTTGCCCCAGATCAGGGAAAAATTGTCTTCCATGAAACCGGTCACTAGTGCCAAAAAAGTTTAAGACCACTGTTCTCAGCCATCCTAGGCTGACCTTGCCTTCTCATGAGAAGAGATCCAGCAGCAGGGGGACCCTCTGACCAGTTTCTGCCAAGAATTTCCAAACTTCTCTACCAAACAGGAAGGAATGTTCTAACCCAGCATTATCCAGTTCAAATATGGTGAGAGCCACTTATGTAATTTTAAATTTCTAGGAGCCACACTACAAAACAGTAAAAAGAAATAGCTGAAGTTGAGTTTAATATACTTTATTTAACCAGTAAATCCAAAATAGTTTCATTCCAGTGTGTAGTCAGTATAAAGAACTATTAATGAGATATTGTTGTTCTTTCTTCATACTAAAATAAAGTCTTTGAAGTCCAGTCTGTATTTTACTCTTATATCATCTCTCAATTTAGACTAGCCAGATTTCAAGCATTCAGTAGCCACATGTGGCTAACAGTTACTGTGTAGCACAATACAGTCCTAATATTTTAATACATCCCCTAGGGCAAATGAGGCTTCCCTTGTGGCTCAGCTGGTTAAGAATCCACCTGCAATGCAGGAGCCTTGGGTTCAATCCCTGGGTTTGGAAGATCCCCTGGAGAAGGGAATGGCTACCTGGAGAAAGGAATGGCTACCCACTCCAGTATTCAGGCCTGAAGAATTCCGTGGACTGTATAGTCATGGGGTCCCAAAGAGTCAGACACAACTGAGTGACTTTCACTTTCACTGGAGGAGATATTGTCCTGAGTAGTGAAATTTAATTAGTAGTCACTCCTAATCCAATTATACTTATGAAATACGTCAACTTATGAAATATTGTGATGACTTTCTTTATTTTCTTCAGAATAGCAGGGTGGAATTTCTCCCCAATCTATCTAGGAAAATATCCCTACCACAGAGATCGTAAGTCTTTTCAAACAGGTGACTTGTGAATATTTCTCATTAACCTACAGAACTGAAATGCATGCTGTCTTTCAGAAAAAGATGCAGAAATAATGGGTACAGTGATTTTGGAATAATCTATTGCCTCATATACCACCTGAGGAAAAAAGAAATTGTTACTTGGCTGTTAGAGGTTCCAGATCCTTTGGATATTTTCCTAAGGATCCACTCATCACCTGCATCCACATTCTCAGCCAGACCAGAGGAAATGTGTATTCCAGTATCTCTTATTTCTTTGGTCACTGAAAATACTTCTAATTCACAACAGTCTTTCACTCTGCCACCGAGAGCTGATGACTTTTTACAAATATAATCACCTTACAAAAGCAGAGAATGTCAAAATTCAATGCCGACATGTCTGATCTTACTTGATGCTTGAATCCTAACACCTCTGGTTAATGAATCTTGACTTAGGTTTTAAATCTGTCAATAGGTAAGATTTATTGCATCCCTACACGTGGCTAGTTCAAAATGAAGACAAAATAATTCATTACACAAGACTGCAATTCTTAAAGGACAGAGTGGAATCAGGACTTCACTCAGTTCAGGGTGAGAGAAGGTCAGAGAAGGGACAGAGCCTCAAGAGACAGTCATCAGATAAGGCTTGAAGGAGAAGGTAAGACTTTTTCTTTAAGATGATCAGAAGAGCAGAAAGAACACACTGAGGGTTGAGAAATACATGAGTTGAGAGAGAGTAATGCCTGTGTAATGGTCAGCAAGAAGACTGGCTTTACGAGGACAGAATGTCTGTGTGGGAAAGATGGTGGTGACGGGTAGCAGGTGGCTAAAGTATGTAGGATCTTTAACTTAGCATACAGTAAGCTCCCTACATACAATGAGTTCCATTCCAAGAGCATGTTTGTAAGTTCAACAAAGTTAGCCTAGGTACCCAACTAACACATTCAGCTATACAGTACTATACTGTAGTAGGTTGATAATACAGGCAGGAAGAGTTACTGGCTGGAGAAGGAGAGGAGGTGGGAGATGGGAGATGGTGGAGCTGAAGAATCGTTAGCAATAGGAGACAGAGGGCAAGTTGAAATTTCACTCACACCTGTTTTTGATGGCCCAGGTTCTGGTTCCTTGTTGGATTCAGTTCTATCTATAAAGATACTATACCACTGTACTCTATACAGTACTCTACACTTAGTACGCAAAAGCACTTGTAGAGGATCACACATGTGACGATGTATTGCCAGACATATGCACTAACAACATAATTGAACATGTGAACGCATTTGCATCTTTGAAAGTTTGCAGCCTAAAGATTAATATGTAGGGAACTTACTGTATTTGGATTTGACACATTTGAAATTGATCAGAGTAAATTATTGTACAGATAGAATCTAACCAGAGTGAAGTGGTGTTTTTAAACAATTTAAACTATCATTGACAAAACAAAGGATCAAGTAAGAGGCAGGGAAAAGGAGTAAAGGGCTGTTGTAATGATTGCTAAGTGTGATGGCAAAAGCCTGGGTATGCAATATAATAAAAGAAATAAACAAAAGGAAGAGATGAAAGGAAGTATTAAAAAGTAGTGCAAAAAAGGAAGAGGAAAGCCTCAAAACTGTCAGCTCAGACAAAGGAAATGATGTTGTTGATGAGAGTAGCAGGGAGAGGTGGAAAGCAGAATTGATTTGTGGATAGGCAAGGACTCCATGTTCCATTTTAACCTTATGGAATTTGGGGTTAATAGTGAGATACTTGAGTAAACACAGATGGGAAATCAATCAGATTTGGAGATTAGGATCTGGACAATGTTCATATCAGATGATACAAGGGAAGCCCAAGAATATTGGAGTGGGTGGCCTATCCCTTCTCCAGGGGATCTTCCTGACCCAGAAATCAAACTGGGATCTCCTGCCTTGCAGGTAGATTCTTTACCAACTGAGCTATTAGGGAAGCCCAAAATACAATTCCTTCTTCCCCAGGTGGGACTCAAACCCATAGTCCCAGGCTTAAGGGGCCAATGCCTTATCCATTAAGCCACAGGAGCTGATTCATATCAGATAGCTGAACTGAATTTATCAACCCAATAGGAAAAAATATAGAGATATTTGAGGTGTTCTAATCACTGTCTAAGAAACTCACTCTGAGGAGCAATTCTGTAGTGAGCATCTTTAAAGAGACATAACCCAGGCTCAACCTAACAAATCACCCGTTTCTGCCTCAGACAACCTCACACTTGCTTCCAACCTTTCAGGTTCTACAGAAGTCAGAATCATTGGAGGATTTGGTCTCTGACTCATAATCCAAATAGCAGTGACAATTATGAAGGACATAAGAAGTGGAAGTAAACCTCTGTGTTTCATCAACACTCTTCATCAGAGAGGAAGTGAGACGGTACAATGTTTAGAGGAGTAAATGATTCATGGCGAACGAGAAAGGGGTCCTGACATCTATTGTGAATTATGCTTGCCCAAGACCAACTCATCACTTTATTCCTTCAACTCTTCTGCCCAGCCTTGTTAGGTTGCCTCTGGAAAGGAAAAATTATTCTTTTACAGTTGGACACAAACTTACTCTACTGCAGTAGGTCACATCAAGAAGGATTCTGACAAACTTCTTGGTTCTGGACATGATGATGATATTCCAGAAAGAAGGTCCAGACCTTCCTCCACAAAGACATATCATTTCTCAGAGTAAAATGCCCTCTAGGGCTTTTTCAAGCCCCACTAAATGCCAGGAGCCTTAGAACAGACTTGGGAGGGTGGGACAGAGAATGAAAAGAAATTCAAGTGACAGGTAAACAGTGCAGATATTTGCCTGTCATGTCTGTCATGCTAATGGGCAGAGTATGCCCACTACGTGAACCTGACAGCTAGACATTTCCAAACAAGCAGGTAGGAGGGACGTGGCTTGAGAACTTGGATTCAGGCATAGCATTCTATGTATTGGAGGAACTTGAGAGAAAGGCAATGCTCAGAGACGAGGGGCATAGGCAGAGGACCAGGAGAGGTTCAGCAGTGGGTGAACAAGACAGCAGACCAACACCCAGAACTGGGGAACAGATGGGCATCTGGTATCAAGCCAGCAAGCCCAATGACTCAATTACTGGAAAAGTATATGAAAGGGCACAAACAGAATGGTTTGCTTAACTAGTGGATTACTTTATTGATCAAGATTAAATGTCTAGGGAATTCCATGATGGTTCAGTGGTTGAGAGTCTGCCTGCCAGTGCAGGGGACACAGATTCAATCCCTGGTCTGGGAGGATTCCATATGCCATGAGGCAACGAGGCCCACGTACCAAACTACTGAAGGCCAAGCACTCTCCATGCGCCACACTGAAGACCCAGCACAGCCTAAATAAATAAAGGAAACTATTTTTATAAAAAGATTAAATGTCTATAGAGAACAGACTTACGGACACAGCGGGAACCAGAAGTGATGAAGTGAAAGTCGCTCAGTCATGTCCAACTCTTGGACTATATACAGTCCAAGGAATTCTCCAGGCCGGAGTACTGGAGTGGGTAGCCTTTCCCTTCTCCAGGGGATCTTTCTGACCCAGAAACAGAACTGGGGTCCCCTGTATTGCAGGAGGATTCTTTACCAACTGAGCTATCAGGGGAAAACTGAGAGACTAGCACTGAACTATACACATAACCATATGTAAAATAGATAGCTAATGGGAAGTTGCTGCTTAATAGAGGCAGCTCAGCCCTGTGCTCTGTGATAACCCAGAGGGATGGGATGGGGTGGGAGGTGGGAAGGAGGTTCAAGAGAGAGGAAACATATGTATACCTATGGCCGATTCATGTTGATGTATGGCAGAAGCCAACACAACATTTTAAAGCAATTATCCTCCAATTAAAAATAAATACATTTTAAAAAGATTGCTTAAATGAATAAGATAAAAAAATCAGTCCTCTAAAATTTTATCAATAATCAACTCCTCTTCCATCAATCTTTTTCTTTAAAAAATTGTGTTATCTCTTTAGCTTTACCCCTCTTAATTTTGTCTAAATTTTCAAGAAGCCATTCCTCTGACTAAATGATTCCAAATAATCTCTCTAGAAAGGAAGGCGGGTTTTTGGCCTTGACACCAAACTGGATGTCTCCATTAGAAGGGAGCACATCACTTTCATTTTTCCGTCTTTTCAGTACCAACTTGTCACCCAGAAAGTTCTGTACCTATGGGCAGTGATAATTCCATTGTAGTTGCAGCAAAGACTATTAATAGATTATGGCTATAATAAAGCTGAAGTAAAAAAACAGAAGTGTCCCAAAAAGAGAAGTATAAAATGAAAGAGGATAAAAAGGCAAAAAAACTTCTGCCTTCCGAGTTAGACGACAGTCTTTGTGAAAGGACATATTTCACAAAGCAATAAAAAATCTGTAGGGTGCTTTTAACTACCTGTGTTTGGATTTTTTTCCCCCTACTTTATCCTTCTGATTAATGAAGGAAGGATACATTAGATGAAATTAATGTTTTAAAACTTATCTTTGCTCAGAACCAGCTCCTCCAAAGTCCCTCTTTGCAGTGAATAAAACCCAGACCTCGGTGACTTTGCTGTGGGTGGAAGAGGGAGTCGCTGATTTCTTCGAAGTCTTCTGCCAGCAAGTTGGCTCCAGTCAGGAAGCAAAACTCCAGGTACCGTATGTTCGGATTTTCCTTTTCTGAGTTAATTTTGATTAAGGCTCATTATGTGAGCAAAGTGAAAATCTTTTTTTGAATGATACAAAAGGAGAACTCTGCATGTGTGGTTTTGTGTTCCAGTGATAGAAATTGAAAATTATTCTTAGAATGGGCCCCAAATATGTTATAATTAACTTGCCAAATCACAGAGTTTATTTTCACCTTTGGATCAGTCTCCTGTCTCCAGTTTTTAGCCACTCCAGGTCATGCTGGAGAGTTAAATTGAGGTGGTTGTCTGTTGGCCATTAAATTGATGTAAGGTATAAAAACACACTGCGGTATAAAATATAATTTAACAAATGTGAACTAATTGGCATTTATGTGGCAGACATTGTATGGGACACAAATGTTAGAATCAATATTGTTGTTGTTTAGTCACTAAGTTGTATCTGACTCTTTTACGACCCCACTTTAGCCCACCAGTCTCCTCTGTCCATGGGATTTCCCAGGCAAGAATAGTGGAGGGGGTTGCCAAGCCCTCCTCCAGGGGATCTTCCCAACCCAGGGATAAAACACGGGTCTCCTGCATTGGCAGGCAGGTCCGTTAACACTGAGCCACCAGGGAAGCCCTGGTATAATCAAGGTGCTTTGCTGCGCTTAGTCGCTCAGGCATGTCCGACTCTTTGACCTCATGGACTGTAGGCCTCAGACTCCTCTGTCCATGGGGATTCTCCAGGCAAGAAGACTGGAGTGGGTTGTCATGCCCTCCTCCGGGGGATCTTCCTGACCCAGGGATTGAACCCAGGTCTCCCGCATTACAGGTAGGTTCTTTACCATCTGACCACCAGGAAAGCCCAAGAACACTGGAGTGGGTAACCTATTCCTTCTCCAAAGGAACTTCCCAGCCTAGGAATTGAATAGAGGTCTCCGCACTGCAGGCAATTTTTTACCAGCTGAGCTACCTGGGAAGCCTGGTATAATCAATACCTTCAATTATTTTTTCATTTAATTGTGGATATTAGACTAGAGTAGAAATAATTAAAATGAAGTATAAGTGCCAGAAGTGAGACCCATATTACTAAGAGAATTTAAAAGATATCAGTAAGGAGGATGGCATCACCGACTCGATGAACATGAGTTTGAGTAAACTCTGGGGAGTTGGTGATGGACAGGGAGGCCTGGCGTGCTGCGGTTCATAGGGTCGCAAAGAGTCGGACACGACTGAGCAACTGAACTGAACTGAAGGAGGATAATTTTATTTGGGAAAATGAAGGCTGAGATAGGTGAGTGTTAAAGATTTAGAGTCACAAATAACAGATAAGATGAATACTGAGTTATCCACCAGGTTAAATTGAATGGAAGGAGACAGATGAGCCTTGGGGTAACAAAACCACAAGACAAAACTATATTACAGTCAGACATGGAATAAAAAGGACAAATTTTTGAGGCATGTCACAAAATACAGTGCAAAGATGAATGCTATGAACATAAATAATTGATGCTTTTTAAATAATGCAGCTCATGAGATTGAAAAGAAAAAAGGATTTCTAGCAGTATGAATCTTTTTATACTGAGTGTTAAAGATAATTTGCTTTGATTTCTCTCCCCTTTTGATAGTCTGGTCTACAAACATTATCTCATTTTGATTTGTACTGAACAGCTGAATCCTTTGGATCCCAAGAATCCTTTTGGAAAAAAGCTGCTCTGCCAGTAGTGAATCTAATTCTCTGCAACTACAGTAATGTCTTCCTTTAAGAAAATGATGATCAGGCAGCTACTTTATACAACTGAGTCCTGTTAGCAAAAATCTTTTCCCGGAAGCATTCTTTTATAGGATAGTGAAAGAAGTAGGAGTGTGAAATCCTTGCTGATGGCACTCATCTCTTTAGGTAGAGGTGTTTCTGACCCTTGTTTTGAAAAAGGATATTATGCTGGCTCATCTTTTCATATTGTACAGTTGTACTTGTCAGTGGATGGCCATTGGCCCACCAAATTAACAACTTTTACTCAAGAATAAGTTAACATTAAACATTTTGGAGGACACAGTGTCTTGATGCCTTTGGTGGATGCTATTTAAAAGCAGAGAATGTAGACAAAAGGGATAGTGCTCTTAATATATAAAAGTGAAAGTCATTCAGTTGTGTCCAACTCTTCCCCATGGACTATACAGTCTTTGGAATTCTCTAGGCCAGAACACTGGAGTGGGTAGGCTTTCATTTCTCCAGGGGATCTTCCCAACCCAGGGATCGAACCCAGGTCTCCCGCATTGCAGTCAGATTCTTTACCAGCTGAGCCACAAGGGAAGCCCAATTTTCAAAGATCTACTACAAATAAAA
This sequence comes from Cervus elaphus, assembly GCF_910594005.1. Lineage (NCBI taxonomy): Eukaryota > Metazoa > Chordata > Mammalia > Artiodactyla > Cervidae > Cervus > Cervus elaphus. Next base: position 25,357,375 of record NC_057836.1, read on the forward strand.
AAGATAAAGATCAGCAACCCAAAACAGCTGTTTCATAGAAAATAAACATAGAAGGCTCTTAAACATATAAAAAGATGATCAAGCTCACTCATGGTGAAAGAAATGCAAAATAAAACTACAATGAGGGACAGTTTCCACTAATAAAATGGGAAAAGTTCAAAAAGTTTGCAAATTGTATACAACTTGTGTAAAAACAATTGTAGGGAAATGGGTATTGTCATGCCCTGACAGTAGGTGGGACCCTTGGGAAATATCTATGGGAGATCATTTGTCTATACCTTTCAAAATTAAAAAGATATAACTTTTTGACCCAACGGTTCAACTCCTAAGAATATGAGTGTTGTATATGTATGAGTATTCATACATTTACATATACACATAAATATATTCACAGGTTTTGTGTATGAATGTATATATGTATATATTGTTGTTGTTTAGTCATTAAGTCACTCTTCTGCAACCCCATGGACTATAGCCCATCAGAGTCCTCTGTCCATGGGACTTCCAGGCAAGACTACTAGAGTGTGTTGCCATTTCCTTCTCTGGAGGATCTTCCAAACACAGGGATCTAACTCATGTCTCCTGCTTGGCAGGCGGATTCTTTACCACTGAGCCACCGGGGAAGCCCTTGTGTATATATATACATATATACGTACATGCATATATAAAATGAGTGTGTGTACATATGCATATGTTCCCATTAATTGTGAAACTGTTGAATTGTTTATAAAAACAAAAAAATCAGATCACTTAAACATTTGTTAATAGAGGACTGGCTAAATAAAATATGTTCTTTCAATGGATTTCTATGGAGCCCTTAAAGTGAAATAGCTTTATCTGTACTGGTGTGGAAAGAGTGCCAAAGTATATTGATAACCAAAATAAAAATAAGTAGAATGATGCATAAACTATGTTATCACTGTATTCTTATATGTTTATACATCCATAAAATACAGATGGAAAGAAGAAAAAAAAAACTACCTTACAACAGTGGCTGCTTCCATGGAAGGCAATTGGGTAAATGGGAAGTGCCAGAAGAGGGAAACATTTTTCATTGCTTCCTTTTTTGTTTTTTCAATTTTTCTACTCTGTCCACATGTTCCCTACTCAATTATGAAAAGTAATTTAAAAGCCAGACTAGATGCATAAAACATAACATTTACCTTCTCTTCTGCACCTCCAGGAACCAATTGCTGTTTCCTCTCATGTCGTGACCATCTCCAGCCTCCTTCCTGCCACTGCCTACAACTGTAGTGTCACTAGCTTTAGCCATGACAGCCCCAGTGTCCCTACATTCATAGCAATCTCGACAATGGGTAAGTCCAGGCACCAGTGAAATCTGGTATCTTTGGAAATTCTTCCTTTCCTGATTTGCCTTAATTTTTCCTTTTAAATATGTATGATTCATCTTTTTAAAAAAGAAAACTCACATTTCCCTGAAAAGTTTCAAGCTCTGAGTTCAGGGAAACTTTAATTCCAATCCCAAACTGTGCTTACTGGTTATGTGATTTAGGGAACGATAATTACTATTCTGAAGCTTTGTTTTTTCATCTGTAAAGCTGGAGTGATAATATGTACCTGTTGACATGTTTTGAGGCTTAGAAATCAAGTACCTAAAGCTCTAGTACATGCTGTCTAAATGCTAGTTGTTTTCATCGTCAACTTCATCGTCCCCATCACCCTCTTCAGTGGTACCCACAGCACTGTAAGCAACTCAGGTGCATCTGTTGTAGTCCTGACCTTGCATTCTCACTGATTCAATAATGGTGAACCCAAATTACTGGGCCAAAGCCAAAAATTTCCAGTCAAGTGGAATGCATAATTGGGGAAATTAGAAATTAACGAAAGGTTCAGTAGAATGTTGTTTCCTTTTTCTTTTCCTGAGTTATATTATTTTTCTTACTCCTCTGCTTAAGTCTAATTCTGTCATCTAAGACCCTCCCTGAAGCTGCCTGTAATAAAGATACTCTTACCATCACATTACACCTTTAATGGGTTCATTTTCATTTACGTATGTAGGCATTAATCATGTTTAGCCACTATATCCAGTGACCACTAGAAGAAACTTTTTTTTTTCTGTTTTTAGTTTCTGCTTTTTCAAAAGAAAGAGCAAAAATGGACCTGAAAAGCGTACTAATGGTCTCTCATTTCAACACCCTTTTCCATTTTCTAAAAATACTTTAATGTTCATGATTCTCTGTCATCTGTATAGCAACCCAGTGAAACAGGTGATATTATTAAATGTATTTGCAAGTGAGGAAAATGAGGCCAGGAAAGACTGATATCAGAGCTTCCCCAAATGGAAGGTAGTAGTCAAGCGAACTTGAACAATCTCTTCTATGAGTCTAACATTCTTCCTGTTCTAATACTTCTGTCTATACAGTGGAGCCAATCTGGCCCACATGGGAAGCGGCAAATGCCCAAAGCCTCAGGGACTGTGCGGGTTGGCCAGTACCGTGATGTTATGATCAGTGCCGAGGATGGTGTCTCCTCTTTTCCTCTGATCTGCTTTTAAGAGCTTTACAAAAATCTGTGATGTATATTCACACCTTTAACATCCTGATCTTCTGGGTAGTATGTAAATTAGGCAATGTGTAAGTGCACTAAAGGATGGATCATAGGAGTATGTGTATGAAAGAGATACAAGCCCTGCTCTTAAAGGCCCTAAATGTATTAATAAATTTAATCTCTTGAGTTATGCAGATAGAAAAACCTCCAAACATATGGTTACAGATCACCAGAAAGCCTGCTGCTAGTGATGCATTAAGTGCTGCAGCAGATGGCAGGGTGCTAATGCCTTTTTCATATACATTATTATGTGAGGGAAATACACAGTTGTGCTTTCTGACTTGAAAGCCATGGACATAAAATAAGAGCCTACCTCTCTCTAAGCTTTTGAAAATGTTAAACAGTGGTGATACATGATAATGACTTCTAGCATTTTTGTTTTCAAATGAACTTGAATCATGGCACAGGTGTTCTATACATTTCACGGTTTCCTTTAATAAGAATATCCTGAACGTGGGCCTTTGAAGTGGACTCAGTTCTTGCACCCACCCAAACACTGTCAATCTGTTCTACTAAGTAAGAGTTGACCAGCAAGAAACCATCATTGACTCGGAGAAATGTCATTTTTGCTGTTGTTGCTGTGGTCATGAGTCTGTTCGTCTCTAGATTAGATGGGATATGATGAACGGTGCTGTTAGTTTCCATGTCATGGAAGCTCCATTGAAGATGCGTGGCTTTTATCTTTAGTTACAGAGATGAATCCCAACGTGGTGGTCATCTCCGTGCTGGCCATCCTCAGCACACTGTTAATTGGACTGCTGCTTGTTACTCTTATCATTCTTAGGAGAAAGCATCTGCAGATGGCAAGGTAAGTTGCATTTTGCTCAATTTTTACCCACAGGCTTTAGAATATTTTTCTCTATCATGTGGGCTTCTCTGGTGGCTCCGAAGGGAAAGATCTGCCTGCAATGCAGGAGACCTGGGTTCGATCCCTGGGTTGGGCTTATCCTCTGGAGAAGAGAATGGCAACCTACTCCAGTATTCTTGCCTGGAGAATTGTATGGACAGAGGAGCATGATGAGCTATAGTCCATGAGGTCCCAAAGAGTCAGACACGATTGAGTGATTAGCAGGTTTACCATGTACGTGTAGCTTTTACACAAAGGCTTCCCTGCTGGCTCAGTGGTAAAGAACACGCTTGCCAATGCAGGAGACATGGGCTCGGTCCCTGGGTCAGGAAGATTCCCCTGGAGAAGGAAATGTCAACCCACTCCAGTTTTCTTGCCTGGAAAAATCCACGGACAGAAGAGCCTGGCAGACTACAGTCCATGGGGTCACGAAAGAATCAGACACAATTTAGTGACTAAACAACACAACAATGGCATTTACACACCTAAATTGTACAGGGGTGAGTTTACTTTTAGTTTTTAATGCCTATTTCTATTTTTTGTTTTCTAAGTAGACTTTTCAATATAGTTTTAGAAAACATTACCATTGAAATAGTAAAGCAAAGGATTGTTTGTTTACACAAAGTCAGGCCTCTTACTGTCAATCTTATCATTTTAAGTAGCCCATGTATTGGGGTCCATTCATTGTATTTGGATACTTCCAAACATATTTTGGGCTTCCCTGGTGGCTCAGATGGTAAAGAATCTGCCTGGAATGCGACAGATACAGATTCCATCTCTGGGTGGGGAAGATCCCCTGAAGAAGGGAACAGCAACCCAGTCCAGTATTATTGCCTGGAGAATTCCATGGACAGAGAAGCCTGGTGGCTACAGTCTGTGGAATCACAAAGGGTTGGACACAACTGAACGACTAACATTTTCACTTTCACTTTCACAATATTTTGGGATAAAAGAAAGATCTATCCCTACTAAGTCTGATAAATGAAAGGAGTTAATATACATGGAGACCACAAGGAAGAAAAGAAATCCCTTTCCTCATTAGTTCCGTTGAAGCTATTTTATCAGAAAATATTTGTTGAGTTTATGAAAAGGTCCTTTCGAGTCCCCCTGTTAGTTCTATTCCTATTACACAGATTTGCAGGCAGTTTCATTTTTCTTGCTGTTAGGAAAGCCTTTTGATTTACGATTTTGTGGATTCCCTATTCCTTTGACCACTGATGCATTTCTTATCAGAGAGCATCCTCAAGTACTTTCTGTTTGGAAGTTCTTAGCATATAAATGGTATTAAAGCTATAGACTGGAGGTAGTCCAGGAATGAAGTGTAAATTAGAAAAGAGGGCCCTGGATTAAGCACCAAAACAATCTAAGATTTTTAGAGAGAAAATGAAAGATAATGGCAAAAACAAAGCTGACAAGAGGCATCCTATGGAGTGGAAGAAAAATTAGGAGAGTATAGTAGCCTAGAAGCAAGGGAAAGAGCATATATCAAAAAGAGATGATAACAGCCCTGCATTAGAGATTAGTCAGGAGCAATACTGCAGCAATAGCGTAGTGTCATAGGAAGCATGCAATAAATGTTAGCTGTTAATAGTAATAGTGAGGGGGGGTTGGTACAGAAGTAGAAATGGGAGTAAGGGTATTTATGAGGGTATTGTTGCAGGAGCATCCTTTGTGATGCAAAGAGGCAAATTTTTAGGAGGAATAATTCTACTTCAGCCAGCTTGTCATCAGAGCAGAGATTCTTAATATTTTTTGTACATGGTTCTCTCTGGCAATCTGATGAAGCCTGTAGATCTCTTCCAAGAATAGTGCTTTCCTACTAAATGCATAAAATAAGACACATAAGATTAAAAAAGAAAATAATTATATGAAAATGTGGTAATCAAAGTATTCAGAAAACAGATGAGTTGTATGCTTCTTTATTAACACAGTTGATAACAATATTTAGTAGGAAATTTAAGAACTCTCAAATTTCATCAGAGTGATGACAATGAACAATATTTTAATACCCGCAGCAGGTCTATTGTAGAAAAAGTCTTCAGTTTCTATTAGCAAATCTCACAAGTGCTGATGGTGTCATTGGGGCTTGTTGCATACTTTAATACTTGAAGCAATTGCTACATTTCAGTTATAAATTGTGAAAATAAAGATGTGTTTTTTCCCCACATACGTTCATAGAGCTATAAATTCTATCCTTGGACCCTAGATTAAGAACCCTTGAGTTAGAGAGTAAAAGAAATCCCATATACAGGAAATTGATATAGGAAAATTAATTGATGATATCCAATTTATAATATATACCACATGAAATAATAATATGTTAGTGTGCTTTTCAAGGAAGAAAGCTATTCTTAGAACACTAATGAGGACAGACGGATAACTGAAGTAATTACATGGTGCCAATAATGTCATAATCTCTGCTTCAGTTCTGAATAAGCCCATCAATTTTATAGAGAGAAAAAAATGAAATGTATGCACCCCAGTGAGCTATGTTATTTCCACATGTTAACCAAAAGACGGAGAAAGCATGAGAATTATGTTTATCTTTTCCCTCCACTTCTGGAAAAAAAAAAACTTTAACAATATTTTCTACTGACTGCAAAAGCCAATCCATTTCAGTATGTATCACTCTTATCTCAAGTGGTGAATAATATGGGTGTAACAACATAAGAGGAAAGTTTTGGAGGGAGAAAACAGTTCAGTTTGATCCACCATCTACTAAAGAGGAAGTCAAAATGCTATAAAAACAAGGAATAGTTGCTAAAAATGGAAAACCTTTAGTCTATCTAAGAGCATTTCTATACCTTACTAGTGAAGGTTTTGTAAAAAAAAAAATAATAATAATAATAAAAGTATTCTACCCACTATAGTTCATTCAACAGTTAGTGTTACAATCGTGAGTGCACTTTGGTAAGGATTGTGAACCATATCTTTTCAGCTTCAAATAACTTGACTTGGGTGTGTGCCCCCTTGTGAAAAATTTTGTCTTTCTATTTTGCATCATATCCAAATGCGGAATACAAGCAACTTATATTGACTTTTTAATTGTTAATGCTCTGATGGTTAGTTATTAAAGACTCTTTTTTGTTGTTCTTCAGAAACCCAGCTGTGTCTCTCTCTGTGCCCCCATGGACTCTAGCACACCGGTCTTCCCTGTCCCTCATCATCTCCCAGAGTTTGCCCAAGTTCATGTTTATTGCATCAGTGATGCTGCCCAGCCATCTTGTCCTCTGAGATGACATCAAGGTTTTTTACCTTAAGATAACTTATTACCTTGACATAAAGTCTCTTTTATGTCAAAGTAAAACGTGCTCTGTCAAACGCTGATCTTGATTTTGTGATTCTTTTCCAACAGGGAGTGTGGAGCAGGAACTTTTGTCAATTTTGCGTCCTTGGAGCGGGATGGGAAGCTCCCATACAACTGGTGAGTACTGTTTTGGAACAAGTCTCTAGGTAGCTTGACTATGCTGTGTGTGCTCCAAACTTGATTGTGCTGTATTTGGAAATAGATGGTTTTGCTTGGTTATCTTTTCATAATTTCAGTGATGGTGAACTTGAAGATGACTTCTTCACAGAGTACATTAGCATATATAAGCTTAATTTAACTAAGAAGGAGAGAAAATGAGGTGGTCAGCTCTGTACTGATATATTACACAAAGGAATGAAATGAAGCAGTTGTGTGAGTTGCCCACAGCTGGGCTGATGAAGGGTTAATGCAGGAGGGTCATGGAGGAAGTGTGGCGGAAGATGGAAGAGGATAGTCCAGGGAAGTAGCCAAGAGACAGAGCAGCATCTCTGCTTAAAACTCAAGCTTCAGTGCCCGAGCCACTACTTCTGTTGAAAAATCAAGTAGAAGGATACAGTTCGGGGCTCTCAACTCTTGGGTTTACAGGAAGATAAATAGCAAAGTGTCCCTGAGAATGGTAGCCTCGTTATTTCTATATGCTTGAGTATTAAGGACTTGGAGGGAGCGGGTATTCTGAGAACTAAGAAAGCATTGTCATGAAGTTAAATCAGTTGACATTATTCCTAACAGTAATCCATATGAATTAATGATCCTATGCACAGCAATGAATACCCAACACAATTACCAATTAAGTAACCATTTAATATGAAGCCAGCCCTGCTTGCATGTTCTAGTTTTCTTTCACAAGCAACTCCATGCAAAATACCTTTAAAGATATACATTTCATGTTAATCCTTGGTGATTTTTTTTCTATTTTACTAACCCCCTAAAAATGTTTAATCTGAAAGAAGTAGATATGTTATACTAGAAATTTTACTCTCAGAATTAATGAGGGGGGTGCTTTATTTAAACTGTAAATGCTAAACGGGTAACTAGTTGAGACCACTTTAGTTGAAACTCTAGGTAATATAGGATTCTTTTTAATAAGACAATATGCTGTGCTATTTTAAAATTTCACCCTGAATGGAATTTTGCTATTCAAATATGATACATCCAGCTATCAAGAGTAACCCATAAACTCTTGATAGTAAAAAGTTAGAAGACATTTCTAGGTTTGTTCAAATATTATTAGCACTCTCTCCAAGATTAAGAGACTGACTCACTGATATTCATTTCTTGCCTATGCTCAGTCACTCAGTTGTGTCAGACTCTTTGCAACCCCATGAACTGTAGCCCGCCAGGCTTCTCTGTCCATGGAATTTTCCAGGCAAGAGTACTGGAGTGGGTTGCCATTTCCTACTCCAGGGGATTTCCCCAACCCAGGGATCAAACCTGCATCTTCTAGTTGGCAGGTGGATTCTTTACCACTAGCACCACCTGGGCAATCCCATTGCTTGCCTGTCTCACCCTTAAAAAAGACCCATTCACAGAGTAGTGATGAGGGGCCCATCTAGAAACTGATAACATTGTACTTGTGACTCAGATCAATATATTTACTAACTACACAACTGGTCACAATTTACAAACTTTATGAGAGATCAGTTATGGGAGAACTGAAACAGACGAGAATTCATTTCAGGACATTCCTATAAAATTAAGAAAAATTCTTGTGCAGCTCTGGGCAAAAGACAGTGTTGCCAACGCTAACATTTTCTGGCTAACTGAGAATACATATCTCAGTGGAGATGTGTAATAACTAAAGTAACAAACTGACAAAGTCATTTTCCCTAATTCTCAGAATAACTATAAATACAACCAAAGGATATTTTAAAATCTACATCAATAAATGCTTTATCTTACTAGGTTTTAAATATCTGAAATTTGACTCAAATCAGGCATTTTTAAATCAAGTCTGCATTAGAATTAACGTGAAGCTAAGTAATTTTGCTCCCACTCCATGGAGTGTAAGTAAGATTGGAAACTAGAAATTAGTCGGTGAGCTACATAGTAATATGTTGGATGAATGGTATGTGGATGTCATGCCATACCCTTGTTTTAAGGATTATTTTGAGGAATGGTATATTATAATCATTTATATTTTAAATAATATAGAAAGCCATACCTAGCAGTGCATCTTTATAAGAATGTGTTCTGAAAGCTTGTTTACCAGAATCAGTATACTCAAACTAACCATTTGTATTCCTTACACAAGCTGCCGTTAGCTAGCAAATGATGGTATAGATTTCTTAAAATAGCCTTAAGCATTGCAAGGGTAATATCCAAGAATAAGACTGGAGGTAACTAATGAGGCATTTCAGAGCCTCATTTAAATGAATGCAAAATGTAATCACCTAATAGCAGGCTAATTGACACAAACCAAATTGAAAGAAATATATCTGATTATAATAAGGCTGCATGTGAATAAAACTGATTTGGGCAATATTATCGCATTTAAGCCCTCATGTTTAAATTTCAGAGAATGGAATAATATTTAACTGTAATTAAGGTGCTTGTCATTTTAATTGATCCCAGTCGGTAATTTACTGATCTCTGTTCACAGCTTGTATTACTAACTCTTGCCACTTTTTCATCTTTACATCTGTTATCTATCAACGCTCACAGGCGTAGGAGTATATTTGCTTTCTTAACCCTGCTACCCTCATGTCTTTGGACTGATTATCTTTTGGCATTTTATATTAATCCTTGGTAAGTGACTTTTTTACTGTTTACCTAACACAAAATTTTAAAAGTTAGCTTTCAAGAAATAAACCAAAGAGAAAACCCTTTTAATGATTTTATGTGTTTAGCAGCATGTGAAATTATTAATAATGTATTGAAATGGATTAAAGCAGCTAATGGTACCCAGATGCTAACTATAATGTTTTCTCAATTAAATTTTCTTCTTGTGATGTTCTTGGCAAGCTTTTCTTCCATCTATTAAGTTATCCATTTCATCGTTGAGTTAGTCCATGGCCTCTCATCTTTAAAAATGATGCATTCCATTTTTCTCACAATTTCCATTGGTTAGCGCCGTATTTCCAAGAAGGAAAAAAAAAACACAATCAGACAAAGAAACCCAGAACACTGTACTCTGTTTTGGGGGAGCTTTATGTTTTTATAATGATGCTCACTGCTTACTCAGTGAATATTGAACCACTGACTATGTGTGAGCCTCTTGGTATAACCCTTTGATTTAACTGTCCCCACACCTCTGCAGAGAGTGTTATCAGCATCATTTTACAGTGGTAGAAATAGGGGGAAAAGATTAGCTATCTTGACATCACATGACTATATAGAAAATTCAGATTCCAAACCCAAGTGTCTCTGAAATCTATTCTTTCCTCTCTAAAAATAAATTCTTATTTTTTTGACTTTTAAATCATTTTAATAATCAAATCTCAAAGAGTATCTTTTAGTTTTTATAAAGTATAATGATAACGATCTTGAATTTTGAGATTAATGTATCCAGAAGAACTATTTCTTTTTCTGAACCAAAAGCCAGCATAAGGCAGCAGTTTCTCAGAGGGAAAAAAAAATTATTGTCCTTAAGTATTAGTCCATGGTGTTTAGGTACTGAATTTTGTACGAATGGATCCAGAAACCTGGACAACTTGAGGACTCAGATAAAAACAATAAAAGCAGTTCATGGACTGGAAAAAGGTCTCATGGTGGGGGAGGGGACAGAATTCAAGATGTAAAGCAATCTAGAGAGTTAGCCATTCAAATAGAATTGATCAAATGTTCGGCTTCTCTGAAGACAGAATAAATACAGTGGGAAAAGTTAGAACTTTGATTTGCAAGTGGAAAAGTATAAAAAAGGATGTCCTCATGATGGAGATTGTTAATACCAGAATTTGTATTTTCTTTATCAAAAAAAAAAAAAGGACTAGTTGAAAAATTTCTGAAACATGTTAGACACTGCTATGTAAGTAATAAAGTCAGAGGAATGTGCTGGATGAGAAAGACCCCTTCACTATTATTCCTAGTTTATTCTTAGTGAGAGTCTCCTGTATAGGACTTCACCACAGTCAATCAATATTTTAAGTATTTGATATCAGATGGTGTTCATGTATGAGTGAAAAGTGAAAAGGCAGTAAAAGTGTTAATCGCTCAGTCATGTCCAACTCTTTGCGATCCCATGTACTATAACCTGCCAGGCTCCTCTGTCCATGGAATTCTCTAGGCAAGAATACTGGAGTGGGTAGCCATTCCCTTCCCCAGGGGATTTTTCCAACCCAAGGATCAAACCCAGGTCTCCTGCATTGCAGGAGGATTCTTTACCATCTGAGCCACCAGGGAAGCCCAAGAATCCTGGAATGAGCAGCCTATCCCTTCTCCAGGGGATCTTCTCAATCCAGGAATCGAACTGGGGTCATCTGTATGGCAGGCGAATTCTTTACCAGCTGAGCTACCAGGAAAGCACTCCCACCGATGAACACAGGTTCAAATTTCAGCAACCCCTTCAGGGTCTGTTATTTATAGTACTGCTCAAATAGCATGAGACCCAACTTTGGAAGGGAAAAATCCATTCAGTGGTTTTAGAAAAATGGTCCTGAGGCTATAAATGGTTATCTCCAGATGAGAAGAGAAAGCAAAAGATGGAGCCCCAGGCTTTCTGCATTTTCCATCAACTGCACACATAACAACCAATGAAAATATGCTGAACCCAAACTGTGTTTTCCAGCCCTAGACTTGTGCTATGCAAGATATAAAAGAGGTAAAATGTATGGTCCCTGCTCCTTCAGTTAGAGTTCAGTACTCTCACAAAGCCACCCAAATTCCCTACTCACTGCTACTTTTCTCTTTATCTCATAAATTGTGGATATTTCCCCCTGCTTTCATTTGCTAAGTAGTCTTTTTAAATCCTCCTTCAGATGTGTCTGTCCTCATATTTCACCCCTCTATTAACAACCACTTCAAATAACAGAGCCATTCCCTTCATTCTTAACACTGCCCGGCTTCATCTCTAAACTGTCAACTTCTTGGATAGATATGTTCCTGATGATTGTCTAAAATCCTCCTGATGCTTCTTATGGTTTGTGTGGAAATTCAGAGACTCTTTCTCCCTCATATTGATCTCAGGTGGCCTCAGCTGGCAATGGCTTGGAGCGGGGCTTGGTTCACAGCCAGAGATTGGGCTGGGTCACAGTGGTGAAAACACCAGATCCTAGCCACCAGACCAGTGGTCAATGAAAAGACCCCTGGCCCTTCGGCTTTGCAGAAAAGAATTTCACAAAGAGGGAAAGTAACGAAACAAGTAGAGTATTTATTCAGAGGGAAAATGTACAGTACCTGTGGCTGGAACACAGGCAGACTCGGAGAAAGAGAGTCGCTGAGTCGCACCCTCATGGAAGTTTGAATTGCTTTTATTGGGCATCTCTTCTGGGTTTCCTTCAGCCAATCATTTTGATTTGCTTGGTTCACAGTCCATATTTGATATATCTCAGGATCCTCCCATTTTGTGGGAGGATCCTCCCACACATCTCTACCTCAAAGGCATCTGGGCAGAGCATCCCTTAACATTATTCCCTCTTTGACCTCCAAGCAGCCTTTCTCTGCAGGTGAGGTTGGGGAGGTCTCCTGACTTAAGGAACAGGAAATACATGGTCTGAGCAAGGGCCAGCCTCCTCCCTTAATTGTTCTGCTATTCTTTTCTTGCCAATAGAGAATGAATCTCCCATTGGTTTACCCTGCTGGGCCCATCTGTCTCCTGCCTAAATAGGGTTGCTCAAATCTTTTTCCAAGTAGTGGCAGGGTCACTGTGGAGCCTATATGCCCATTGGCTTAATCTTAAAATTGTGTTCTGCCAGGATTTCTGACTTTAGTGATCTCAGATTGTATTTCCTATTCAAAGAAAGCCGTCTCATTTGGACCAGCTCTCTCCAGATTCAGCCTTGTTGCTCTCTTTTCTTTACTATCATGCTCTACTCACATACTCATCTGACCTGTTCTAAATGCTTAATAGTCAGTATTTTAAGCATATGTTGCAATATTACAGCTCAGCTTTACTCCTGTTTGTTGCAAGTTCTATTCAGAGAATGACGTAACTCTAAAGACCTGTTTAAGATGTGAAGATGATTTGTGTTTGTATCATGAAAAAGTAAATAATGCTTAGAGTTTTTTGTTTACTGTTTTCAGGTTTACTTTGTGTTTGTTTTTAACAATCATAAACCCCATGTCTCTGCCATTGGCTGGTATTCCTCTCGGAATAAATTCCATTCTGGTGGGCTTTCCAAAACAGTCATAATCATGAAGAACTTATAAAGAATGCATCTTTTTTATAAAACTGTATTTATTTTTAATTGGAAGATAATTGCTTTACAATATTGTTGGTTTCTGCCATAAATCAACATGAATCAGTCATAGGTATACATATGTCCCCTCCTTCTTGAACCTCCCTTTCATCTCCTAATGCATCTTAACTTCTTGAAGTCATTAGGGTTTTGAACCTTATCTAAAGCAAGTGAAAGAGAAAAAGTAAAAGAAGTACATGATCCTATTTGTGTATATGCTATATGTCAGGTGGGTATTATTAACCAGTTATTCAGAAAATCTTTTGCAATGACAAGATGATGACCTCAACATCACCCAAATTGCCACCATCACTGTGGCAGGCACACACTCACAACTCTGTTCATAAAGTGCTGAAAGGAAGACTGCTAGCACAACCTGAACTTACATGTTTAAAAGCAAATTTTCCCTTGATTTGAGTCATAGGATCATTACAGCCATTGAAAATGTGGGAAAATTCTCTCAGTCTTGCTGTGAAGTCCCACAGTTCAGTACTGGCATGTCCCATGGCTTTACATAACAAGGACCCTTGGGAATCTTCAGCAATTCAGTAAGATCTAATCAGAACAATGAAAGTCATACACAAACTATAAAGACATATACTTAAGACAAGAGCATACAAAACATGTGGTAAAATTTCATACTGTATTTTAGGTTCATTCAATCAGTGAATGCGACAGAAAGAAAAAACTAGTGCCTCTCCTCCATGAATCAGGCTTCAAGACAGCTGTGGAATAGTAGCAGCTTAATATTTCAGCACTACATTTATTCAATGTCACCCTACCAGAGGCATCTGTTTCCTCCTGGTTTCCCTTAAAGTCTGTTTGGATCAGAAAGGTTTTGTGTTTTTCTTTTTTTAATTTCACTCTGAATTACAAAATATGTTGGCAACCTCCAGAGTTACCAGAACTGTTCCTTATTATGCTAAAATTCTGCTTTCATCAGGCACTAAAGTAATGGGCTCCTCCTACAGGAAGTAAATGTAGGGTTCTTAAGGTTAAGTAAGTTATCACTACAGTTCATTTCAGTTCAGTTGCTCGGTCGTGTCTGACTCTTTGCGACCCCATGGGCTGTAGCACGCCAGGCCTCCCTGTCCATCACCAACTCCCGGAGTTTACTCAGACTCATCCATTGAGTGGGTGATGTCATCCAACCATCTCATCTTCTGTCATCCGCTTCTCCTCCTGCCTTCAATCTTTCCCAGCATCAGGGTCTTTTCAAATGAGTCAGTTCTTCACATCAGGTGGCCAAAGTATTGGAGTTTCAGCTTCAGCATCAGTCCTTCCAATGAATATTCAGAACTGATTTCCTGTAGGATGGACTGGTTGGATCTCCTTGCAGTCCAAGAGAGACTCTCAAGGGTCTTCTCCAACACCACAGTTCAAAAGCATCAATTCTTTGGCGCTAAGTTTTCTTTATGGTCCAACTCTCACATCCATACATGACTACTGGAAAAACCATACCTTTGACTAGACGGGCCTTTGTTGGCAAAGTAATATCTCTGCTTTTTAATGTGCTGTCTAGGTTGGTCATAACTTTTCTTCATTACAAGAGCAGAGTAGAAGAATTATTCAATAGCACAGGAAGCTCAGCTTGATGCTCTGTAATGACCTAGAAGGGTGGGGGAGGGGTGAGAGGAAGGAGATATATGTACACACATTGTTGATATACTTCATTGTATGGCAGAAACTAACTCAACATTGGAAAGCATTTATACTCCAATTTAAGAAAATTATTCAAGAAGTAATTTCTTTAGGTTCCCAAACACCTATGTGGCACAGCTCTGTCCAATATGACAGTGTTTTTTTTTTGTTTTGGGGGGGCTTTTCTGTGGGGGGAGATGATGAAGAGGCAAAGTAAAAACCTGAATGTTTATTTATTCCGTCTAAATCCCAAATATGAAAGACAAAAAGAGGCTGAGGGAGAAAAGAAACAATAAGAACTATTGAATGGATTATTTTCACTAAGGATTGGGAAGAAATAAAAACTCTCTGAAACTAGAAAAGGGAAATCAGAAACACCACTTTCATTGATGAATATGTCCTTCACTCTGTTACTTCCTCTTCACCCACAAGTGCCATTTCCCCAGTGGGATCCTTCATGAGCCCAAGTCTAATATCCAATTATTAATTGCATCATTAAGTAAAATTGTGAGGATGATATAATAAAGATGTTTTGTTTCAATTCAATTAAATAAGCATTTATTGGCCACCTACCAGCATTCCATGAACTGTACTCAGGTCTGAGGACAAAGGACAATCTAGCAAGGAGTGCATGTACAACTCATGGTCAGACCACGTGAGAAATACTCCATGAATCAAGTTCTATGAAATCCCAGAGGAAGCAGTACTTCATTTGCTAAAGACTTTCCAGAAATGGGAGTACCCAAATATTCATAATTTTAAAAATCAATAAATATTTTGTCATATAAGAGTACTCAGATCACAACTGGCTATTTACTACCTATTGTTTGTGCTCTGAAAGTCTGGGTGCTCCCACCAATATTTCAGGGCCTTTGAAAATTACTTATAAAAGTTGTAACACTCAATTATGTATCAATATCATTTATTTAAGACAATCTAAATAGAAGAATGAAGGCCTTCAGCAGATACTATCCTAGCTTTAAGTAACTTAGGTCAGTTGTCTTACGTGTTGGTAGAAAATAATTACCATTTAAAATACTCTTAAAATGGAATTAGCTGAAGCATAATTAGTATGATATATGTTTGAGTTTGCAGACTAGTAATGAAAGAGGAATAAGCAGGTACTAGCTGAAATTCTTTAGATAGCTTAAAACTTTGTTCAAAACTGAATAAGAACAATGCTATAGTAGAATGTATGATGCATGGCAACACTGATAGCACAAATTCACATTCCTGTTGAAAATGTCCAAAAAACATTATTTTCTAGTCTTTAATTAAAAAACCAGTATGTCCATTCTCTGTCCATCAGCTGTCACCTTTATTTCCCAATTTTTTTCCTACTTGCCTGTAAAGCCTAGAGTGTTCACCCAGTAGATATTTCTACATATTTACAAAACACTTCAGCAACTTAATACCTAGGAGCAAGAAATTATATTTCTAGAACTCAGCTTTTTGGCAAATCTGAAATATAAAATATAGGTTGCTTCTGAAATCTAATGGAATTTTTTTTTAATGAATCTTAAATTTTTATCATTATCTTTTCATTTAAGGGAAAGTAATTAAACAAATTAGGCATGTTTAATAAAAATTAGATATAATAGAGGTGCCTGATGTACAATAATTATTTAAAGTTCCCTAAGCTTAATCATATGTTAATCAGTTCTTTAGCCCAGATAAATTTGCTTCTCTTTTTTTAATTCTCAGGAGTAAAAATGGCCTAAAGAAGAGGAAACTGACTAAGTAAGTTTTTCTTACTTTTTCATTTAAAAATATTCTTCATAATGATCTTCACTTTCCAAATTGAAAAGATTGTATATCTTTAATAGAAGGAAGCTTAAGAAAGAGGCAAATGCATATCATATTATGTGTTGGTGTGTTTACACATATGGATGTCAGTGACCACCAAGAAAGTGTACCAACAGAAAACGTTTCAAGAACAAGGAAAATTCTCACTGCGTGAAACCTGAGGAAGAATGGGTTGTTAGGAATTATAAAAGTCTTACAGAAGGACATCTACTCTTCTATATCTATAAAAAAATATAATGTTTAGCTACATCAAAGTAGTACAAAAACCTTTGCCATTTTGTAGCTTCAAATTTCATGCTTATTGCAGGAAAAAGGCTTTTATTCTATTTGATGTTATAACAAATACTTTGATAAATGCTGTCTCAGGAAATCTTTATAATAAGTTGAAAAGGATAATTGCTTTACCTTGCCTGTGGTTTCACTTATCTACTGAACGGTTAAGTCGTAAGAATTATAATTCTGAGGGGTGAAAATGAACTATCAGTTGATTTCAAAAGCCTAATTAGAGTATCACCTCTAGGCCTTTAGTTAAAAACTCTACACATAAAGAGTGGATAATTTCTATAAATAGACTTTATTCTTCATACTTGCCTGGGACAGAATATTGGTGAATTCATTAAGGAGCCAATTAAGGGGTTTCAGTCAGTTCTACGTATCTCTGCTAATGGAGTACATAACACAAAAGAAGAGTTAGTCCAAAATATTTCTATTCAGCTTTGAGCGACATATAATGCTTTGGCACATATAGATGACAGAATATTTTTTTTCCTGAATCTATTTCAAATTAATACTCATTCCATTGGCGTCTATCAAGTGAGGTAGGAGAGACAAGACCAGCCGAAGCAAAAGAGAGGAGCTGTCAGCTGGAAAGAATGATTTGACAGAAATAGAAACACTTTGTTGCCCCAAATTTTTAGTTGGGTTGTTAAGTGAGGTCCAGAGGCATACATTAGAGCAGTTAGAGGTTGGGGTCTCAGGACCAAGAGGGGACCTAAGATGGAGGCAGAGAGGAGAAGCAGGAGGTGGACCCAAGTTTGGGGTGGTGTATAGATGTGGTGGAACCTGCCCATAAGCCAAAACCCCATGTCAAGCTAACTTCCTCCTTCCCTCTTCTCATTTCCGTCTAGCCCTCCCTCCTCTACAGGTCATTTTTTAGGGACTCCCTCCATCTTGCCACTTACGTTCTCTTTATCTTTTCTCTTTCAGTCCAAATGCCCCCACCATTACCACCTTCCCTCTCTCCACATACCTTCATTCCTCTTCTTTCTCACCTCCTTTTTCTCCCTCTTGGTCTAAATCATTCCCCCCCACACACACCCTGATTGATTTCTGCTCCCTACCAGCTTTCTCTCTCTTCTCCTCCTCTCCCTGATGCCCATCCTTCTACTTCCTGGTCCTTCCTGACTTTCTTCTTCCTCCCCTTCTTGCTTTTGCTTTTTCTAATCCCATTTTCCTCCTAATGGGATGAGAACTAGAATCATTAAGCCCAATGTATTCAAGGTCAATGTATTGCTCAGAAACAGCAGGGAGGGGACCCTCCACCCGCCCCCAAGTTAGCTGTTCTTTTAGAAGGATGGCAAGTTTGAATGAGAAAGCTTTTAACCAGGAGCCCTTCTCCTTGGTTATACTTAGCATTCTCTGGCTTAGTAGCCCTGAAATCTTGAACTCCTCACTTAACTGTCTCAGCCTTGGCTCTCTCTGGAGCTCCTTCTGAAAAGTGAAGTGAAAGTGTGTATCAGTCACTCATTCACGTCCTACTCTTTGTGACCCCATTAACTATAGCCCACCAAGCTACTCTGTCCATGGGATTCTCCAGGCAAGAATCATGGAGTGGGTAGCCATTCCCTCCTCCAGGGGATCTACCCGACTGAGGGATCAAACCCACATCTCCTGCATTGCAGGCAGATTCTTTACTGTCTGAGCTACCAGGAAAGCCCAAGCATGAGGCTAATGTTCTCCATGTCTTATCTCAACCATCAACCAAGCAAGATAACCCATAAGCATATTTACGATTTATAGTATGTTTTCATGAGAAGGAAATGGCAACCCACTCCAGTGTTCTTGCCTGGAGAATCCCAGGGACAGGGGAGCCTGGTGGGCTGCCGTCTATGGGGTCGCACAGAGTCGGACACGACTGAAGCGACTTAGCAGCAGTAGCAGCAGTGTGTTTTAAGGGTACAGGGCTTCCCTGGTGGCTCAGATGGTAAAGAATCTGCCTGCAGTGTGGGAGACCTGGGTTCTATCCCTGGGTTGGGAGGGGTCCCCTGGAGAAGAGAATGGCAACCCACTCCAGTGTTCTTGCCTGGAGAATGCCATGGACAGAGGAGCCTGGCAGGCTACAATCCATGGGGTCACAAAGAGTCAGACTTGACTGAGCAATTTTCACATACACGCGCACACACACACAAACACACTCTTAAGGGTACCAGTTGGTGTTATTATTATTAAGTAAAACCATTACAATTTGTATTATCTGGGAGGCATAATACCCTTAAAATCTACTAAAAACATAAATTAATCTATCAGATGAGCTAATCAACAACTTTGAACAAATATCTATTATATGCTATGTATTTGCTAATGAGAAATAAGTCCACAGGTGGATGACATAAGCTGAGTAAGTTGCAGCAAGACTAAGAGAAAGGCTAACTCTGTGGACCCTGGTAAGGTGGAAAGGCTTGGGTTAGGTGACGAGTTAGGTGCTGTGTCCTGCAGAAGCTCTGAGAACAGATTGGGATAGGTAAGCTCTAGAAGAGATAAGCAGCTAGAGAAAACTACAGGAAATAGAACTGAATTCTTATTCCACAAAACAAAAACAAGGTGAGAACTTCTGTGGCATGTGCAGAAATGTAAAGTCGGATGTGTTCCTTTATTTTACTTACCAACTGTTTTGAGACTTCTGGAGATGTGCAAGGCTCTGAACACAGCCCTCTCTGAGCAAGGCACTGGGAACTCCCTGGAGATATGCTTCCAGCCTTTTCTCTGGGGGGACACAATTCCTTGCCTTTGCCAAACTGTTTAAATTTACAGTGTCTATGATATACAAGTGTCAACCTTGCGATGTAAGTGTCCTTAACGATATTTCATAGATGAGCATGTTAAATCTCAGGAGAGTTAATAAAGTAAAACTATAATTCAAACAGGTCTTCAGGCTAATCCTTGGTTTTTTCCCATAAACGGGAGTTTTCTAGAAACAACACATATTCCTGTGTGTGTATGAGTATGTGTGTGTGAAATATGTTGCTGCTAAAGTAAAAGCCAGTGGAAAATCTAGAGATTTTTCCTATCTCAAAGAAGTTAAGTGTATAGGGCTCTCTTTTTTAATTATGATATATTAGGGATTGGTAATTTTAACCCTAAAAAAATGAGTGCTAACCTGTGAGAAATAAAACGTCTGTTTTCTGCAAGGAAATTGTTCATGTTTGAGAAGCAAGGCATTAAACATTGTATGACACCTATCAGCAGGATTTTTAAAATGTACCTTTCTTTGTGTTTGACAAAGCCCGGTTCAACTGGATGACTTTGATGCCTACATCAAGGATATGGCCAAAGACTCTGACTATAAATTTTCTCTTCAGTTTGAGGTGAGTAGATAAAGTATTTCCTGCCCTCTGTGGGCATTGGAATTGGCAGACTTGTACCTGCATCAATTCTCTGATCACTGGGCAATGCTGAGTGTGATTCAGCGGTGGTGTGATTCATAATGGGCAGAATGATCATTGGGCTCAGGGTTGTCTAGTGTGCTGGTTCAGAGCGAAGGATGTCATCCTTTAGTAGGTCAGTGTTCGGGTGGCACAAATGAAGGAAAGGAGAAAATAGATGTAGGCACTGGGGTGAACAAACATTGGAACAGGAGATGTTTTCCATGGTAACACTGAAAACCAGGGGGATAGAAAGTGAGGGGGAAGCAAAGTGAGGATTGAGAGTCAGAACAATTTTTCTTTCAGGGGATTTTTACTGTATTTCTCATGTCATTTAGGCCACGGTTAAGTGTGGATGGTGGATGGATTGGACTGGACCCCCTTGTCTCCTGAGCATAAAAGAACTGGTGTTTCTTATAACCTTAGGAGTTTTGGCAGTCTATTGTATATGTGAGGTTTTGTTTGTTTTTCTTGGAGAAATTGGAGAGAGTTACACATGCTTTGTGTAAAAGAACAAAATTAGTGACATTTTTTTCTGAAGCACACATTTTTTCTTTGAATCCAAGAACGTGTGTCAGAGTAGATGGAAATGAGTCTAGGATCTCTGTAGTGTGAGGGGTACAGCTGGTCCCCAGGTTTTCTTCTCACATATTTCACAGCTCAGAACACAGTCTGGAGCCTTCTACAGCAAGGCTCAGGTGACTTATGATTCACGGAGGCCAAAAAGACAGGAAAGATGAAGTGATCTCTAAATTGTGTCATTTTTTAAAGCCTCTTAGGCTTTTTTCCCCTGTGAGACACCAGGCTGTCGAATAAAGCTGCCTTCTCCTCATTATCCATATTCATTTCTTCTTTTCCCGCATCAGCCAAGAATAGCTTTGTTCTGCAAGAAGCAGCAGGAGTCCTGGTGTGGATATTCATCCCAACAGGGGATTTAAGGATGAGAAGAGTCTCATACATTATCAAATACAAAGCCCCCAACTATCACCTGTGTCTTCAGAAATGTCACATGAAGCCTGGCTGAGTTATCCATTGTATGCAGGTGGCATATGAAATTATAAATGCTACACCAGATGCTCAAAGAACAGAAACACAATTTGAAACGGAGATCTATGGGAGGATTGGGGGCTTCCATGGTGACTTAGTGGTAAAGAATCCACTTGCCAATGGAGGAGACTCAAGTTCAATTCCTGGGTTAGGAAGATCCCCTGGAGAAGGAAATGGCAACCTGCTCCCAGTATTCTTGCCTGGGAAATCCCATGGACAGAGGAGCCTGGCAGGCTACCATCCACGGGGCTGCAAAAGAGTCAGACATGACCTAGCAGCTAAACAACAACAAAATGGGAGGATGGTATTTCAGAAAAGTGTACCAATGAAAGAAGGAGGCTTTTTATAAGAAAACATAAGGCTAAACTCAGAAGAAAATAAATATCTAAATAATTCTCATCATGGTGATGAAAATGATTGGGTTAGCCAAAAAGTTCGTTTGGATTTTTCCGTATCATCTTAAGAACAAATCCAAATGAATCTTTTGGTCAATACAATATAATATAGGTACACTTACAACTTCATTGAAGCTGCAGTCTTTTAATTCCTACTAGGTGACTTGATTTCAGTGGCACAACCAGGGTCATTGCCTTTGCTGGTAGGCAAACTTCAGTACATTGCTGAAGTAGTCTCAGTTCATGCCATCAAACCCCAGTGTAACTATTACTGTGCTTCTGAATTGCATCATCAGTTTTTTAAAAAAAATTCAGAGAATCATTTTCCAGTAAAAAGAAAATATGTTGTTGTTTTTTTCAGTTGTGAATGACAGAAACACAATTCAAACTGGTTTAGACCAAACATAAAACGAACGTGTTCAGATGAGAACTAAGATCTCTCATATAATCAAAGGGAGGATTGAGTGGCTACCCCAGGAGGGGAGCAGGGAAGCAGCTGAGACCCAGGAACGGCTAAAATCAGGGGCCAGAGATCCCCTCTTTAGAGAACTAGAAATTTCTCATTTCTGCTTCGCTCTTTGCCTTGGCCTCACTTTCTCTGGCCCAATCCAACCTCTTTCTCATAGTGGATTATGGAACCACTGACAGCCTCAGAGAGTTGCTAAAAGGGGGATCGCTCAAAAACCATTAGAGAGGCCAGATGGTTGGAAAGGCAAGTTTGCTTGATTTTGAATGCCTGTCCAAAGGCCAACTCTCCCCACTGATGATCAGTGGGCAAGAGCTTTTATAGACAGAAGGAGGGAGCTACATGCAGAAACAGGAGTCAGCTGTGACAGTCATCTTGAAACTGGTCATCAGTGGTCCAACTAGCATCATCTTGGTTGTTTTAGGTACAGCTAATCTTCAGTTTCAGGGTCTATTTGTTTCTGTTTCTTTGAGGCCAATTCTCAAAATTGTGGCAGATTATGTCATGGCTACAGTCAAGTCATCATATAGTTAACTTCTTCCACCTGGTGGGGCTTTCAGTATCTATAAAACAGCTCACAGGACATGGTTCAGAATATCATCTATAGCCCTTGAGAATATTATCTATAGCCCTCTAGTTCCTCCTTAAGAAGGAACTAAAAGTTCTTGACTATACTTAATGACTATTATTAATTATTATTATTTGGTTTCCTTCAACTGTTTCCTTTCTACGTGTTCTCACTTCTCTGATTAAATTTATTCTTTGGCTAAAGTTTTTCCACAGACAAAAGGCAGGCAGAGGACATAAGGAGAAAGGACCTTAGGGTCCTGCTCCATTTCAAGAGTATCACACGTACCGTTTCCAGAAGGAGTCGTTGGCTCTATTTCTTTTTTGTTGTTTGAAAAATAGCAGGGAGCATTCTGACTGGCTGGCATGGGTCATGATGTCTGTTCACGCTGTCTGCAGCCAGGGAGGGCAGAATCACAGAAGAACAAGAATTCTTACTGGAACCACATGGCTAAACCAGAGAGAACATTATTCCCAAAATCATTATGATGAATTATGTTCAGTTTAAAAAATGGCAACCCACTCCAATATTCTTGCCTGGAGAATCCCATGGACAGAGGAGCCTGGCAGGCTACAGTCCATGGGGTCGCAGGGAGTTGGACATGACTGAGTGACTATCACTCAGTTGAAAATCTAAACTGTTGCAGTGCATGCTTGCATCAGTCATGTCTGGCTCTTTGTGATCCCATGGACTGTAAACCACCAGGTTCCTCTGTCCATGGGATTCTCCAGGCAAGCATACGAGAGTGGGTAGCTATTCCCTTCTCCAGAGGATCTTCCTGATTCAAGGATTGAGAACCTGGGTCTCTTGCATTGCAGGCAGATTCTGCATTGCTCAGATTACTATCTGAGCCACCAGGGAAGCCCATACACACATATATAATATATGTTTAATTATATTATTATGGAATCATATGCTATATGATTATTATGCTGTTGTATTTTATAGTTATTATAATTATACTGTATATGATATTATTCTATATATGATCGTATAATAAAAGATAGGTGATAAATAAATATAGAGACAAATGGAAGGATTTGTTGGAAGGAATTGGTTCACACAATTGTGGAAGCTGGCCAGTCTTGAAATCTGTAAGGGGTCTAGGGATAAGATGATGCTGCCGCCCAAGTCCAAAGGCGATCTAAACAGAAATTCTCCTTTGTCAGCAGTCATCAATCTTTTTTCTGATACCTTCAACTAAGTGAATAAGATCCACTGGTTTTATAAAGGTTAATCTACTTTCTCAAGTTTACTGATTTAAATGTTAATTGCAACTAGAAAATACCTTCACCCAACATCTAGACTGATGTTTGACCAAGCACTTGGTGCTAGAGTGTAGCCAAGTTAATGCACAGAATCAGCCATCACACCATGACTTGGAGACATGTTTAGTGTTTTTATTTATTATTAATCTTTTTTGCATATTCCTTTGTTCTTAGAACATTATTGGTAAAATATGTAATTTATTTGGTGCCAAGTTCTGATGTTGTATCCCTGCTCTGGTGAGAAAATAAAGCTTACTCTCTAGAAGCCTGTATTCAATCACAGGCTCAGATTGTAGGTTTTGGACTAACATTTACTTAAGCAGTGACCCAGTGGTCTGACTCACTTCCTTTTTCATTTGACAACCTCCCAGGAGTTGACAACTTTCAGCTCCACCCCACCCACACATCCTCAGGTTCAGAGTCAGAGGAACCTCATCTGTTTTCAAAAACCCATTGTGCACATTTGATTTCAGGGTGCACATCAAACCTTTCACATGGCAGCCCTCAAATTTTCCAGAACATGATGAAGTTCTAAGGCTTAAGAATGAAAAATGTTTCTTGCTCTAATGGGACCTCAAAAGCATTTGTTGTTGTTGTGTAGTTCAGTCATTAAGTCCTGTCCAACTCTGCGACTCCATGAACTGCAGCACGCCCAGCTCCTCTGTCCTCTGCTGTCTCCTGGAGTTTGCTCAGATTCAGGTCTATTGAGTTCAAGAGCGTATAGAGATGGCTCAATCAATTAGACTAGCTAACGTCAGTATCTGTACAGTTATTTGTTCCGTTTATATTAATGCTTATTCACTTTGTATTCATATTCATATTCTTTCGAAGTGACAAAATACACTTTGTCAAATGTATTCACTTTGACACTGACCTTGAAAGATCATGCTCATATTGAGAAATTACATCATTTATAAGCATCATGCAAATTGAAACAAATGTCTGGGTTTACATGTGCTACCAATACAACTGCAGGTCATACATGAAGCTACATGTGTGTGTGCTCAGTTGCGAAGTCGTGTGCCACTCTTTGCGATCTTGTGGAAATGTAGCCCACCAGGTTCCTCTACCCATGGAATTTCCCAGGCAAGAATATTGGAGCCAGGTTGCCATTTCCTTCTCCAGGGGATCTTCCCGACTCAGGGATGGAACCTGCGTCTCCTGCATTGCAAGCAGATTCTTTACCACTGAGCCTCCTAGGAAGGCCAACATGAAGCTATACTAGCTGCTAATTTTCATTTTCAGAACAAATTCCTTTTTTAACTTTATATCTGATTTTGAATATGCTGGAAAGATTGATTATCCTTCTGATGAAAACATACATCTTTTCTTAAGGAGGTTTGAGATCCAGGGATTAGATGCAATTCCTCATTTCCTGTGTCTCATGTTGAGAACGTTTTGAAAATCCAGACTTTAGAGCTCAGAATTGGAGAGCCCACAAGACGTGGCACATATTGCTCATTTTGCCGTTAATTTCTGTGCTTTGTGTTTGACTGGGATGCCAGGGAGAGTCCTCACCACCTTTGCTTAGAAATGTGGCTGTAAAGGTCAAAACAAAACTATACCACTTGCCACATAGTTCACAGGAGATGACCTTTGATTTCTTGTTATTTGTAGCTGTTTTTACTTGTTTCAGTCCAGTTCCCTGGAGATCTACCTGCAGCATTGTTGAAATAAATCAACTCGAATCTTCAACAGTCTTATACCAAGGGTCTTACTTTGTTCCCAGACCTGATTTTTCTCTGCTCTCCCTTCTTGCCTCAGTTTGATCTCAGCTTCCAAGTGCGCCAGTACTAGTAATTTGTCCAGTGATTGGAGTATTTCCCTTAAATCCCATCCTAGAATCTAGGGCCCTAGTAGCTACTGCTAGACTTTCCTGAGGCTGACTTTGTTC
Organism: Cervus elaphus; assembly: GCF_910594005.1. NCBI lineage: Eukaryota > Metazoa > Chordata > Mammalia > Artiodactyla > Cervidae > Cervus > Cervus elaphus. The sequence goes on from NC_057836.1 coordinate 25,383,155, forward strand.
TTTCCTGGTCTTCCATCGTGTCCAAGTTTCCCATTCTCCCTTCAGAGTACCTGTTAAAGTTTGACTCATGTTGTCCAAAAGATATGTTCAAACCCTAATCACTCATTCCTCAGAATGTGACCTTATTTGGAAATAGAGTTAATTGCAGATGTAATTAAAATGAATGAGTCCCTACTGGAGGAGGGTAGGCTCTTAATCCAATATATCTGGTGTCCTTATGAAAAGATAGAAGACACAGAGATAAAGAAGAAGACCATGTGATGGCAAAGGCAGAGGCTGAACTTGGAATCAGGCACTTGCAAGTGAGGGAGCACGAAGGATTGCCAGCAAACCTTCAGAAGCTAGGAAGAGGCAAAGAAGGATGCGCCTATAGGTTCAAGAGGACATATGTCCCTGCTGGCACCTTGATTTGGAGTTTCTAGCCTTCTTTATTATGAGATGAGAAATTCCTGTTATTTTTAAGCCACCCAGCTTGTGGCACTTTGTTATGACAGCCCTATGGAACTAATACAGAACCTCACTAGATACCTTGTTCTAAATCCTTTCTTCTCCCTTTGGGTTTACCTGAGAAGTAACCAGTCCCACAGGACCTTTCACTTGTCATAGACGGAACCTCTCATGTCAGCACCACAGGTCCCATTGCTTCTCCTGGCTTGTCTTGTAGTCTAGTCCTCTAGTTCATGGGACTCTAAGGTTCAACCTTATCCCAAAGCAAATAAGTGCTTCTTAGCTGCTGACATTGTTATAGACTCTAAAGCCAGAATACAACTTGTGCTCTTCTCAGAAGATGGTGGTCTGTGTTATGGACTGAAGGTGTCCCCACTTGTCACATTCATATGTTGAAGTCCAAGCCCCAGTGTGATGGTATTCGGAGATGGAGCCTTTGGGAGATAGGGTTAGATAAGATCATGGGGGTGGAGCCCTCATGATGGGATTAATTCCGTTGTATTAATAAGAAGAGACACCAGAGACCTTGCTCTCTCTTCCTCCCAATGCCCTCTATGTGCACGCGAACAAGAGATCATGTGAGCACACAGCCAATATGGTGGCCACTTACAAATGAAGGGAAGCCTCACAATGAAACCTACTTTGAAGTGAAAGTGAAAATATTAAGTCACTTACCGTTAGACTTACTGTACATTATGTATACATATATACACACACATACATACACACCTATATATGTGTGTGTGTGTGTTAGTTTTCAGTAGTGTCTGACTCTTTGCAACCTCATGGACTATGTAACCCATGAGGTTCCTCTGTCTATGGGATTCTCCAGTAAGAACACTGGAGTGGGTAGCCATTCCCTTCTCCAGGGGATCTTCCTGACCCAGGAATCAAACCCAGGACTCCACACTGCAGACAGGTTCTTTGTCATTTGAGCCACCGGGGAAGCCCCAAAACCTACCTTGCCAGTACCATGTTCTTGGACATCTTAGCTTCCAGAACTATGACAAGTGCATTTCTGTTCCAGCTGCTCAGCCTGTGGTGTTTTCTTACGGCAACCCCACCTGACAAATACACTGCATGTGTTTGCTCTGATTTTCAAGACTATGCTTCAAACACGGCCAACACAACACAGACCGCCACTGCCTTCAGTCACTCTGCTAGTTTTCTAGGGGGCTGCCACAACAAATTACCGTAATCTCGATTCCTTAAAACAACAGAAATGTGCTTTCTCACAGTTCTAGAGGCCAGATGTCTAAAATTAAAGTGCTAGCAAGACCATGCTCCCTCCGAAGGCTCAAGGGGAGTATCTCTTTTGTCTCTTTCAGCTTCTGGTGGACCCAGGCATCTTTGGCCTGTAGCTCTATAGCTACAATGCCTTTATCAATGCCTTCATCCTCATATGGCTCTCTTCTTCTCTCTTTATCTTATTCTGTTTTATTTTATTTTGTTTTATTTTACTCTATTTTATTTAATGTTAGACATTGCCTCCATCTTTTTTTTTTCTTGATCGTGCCGCATGGCATGTGGGACTTTAGTTCTTCGACCAGGGGTTAAACCCACATACACTGCATTAGAAGCCTGCAGTCTTAACCACTGGACCGCCAGGAAAGTCCCTCCTGGGGACTTTTATAAGGACACTTATTATTAGCTTCAGAACCCATCCAGATAACAAAATGATCTTATCTTGTGATTCTTAATTACAACTGCAAAGACTCTTTCTTAACAAGGTTCCAATGTGGACATATCTTTGGAGGGATCACATTTAGTCCACGATAGATGACTGAGTAACCTAGGAAAAAACCCACAATGATAAATTATATTAGAAACAAAACTGGCAAAAGAAAATTCAAAAATGATTTGTGTGGGTTTCAGGCTATCACCTCATACTTTACGCTCATGAAGATTTAAGCCACTGGAGTTTCCATCTGGCTGGAAAGAAAATAACCGCGAAGCTACTGGGCTAGAAGCTTAGTATTTACTTTCCTACTTGGTGACGGGCTAAATTACAAAAGATTGCAAGGCATTTTGTGTACCCTTGCCTTCCCTGCTTTGCTGCAATTTAACTTTGGCAATTTACATTTACAGTGTTCAGCCAATTAAACATCTCTTATCAACTTAAGGCATTTATAGCAGAAAGGCAGCACACAATTAAAGTTCTATCAGCTAGTCAGCTTCCATATGTGCTCTAGTGCTCCCTCTCAATCTGTTTCCACAGTTTCTTTTCATACCGGAGGCCTTTTCCTGTGGTTGATCAGTCTGTCTTCAAAGTGAGGGCTTATCGGAGAGAGTTGTACAGTTAGCACAAATGGCAAGGGAGGGAGAAATAATGGAGCCAGACAAAGCAAAACAGAGAATCCTAGCAGAAGCATTTCACAGTCATGATCAATCAGCGTTGCATTGATATTTACTAAGCTTAATCATTCTATTTGATAGTCACCATATATCAGAGAGGTATGGAAAAATTATTAACCTTAGCTTACACATACTTAAACTAACAGGTCACAGAGAATTAAACAGTGAGAGAACTAGTTAACCTACTTTTTCAAGACCCTACAGTTTATAAGGGCTTCCCAGGTGGCTCAGTGGTAAAGAATCAGTCCAACCAATGCAGGAGACACAGGTTCGATCTCTGGGTCAGGAAGACTCCCTGGCAGAGGAAATGGCAATCCACTCCAGCATTCTTGCCTGGAAAATCCCATGGACAGAGGAGCCTGGCGGACTCCATGGGGTCACAAAGAGTTGGACATGACTGGGCATACATGCACACACACTTTATAAGTGTTCCACCAAAATAAGCCAGGTATTTACATAAATAGATAAGTTTATTTATATAACTTTATTTAAATAAAATAGATAAAAATATAGACAGTTTTATCTATAAAGACACTCCCCAAAAGAGGTATGTTTCCAAAATATTTTAAGCAAAGGAAGCATCATTTAAGTCAGCTTAGAGCTGCCAAAAGGAGGTAACCTAAAAATAACACTGGTTAGGTTGAAGTTTGCTAAAAATAAGTTTTGGTTCTTACGAGAACAATATAATCAGTCTTTGACAATCCTTTTTAAAATGGAAAAAAAAAACACAGTTATAAAGGAAAAATGACAAACTTCTGTTTGATGGCATTTGGCAAGCAAGGGTTTTGACTGAGATAGAAAAAACATCCAAATGTGTAAATTGAAAATCAAAGTCAGCACTGTTGGTCTTGAGACTGACTTCGACTTGGGCCAAGAGCTTGACATTTTGTGAGCTTGAAAAGCCAAAAGTGATAAAAAAAAATCAAAGGAAGAGAGAAATCTGGATAATCAAGTCAGTTCATCCATGCTGTCTACAGCTTGCATTCCAATTTCATTTAGCACACACCCTAAGCTACCGACGAACTTCTTTGTGGATGCAGCAGGAGTCCCAAGAAATGGGTGCCTACAATATTTGCTTTGCATGAGCACTTGAATCAAGACACTAAAGGCACGCACACACACACACACCACACACACACAAAGTTTTCCTGTTCAGTCTCTCAAAACATGATCAAATGTCTCCAGCTCCTCTCGAAAGTCTTTCAAAGGCGCTCCAAAATTCCTTCCCCTGAAAAGTATTCCTCCAGCTTCTGATTCTTTAAAGTAATAATTGGGAGGAATCATGAAGTGTAGCATCCCATGCATGCTCAGTCGCTTCAGTTGTGTCCACTCTTTGCGACCCTATGGACTGTAGCCTGCCAGGCTCCTCTGTCCTTGTGACTCTCCAGGTTAGAATACTGGGGTGGGTTGTCATGGCCTCTTCCAGCGGGTCTTCCCAATCCAGGGATTAAACCTGTGTCTCCTGTGTCTCCTGCATTGTAGGCAGATTCTTTACCGCTGAGCCACTGGGGAAGCCCCAGCATCCCATATAAGTAAATAAAATTTCCAGCAAGTGGTGTCTGTACTTCTTCAGTTAACAGTCTTTTAGAAAAATGCATACTATGTATGTAACCCCATTTGTAGTTGGTTACATAGACATATGGTTACATAATATTGCCTTCAGATTTGTACGGGATCTGCTGCATTGGTTATGCACTGCACAACTCCAGGGAGCACCATTCTTGTAGACCACAGCATAAATGATGCCTCTGGAGAAATTCAGGTAGTCTGACTCCAACCCCTTGTTTCCTTCCACACACATAACATAGCAGCTCGGAAACCCCCTTTTCCATTAATGTAGACTTTCTGAGGTATGTTGGTTGTCTGTTTATATAAAAATTGCTGTAACAATGCAGTTTCTGATAACAGAATTTATAATAGTCCTGATACACACAAGAAATGTTTGAATGTTCCTATTTTCATGGAAGGATTCACCCACCCACTACTGCTCCATCCTTATTTTGCAGTTTCATTATCAGTTGTTTTTCAGTTGCTAAGTTGTGTCCGACTCTTTGTGACCCCATGGACTGCAGCACTCCAGGCTTCCCTGACCTTCACCATCTCCTGGAGCTTGCTCAGACTCACATCCATTGAGTTGGTGATGCCATCGAACCATCTCATCCTCTGTCATCTCCTTCTCCTCCTGCCCTCCATCTTTCCCAGCATCAGGATCTTTTCTAGTGAGTCAGCTCTTCGCATTAGGTGGCCAAAGTACTGTAGCTTCAGCTTCAGTATCAGTCTTTCCAATGAATACTCAGGATTAATTTCCTTTAGGATGAACTGGTTGGACCTCCTTGCTGTCCAAGGGACTCTCAAGAGTCTTCTCCAACACCACAGTTCAAAAGCGTCAATTCCTTGGAGCTTAGCCTTCTTTATGGTCCAACCATCACATCCATACATGACTACTGGGAAAACCATAGCTTTGACTATAAGGACCTTTGTTGGCAAAGAAATGTCTGCTTTTTAATACACTGTCTAGATTTATCATAGTTTTTCTTCCAAGGAGCAAGAGTCTTTTAATTTCATGGCTGCAGTTAACTATCTGCAGTGATTTTGGAACCCAAGAAAATAAAGTCTGTCACTGTTTCCATTGTTTCTCCATCTATTTGCCATGAAGTGATAGGACTGGATGCCATGATCTTAGTTTTCTGAATGTTGAGTTTTAAGCCAGCTTTTTCACTCTCCTCTTTCACTTTCATCAAGAGGCTCTTTAGTTCCTCTTTGCTTTCTGCCATAAGGGTGGTGTCTTCTGCATATATGAGGTTATTGATATTTCTCCTGTCAATCTTGATCACAACTTGTGCTTCATCCAGCCTGTCATTTCACATGATGTACTCTGCATGTAAGTTAAATAAATAGGTTGACAATATATAGCCTTGATGTACTCCTTTCCTTATTTGGAACCAGTCTGTTGTTCCATGTCTGGTTCTAACTGTTTCTTCTTGACCTACATACAGGTTTCTCAGGAGGCAGGTAAGGTGTTCTGGTATTCCCATCTCTTTAAGAATTTTCCACAGTTTGTTGTGATCCACCTAGTTAAAGGCTTTAGCATAGTCAGTGAAGCAGAAGGAGATGTTTTTCTGGAATTCTCTTGCTTTTTCTATGATCCAACAGATCATAGAACAGACAGACTTCTAGTGACTGTCAATCCAATATCTTGTAACATGGAGAGTGTCCCATACTTTTTGTTCCTCACTCTCTCCTTTATTATACTTTCTTGAAAGTTCATTGCTTATAGGAGAAATACCTACAATTTCTCATGCAATAGGCTTCCCTGGTGGTTCAGATGGTAAAGCGACTGCCTGCAATGCAGGAGACCCAGGTTCGATCCCTGGGTCGGGAAAGTCCTCTGCAGAAGGAAATGGCAACCCACTCCAGTACACTTGCCTGCAAAATCCCATGGACGGAGGAGCCTGGTGGGCTATAGTCCATGGGGTCACAAAGAGTCAGACACGACTGAGCAACTTCACTTTTTCTCTCTTTCTCATAGAATAGGAAATATTTTGCAAACTGCATAAATTTCAAGTTACCTTGTATCTCCTGAAAACTCTGAAATGTATCTGTTTTCAAATCTTCCACACCCTGAGAGTGTACACACAATTTTTACCTTCTCTCAGGGGTCACTTAGCTATCCAAGGTATTTATGTATTACATTAGTTAGCCACTATTGCAGTAAAACTACATAAGAAATGACCTCAAAATCTCGGTGACCTACAACACTTATTTTTCTCACTCATGGGGCTGGGGGACAGCTGAGATGGTTCTGCTTCAGGCTGTGAGTCAGGGTCAGGTCTGTTCCATGTGTCTTCTCCTCCTGGAATCAGCGGTTTCTCTGGACACATTCTTTTCCACCATATGGCAGAAGCCCAGGCAAGCAAATCAAGCTGAGCAAACACATTTAAAGCTTCAGATTGGATGTGAGTTCCACCCAACTTCATTGGCCAAAAGCAGGGTGATGGCAGTAGAATCGAGAAGTACACTCTGTTTCAAAAGGGAGCCAAAAGAAAAGTGAAAGTGTTAGTCACTCAGTTGTGTCTGCTCTCTGTGACCCCATGGACTATAACCCACCAGACTCCTCTGTCCATGGGATTCTCCAGGCAAGAATACTGGAGTGGGTTGCCATTTCCTCTTCCAGGGGGTATTCCAAACCCAGGAATAAAACCTGGGTACCCTGCATTGCAGACAGATTCTCTGCCATCTGAGCCACCAGGGAAGCCCCTGCAACATCATAAGGCAAAGGGGTGTGATCACTGTGGTAGTTCTATTAGAGGCAGGAAGTGAAAAATAATCCACCATGAGCAACAAACCAGTGTGAACAATAATCCAGTTCCACAGGAGTGGGATTGCTAGGTCATGTGGTAACTCTATTTTTAGTTTTTAAGGAAACTCTACACTGTACAACATACTGGCTATACTTTTCCACTCTAACTTTTAATATTTTTCTTCTTATTCTTTGCAAATGACTTCTATCAAATAATCCCTCTGATGGAATCTTAAATCTTTTCTCTGTCATTTACAGGAATTGAAGTTGATTGGGCTGGATATTCCACACTTTGCTGCAGACCTTCCACTGAACCGATGTAAAAATCGTTACACAAACATCCTGCCATGTAAGACGGTCAATAATGCTGATCCTGCTCTTGTCTTCCAGAGGCTGAAGGGCTGTCATGCCAGATGAATCAGTTCCACCAATCTCTAGCCAGGCCAGGAATGATCTGTATCCTCAAGGCCATGTCCGCAACTGCATTGATCGCATTGGTGCTTTGATATCATTAGATCTTGTTGTGTGTAGGAAGATTTAATTATCATGCTTTTAAATGAATTATATCTGAACAGAAAAAACTGACCCTTTGACCCTTTGGAGATCAAAACATCTTAGCCAAATAAGGAATAAGATAAATTGTGCTCATAACCTATTTTCAGTCAATTCATTGACAGTGGAAGGAGGCAAATACAAAGGAAATGCAAGGTGTGAAAAAGGCTTCTTTCTTACTTCTGGCAAGTTCTTCTGTTCCTTAGGATTTTGCAGTAAAACCAACATTCAAAGAAAAAGTAACACAAAATACTTAATAGGACCATTAAAACACATTCTAATATAGATTTAGCATTCCTCTCTGCTACACTGTAGTGGGAGCTAGGAAAGAAGAGACAAGTGCAAACCTTTACAAAGAGAAGCCTCCTTCATGTGGGTTTTTTACAAGATTAGGTAGGATTAATATTGTCATGAGCTTCCCTGGTGGCTCAGTGGTAAAGAATCTGCCTGCAATTCAGGAGCTGCAGGTTCGATCCCGGAGTCAGGAAGATACCCTGGAGGAGGGGATGAGAGCCCACTCCAGTATTCTTGCCTGGAGAGTCCCATGGACAGAGGAGCCTGGAAGGCTGCACAGTCCATAGTGTTGCACAGAGTCAGACAAGGCTGAAGCGACAGCACAGCACAATATTATCACCTAACACTTTGCATCCGTATGCATCTCAGGATGTATTATCTTCATTTGAAGTCCATTTACAAAAAACCCATCAACACCATCTTCTCTTCTCTAGGCTTCCCAGAGGTAGAGAATTCTCTGGATATCCCTGAAAGTGAAAGTGAAAGTTGCTCAGTCGCGTCCGACTCTTTGCTACTCCATGGACTGTGGAATTCCCCAGGCCAGAATACTGGAGTGGGTAGCCTTTCCCTTCTCCAGGGCATCTTCCCAACCCAGGGACCAAACCCAGGTCTCCCGCATTGTGGGTGGATTCTTTACCAGCTGAGCCACAAGAGAAGCCCAAGAATACTGGAGTAGGTAGCCTATCCCTTCTCCAATGGATCTTCCCAACCCAGGAATCGAACTGGGGTCCCCTGAATTACAGGCAGATTCTTTACCAACTGTGCAATCAGGGAAGACTTGAGTGAAATGGAAATCCTAGGTTTAGGCTACATTCGATAGCCTTCAAACAACCTACCAGATATTTTAGCTCCTGTACATATTCTCCACAATTCCCTGCAAAATCTAGAGACCACTCTTAAGAACAGGAGGGCTGGTGGGGAGGAAATAGTGGTTGGGAGATACTTATATATTTATTTAAACAAGAAACTAAGCTTGAGATATGACTAAAATATAAAGCCAAAATAAATTTTATCTACCTACCCTACCACTGACAAATTTAACTTGATTTGGGGTACAAATACTGAGTACAGAATTGTCTTGACAAGTCTTCATTACACTCTGAATGTTTTTCTTTTTTTCTCTTTTGTTTGTATCTGTTAATCCCAAACTCCTAATTTATCCCCCATCTCCCCGCCCCCCCACTCATTTCCCCTTTGGTAACTATAAACTTATTTTCCATATCTGTGAGTCCATTTCTGTGTTATAAATAAGTTCATTTGCATCTTTTTTTTTAGATTCTACATAGAAGTGATATATGATATTTGTCTTTTTTCATCTGACTTACTTCATTTAGTATGGTCATCTCTAGTCCATCTAAGTTGCTATAAATGGAATTATTTCATACTTTTTTTATGCCTGAGTGAAATTCCATTTTGCATGTTTACCACATCTTCTTTATCCATTCATCTGTTGACAGACAGGTTGTTTACATGTCTTGGCTATTGTTAGAAGTGCTGCACTGAACATTAGGGTGCATGCATCTTTTCAAATTAAAGTTTTCATCTTTTCCAGATATATGCCCAGGATGGGATTGCTGGATCATATAGTTACTCTATGTTTAGTTTTTAAGGACCCTCCATACTATTCTTCATAGTAACTGCACCCTTCTGCTGTGACTTTTAATATTTTTCTCCTTATTCTTTACAGATGACTTTAGCCGAGTGAGATTGATCTCCATGAATGAAGAAGAAGGTGCAGACTACATCAATGCCAACTACATTCCTGTAAGTAAAAAAATAATAATAATAATAAAAAATTCTTAAATCAGGCCTCCAAAAACAAACAAACAAACAAAACCAAGCATCCAAATTCTACCCCAGCCAGAGGAAGACTATTACGGCTGCAGAGATGAGTTGAACAGTTCAATAGAGAGTCATTCTTCACCAAGCCGTTCAACTATAAAGAACAGTTTCCATTATTCCACTTTAGAATAAAGAATGGCGGGGTGGGGGGGGAAGCCCAGAGAATAATAATATTCAAATATCTTTGAAAAGGACTAGTGAAAGTGAAAGTAGATAATTATACTAAAGATCTACTTCCCTATGCTTACATTTCAATGTCAGCGCCAACCTGTGCTTTTAAAATGTGTCTGTATAGACACCTGGTTGCTATTGTAGAAAGGTGTGGGTGTGACTTTATAGTTTCCCAAGAAAAATGTTTAAAATCACACGGATTTGTGCAGTTAGTTACTATGACTGTCTCTTTAATGGAAAAAAAAGGAGAAAACGTAATATAGGTTCATGATCCTTCACCAGGTTTGTCCCCAGTTAATTCTCAGTTTCTTTTCATTTGTGTGGAACAGCATTTGGTGTTGATTTTAAGGCTTTCCTGGTGGTTCAGATGGTAAAGAATCTGCCTGCAATGCAGGAGACCTTGGTTTGATCCCTGTGTTGGGAAGATACCCTGGAGAAGGGAATGGCTACCCACTCCAGTATTCTTGCCCAGAGAATTCCACGAACAGAGGAGCCTGGTTGGCTACAGTCCTTGAGGTTGCGAAGAGTTGAACATGACTGACTGACTTTCACTTTAGCTCCTTAAGTGACAATTTTGTCTTTGTCTTCCAGGGATACAATTCACCCCAGGAGTACATTGCCACTCAGGGGCCACTGCCTGAAACCAGAAACGACTTCTGGAAGATGGTCCTGCAACAGAAGTCCCAGATTATTGTCATGCTCACTCAGTGTAATGAGAAGAGGAGGGTGAGTACTTTCAATCCTTTGAAAGTAAAAATTTCTGTCCCACCTAGCAGTAAAACCTGCACCAGCCACTGCTAGGGAGTGTGCTCACTGTGGGGGGCGGGGGAAGGGAGGGGACATGTGTGTACCTGTGACTGATTCACGTTGCTTTATGGCTAAAGCTGATACCATATTCTAAAGCAGTTATCCTCCAGGTGTGGGTGTAATTTTATAGGCTTCCAAAGAAAAATGTTTAAAATCATAGGGGTTTATGCAGTTAGTTACTATGACAGCCCCTTTGATGGAAAAAAAGGAGAAAATGTTACATAAGTGTATGTTCCCCTTGCTTCATTCTTTATCCTCACAGTAATCCCATACGATTCTTCAGAGGCGAGTCATTTGCTTTCTCTAAATGATCACTGACTGTTTCTTCCCCAGCCTGTTGGTCTTAAAAGGTTATGCTATTGTCCCTTCAGGTGAAATGTGATCATTACTGGCCATTCACAGAAGAGCCCATAGCTTATGGTGACATCACGGTGGAGATGATGTCGGAGGAAGAGCAGGACGACTGGGCCTGTAGACACTTCCGAATCAACTACGTAAGTCACGGAGCAGGGCTTCAGGGGCCGTCCCCATGCCGAGGAAATCCCCAGGGTCAAGAAACCCACCCTCCTTCGTGGGAGACTATGAGCGCTTTAGACTTAGCAACACTAATTCCTCCAAGAGAAAGATGCCACAATCAATGTGCTTGTTTCCCGGAGGGTGATGTGGATAAAATGCTTGGTCTAGACAGCTGGAGGACATGGAATCAGAAGGCTGCACTGTTCCGTCTCAGATTCACCCAGGGTAATAGAAGACACGGTGACCCTTGGCTCACCAAGCATGACTAAGGAAAGAAGTATTGCCACTACTTATACTGACTGTGTATGAATATAAGGAGGATATACAAAAAAGGGTATACTTACATTATAAATTAAAATGTAGTCTTAGAGGTAGTGGTTTGGGTTTTGTTCTGCTTTGTTTCTTATTTTGTTGTAGTTTTGTTTTTATTATTTCAAAGGTACTTCTGGACCTTATTAATCCTGGTTTCATGGCTCTTTTGAAATGCTGTTGATTCCTGGTGGTTAGGATGTCAGAAAAGTCTATTTTTCCTGAAGGTAGACTTTTGAGCTCAAGCTGAAAGTTGGTGTACCAGGCTAGGTGCTGGCGTCAATTGCAATCACCCTGGTTCCTTCTCTGTGGCTCCTTCACAGAGAGCAGTCCTAAAAGTAGGAGGGAAGTTTTACTAGTACCGAGTTCTCCAGCGGAGTGTGCTCTCTGCTGAAGATGAACAATAGGACATTCCCTCATTAAAACTTGATTCTCTGCTTAGAAACAACCCTTCCTCACAGTATGGATCAGGGGATGAACAAAAAGAGCCTGCTTTGTGAAGCCTTGGCACTATGAATGAGTTTTACTTTTTAAAAGTTGGAAAAAATTGAAGGAAGAATACTATTTCACAAGAAGCATTATATGGAAATTATATAATTCAATACCAGTGTCCATAAGTAACATTTTATTGAAACATAGCCACAAACTTGTTTACTGATTTTCTTTGACTATTTCTGTCCTACATCAGGCTTGAATAGTTGCAGCAGAGACTGACTCTATGATCCACAGAATCTAAAATATCTATCTGCCCTTTGTAGAAAATGCTTGCTGACTGTTTAACATAGACAATGGAAACAATGGTTGTTCGTTTCAATATAACATAAGCCCTCAAGGACTCACCATTTATTGACATTTACAAGATACAAATCCCTTCTTAACTGCTAGCAGGTAACAATGGCTTTTGCTGCATTAAGAATGTAGGCAGATCCCAGAGTAACTGCTCCATGCTGTTCCATCTCTTTGGAATGCTCATCTCCTCCCATTCTCTAAGGACATCCCTACTCAGAGTGTCAGCTTAAACGTCATCTCTTTATCAAGCCTTCCCTAGTCTCAAGAGACCCTTCTCCCTTTCCTCCCCTGCTCTAATCCCGTGTGTATTTCATCACAGTGCCCTATAAGTGGTCACAATTCTCTGATTTCGTGTCTGCCTCCTCCATGTGCTATGAGTTTCATATACAAGCATCCTGTTTTGATAATCCTTGTAGGGACTTCCCTGGTGATCTAGTGGTTAGGACTTTACCATCCAATGCCCAGGGTGTGTGTTTCATCCCTGGTCAGGGAACTAAGATCCCACATGCTTCCTGGCCAAAAAAAAAAAAAACAAAGCATAGAACAGAAGCAATATTGTAGCAAATTCAATGAAGACTTTAAAAATTGTCCACATCAAAAAAAATCTTAAAAAATAATAATCTTTTTAATCCAAATGGTTAGCCACTTAATAATCTTGTGAAATGAAAAAAAAAATCAGTGAATGGATGTTTTCAAAAATAAGAGAGTATGAAGAAAACATCAACAGATTTAACCACCAGAGAAAATATTTAACAAGAGGAATTTTATTTGAACTCTGCTTTCTGTCTTGGCTATGTCAACCAGAAAGCAGGGCAAACTACTAGACAAATATAGAATAGATTTTAATAGAATAAATCTTTCCCTAGGTTTTGCATATAGGAGAAAAAAATTGCAAAGCAAACGTAGGGTATGTTCCCAAGAGTGACATCAAGTACGGTATGATTCATATTATACTTCTTGTCCTTGATCTTAAATGATGACCTTTCAATGACAAACGTGTGAAGGGCTTCAAGCAGACGAATAAAATGTTTAATGACAGAGTTTTCTGGAAATATTTTTATAGTCACAAGCATCTGGTCCCAGAGTGCCCCCTTTGGGCCATAAATATACAGAATCTAAGTTTTAAGCTCCTGCAATGAATGCTAAAACTAAAGACTGTCATGCTATTGCTGACGAATAGATTTTTTTCTTACTTTTTTTTTCATTTTTGGATTATACACTTCTTTATCTCCTCCATATTTCTATATGGAATCTTTCAGAGTAAAACCAGATAAAATTACCTAAATGAGAAAACCAGAGACATTTTGGAATAGCTAAGATGTAACCAGTAAGGTTTTCTCATTTAGTAAGAAAGGAGGAAAATGACCATAACACACAATTTATCACTTTCCAGTACTTGAAACTTGGCATGAACTGAATAATAATTGGAAACCAAAAACCAGCAAAAACTGGTTTGTTCCCATTGACGTGTGCCTTGCTATTCAGCTAACAGGAATCACCCATCTGACGCAAAGACCTCTGCCTTGCAGCTGCAGAGAGACGGACAAGTTAAAGAATTCCTATTTTTGAACCACTTGCATATTTTCGCTGGATACCTTGTCAGATCAACCAGAGGAGATTTTATATATATTCTATATACATAAAGATACAGATATAAGATTGTATATATTCATATATATGCATGTATATCCTACAGTGTACAGGTCTTGTGCTCAGCCTGTGATCCTCATTTGAAAAGAGCATTTTCATGAACTTTTTTGGGCAACCACAGCTATGTGGTGATGAAGTATTCTTAAATCCTCCTGGTGTTGAGTAATTCATTCTGCACAATTTATTCTGCTTGAGTTACTTTCTTGCCGTACTTTCTGAAGACAGCGGTAAAGCTGGCTAGCGTCTTTGCAGATTTCATGCTTCATGTATCCAAGACAAAGTCCTTGAACCTGTGCAGAGAAGGAGGCATTGAATGTGGCTGGGAATGTGTGGCCTTAGGCCAAGGAGACAGTGGGTCTAGTTGAAGTGCTGAGATATATATATATATATATATATACACACACACATATATATACACAAATGTTATATTTTATTTATTCTTATTTATTTTTATAATTTTACCTCACCCAAGACCACAGACTCTTTGAAATTCATTTCTCTTTAATACCTGAAAACCTAAACTTTGTATCCAGACAAATTCTCCCAAATTACAATATAATATTCCATCTCCTGAATGGATTCAAGAGTCTTAGCAAGTTTGGGAGATGAAGGATGCATTAGATCTTTGTGAAGCTTGGATTTGGAATATTTCTGGTAGTTGATAACAAGAGCAGAATAAAACTTTATGCTTATAAGGTAGTAGGGGCTAAAGCAAGTAATTCTTGAAGGACATATATCTTAGTTATTATTTACTCAGGTCAGAGAGAATAATAATATATTTGGTGTATGGGTTCATATGAATAGGAAGATATAGAAAATATCCACTTATTGGGATCCCCAGAACCACTCACTGAAATGCACTGTGCTGGGGACTTCCCTGGTGATCCAGCGGTTAAGACTCTGTGCTTCCACCGCAGGGGGCACAGGTTCGAGACCTGGCCGGGGAACTAAGATCCTGCATGCTGCCCAGCTTGGCCAAAAAAATAAATAAATAAAAGGAGAATGTTTAAAAATAATAACAGTTTTAAGAAAAGAAATGCACTGAGCTGGATGAGAACAAGTGGTAGTAATTAGTAGCAGTAGCGATGAGACTGGAGAAGGCGATGGCACCCCATCCAGTCCTCTTGCCTGGAAAATCCCATGGACGGAGGAGCCTGGTGGGCTGCAGTGCATGGGGTTACTGAGAGTTGGACACAACTGAGCAACTTCACTTTCACTTTTCACTTTCATGCATTGGAGAAGGAAATGGCACCCCACTCCAGTGTTCTTGCCTGGAGAATCCCAGTGACGGGGGAGCCTGATGGGCTGCCGTCTATGGGGTCGCACAGAGTCAGACACGACTGAAGTGACTTAGCAGTAGCAGCAGTGATGAGACTATCTAACAGAAACCACCCTTCACAGACACACTCACACTTAATTCGCACAACAACCCTTGTTAAAAGCATCATGAGACCCTCTTCAAGTAAGAGAACACTGGTGTTCAGTGAGTGCATCTTGTGTTAGGTCCCCTAGTATCAGAACCCAAGACAGGGATTGTCACACATGGGGTTTTTTGAAAGTGAAGTATTGGGTAAAATCCGTACAAGAAAAGGGAAGCAGGAGAGGACAGGAGAGTTGTCCTAGCCTGACATTTTGCTCCCTGGTATCCATCACAAAGGGGCTTCCCTTGTAGCTCAGTCGGTAAAAAATCGGCCTGCAGTGTAGGAGACCCGGGTTCGATCCCTGGGTTGGGAAGATCCCCTGGAGAAGGAAGTGGTGACCCACTCCAGTATCCTTGCCTGGAAAATCTCATGGACAGAGGCGCCTGGTGGGCTGCAGACCATGGGGTCTCTAAGAGTTGGGCACGACTGAGCGACTAACACTTACTTACTTACTTAACCACAAAAGGAAAAGGGGGCGGCAGAGGATGAGATGGTTGGATAGTATCATTGAGTCAATGGACATGAGTTTGAGCAAACTCCAGGAGAGAGTAAAGAACAAGAGAGCATGGCGTGCTGTGGTCCATGGAGTCAGACTTAGTGACTGAATAATAACAACATCCATCAGTCAGTCACTGTGGTCTGCCCTCAGCCTGGGAACCTGATCTCTTCGGCACTTTCCAGCAGGCAGCTCCCTTTAGTGGGAGACATCTCTGAGCGATGGGGCTGCAGCCAGATGCTACTAGCAGCACCAGGGAGACAGAATGGATCACCTGGCCAAGCGAACCCAAGCTGGCCACCAACCGCATCTTCCAGTGTTTAATTCATTGCCCAGAACTGATGTAACTTCTGAATGGCAGAACGAGGATGCAAGCCCTGATCTGCTTAGGCTCTTATCACAACCCAGGCATGGATTAGCCTATTTATCCTACTGTTTGAAGCTTTATACAATTAGTATTTGTTTTTCTCAGGGCCTGCCTTGTGCCGGACACAATGCTGAGAGCTAGAAGGGGAGGTGTGCTGACCGGGAGTGGAATGCAGCCTTCCCATCACTCAAGAGCTGCCGCAGAGGCCTGAGCCATCCTGACGGTGGACGGAGAGATTAACGCTTGTTTTTCTCCCAAAGGCTGACGAGATGCAGGATGTGACCCATTTTAACTACACCGCGTGGCCCGATCACGGGGTGCCCACAGCCAACGCTGCGGAAAGCATCCTGCAGTTTGTACACAAGGTCCGACAGCAGGCTACAAAGAGCAGAGGCCCCGTGACCGTGCACTGCAGGTAACCGCAGAGGTGCTGGCTGCTGGAAGTCGTGGAGGGGATTGCCCATCATGCCATGAACCTCTGATCAGATTGGATTAACTGGTCAATGAGTTATGATTTTTAAAAATTTAGATGGTGGAGAGGGAGGTGGGTGGGGCATTCAGGATGGCGGGGGACACATGTATACCTGTGGCTGGTTCATGTTGATGTATGGCTAAAACCATCACCATATTGTAATTATCCTCCAATTAAAATGATAATTTTAAAAAATTTAAAAAATTATGATGAACGAAGTCTTACTAAATACATGATTTACATATCATATGGCTATCTTAGGGCTTCCCAGGTGGTTCAGCAGTAAAGAACCCACCTGCCAATGCAGGAGACACAAATCTGATCCCTGAGTTGGGAAGAGCCCCTGGAGAAGGAGATGACAACCCACTCCGGTATGCTTGCCTGGAAAATTCCATGGACAGAGGAGCCTGGCGGGCTGTAGTTCATGGGGTCACAAAAGAATCGGACATGACTTAGTGACTAAACAACAACAACATTGTTTATCAGAGGTAGCAGTGAGACAAAGAAGTCAGAGGAGGCGTTGGCAGCCAATAAGCCTGGGTCTAGCACTTTGAGTTTTGTGAGCTAGAATGGCTGACTCTGTGTGTGTGTGTGTGTGTGTGTGTGTGTGTGTGTGTGTGTAGGGGTGGGTGGGGGGTAGGGGTAGGGTTGTGCAGGGGGTAGGTGTGTCTCTCCTTGGAAAGAAAAATGCTTCATAAGCTACCAAGTTTCTGACTAGAGAGGCTACACTTGCTGTCAGTCATTCCCAGGCCAAAACGCTTTGCTTCACTGGATGAGGTTACCTGGTCTCAAAATGCTTCCTTCCAAGAGCAGAAAATAAAGCTGGTCAACCCTGAGGTCAAACACGTGGCCTCCTTTCATGCAGGGAGCAGGTACAGTTCTGGATGTGGCTTCATGAGTGTTCACCCAGGCCCAGAAACATTTTACGTGAGAAGATAAGAGAGAAGAATTGCCTGGTAGAAAAAGCAAATCAGGGCTCTGAGCTTGTGGTTTTTTCATGTTGGATTTCTCTCCCAGCAAATCTCACAAGTAGATTGCTTTTCATTGCTCTTCATTTCCTTTTTCTCCTGTGTGCATGTGCATATGTTGTGAGTCATGTCCAACTCTTTGTGACCCCCATGGACTGTAGCCCATCAGGCTCCACTATCCATGGGATTTCCCGGCAAGAAGACTAGAGTGGGTTGCCATTTCCTTAAGCAGGGGGATCTTCCTGACCCAAGGATCAAGCCTGCATCTCCTGCCTTAGCAGGCGGATTCTTTACCATCTGAGCCACCAGGGAAGCCCTTTCTTTTTCTTGCATTTCCTCATAATTCAGAGTTCAGAGTCAGCTGGCACTTCAGTCCGTGAGTGATTGGGAGGAAAGGAGAGCTGAGTTTATCTGTGCCACTGGGGACTGTGGTGATGAGCTGGTTGGCCTGAATCACTCCACTTCCCTCTATACTCGGAGTCCTGGGACTTGGGGACTGAAAGATACTGGATCCAAATATTAAATCTGATTTTGAGGCAATTATCTCAAAGATCCCTGGGCGACCGCAGCGGACCAGCACCCACTAGCAGGGCAGACGCGCTCTAAGGAAGGTCTGAGATGGTAAACTTGACCTAGGGCTGAATGGCCCCAGCACCAGAGCTAGAGTGTGGGCATCTCAGCTAGACTTTAAAGCTGGGCAGGAGGACTTAACTCTGAGGCTCCTCAGAAGGCTGGAATTGTTTCTTGGGCTTCCCTGGGGGCTCAGTGGTAAAGAACCCACCTGCCCAAGCAGGACACATGGGTTCAATCCCTGGGTCAGGAAGATGTTCTGGAGGAAGAAATAGCCACCTACTTCAGTATTCTTATCTGGGAAATCCCATGGACAGAGGAGCCTGGCGGGCTACCGTCCATGGGGTTGCAAAATAGTTGGACACGACTTAGTGACTAAACAACAACATCATCATCTCCTTGAGGGCTGGTTCCTGCCTGGTTCCTGCTGGTTCCAGCAGGTTCCATATGAATCCTCACTTTCCTAAGGAATAGAGAGCCCAGGGGCAGGAGGGCCACAGATGGCTAAGGCAGACCCGCAGCAGTCTAAGGGAGGGAGCAGTGATAAAACTGACATTAGGAGACACATCAACCACGACTGCATACTTAAACATCAGGGAGGTAAATAAGTTCACTTGCATCATTTCTTTTTAGATTCCTCATATAAAGGCTGTCATGTGATACTACTTACAAAACAGAAACAGACTCACAGACTTAGAGAAATTATGGATGCCAAGAGGGAAGGATGAGGGCAAGAGACAGTTATGGAGTTTGGGATGGGCATGTTCAGTTAGTCACTCTGTCATGTCTGACTCTTTGCAACCCCATGGACCGCAGCACACCAGGCTTCCCTGTCCATCACCAACTCCCAGAGTCTACCCAAACTCATGTCCATCGACTCGGTGATGCCATCCAGCCATCTCATCCTCTGTCGTCCCCTTCTCCTCCTGCCCCCAATCCCTCCCAGCGTCAGGGTCTTTTCCAATAAGTCAACTCTTCACATGAGGTGGCCAAAGTATTGGAGTTTCAGCTTCAGCATCAATCCTTCCAATGAACACCCAGGACTGATCTCCTTTAGGATGGATGGTTGGATCTCCTTGCAGTCCAAGGGACTCTCGAGAGTACACACTGCTATATTTTAAATGGATAACCAACAAGGTCTTACTGTATAGCACATGGAGCTGTGCTCAATGTTATGTGGAAGACTGAATGAGAAGGGGAGCTTGGAGGAGAATGGATACATGTATATGTATGGCTGAGTCCCATGGCTGTGCCCCTGAAACTATCACATTGCTAATCAGCTGTACTCCAATATAAAATAAAGGGTTTTTAAAAAATAAGGGCGTCCCTGGTGGCTCAGTGGTAGGGAATCTGCCTGCCAGTGCAGGAGACATGAGCTTGATCCCTGATCCAGGAAAATTCCATATGTTGGCAAGCAAGTAAGCCCATGTGCCACAACTACTAAGCCTGTGTTCTAGAGCCTGGGACCTGCAACCATTAAAGCTGGCGTACCTTGGAGCCCTTGCTCCGCAACAGAAGAAGCCACCACAATGAGAAGCCGTCAAACCACAACTAGAGAGTAGCCACCACAACCAGAGAAATACCGGTGCAGCAATGAAGACCCAGTTTATAGCCAAAATCAATAAATACAATTTAAAAAAAAATCAGTTGGGAAATATCGTCAATTTTGTCTTCTCTTTTCTCAATGATGGTACCTATAGTTTTGGTGGATTTTATCACTTATTTGTTTCCAACAGTGTAGAAAGTGAAAGTGAAACTGAAGTCCTTCAGTTGTGTCCACTCTTTGCGACCCCCTGGACTATAGCCCACCAGGCTCCTCCGTTCATGAGATTCTCCAGGCAAGAATACTGGAGTGGGTTGCCATTTCCTTTGCCAGGGGAATCTTCCCGACCCAGGGATGGAACCCTGGTCTCCCGCATTGCAGGCAGACGCTTTAACCTCTAAGCCACCAGGAGAGCCCCGGGGAGCCCCTCAATCAGTGTACAAGGGCAGTCTATAAGTGACGTGATATCGGAACCTCTTTTTCAGTGCTGGAGTCGGTCGGACGGGAACGTTCATCGCCCTGGACAGACTCTTGCAGCACATTCGGGATCATGAATTTGTCGACATCCTGGGGCTGGTGTCAGAAATGCGGTCATACCGGATGTCTATGGTACAGACCGAGGTAGGAACCGAATCATAGGTATTTTTAAATTTGGCTTGACTGAAAAACTTCCCACTATTCAATCTCATATTTCAAAACCATTGTCTCAAAATGTTTTTTGCATTTGCTGTTCCCAGTTTCTTATTGTGCACATTCAAACTGCTCCAAGGTATAAAAGAAACAGATAACCATTCGGTGTATAGTGTCTACACTTTTATTGGTGTCCTATGCCCTCCAGTAAGCCAGAGCACATGGATGTATCTATAATGGAATAAAACCTCTTTGAACAGACCGAGAATTCAGTGAGGGTAACAGCCATCTGGGGAAATGCCACCAAGTGGAGACTTTGGAATTGGTGTGATTGAATTTCTATTTAAAATGCTAGACTCAATTCTGTAAGTTTGTCATTAGTTTGCCCTTCGTGTGACTCCGTTCACTTGTGAGGATAATATGTGTTGCACATGTGCTTTCTGATGAGATAAAATCTTTTTGATTTTAAGGATTTCCAACCCTTCATCCACCAACATAGCCAGTCTCCTTGAGCTAAATGAATGGATTCCTTATTGTAACAACACATCTCCAGAAATAGCCATCAGTACTACCTGCCCCGCTCCTATCCTCCCAAGCCCTCTCCTCCCGTGAAGCCTTTGAAATGCACTCAGGCTGGAATGGCAGCCCCGCCCGGTGCCCGCACACAGCATCACAGCCTCGGAGCATCAGTGGGTGTGCACCTGTGTATGCCCCAAAGCAGAGCACAATAGCTTCTTGGTAATCTTAGTCACCCAGCCGTTCTCGCAACTTCTTAGCTTCAGGCGAACAATAATAATCCTCCTTCTCGAGGAGTGTGTGTGGGAGGAACACTTGTGGGATAGAATGCAACCTGGCCTGACCGCTGATTTCACTTCCCAAGGGATTAAAGCCTGCCCACCTCTTCCCTCTGCTTTTCCCGTCAACCACCACTAGATGGCAGTGTAGCGCAAAAGCCTGCGGTCCTGGCTCCTGTCTCAATGCTTCCGGTTTTCTCCCTCCCCTTGCCCTTTCCCATCTGGCCAAGGTTCTGCACAGCCATTCATTCCAATGTGTTTATTTCTGAGCTATAGCAACATCATAGCACTTTGGAAACAGTAACTCATTCACGTTCAGATGGCTCAGGGATGATTAGGAAATAAGACATCTATTAGTGTCCTCCTTGAGATCACTCACATCCCAGCCCAGCTGCCTTCTAATTTACTGCTGTGGGGACATGAACATCACCTTGTTATCATAAGTTTAAAAATGTCCTGGTTTCCCAGACAAGCCCAACTACCTAGTAATTAGACATTGCTTTATGAATCCGTCTGTATTTTTGGTTTTCCCTTCCATAAATCCATATCCTACTATGTGATTAAAACTCCCTATTATGTGTATTAATCCCCAAGCTTCAAAGGGCCACTCCTTATTTTAAGTATTTTGGATTTGATGAATTGTCTGCCCCCATTGACTTAATTTATACCTTTTATAATTTTATAGACTGTGATTATAGCCTGTTAGCTTTCAACTTTCCAACAACAGAATCTTAATCCCTTTTTAAAAACTACCTTCACATAGCAGACCCTCCATCTGATTTCCAGCATCATTATCCTTCTTCAGGTACGGACATGAGACAAGGGCTGCCACCATGTGCCTTTCTGCAAAGTTGAGAAAAAGTCTAATTTCCTCCCTAACTTTCTTTCCTCAAATTTTGATTGCTGCTTTGTTTATGGTAGTATTTTAGGTTGACATCTCCAGGGAAGATGGTCTTTTTTAAGAATGATATCCCTTCCCTGAACTCACGTGGGAAAATTCAAGGTCTGCAGAAGAGGCAGAGGTCACCACGGGTCACTTATTTTTCCCAGCTGTTCCAGTCCACTCTCAAGTTCCCTCAGGACTTTGCTGGGATCCTCTCTAGTTCAAGTTGTTTATTTATGTCAGCTTCGTCGTTAGTCATGTCTGGAACATCTTGTCCATTGATTTACCTCTGTTTTTCCTTATTCCTATGCTCTTTGTGGTTCAGCCTGTAACTTGAATGTTAGGATTTTTCCTAACATGCTCCTTGAGCTCATTCACGCCACAGTTCTGCAGCCTCCTAGTTTACTGATGGTAATAAATAAAAAGAGCTGAGTAAACAATTATTTTCCTTCAGCATCCCAAAGCACTCCTTTGACACTAATGGTTTTCAAGAAGCCAAAGTAATTCTCCAGCTGAGTCCATGTAAATACAGAAACCACAGTGCCGTGTACAGGTTACCTCCCAGGCTAGTTTCTGATTTTTCCAGGTCCTCTCGATGGCCCTTCACTCCAAACCCTCTACAAAGAGCAGAAGTCACTGATTAATTTGACCATGTCCTCAGATGCACGTTTCAGGTGCCTGCTGCATGGGCTGTATCATGATGAACCCTCGTCCTCTTTCTCACCTGAGCAGAGGCACCGTGTGGGTCCCTACATGAGAGCAGAGAGGAGAGTGGCCAGATCAGACTCTGCGAGAGGCCTGAGTCCCAGCTTGACCACCGCACAACTCACTTCACCTCTCAAAGCTCCCATTCCGATGAACAGATACACACAGATATATAAAATACGTAACCAACAAGAACCCTGCGAATAGCACAGGGAACTCTGCTCAACATTTTGTAAAAACCTATAAGAAAAAGAATCTAAAATAAAAGACACAGATGCATGTGTAACTAAATAACTTTCCTGTACATCCAAAATGAACACAACTAGGGCTTCTCAGGTGATGCTAGTGGTAAAGAACCCAACTGCCAATGCAGGAGATGTTTAAGAGTCTCGTGTTCAATCCCAGCGATGGAAAGATCCCCTGGAGGAGGGAATGGCAACCCACTCCAGTATTCTTGCCTGGAGACTCCTATGAACAGAGGAACCTGGTGGATTACAGTCCATGGGGTCGCAAAGAGTTGGACACAACTGAAGCGAATTAGTGCACATAAATCAGTTATGTGCTCGGTCGTTCAGCCATGTCCAACTCTTTGTGACCCCATGGATTGTAGCCCATTTTAAAAAGTTAAAAAAAATTTTTTAAATGTTTTTTGAAGTTCCCATTTCTCATCTATAAAATGCAAGGGACAACGTTAACGCATTGTTTGCTGTAAAGTATGCATCAGATGAACCGATACCATCAAGATAAGCGCTTTGAAACTATAAAGTGTGGATGGCCTTCACCTCCCCTGGGCTCTCCTCTGTTTTTATCAAAGGTTTTCTTTCATTTTCCTCTAACAAGCTTTCTCTGGAGGTCAGGTAGGTAGGACCTTCCTTTGAGCCTTCAGGCCTCCTGATAGGCAGCTTAGATTTCTCCTGAACTCTCAGATATGTGTCTGTTAATAGTCTTTTGTTTACTTTTCCTGTGGCCTAACTACTTTATTTACTTATTTATTTTTGACACAAAGGTTCACCACTGCCTCATTATGGGTTGAGAATCAGGCACTCTCTGCCCTTATCAATGCCCTGTGCTTAACTCAACACCAGAGACCATGGAGGGATTTGTCATAATGAGAAAGGGAAGCTCAGTTACTGATGTGATATTGTCATAAAATAAGGGAATATATTTTCCCCCAATTTTTAAAAAAATACATGTGAGTCAAAGCCAAGGAAGTCTAAAAGTCTTTAACCTTATCATTTGCATGA
The DNA here is from genome assembly GCF_910594005.1 of Cervus elaphus. NCBI lineage: Eukaryota > Metazoa > Chordata > Mammalia > Artiodactyla > Cervidae > Cervus > Cervus elaphus. The sequence goes on from NC_057836.1 coordinate 25,407,280, forward strand.
AGCTGTCAAACAACAGACTTCTTAAAATCCTGTGGATATTTTAACTGGGTCTTATTTAAAGATTATTTTTAATGGTATTACTTAGAGAGAAAGTCTGGGAAATAAGGGAAAGGAAATGGGATAAAGATAGCTACTGTCACTTTTGGTATTTGGAAAGCTTAAAGGCAGAAGGAGAGGGGCGTGGCAGAAGATGAGATGGTTAGATAGCATCACTGACTCAATGAAGATGAATCTGAGCAAACTCTGGGAGATAGTGAAGGACAGGGAAGCCTGGCATGCTGCAGTCCATGGGGTCACAAAGAGTCAGACATGAATTAGCAACTGAACATCAGCAATAACAACATCTCGGCCTTAGTCAAGTATAATGTTCACATGATTGTACTCATATGCTCTATACACATATCATAATTTTACATTCTGATTTTTCACTGAATATTTTGCTGTGTGTATCATCCCAAATTGCCTAAAACTCTATCAATCTCATTTTAAAGACTGAATACTCCCTCACTTTAGATATATCACTGCTTGTGCAAAGCATATTCTCCTTTTTCTACGACATTAAATTGTACTCCTTCCTACTTTCTTATTTCTATCCATCCACACAATGTCATGTATTAGCATTTCATTAATTGTACCTCCTCCAACTGGCTAAAAATGGCTGCTTCAACAAATTCAAATCATCATTGAATGCTACTTTTTGCTTAGCTTTAATCACTTCGTAGATTAAAAAAAAAATAATTGTTTTAGTTTACAATTTTTTTTTTATTACTTGGCCATTTTTTTTGTACATGTTTTAATATTTTCTCAGTTTACTTCGAAAAACATTTAGTAAGTACAAACAAAGTGCTGGGTATTAGGACTAAAAAAGACCCAGTCCCTGCTTTTCAGGAATATTTGGTCTAGTGATTAGTATATTTTATTTATTTGCCAAGTTAAGTGTGTGTGTTAGTGTGTTACTGATGTGGGTGAATTTTAAGCAAAGATAAAGGTATCAACATTTGTCATAATTCTTGAAAATATTTTTCTCTCTCTGTTTCTAGTTTGCCCTTTATGTTGTTCTTTTTTCTGCTTTTTACATACAACAGTTTGACATCTTTGTTCTAATTTATTTTGTTGTTTAAAGTTTAGAAAGCCCAGGGGCCTCCTGAGTGAGCCAGTGGTTAAAGACTCTGTGCTTCTGATGCAGGGGGTGTGGGTTTGATCCCCAGTCCAGGAACTAAGATCCCATATGGAGTATGGAACAACCAAAAAAAATTTAGAAAGCCCCTCCTTAAAGTAGTCAGAGAAGAATTAATCTATATATGCCTTTATATTTTTATGGCTTAATATATTAACCTTCCTGGAATTGATTTCAGTGTATTATGAGGCAATGTGCAATTTTTTTAGAAAATAGCCCCATGATTTACTGATTGAATATTCATTGCCTTTAGCACTAAGTAGTGATAGTCTAAACCCTATTATTAAACAAAATATTTTTACAGTTGATTCTTTTGGATCTTCTAGTTTTGAAATTGTTTTACAAATAATGAAGATTGTTTCCTTTGACATTCATCATAGTATTTAATACTCCCATAGTATTAAAATATTATATTTTTGCACAAACATATCTTTTTTTTAATTTTTGGCCATGCCACATGGCATGTGGAATCTTAGTTCCCTGACCAGGGATCGAACCCATACCCCCTGCAGCTGAAGCACAGAATCTTAATCACTGGCTACCAGGGAAGTCATTGCATAAACATACCTTGCTCTAAAACATCTTTATCTTTTGCCCCAGGAACAGTACATTTTTATCCATCAGTGTGTGCAACTGATGTGGACGAAGAAGAAGCAGCAGTTCTGTATCAGTGATGTCATCTATGAGAATGTCAGCAATTCCTAGCTCAGAATCCCAACAAGTAAGTAGAGAAGAGCCCGTCATGGGCGCCCTGTCTTAGAACAGTGAGAGAGGATATGATGGGATAAAGCAAAGGCGGCAGCAGCTATTTGCACTGACTCTGCCCCCACAGAGTTGGCCACAGGGAGAGACACAGTAGCACATCTTAGAGCTTCACTGTGCCTTGGTTGGTGAGTGTGGCATGCAGGAGCTTCAGCAACTCATAAAGATTTGACTTCCATTCCCTCCTGCCTGAACCTTAAATTACTCTGATATTGAATCTGTGCCTGCAGATCCAATCAGGATATTACCATCCAACCCTACTTGCAGCCCACTCCAGGATTCTTGCCTGGAAAATTCCCACGGACAGAGGGGCCTGGTGGACTACAGTCCATGGGGTCAGAAAAGAGTCGGAAATGACTTAGCTACTAAACCACCATCACTACTTGTCTAGATACTTTATGCAAAAACTTTGTTGACTACAAGTGCCATAGAAAGAGTTACAAAGAAAATATGAACTGAAGTCAACATGCCCAAAGAAGAAAAACAATATTGACAATAGTCTCAGGTTATCGGAGTTTGGAAATGCCTTGATTTTGTCTATTATATGAGCACTTACATGAGGACATCCTGAAAAAATTATACCACAGTCAGTGCCTTGTTCTCACATTTTCCGAAGAGATCAGATTTTGGAGGTGCAAATAATTGTGGCTAAAGTAACAAATAATCTTGTAATTCAATTCGGTAAACAGAAGCATGTGTCTGAATATATTGGTATTGGGGGCACCATTGACAGAGAGAGAAAGGAAAGGGGTGCCTTGTGGAAGTATGAAAGGATGTGGAGCAGTGGGTACCAGGATAGGATTAGCATTGATCCTTTACATCCGTCAACAGAGACAGGAAGCACAAGGATGCAGGAAGGATAAAGAATAAGAGGAGACATGTGTGTCCTAAGTCGCTTCAGACATGACCGAAGGACTCTTTGAGACCTCATGGACTGTAGCCCACTAGGCTCCTCTCCATGGGAAGACAGACAGAGACAAATTTGCAAGTAGAGGGAAAGACATTCAGAGCCACAGAAAGGAGGACTTACCCAGAGAAAGATGCACAGATAAATCCGCATCCTCATGGGCTGTGGGGTTGAGGGTAGTGAAAGCTAGTGATGGAGTCAGGAGGTGATCAAAACACTTCCAGCCACAGGGTTGTTGATGAGTGGCTTTGCTCTCCCAGGCTACTTACCATCTCTCTCTCTCTCTCATTCACAGGACAGAACATGATGTGTACCCATCCCCCTTTGCTCCCAGAGTTTTTAGGGGGGCCCTACTAGCCACTTGCTAAAAAAGAGCCCCACTTTGTAGTATGTGGCCAAGGAGATAATTTATCTCATATGAGCACCGGGAAGACTTAGCCTTAAAGAGCCTACTGTGTCTTTTGGACTCCTTCATTTCTGGACATTCAATAATGGACCAAATTCGACCAAACACCAGAAAGGTCCAGGCGCTCTGCAGAGGGCAAGCAGCACACTTCCGAAGAGTTTCACTGGCCCTTTGCTGGCTGGGCTGAGTTTTTTGTTGTTGTTTTTAAGTGCAATAATTTTTGTACCTGTGTGATTTTATCAGAACATTACATTGTTTTCTGCCCACACTGTTGATCAAACTCATAGCCCAAAAAAGGAACAAATATTGTTAGTGTCACATGATACCTCATTGTTAAAAAGAGGTATGGCCACACATGAAGAAATAGCACTTCTGCTTAAAGGAAGTTGAACCAATCATAACTGTACTCCAATCCAGGTTATTGATCAGGATTGGGGAAGGTAGATGGGGGTAGAAAAAGGGGTTCTCCCCACAGATCCAGTGCGTATCTTTTCCAAATATGAAAAGCTGTAATTCAGCTTCAAAGTAGAGTAGAAAAAATATTTAAGTCTTAATTGTTCTAGTTTTTTAATTTTATTTTTTTTTCTCCTGATTAATGGTTCAATGTTTCTTCCTTGGCCCTCTTGGACTAATATCACTGTCCAGATTCTTTTTCAACGAACTAGATCTGATTCAGAAGACTCTGTGAGGTCTGACTCTTTAGACTCCATTGCTCCCTGGGCAATCTTGGTGCCTAGAGTTTGCATTCTTTTCTCTGTTGACCTGCATACATGTAAACGTTATTTCTTTGCAAGCTATGAACACGCACTTTCCCCCAAAGAGCTGGGAATTTATGAAGTTGTGGCAATGAACTACAGCATGCTAGGACAATGATTTGGCTACATTTTTTTTTTGGGGGGGGGGTGGTAATATTGTCAAGCATCCCTCTGGATTCCGACAGAGACCTCTTTCTGTTTTGTGTTCCTTTGGGCTGTCAGTTTCATTTTAACCCGTGTAACTAGCAACACTTTATTCTTTGCATTTTGTATAATTACAGTACATGATGGTGTCTTGTGACATGAACTGCTGTCAAAATGGACACAGATGGTATCCTGAAGCCTGTTACTTTGTGTCGCTTTCCTGAGAAAGAAGAGGTGATGATACACAAAGGAAAACACTTTGATTTGAAAGTAAACACACACTGGCTGCCTCGCCCGGGATGTCCTGAACTGTCCTATGTGCGTTTCAGGAGGCGGTGTCCCCCTGTCTGTGTATCCCTCCCTCGCCCTGGCTCCCCACTATGCTGAGAACCTTCAGGAAGCGATGCACGTGATATCAGTTTCATCTGTGATCAGTGGCCTTAGTATGGTGAAGGATGCCAAGGGGACAGCTCTGCGCCCCACTGTCTCTTGTCACTGAGAAGGCCTGGCCACAGCAGAGCTTGGCACAATCCTTTGCGAGACCTGGCCAGAGAGTCTCAGGCTGGCATCACGGGGGGAACGGGCAGAGGTGGTCCAGACCCTGCAGCTTAACAGCTTGGGTTCCCTGGGTGATATCAGTTTTGACTTGCACTCCCCTCCTTCCCCTTCTCACCTCCCCGCTGCCACCTCCTTCTCTTCTCACTCCCACACCTGAGGTCCCCTCTTGGACACATTAATAATGTACCGCTCCATTCCCAGGAACTAAAGAAGAGTGCCAAGTGTTTATGTGTGACTTCCTTAGGTGTTCGCACACAGACAGGTCAGGAGTGAAGTGTGCACCCTCGGGTGAGCTGATAAGACAGCTGCTGCTGCTGGTGCGTTTCCCGTGCTCACAGACTGGGACTTTACTTCCCTGAAACTGAAAGCGCTTTGTAAATAGTTTATGACTGTCTTGAGCACCCCTTCTTGGTAGGGATCAAATAGTCCCAGATCAATTTTCCCAAAAGAGAAGATGAAGTATCCAGAGATAGAGGGAAGAATCAGAGAAAACACACCAGCTACTTTACCAGATCCTTCGTTCAAGGGTTTCCACAGCCATCACTCTGTACACCCCTGGTACACCAGCGCTCCTAAAATTGTAGAGTTTATGGTGGGAAAAGCATCCATCAGAAGACTTGGATTTTCATCCTATTAGGGGACTTTGAAATTTATCTGTCCTGACTCTCCATTGATGAACTGTGAAAGTGCCTACTAAAAGCGCCGTATTTCACAGGTGTAAAGGGTATCAGATATGATAATTCATGCAAAGATGCTTTGTATCTTATTCTTTCTTGTACCCTAAGAGATTCTTGAACCAGCTCAATTTCCACTCTAGGGTTCAACTTTAAAAATTCAGAGCAGAGGTAGCCAGGGCCTCTGTGTTATTAACTAAGGTATTTTTTAATCATCTGAGTAGTGCAACAGCACAGTGAATATAGAGGCATTAGCACATGTGGTCCACAGTAGCCTACACGGTACTTAGAGCTGAAGTTTCTGATTTTACATAAATAGCTTAGAGAATATCTTTGCAAATCACGATTTCCCAACATATTTATGTTTCAACACATGACATAAAACTTTCTGCAGAGGGGGTGGAGAAAAGTGAAGAGAGAGGAGAGGAAATAAGATTTCAAAATTAACCTTCAATGATAAGCCTAGATATTTGGCAATTATTTCTTTATAAAAATCACAGTGTTGTAAGTTTGAAACATATCAAAAGTGCAGTGCATAAGTTTACTTAAAAAGTCAGTAGTGTCAAATGTATTTTTTAGGCAACAGATTTCCCTTTCTAAATATATTCTGAGTCACATAATTTTGGATTAACAAGATATTTAACTTTGAGTGATACTGAGATCAAATTTCTGGGCTGCAAAAGCCGATTTCTAAAGTTAATTGAGAAATGACCTCGAGGCTCTAATTTATAACTTTAATATCTAACACCAATATATCCATACCTACACATTATATTAGTCTTCCCTTGTAGCTCAGTTGGTAAAGAATTTGCCTGCAATACAGGAGACCCAGGTTCAATCCCTGGGTCGGGAAGATATCCTGGAGAAGGAAATGGCAACCCACTCCAGTATTCTTGCCTGGAGAATCCCATGGACAGAGGAGCCTGGCGGGCTACAGTCCATGGGGTCGCAAGAATCAGACACAACTTAGCAAATAAACTACCACCACACGTTATATGGCTTTATTTAACTTGCAGCGGAAGGAAAGTGATAGATGGCAACCTTTTGCTGTGTTCTAATCCAGGATTTATCATTTTCCACTACAAAGTCAACACTGCCCCTCAAATTTAAAATGAGAAAATTTAGTAAGGTATTTTAAGTTCCTATAAAATCTTTAATCAGATTTTATAATCTCCCCCCTTTTCTAAAATCTTTCCCTGCCCCCAGAAAGGTGATACATCTCTCAAACAAAGCTGGGGTGTCAACATGTAAAGCAGGGGCTGGAGACTTTGAATCTGAGAGATTTTTTGCAGACGTTATGAGAGCTGCTGGCTAGGGGATTGGCTCTCAACCAAGGAGGTAAAGTTACTGAATTCAATCTCTAAGAGCCAAAATCCTCCCTGCTTTCTAGGAGGCCTTCCTTTCCTCCTCGGGAAACGTCTGATGTAATGTGCTTCAAACTAGCTGGCTGCATTCCTAGCTCACCAATCACTCTCCTGGGGCTTGGCACAGGCTCAGAGCTCAGAGGCCATGCCCAGCTCTGAACAGAACATCCACTTTGGCCAAAGGGGTTAGAAAGCAACAAAAACCTACATACATACACCAACTCCTACCTCTACCTCTGGTTTTTTAACCATCCTGTTTGGATGCATTTGAAGGAAACTTAAGCCATCATCTCTCTAACTCCTGGCCTTCCAGAACAGCAGGATTTTTGTTTGTTGTTTTCAGTTTCAACTTATGCTTATCACAAAACCTGATCCTGGGGGTGCCACTCAATAAAAGATGGAGGACCACGTATAGCCCTGGTAGTTGTATTATGAGGGACATGAGAAAACTGAAGATTTTCCGGGGCAGGTCACCAGAACCCTGAGCGATACCCAAGGCAAAGGTCATGACCACCAGACCTCAACTGACTGAGGCCATTCAGCCTGGAGTCAGGGACAAGTCACCAGTTTGTTGAATCATTTGTTAAACGAAGACGTGTTTTTGTAATCACTTTGAATGAACTGATCAATCAACCAAAAAAAGATTTTTTGATCACTTACAATACTTAGGCACGAGAGCACAAATCTAGAGAAGGCAGTGGCAACCCACTCCAGTATTCTTGCTTGGAGAATCCCATGGACAGAGGAGCCTGGTGGGCTACAGTCCATGGGGTCTCAAAGAGTTGGAAATGACTGAGCGATCTAGCACGCACGCAGAGCACAAATGGTTGCCATAGGCTAACTTGGAAAAATAGGTTATGGAATCAGAGTTTGGTTGTTGTTGAAAAGACTAAGAAAGCAATTAGACGTATGAAACAAGTTTTTTTCTACATTTTTCACTTGTGTAGCTCAAATGTTGTCAATACATCTGTAATCACACCAGTAATGGTAGTGTACCTTTTTTCCTAATAGCTCATAGGACAGAAACACCACATTCTCATGGCTTTTGTTACTCATGAGTCACCACAGACCCTGACATGCTTCTTCTTCACGAGGATCAGCAAACCAGCCTAGTGTCCTACTCAAAATCAGACTTTCCTGCCACCGCATCCTTGGCAGATGGCTAATTCTTTTCTATGAACCACTTCCAGTATGCTTCTGGAATTGCCATCTCTAGGGCAGCCCATCGCTCCATTCATCAGAAAGTGTTTCCTTCTCTTGCTTGCACATCTAAGGACCTTACTAACATTAAGGGTGTCTGACTCTATACCTCTCCTGGAGAGAGGTGTAAAGTTCAAATCCACTTTCCCATTTTGGTCAAAGGGCACTGTCCAGGTTACCTTCACAGAGGCTGACTTTCAAAACATTCCATTTGAGAAAAACAGTAAATTTATAGCTCTCAAAGAAAATTATTTGTTGACTCAACATCCCATGCTAGGCACCGCAGAAGCGACTGGGGTTGTAACGTAGAGACAAGGTCACTGGTTGGAGGAGTCTACATTCTAGCAGGTGGAGTCAGTGGTAAAGAATCTGCCTGCCAATACAGGAGGCTCAAAAGACATGGGTTCGATCCCTGGGTCTGGAAGATCCCCTCGAGTAGGAAATGGCTACCCACTCCAGTATTCTTGCCTGGGAAATCCCATAGACAGAAGAGACTGGCAGGCTACAGTCCATAGCGTAGCAAAGAGTCAGAAACGACTGAGTGAGCATGCAGGCACACAAGGGGATGTAAAAATGGAAAGTAAGCACAACAGAGTTGTGCAGATAATGTGATGTGTGCTTGCTAAGTCGCTTCAGGCGTGTCCGACTCTTTGCAGCCCTATGGACTGTAGCCCGCCAGGCTCCTCTGGCCATGGGGATTCTTCAGGCAAGAATACTGGAGTGGGTAGCCATGCCCTCCTCCAGGAAATCTTCCTCACCCAAGGTTTGAACCTGGGTCTCCCATGGCAACTGCATTGTTGGTGGATTCTTTACTGCTGAGCCACAGGGGAAGCCCACAGATGAAGTGATAGAAATACATAAAGCAGAAACTGTCGGCCTAAGAGCACAGGTGATTTCTTTCTGGAAGGGTCAAGAAAGACTAGACTGCCATATTAAAGTATTTAAGACTACAGAGCCACATCAAGGGATGCTAAGGCTGTACACTCTACCCTGCAAGCAGCAAGCATTCATAAAACACCCACGCCGTCCATCACCAGGGCTCATATGGGTAACCAAACCTCCAAACCCGCCTTCTGAAGCTTTTCTTCCTGGCTGACTCTCAAAGTGACAATTTCTTTCCAGGACTCCACAGACCGCTCGCTCCAGCTCATGTGTTTTTCAGCAGAAGCAAGTGGGTTGACAGTCACTGCAAACATAATTGAACATATTGGGAGTCACATTTCCCAGGCACTTAAAGTCAGTTTTGCTCAGTGGAAGGGTGGCAGAAGTAGTAGACTTGCTCCCTGGCCCCTGGGCCCTGAAAATCGGCCTGGAGGAACCCTGCCTACCCCTCCCTCCATCTCCCCCCACCCCATTACTTACATATCACCTCCAGATAAACATTTGTTGTTGTTGCTATTTAGTTGCTCAGTCATGTCTGACTCTGCGACCCCATGGACTGTAGCCCACCAGTCTCTTCTATCCATGGAATTCTCCAGGCAAGAATACCGGAGCAGGTTGCCATTTCCTCCTCCAGGGGCTCTTCCCAGTCCAGGGATTGAACCTGCATCTCCTGCGTAGCAGGCGGATTCTTTACCACTGAGCCACCTGGGAAGCCCGCAGGTAGACATGGTGATGGCAAAAACAGGGAAGGGGGCTGGGTCCCTGAGTCGACACCTGGAGAAGTCCCAGCCTGCACCGGCCCATGACGTGATCCAATGACACATTTCTACTGTGTCATCATGAGGTTCTAGAATTGCCATTTATGGTAGTCAGCGTGCCCTTAACTAATATGGCAGCACAAGGATAACCTTTTCGATTGTGTTCCATCTCAATTATGGTGGGAGTTTCTCAGGACAGTGGTGTGTGGCTATCCAATAAAATTTTCAGAAGGCAGGTTAAAGATGACACAGAACAGAGAGAGGGTAACACACAAGACAAATAATGGCTCCAGACAATGTCACCACAACCATGATGCTGCTTTTAATAAACTTTTCTGTGGAAATGCAAGTAGTCTTCTCCAGAAGCGGTCTTCCTCCAAGTTAGAGCTCTCCTTCTCTCTCTCTTTTTTGTCCCTTTCCAAAACCCATAACAGGGCTTCCCTGGTGGCTCAGTGGTAAAGAACCCCCCTGCCAATGCAGGATACATGGGTTCGACCTCTAGATCAGGAAGATCCTCTGGAGGAGGAAATGGCAACCCATTCCAGGATTTTCAGGATTCTTGACTGGGAAATCCCATGGACAGAGGAGCTTGGTGGGTTACAGTCAACAGGGTCACAAAGAGACAACTTAGCAACCAAGCAACAACAACAAACCCCATAACGAGACCATTACGTAGGAAACCCACTCACATTTTTCAGCCATACTTGTGGCTACGGGCTCTGAATCTGATTCCTGGGTTTTGGTGAAAAATGGGACCCTGGGTGGTTCCATATCAATGAGAGATCAAATGGACAGGAGGCCGTGAGGCTTGGCACGTGGGGAGCTGCTGAGTGCAAGTGTCATGGTGAGTCTAGGACCGTGGAAAGGAGCTCAAAGCCAGCTGACACAACCTAATTTTCTTCACTTCTAAGAACGCCAAAAAGTCCACCGGGCTGTTTTAACTAAGAAAAGTTAGCTCAACCACTACTGCCTTTACAAATGCAAACAACAGAACGGGCTTGGAAGGGCTCTTTCATGTTTAAAACCAACTAAATCACATTCTCCCTTATTCAGCAAACTTGGGAAGCCCGACAGGACAGCGCCTAGCAGTATAGCAGATGAAGTAGTTTAGAACCACAGACTGTGGTTGGAGACAGACTCGAGCTAAGCCTCAGCCCTGGCTATGACTCAGCGGCCTCCTCTGTGAAATGGACGTAGTAATGGTAGCTTTTTCTCAGGGCTTCAACAAATAAGTGAGATGATGTGCAAAGGGCTGAAAACCATTCCTGGAATGACTTAATATGTTACATGGCTCTCTGGGAAATCAGTAAACTTACCATCTCCAAGGGAAGATCTTGGAGATGATCTTGGAATTCTCGAATACATTTGATAAGAGCGTCTGAAGCTGGTGCCTGTGCTGGGCTGGCTCAGTGCCCCCAGGGTGACACCTGAACCACCCCCCTTCGCTCCCCCTCCCAGTAGTCAGGGAAACTTTGGGTTATAGAACAGGTCCAGCTGTGACCCAAGGAGGACCTCATGCCATAGACACATGGCGCCAAGCAGGAGCCAATCCTCTGGATCAGAGCCCTGCACCACACGGGCCTGGCTTTTCAATTGTGAATCTCTGCTGTCAAGTGCATTACAAAATCCACATAAGCGGGTTTCCCAGAAAAGCAATGCCAGGGCTTGGTCCACATTCAATGGAAAAATCTGCAGTAGTAGTGCAAGAAGCCTGTGCAAATCTGTGGCAGTAAAACCCTGTCTGAAAAGCCAGCTACTTATTCTGAAACAAAAAAAGCCAATTTGTAATTACAAACATCAATATCCAAACCCACCTGGGCAGGGCTAACAGTGAACAGGAGTCCCTGGTGAATATCACCGAATTGCTCTGAGAACTGGCTGTCTTGTTCTCTTGTTCAAGTGAGTGAGTGAAGTGAATGAAAGTCACTCAGTCGTATCTGACTCTTTGCGAGCCGGTGAACTGTACAGTCCATGGAATTCTCCAGGCCAGAATACTGGAGCGGGGAGCCGTCCCCTTCACCAGGGGATCGTCCCAACCCAGGGATCGAAACCAGGTCTCCCACATTTCAGGCGGATTCTTTACCTGCTGGGCCACCAGGGAAGTCCAAGAATGCTGGAGTGGGGAGCCAATCCCTTCTCCGGGGAATTTCCCAATGCGGGAATTGAACCAGGGTCTCCTGCATTGCAGGCAGATTCTTTACCAGTGGAGCTACCAGGGAAGCCCTGTCTTGTTTGAGACCTGGAATAAGAAGAGTGTCCTCTACAGGGCTGTGCTGAGAGCTGCTTGCTGTGAAGCCTGGTGGTTTAGGGATGTGGAGTGACATGGTTAAAACAATATAAACTTTTGAGTCATGGTGCTCTGCCACCTAGCAGCCCTGTGCCCTTGAGAAGTCACCTACTATCTCTGAGCTGAAAGTGAAAGTGTCAGTCGCTCAGTCGTGTCCAACTCTTTGCAACCCTGTGGACTGTAGCCCACCAGGCTCCTCCGTCCATGGGATTCTCCAGGCAAGAATACTGGAGTGGGTTGCTATTACCTTCTCCAGGGGATCTTCCTGACCCAGGGATCAAACCCAGGTCTCCTGCATTGCAGGCAGATTATTTATCTTCTAAGCCACCAGGGAAGCCACCCATCTCTGAGCCTAAGTGTCCCACAAGACGCAAAGCACTGTCCAGTTTGCAGAGTTGTGGGAAAACTCAGAACTGGTCATGCACAGCGTAAGCTGAGGGCAGAGTTGGCATGGTATATGTGCTGTGTGATTCTCCAAATTTCTCTCTCTCTCTGTACATGTAGACCACTAGACCCACACCCTCATTCCAGCACCCAGACATCTGCAGAGTGAGTCCACCCAACTGAGTTCTCATCACCCTGGGTACACTGATCGGGAGGCCCTCTCCAGTAGATGGGCTCCCCACACTGGTGGTACCAACCCTCTGTGCTAAACGCTGCCACGCTTGGCATCAGGAGCTCTGTGGGAGAGGCTTATCCACACATGTCTATCAGGGTTGTGGGACACTCACTTTGACAAATGCTAAAAACAGTGGGACATATCTGAGCAATTCTAGATAGCTGTTTTAATTTGCATTTTGCAAATTACCGGGGCATAAAATAACAATAGTCATTCCCTCATTTTTTTTCCTGTTGCTGCAAGATAAATGAAATGATTTACCCAAACATCCATATTCTGCCCTATGATAAGATTTGTTTTAGAGACGAGCCAATAAACTAACTCCCTGCTGTTGTCTGACTCTCTGCCACCCCCGTGGACTATAGCCCACCCGGCTCTCTGTCCACAGGATTTCCCAGGCCAGAATACTGGAGTGAGTTGTCATTTCCTCCTCCAGGGTATCCTTAGATCCAGGGATTGAACTCAGGTCTCCTGTATTAGCAGGTAGATTCTTTACCACTGAGCCAGCAGGGAAGCCCATACCACAGATTAAATCGCAGCAAGTGTGGATCCATTCCTGGTTCTGGCTTGGCTATCGTAGGGAAGACTGAAATGAAGAACAGCTCATTTTGCCCTGATATAATAGCATCTGACATAATCCTGCTCCTAAGCAGTATGGGAGGGTGTTCTCTTTGGTGAGGGCAATTCTTGGACAAGGTCTTAGCTGTGAGCTACCAGCAGTCGCATCCCCCAACAGCAGGGGGATGAGAGCCTCTGTCCCGTGGGGGCAATCTGGTAGTGCATGGAGGCATCTGCTCCACTCTTCCACTCTCAGGAATTCCCTGATGCCCCAGAAAGCCAACTCTGTATGCAAAGCTCCAGCCTGAAGAAAAGATTCCCATCTTTAGACATTGGAGCGGAGGAGGAAGGCAGGTATCATAGCAAGATCTAGAAATAAGGAACTGTGAGAGGATGTCAGTGGCAATTATCTTGTCTCAATAGAGCGGTGTTTTACAGGGGTGATCAGCCATCTGAAATTATCCTAAGATGTAAGTGACAGTTGCGACCAAGCACCGTATTTCCTGGTCTAATTTTTGCTATGGAATGATCAGTTTTCAACCCACTTTCCCGTTCATCTGCAAGGGCCTTCATGGAGGAGGAACTCTGTGGAATCTGGACCAGTGGTTTCCAAATGAGGCTCCAGCTCATTTCAGCAGCTTCAATGAGAGGAACTCTAAATTTTACCCATTTTATACAGCGGGATACCAGATAAAATTTCATATTTTAAAAAGATGATTTTTCTGCTTGAAAGTTTTTTTATACACTGACCTGTGATATCTGAAAGAAAAGATATGCAGGATGTAGAGAAGTCTCTGAGTTAGTTCAGATTTCAGTTGTTCCACTTACTGTGCAACAAGCTACTTAATTTATATCTGAGTTTCAATCTCCTCATCTACAAAGTGGGGAATATATGTGAACGTTTTCAGCACACTAGAGTTCACTTTCCATTTTCTTTTCTTTAAGAATAGATGAAAGGTAGGCTTCCCTGGTGGCTCAGTAGTAAGGAATCTGTCTGCCAATGCAGAAGACACGGGTTCAATCCCTGATCTGGGAAGATCCCACATGTCGAGGAGCAGCTAAGCCCATGTACCACAACCTATTAAACCTGTGCTCTAGAGCCTGGGAGCTGCAACCTCTGAGCCCATGTTCCCCCATAAAGCGAGTGTTCCACAACCTCTGAGCAGCTAGACAGTAGCCCCTGCTCTCTGAAACTAGAGGAAAACCCTCACAGCAACAAAGACCCAGCATAGCCAGATAAATAAATATAAAAGGCTTCCCAGGTAGTGCTAGCAGTAAAGAATCCGCCTGCCACTGCAGGAGACATCAGAGACTCAGGTTCAATCCCTAGGTTGGGAGGATCCCCTGGAGGAGGACACAGCAACCCTCCAAAACCCCACAAAAATCCACTCCAGGATTCTTGCCTGGAGAATCCCATGGACAGAGGAACCTGGCAGGCTACAGTCCATAGGGTCGCAGAGTCAGACACGACTGAAGTGACTTAGCACGCATGCATACTTAAAAAAAAAGAAATGCACACACAATCCTCACAGGATTATAAACAAAGAACAGATGGGAGTAAAGAAGGTCTTAGTGTATGATACCAGTTCAGAGTAAGAAACCATAAAACAGGACAAGCTCTTGGAGACCTAGAGATAATAATTACCATTCATGTGTGTGTGTGTTTTATTCTCGGATTTTTTGTTATCTGAAAGAGACTATGTGTTCGTTTGGAGGAATAACAGGAATGACTGAAGCTAGAGAAATTATCTTCTACTCCATGGCCACGCTTGAGGGATAAGGCTGACTGTTTCAGGGTCCAGGAGGTGGGGCAGCCCAGAAAAGCAGTAAGACTTGGCCCAAGTGCCTGGAACCACAATCACGAAGGGAAGAGCCCAGGCAACCAGCCAGCACTAGGACCATCTGGGCCTGGCAGGAGCCCTGGTTCATTGCCCACTTGGTCACAGCAGCAAATGAGACGCAGTATGCCTAGGGCTCTTCAGGAAGCACGTCAGCTGTTAGAATATCCCCAGTGGTACAGAACCCGGTTTCGGAACCTCACGCCCCTCGGAGCACCTGATAGACATATCTTACCCCAATTCAGGTCAGAGTCTAGGAGGATAGTTCCCAGTAATTCCTTTTATCTTGTCAGAATTTTGCTCACTTTTTATCTGATAACCTTTCACTCACAAATGTGATTTGAAACACCTGAACATTTGGGTATTAGGAGATATTTCTTTTCTTGGTAAGTGGGTACCTTCTGCATCAAAACAACAACAACAACAACTGAGGATTTCTTATAAAGCTGAGCTCAGAGCCCTGGCTTCTTCACCTTCTTTTCTGTCCCAAACATGCAAAAAGAAAGTAACAAAGAGGCGAGGAAAGGAGGCTGTGAGTGATGTAAGGCCAGTGATGTGGTGCAAGACTGTGATGCAGGCTGGTGAGAGCCTGTGACATGGGGCAAGGTTGTGAGGTTGTGTAGGGGTCAGTCCTGGAGAAGCCTGCCTTAAAGAGGGGACTGAGGAACCACGATGGTGGAAACAGAAAGGGTTGGGCTGGGGGATAGATCGGAGTACTGAGCAAAATTCCTGTCTGGGACCCAGAACTGCTGGAAATAGACCCCTTCTCTGGAAATGGCCTATAGCAGCCACGCCTTTTTGAGCATGTTATGTTTTAAATAAGGAAAAGAAGATCCAAGAGTAGGGTGGTAAAATGGTAACTAGTTACTTTCTCCTCCTGATTCATCCCCAGGGGCCCTTGACACAACCTTACAAAGATCTCTGAGTAGACTAACTTAAAAGCCTGTCTTTGGGGAGAAACCAAATGTCACATGTAGAAAATTACAGTCTCTGGGAAGTTAGCACTGATTTTTGGTGGTTTTAAGATGTAATTTTGTCCCATAGGAGACCAATAAGACTAATCCCAGGGATAAATACAGCAAGTTGCCAACATTTCTTCGGATTGTACGTCCTCTGATGGCAGAGGCTACTTCTAGGATTCTCACTGAATACACAGTTCTTAAAGCAGACCCTTACAAAATGTTTACTGAGCGAATATTGTCTTTTCCTATTCAGAAACAACCAGTCTTTATAAAAATCCCTGTGAGTCTGTACAACTTTCTAACATTGTTCCATGTAAGCACTGGGAAGAAAGAGACCAGAACCAGCCTCATGAAATCTTCACTCAGCAGCGACACAGCCTCTATAAAAAAGGGCTAAATGTAAATTCTAGGGCTGACAAAATACAATAACTGAAAAGAAGATTCACTGGATTGTCTTGACACATACTGGAAGACAGATCACAGGGGAGAAAAAGAGTTGGTGAAGCTGAATACATTACCAAAATTTTTTTATTATCTTTTGGCTGCACCATACAGCACCTGGGATCTTCATTCCTCAACCAGGGATCAAATCCACACTCCCTGCAGTGGAAGTGCAGAGGCTTAGCCACTGGACCACCTGGGAAATCCCAAGCTGAATACATATGGATATAAATTTCTAATTTGAAGAACAGGGAAAGAAGGATTTTTCATATATTGAACATCAGGCAATAAAAACTGAAAAATAAATGCAGAAAATCCTACAGTTGCTCCAGTTTTCTGTCTAGGTATGGCTTTCAAACTTCAGTGCAGGGAGAGAGAATTGAGATGGAGTTCAGTAGACTCCTTGACTTGAGGAGACAAAGCTTAGAGAGTGACAAGGGCAAGGGAGCTAAAATTCATAGCACAGAGTAACAGAGCGAAGCTGCATGAAGAGAGCGCTCTGGAGGTAGACACAGGGTCCCCATAGAGTCCTCAGCTGAGACGGCTCATTGCACGCCTATTAGAAAACTGCTCAAGCCTGAGGAAAAGAATCACATGAAAGGGTTTAGAAGGACAATTCTCAGAGTTCATCAGAACCAGGCACAGTTCCTATGATCATCTGTTACAGTGGGAAACATAATGCGTGGAGTAACAGGTTGAGGATTCAGGAGAGTTTTGCTTCAATAGTGCAATAAAAATGGTTGTAATATAAATATTGCTTTGGTTTCACCTAACAAAACATAAAGAAAAGCAAGATCAGAAAGGATCCAACTCTTACTAAGTAATTGAATAGCATCCCAAAACAAAGCATAATAACATTTGAAGGTATATAAAAGTATCCAGCAACTAACAAGGTAAAATTCACAGTACCTGGCATACAGTTAAAAATTACATTAAAAGTGAAAGACACAGAAAAGAATCCTGAAAGTGGTCAGAGTTTTTAAAATTTCAAGCACACAAAGAAGAAAAACAAAACAAAACAAAAACAAAACCAATTCATTAAAGAATCAATCATAACTAACCTAGAAGTTATGATGATGACAGAATTAGTAAGCAAGAATACTAAGATATTTTTACTGCCTTCCATATGACTGAAAAAAATCAAAGAAATATTGAGCAAGTTAAGTAGGGACAGGAAAGATATTTTCCAAAAAGTAAAACTTTTAATGACGAAAACCCTAATATCCGAGATGAAAAACACAAATGGAAAAGATGAAAAGAATATTAGAAATTACAGAAGAAAATATTAGCGAGCTTGAAAACAGGAACACAAACTACCCAAAAGGAAATGGTATCATCAACTCAATGGATGTGAGTTTGAGTAAATTCAGGGAGAGAGTGAAGAACAGGGAAGCCTGGTGTGCTGCAGTTCATGGGGTCGCAAAGGGTAGGACACAACTGAGCAACTGAACAACAAAATATGAAACACTGAGAAAAAAAAACTCAGTAAAAAATTATCAGTGACCTTAGGAAAACTTCAAATGGCCCAGCATACATGAAATTGGAGACTCCCAAGGACAGAAGGCAGGAAGGACAGAAAAAAAATTAATGACCAAAATTTACCAAAATTAATAGAAAACTACAATCCTAGTTTCCAACAGCTCAATGAACATCAAGAACAAAAACAAGAAACATACAAAGGCCACGCCATAAGCAAATGGCTTAACACCAGTGATGAGATCTCCACTTTGGCAGCAGCAGTTGATTGTAGTAGAGTGGGTGATTCTCCATTCAGCTCAGTTCAGTCGCTCAGTCGTGTCCGACTCTTCGTGACCCCATGCACCACAGCACGCCAGGCCTCCCTGTCCATCACCAACTCCTGGAGTCCTCCCAAACCCACGTCCATTGAGTCGGTGATGCCATCCAACCATCTCATCCTCTGTCATCCCCTTCTCCTCCCGCCTTCAATCTTTCCCAGCATCAGGGTCTCTTCCAATGAGTCAGCTCTTCTCATTAGGTGGCCAAAGTATTGGCGTTTCAATAGGTGATTCTAGTTTCCAGTTTTTTCCCCCTACGTTTTCAGAACCAGCATCACTGCACTGCCCCGCCCCCACCCACCCTGGAGGTAAACTATCCAGAATCGTCTCCCTCTTCTTCGAGCTTCCATGCCAGGCCTCCAGGGGTTCTCTCCTCTGTGTTTGTGAGGCATCAGCCCCGATGCTAGACAGTGCTTCTTCTTCAGTGGTCTGTGTCCACGCTCCCAGGGCCCTTCCCTTCTTCAGACTTCTAAATGCTGGAAAACCCAACCTCCTTCCCTGTGCAACCCTAGCCCAAGGGGCAGGGGGCTGCTTCCTATTATTCCCACCTCTGTGATGTCACATTGTTCTCTTTTTGCCTGTTTAACCAATTCCTTTTGTTAAATACTATTTAAACAACAGAGAAAGATGACTGCATCTTCTTGGGTAAAAGAATAAACATTTATGTGTATGCTTATATATTTTTACTTTATTCTTGTTGCTCCCACTAACGTAATCTCATGGAAGGACTTTGCCCGTCTTTTCACTATGATACTCACAGCATCAGAACCATTCCCGATACATAGGTGGATAAATATATGAAATTTTTATAAGTTGGATGTTTGCTATAAGAGGTTATAGAATCCAATTCAAACTAAGACTGCAAAGTGGAGTTAGACAGAGACAATTTAAATTGGGCCAGGAAGTTCATTTTTACAAAGATCTAACCACTTAACAGTTCATTTTACAAAGATTTATTGAGCATCTACTATGTATCAGACACTATAGCAGAAACATTTTTTGATCATTTTATAGAATTTCAAGGATGTATAAAAGAGTGTATATGTAAGCTAAGTAGCCAGAGTTGAAACAGGTTGGTTATTGAGCTGTTCTCTCAGATTCAAATCTACCCCCTTTAGTCTCAGCTTTGTGATTTGGGGCTTTGCCAGGTGGGTGACCAATAGATTCTGCCACAGGGTCATAAGAAGCTAGACAGGGAACAAGGGACTTGCTTCCTTCTGTTTTGCTTCCTGTTTCTGTCACCATCACCTTAATAATAGCCCTCCACTTTGTAAGTAGCAATTGATTCCCAGTAGGTTCCAGTGTCTCCCAAGAGCAGCCTCCTTGTTCTCCCTGCGGAAATCCCAGTTTCAGCTGCCTGGCCTGCTGTCCTTAAATAGATATCTGAGTCCCAGCTCTGTGGATTTGCCCAACTATTTTATTTCTTTTTACTTTTTATTGGAGTATAGTTGTTTTACACTGCTGGGTCAGTTTCTACTACACAGCAAAATGAATCCGCTATACATATACATACACCCCCCTTTTTTTTATTTACTTCATATTTAGGTCACCACAAAGCACTGAGCAGAGTCCCCTGTGCTATATAGTAGGTTCTTGTTCTCATTAGTTATCTGTTTTATACATACTGTCAATAGTGTATATGTTTCAATCCCAGTCTCCCAATTCATTCCCATCCTCCTCTTTCTCCCTTGGTATCCATACGTTTGTTCTCTATGTCTTTGTCTCTATTTCTGTTTTGTAAATAAGATCATCTATACCTATTTCTCTAGAACCCACATACATGTGTTAGTATATCGTATTTGTTTTTCTCTTTCTGACTTTATCCCACTACTGGGCATACACCCAGAAAGTGAAAGTGAAAGTCACTCAGTCGTGTCTGGCCCTTTGGTACCCCATGGACTATATCCATGGGGTTCTCCAGGCCAGAATACTGAAGTGAGTAGCCGTTCCTTCTCCAGGGGATCTTCCTGACCCAGGGATCAAACTGGTGTCTCCTGCATTGCAGGCAGATTCTTTACCAGCTGAGTTACCAGGGAAGCCCATACTCCCAGAGCAAACCATAATTCAAAAAGATCCATGTTCACTGCAGCACAATTTACAACAGCCAGGACATGGAAACAAACTAAATATCCATCAACAGAGCAGTGGATAGAGAAAGTGTGGTACATATATACAATGGGATTTTACTCAGCCATAAAAAAGAATAAAACTGGGTCATTTGTAAAGACATGGATGGGCCTATAGACTGTCATACAGAGTAAACTATTTTTTTTTTTCCAGCTGAATTATTTTCTGAATTCCTAAGGCAACAGCACCAGTTTGGCTGTGCCCCTCTTCTGGGAGGTCTGTTTATTTACCAGTGGTGGGAACTTTTCTCCCAATTTCTCATCCCAGTAACCTAACTCCTCAGATGTCTGGATCAAATTCTCCCTCCAGCTTTTCAATTCCATGAATTCCAACTCTTCTCTTTGTCGCCACCACCCTGAAGGAGGTAAATACTTCCTGCAATTACTACCTCTGTGATATTTTCCTTTGGAATTTTATAGCATAAAGACATACTTATAAATGACACCAATTCTTTTCGAATCAGATTATACTATACTACACACAGGTTATTTTAACTTTCCTATCCTAATTTCTTTTGTCTTATCTCTACATTTTCAGAGATTTTCCATAAGGGCTAAGTTATAAATGTGCATCAGGAAACTTTCTGGTGGTCCAGGGGTTAGGACTCTGTGCTTCCACTGTCGGGGGAAGATGGGTTCAATCCTCAGTCAGGGGATTAAGGTCCTGCATTCCATGTGGTATGGCCAAAAAAATTTTTTTATTAAAAAATTAAAAACATTTAAAAATAAATAAGCAAATAATTTTTAAAAATAAATACATATGCATCCATGCTTATGAAATGGGAAAGATATACAATAACTGTTATTCTAATGTTTGTCTCACTTTGTCTGAGGGACAGTGCTTTGGGGGAGCTGAGAAATGGAAAACAAGAGGCTCTCATATCCCTCATGATTTGGGGAAAATTAACCTCTAGGAAGCTAATCCTCCTCACCTATAATATACAATTCACAGATTATTATAGCTCTCTAACAAGGCTTTATATGGAAGCACTTCATAATCACAAATGCGGAGTGTAAGTTTGTTTCTACTACTGGGATCAACTGGACTTGATGGTAGAAGAAAATGTGATGAAATAAGAGAGGTGGAAGAAAGAGAAACAATTGAAGAAAGTAATCTAGAGCAGTTTTTACCCACTCAGAACTTCACTGGAAATCAGTTTAAAAAGGAAAAAAAAAAAGTGGGCCTCTGTTTTCCCCATTCCACTCAACCGTGATCCCCATTCTTCACACCAAAGGTCCCTTTTGCCAATGAGACAGAAGCCATTTATTAACATACAGCAAATACTGTTTATTGCAGACTTTCCAGCTGACTCATGTGAAAAAGGCACTATGAAAATTAATGAATCTAGATAATCTCTCTAAATGGGTTTATGTTAAAATATACAACATTCTTACATAACATCTGTTTTATATATGTGAAATAATATAACATTTAATGACAAAAATCATGTTTCCAAAAATAACTTTGTTGAAGGTTAGGTCTCTTTCTTTTCTCTACCTAGAATCTTTCACAGGATCAAAATATGTGTGGATTATTTCTTATTACCAGAAAAACTTGACACAGATAAACACATAAGATGGCCCCAATTTGCTTTTAACTACGTATATCAATATTCAGGACTGAGGCCTTCATTAAGCAAAATACTGTAACACACACCAACGCAGGCTATTTCCTGTGACAGATTTTCAATGTATGTGACCTCTTTTGTGCTTTCTTATTATATAAGAACATGGTATAGATAATAGGCAGAATATAAACTAAACCAAAATACAAGCTATACAAGGAATTGTGAGCAACAGAGCCATGACAAATAAAATGTCTCAGGAATGTTCCAAAGGTTTCTATTTGTATGTCCAAGGCCTTGTTGTACTTTACAGTTCATTAAATGTTTCAATTTTTTTAAACTGTTGGCATTAAGAACTTTAAATAAATCTAAATAGTCTATATGTCCAAGAAGAGATCTAAGTAAGCAGAGACTAACCTAAAGTAAGCTACACCCTGGATGATACACAACATAGTCACAGGCAAAACTAAAAATATTTAGATTTTGAATCATGGACAAATCTATCTTTTTGTTTTGCTGCAATAAATAAATTCACCACTGTCAAAAAAAATTTGCTTATGCATTGAGACTGAGATGAAATAATCCATTAAAGGAAACCTCACCTTGGTCGAGTATGCAAAATATTTCCCAAGGTCAAAAATTCTGCTTAAAATTTTTAATTTTAATAAAAATAATGGGCCCAGAAACAAGTCCTCTGCTTACTTAGGTTTGCATTGTTTCTTTATGGCGATAAATTCTGTATACCAAGAAAGAAGAATCTGACATTCCTTTCATGGCTTCTTAAAACAAAGCATGGTGGAAACATGCCAAGAATAATGGGGTTTTGATACTAATTAGTGATGCTTCCCTCATCAAAAGACTCCACTCCTGAGTCGCTTGCAGCAGCACTGATTTTTTCCTGTCGTCTTCGCATGATTTCTTGCAACTCAGAGCTGCCGCTGTTATCCTGAAAAACAAACATGGTTCAGACAAGATGGTTACTGGTTTGTGAGGCTACAGATCATATAATGAAATGGCTCAGGCTAAAAGTTCTTTGTGTTTTTCTTCTCACGTCTCTTGGCGGGGAACTGAAGGCTGCCCTCACCTAAGTGATGATTTGGACTTCACTAACCTCACTTTTTCACTTAGTGTCTAAAGACCATTCATTCACCATGCTTTCACTTGAACATGTTAAAGGTAAATCAGCAATGCATGTGGAATACTTTAGATTCCCTGGGAGAAAGAAGAGATTGTACAATAAGTACAAAAGGATGGTAACTTATCAAAGAATGCTCTTTAGGTCAAGCAAGATATTCATCTATCTGCTATAGGGGATTCTAAATCAGGCCCGAAGACTGGGCTCAGAAAACACCAAGCTTCCCCACACCAAAGGATTCTGACCATCTGATACCTTGTTGGTTTTTGTCCTTTTGAAGTCTGACCTACAACCACTGTGCACCCACTATAATCCTCTCTGATCTACAGAAGTCTCTGGCGACACAGGTCAGTAAATAATGAACTAGATACAAGAGAAGGGCATGATGGGAAGGTGCCTGGGGAAGATGAAGAACCCCAGGTAACAAGTCTCTGCCTCCATTCACAACCAGAGGAAGAGGAAACAAGAGGCCAGGAGGACATGGGCAGTCAGGGAAAATGATAGCAATAGGGAGTCCGGACTGAAGGAACTCAGAAGTGTTAGGATTATGGAACTTACTTAACCCTTAGGGAGTAATTTACACATTCTCAATAAAATCAGAATGTATAATGGTAACTAAACAGTCTGAGGAAAAATATAATCCTGATTCATATTCAACAGACAGTAAGCCTAATATAGGACCAAGCAAGATCAATGTGGTAGGAAAATTTTCCAAGGGAAATATTTCTCCCGACTGAGAATGGTTACAGGGTTGCATGCACAAGGCTATTTCAGTACGTTATTTAACTGTTGAATTTATACAATATACCTGCTAGAGATAATTGTGTATTGATTTCACACCAAAGCCTATATCTTTTCATTTGAGTCTAATTTTTCACGAAAGCTATTAAGAGCTGAGAGATGTAACAGTTAGAAACTACTACCCTTACACAGCCCATGTTAAGTAGAGAAGGATATTGGAAGCTTAAGTGTATCCAATCTAGAAAAAATTTACTCTCCTGCTTCCATAGAGACAACTATAACTAAGGAACTACTCTTCAGGGCTCTCTGTTTCCAGTGATCCCTACCTAATATTTTCCCTCTGATTATTTATATGTATAAGCGCCTGGTGGGCTGCCATCTATGGGGTCACACAGAGTCGGACATGACTGAAGTGACTTAGCAGCAGCAGCAGCAGGCTTATCTGATAGCTCATTTGGTAATGAATCTGCCTGCAGTGCAGGAGACCTGGGTTCGATCCCTGGGTTGGGAAGATCCTCTGGAGAAGGGAAAGGCTACCCACTCCAGTATTCTGGCCTGGAGAATTCCATAAACTGTATAGTCCATGGGGTCGCAAAGAGTCGGGCTGAGCAACTTTCACTTCACTAAGCAGGCCTAAGGCACACAGCCCCGGTTTTAACACTTTATAACCTCAAACCTGGGTTTCCCTGGTGGCTCAGCGGTAAAGAATCTGCCTGCAGTGCAGGAGGCCTGGGTTCGATCTCTGGGTTGGGAAGATCCCCTGAAGAAGGAAAGGGCACTCCACTCCAGTATTTTGCCTGGGAAATCCCATGGACAGAGGAGCCTGGTGGGCTGCAGTCCGTGGAGTCACAAAAGAGTCAGACACAACTTAGGAACTAAACAACAGCAATCTCTAACTTGCTAGAATCTACAAACAACATTAAGGACAGGCAAAAATGTTCTGGCCTCTTAGGTCATTTATCCACTTGAAGTAAATGAACAAACAAAATTCCTACAGAAGTAGTTAGCACATATAAAATGAAAGCGTTAGGCTTTTTAGTAGACATCCAAAAATACATGAAGCTCAAGCTTCACTCTGCAGGCACACTTGCAATAAATTAATCTCCCTAAAAGTGGCCACTGATGACTCCAGTAACAGATTATTAAACCTGATTCAAGTTGAATTCAGCTCTGTATAAAAGGCAGAGTGACCAGTAGGGACACAAACATTATTTCCAGAGCTTTCAAACTGCAGTCCACCCTCATGACTAATATAGAAAAACACCATCTTAGGTTGGCAAGTCATACCTCTAATGCAGCTTTCTGAACAGTGATTTGGCTAAAGACTCTGGCCCCTTCTGGGCAGACGGTTCTCAGTTCATCTTTATTGAGAGAGAAAAGTTGTGCACCATTTAATACTCCAAGACTATTAACAGTCCTGAGAAAACAAAAGAAAGAAAGGAAAAAAACAGAGCATTAAAAATACTGTCTGGACTTGTGGTGGCCAAGGGGCAGGGACGAACTGAGAGTCTGGAGTTGGCAGATGCTAACTATTATAGATAGGATGGATAAGCAACCAAGTCCTACTGTATAGCACACGGAACTATATTCAACATCCTGGGGTAAACCATATGGAAAAGAATATAAAAAAGAATGTATATAGATGCATAGCTGAGCCACTTTGCTTATAGCAGAAATTAACATGACACTGTAAATCAACTATATTTATATAAAAATAAATTACAAATACATACATACATATATACAAACTGTCTGGAAAAAACAAAAGGAAAATTTCTGTTCCTCTACAATCTCCCTTCTCTAGGTGTTCTATACACTGCAAATCATAAATGGTACTAGAGTGCTTAGGGCAACGACAGGGGGCTAGCTTGATAGTGACCTTGAGGTCATTATCACTAATAATAAGATCACTAATCATAAACAATCAAAAAAGAGCCATCTGGGTTTACTATTCTTATTATGTTGTAGCAATTCCTTGAAATGTGGTGTTCTGTAGAAGGAATAGATAACTTTCTAGCAGTCAGGCAACTGACTAACCAGTGTACCTCATTCTTTTCAGTAATAGGTGAGTTTGCAATGTGTCAGGTTCTCTTGGATATGCATTGTTCAAAGAGTTCAAATACATGTTCAAATATGTGTAACAAATATACACAAAATATTTACGATTTTTGAATAGAAAAATAAAACTTCGCTATGGATTTCCGAAAGGAAAAGCTCTATTAGGTTATAACCCATGATAAGTAATGTCATCTATTTTTTTATTTGCTTGGGATCTATATGCTACAGCGGGAGGAAAGTTTCTGCTTTATGTCCTCTGTGGCCTAGGGAGTCAAGTTTAAGACCACAGTCTACACATGTGACTTTCTGAAGGATAAAGACAGCTGCTAACAGACTGCTTTAGAAACCAATGATGAACAGACACCACCATCTAGAAAATGGGGTGCCAACAAAAGACAGTTATTTCTGCTTCTTGCAATTCTTTTTTTAACTATAAATGGCTAGAGTCATTTCCTAAGTATAACAGATGTAGCTTGGGTTCTCACATTTTCTAGGAATCACTTGTGCATCTTAGTGATCAAACTGAAAACACTTCATGCTTTACGCACAGAACTGTAAAGGGTCCCCAGAGAGACTTACACAGGGTTGAAGCCCTTTGACTGTAACCAGGTCTTCACCTCCTCTGGGGTGGAGTCATAGGTGATATTGACAACTGGCACATTCTGTCGTGGCACATGGAACTTCTTCTGGGCGGCGCTCCGACCGATGGTCAGTCTGTGGATAAGTTCATCCTGCACTTCCTCCATCTGAGATTTCCTCCCTAGATACCAACACAGAGGAGGTTATTTTTTTTGAAAGCCCCAACAACTCACTCTCTCTAGAACTCCAAAGCCAACCATCTTTTGACCCCAGCAGGGCTGACAATCTAGTATTCCTCCTATCTTCCCGTTCATTCTCACCAAGCATAAACTTCATGATCAATTACTAAAACCACTCCCTGTTTCTTCTCTGTCTTCACTGTATTCATTTGGCAAGACCCCCGCCCTTGTTAAATCTCACTTTCTTACTCTGTGCTGCACCTGCACACAGAATAGAACATAACAGTGCCGAGTGAGCTCATGTTAAATTCATGATCACGTACCTCCACTGGGTGGTTAATGCTCCCTGATAACCACACTACATTTCCTGAGGCCAGTGGTTTTCAACTGGGTGGGGGATTTTGACTCCAAGGGACATCTGGCAACAGCCAGAGACACTTGGAAGATGTCACAAATGGGGGTCGAGAAAGAAGGAAGCTACCATCATGCAGTGAGTAGAGGCCTGAGATGACAAGACAGGCTGCAATCCATGCAGGTCAGTCTCCTACAGCAGAGAGGTACGCAGCCTCAAACGTCCACAGGGCTCAAGGTGAGAAATCCCACGTTGGACCATGCAATTGCCTGCTGTTACACAAACATTGCCTATGTTCTTCCTTCCGTGAACCTCCCAACACCCAGTCTCCAATCCTTACCCTGAGCTGATGATCTCATTTTCATCATTTCTGGGTAAAATAAAGAAGTTAAACTGAGATCCCTAAGTTTCCTTAGCAGCTCTCCCCGCTAAGATCCCCTAGAAGCTCTCCTCACCACCAGCACCACCAGCACCTTCTCTGTACACTCTGCCAGCTGTCCTTCTATTGCATTAGAGACAAGTGACTCCACAGTCCTCAGGCAACCCCTCTACAAGTGCACTAGACCCCATGGCCTCTGTCGATTTAAATCCTCTGACAGTAATTTCCCCCTGCTTCTTCCATGTTATCTATTTTCCTCTTTGACTGAATCATTTCAACCAATTAACATGCTATTATTTTGTTACTTCTCTCACATTTAAATAAGAGCTTTTTTTTATTAAGATTTTTAAGTGGACCAATTTTAAAGTCGTTACTGAACTTGCTGCAATATGGCTTCTGTTTTTATGTTTCGGTTTTGTGGCCGTGAGGCATATGGGATCTTAGTTAGCTTCCTGAGTGGGGATCAAACCTGCACCCCCTGCATTGGAAGGAGAAGTCCTAACCACTGGACTGCCAGGGACGTTCCTAAATAAGCCCTTTCTTAATCCCATGTCCCCTCTCAGCTACTGCCTATTTCTCTGCTCCTCTTTTAGCAAAACTAGAAAAACTGTCCAGACTAGCCTACTCAAACTCCTGTTCTTCAATTTCCTCTTAAATTCACTGCAATTAGGCTATTGGTGCATCTCTCCACATCATTTTGCTAAGCTCCAATGGTTGATTCCCAGTCATTTACTTATGCCATCCATCAGCAACATTTGAAGAAGGCAACTCCTCCTTGAAACACCTTCTTATGGCCTTCAGGACACACACACCCTCTGATTTTTCTCCTGTCTCACAGGCCTCAATATCCTATTCTCGGAATTGTCTCATCTCCCTAACTCTCCAGGGCTCAGTCCTTAGACCTCTTTTCTTGATGCACTCTCTGAACCAATGATCATTGTGGGTGGTTTCATGGCTTTAAACACCATTTAAAAGCTGGTGACTACCCAAATTATTTCTGCAGTCCAGGCTGGTCCTCAGAACTCTAGACTCATATTACACCAACTCTCTACTTGATATATTCATTTGGATGTCTACTAGATATCACAAATGTAACATGTCCACATTGGAATGACTCATCTTCTCCTGAAGCTTGCTTTTATGCTAGACTTCCCAACTTAGTTGGGAATTCTATTTTTCAGTTCCTCCAGCAAAATACCACTGAGGTATGCCTGATTCCCCTTTGCCCTCAATTACATCCAATCCACTGGCAAAACTTGTTAGTCCTACCATTAGAATACGCCACACATCCAACCACTTCACTCCATCTTTTTTCTGTTGCCAGCTTGGTCTGATCCACCTGCCTGTTCACAGATCTCTCTGTTGCTTCTCTCCATGACCCCACTCTTTGTTCTTCATTCTCTTCTCAATACAACAGCTAAATTTATCCATTTAAAATCTGAGTCAGAGACATACACATACATATCTGCAGTATATCACCTTCAAGGATTAAGTACAAAGAACTGATACAGTAATCCGATTTAACTAAGTTCGCAAGTGACAGTGACCTGGTCACTAAAGCGAGCTTTTGTGACCACTCTTCTGATTCTTTTTTTCAGGAAGAATATTTCAGAAAGTATTTGGTGTCCCTGGGAAATAAGTGAAAGTGTGTAAGTGAAAGTGTGAAATAATAAGATAGTGTTATTTTAGCCTAATTTTTTTTTAAATTCCTCAAGTACCCAGGAAAGCTTTTGAAGAAAAAAGAAGTCAAAAGAAAGAGAAATAAGTGAAAGGAAGAGAGGGAAGGAGGGAGTATGAGAGGCTAGAGAGAGAGGGAATATTACCAATGGTTACATTTAGCTAATACATGGCATGCATTTTATTAGTTAACTCTTTTAAATCACTACGATTTAGTCACACTGCCATACAACAGAGGAGAACATCTCAAAGAAATAATAAAAAAAAGTATCACCACACTAAAAGATTTATTTCCTTCTCTGTTGACTTAGCCACTGCAGGACCATCTCCAGTCTAAAGTATAACCTCTTTCCCAGGAATATAAAAACCTCTTGTGATGTGTTCCTGGCTTTGGTTTCCACTTGCAATGTTCTAGCACATAACAACATACTAGACTAACTTTACACCTCTCTCTAAAACAACACTTCTTATATTACTAAAGATTAAACTCAAATAAAAGAAGTAACATTTCAAAGGAAGCAGAAGACATGCAAAACAACTGAAGCATTGATCTGTTCAAAAGTGGGAAGAGGAGAGCCTTTTTGAAAATATGACGAATAGAACTGAATAGCTTATATGACAGTAGAAAACAATAGAATGGGAAAGACTAGAGATCTCTTCAAGAAAATTAGAGATATCAAGGGAACATTTCATGCAAAGATGGGCAAAATTAAGGACAGAATTGGTATGGACCTAACAGAAGCAGAAGATATTAAGAAGAGGTGGCAAGAACACACAGAAGAACTATACAAAAAAGATCTTCATGACCCAGATAACCACGATGGTGTGATCACTCACCTACAGCCAGACATGCTGCAGTGAGAAGTCAAGTGGGCCTTAGGAAGCATCACTACGAACAAAGCTAGTGGAGGTGACGGAATTCCAGCTGAGCTATTTCAAATCCTAAAAGATGATGCTGTTAAAGTGCTGCACTCAACATGCCAGCAAATTTGGAAAACTCAGCAGTGGCCACAGAACTGGAAAAGATCAGTTCTCATTCCAGTCCCAAAGAAAGGCAATGCCAAAGAATGTTCCAACTACCACACAATTGCACTCATCTCACACGCTAGCAAAGTAATGCTCAAAATTCTCCAAGCTATGCTTCGACAGTAAGCGAACAGGGAAATTCTAGATGTTCAGGCTGGATTTAGAAAAGACAGAGGAATCAGAGATCAAATTGCCAACATCCACTGGATCATAGAAAAAGCAAGAGAATTCCAGAAAAACATGTACTTCTACTTCATTGACTACACTAAAGCCTTTGACTGTGGGATCACAACAAACTGTGAAAAACTCTTAAAGAGATGGGAATACCAGACCACTTTACCTGCCTCCTGAGAAATCTGTATGCAGGTCAACAGTTAGAACTGGACATGGAACAATGGACTGGTTCCAAATTGGGAAAGGAGTATGTCAAGGCTGTATACTGTCACCCTGTTGATTTAATTTATATGCAGAGTACATCATGTGAAATGCTGGGCTGGATGAAGCACAGCTGGAATCAAGATTGCTGGGAGAAATATCAATAACCTCAGATATGCAGATGACAACATCCTAATGGCAGAAAACAAAAAGGAACTAAAGAGCCTCTTGATGAAAGTGAAAGAGGAGAGTGAAAAAGTTGGCTTAAAGCTCAACATTCAGAAAACTAAGATCATGGCATCCAGTCCCATCACTTCATGGGAAATAGATGGGGAGAAAGTGGAAACAGTGGTTGACTTTATTTTTGGGGGCTCCAAAATCACTGCAGATGGTGATTGCAGCCATGAAATTAAAAGACACTTACTCCTTGGAAGGAAAGTTATGACCAACCTAGATAGCATATTAAAAAGCAGAGACATTACTTTGCCAACAAGGCCTGTATAGTCAAAGCTGTGAATTTTCCAGTAGTCATGTATGGATGTGAGAATGGGACCATAAAGAAAGCTGAGTGCCAAAGAATAGATGCTTTTGAACTGTGGTGTTGGAGAAGACTCTTGAGAGTCCCTTGGACGGCAAGGAAAACAAACCAGTCAATCCTAAAGAAAATCAACCCTGGATATTCATTGGAAGGACTGACCCTGAAGCTGAAGCTCCAATACTTTGGCCATCTGATGTGAAGAACACTCATTAGAAAAGACCCTGATTCTGGGAAAGACTGAAGGCAGGAGGAGAAGGGGATGACAGAAGATAAGATGGTTGGATGGCATCACCAACTCAATGGGACATGAGATTGTGCAAGCTCCGGGAGTTGCTGGACAGTGAAGGATAGTTGATGGACAGTTGATGGACAGTGAAGCCTGGGGTGTCCTGCCTCTTTGTCCGACAAACAGTCAGACAAGACTGAGCAACTTGAACTGAACTGAACTGAGCTCATGTGACACAAGGCTCTAGCAGCTGGTTTGAATCAATGGACCTGTTGACTTTTTCTCCTTGTCCATGGCTATCTGGTAACATTTTTATGGGTGAGTATTCAAATTACAGCTCCTTCAATTTTATCTTATCAGAAGTCTTATCAGACTTATCAGAGACCATATGCAGAGAACACAGGTAGCACAAAATCTATATTTTGAAAGAAACCAGGCTACCGATAAAGAAACATGTCTGTTTGCTTCGAAAAGACTGTTGAGAAGCCCCAACATTCATTCAGAATAAATGTTCTCCAAAAAAGTACTCACAAAGATAAAAAGTTATCAAGAGGATATTTGTTTTACAAAAAGGATTATCTTTATTTAATGACAAACTATTTTTTGAGCTACCTTTAAAAGGAACATTATATAAGTAAATGTAGAATGTTACTAGTTTAAGGAAACAGTACAAGTGTTAATTTGGGGAGAGATGTTTATGCTTTACATACAAATGTCACCCTTTTACTTATGAAAAACAGACTTAAAAATGATGAGTCACAATTATCAGGAGAGTTCTCTATCTTTAAAGAATTCTAACCACGCCTCTTTCCCATTAGGTTATTCTTAGTTTCTTAGAGTAGGACAAAGAACAAATTGTCCCAGCCCACAGAATGTTCCAAAATTGGGCCTGGATGCCTATGAACCCTGATCCCAGGCCTGGAAAAAAAGTGCCACCATGTCAAAGATTACTGCACTGACGGATCAGGGAAGGGGGATATTATAAACTGGTGTAAGAAGGAAGAAACTCTCTGAGAGCAATGTTTTCCTTAGGGAAATCAACAAAGACATTTATAGAACTTTCTCATCTCAAAACTATGTCTTTATTGTCTGAAAAAAAAGAAAAGCAACCTTTTAAAAAATACAGGGAAATGTAGCCATTTTAAAATTTAGTAGCCAATTATACACACACTCTCAACCACACACGTGCGCAGGCATAGTTATTTTTGCTGCACAGAAAAAGTTCGTCATTTTTCCAAAACTTCATTTTTCCATTAGTTTGTTTGGTAAGGTCAAGATATAGATAAGAAGGTAATTTAAACTTTACTATACTTCAGTTGAGAAAGTAATGTATTAAAGTAGGTTTGTGCTTATTGTATTTAGCCAGAATTTCCAAAACAATTAAACAGTAATAGTTTCAGGGTCTTCTTTTAAAAAAACTTTTAATTTATCAAGAAGGACCACAACTGAATAGATGGGGCTATGATTTACTGAGATAAGAACCTGAATCTCAAGTATCCGATCCAGCTATAAAGTTAATAGTTCCAAGACATGTATCTGGATGCCAGAGATGAGATTTCACATGAAGATGAATTTTCACTCCAACAGTATAAATAATATTGAAAGTAAAGAAAATAGAGTGATCATCTACAGTAAAAGTATGTTTATATGAGCAAAGAACAGAATTCAGAACTAATTATATTAAGCTAGTGTGATTTTGTGTGTGTGTGTATACCTACCATATATACGATAGGGACAGAGTAAAGGGACAAAAGAAAGTGAAAAGTGTTAGTCGCTCAGTCATGTCCAATTCTTCGTGACCCCACGGACTGTGGCCCATCTGGTTCCTAAGTCCAAGGAATGCTCCAGGTAAGAATACTGATGTGGGTAGCCATTTCCTTCTCTAGGGTATCTTCCCTACCCAGTTGTCGAACCTGGCTTTCCCACATTGCAGGCTTTACCATCTGAGCCACCAAGGAAGCCAAGTAGGTGAGTAAATAGTTAATCCCACTACAGGATTGTAAGTAAAAAATATGGGAGACCCCTGTAAATTAATGATTACTCAGGAAAGTAGGTTTGCTTAACTGCAAAACCAAGGAGGCATGCTTAACAACAAAACCATGCAAGAGAAGCATGAGACGTGTCCCAAAACAATAAAACAATGGTGGCATGAGACCCACATCCTGCCCAGTGAGCTCAGGAAGTCAGTGATCCCTAGGACATGCTCTCTGCACACATAAACAATACTCTGTGGACCTAGTTTCACCAGGCAGGGACAAAAAAACTCCCTTGCCCGACCTTCAGGAGGAGCTGATGATGGAAGCATGACGTCCACTCAACAAAGACAAAGAAGTTCTTCTTCCCCTCCTGATGTTTCCTTTGATTAGAAAACTGTAGCCCAGTAAGTTCTTGGGGCAAGACATCTCTCGCCCACCAGTTCATAAGCCTCATAAGTGTTTTATTCTCATAAATCACTTTTTATCTGTCTCTTTGCTTCTCGTTGAATTATTTTCTGCACTGAGACATCAAGGACTATGGTACTAGAGCTCTTCGGAGCCCCTGAACCAACACCCAACAGTTTCGTGTGTGTGTAAAGAATCTGCCTGCAATGTGGGAGCCTGGGTTTGATCCCTGGGTCAGGAAGATCCCCTGGAGAAGGAACTGGCAACCCAATCCAGTATTATTGCCTAGGAAATCCCATGGACAGAGGAACCCGGTGGGCTAGAGTCCATGGGTTTGCAAAGAGTCAGATATTAAAGTAGAGAGAAAATAATTATATTGTTGAAGGTCTCATGGCCAGCAAGTGATGTTTCACTATACAGACTCAAGTCTGTCTGGCTTCAGAGTCTGCATTCAGCCACCACAATATATTGGAATATGTGTAGAAATGCACACATTAGAGAGTAAAGAGGACTTCCTGTTTCTTAGAATTACTTGGAGGATGAGAAATGAGATATAAGGGACTTTGCAATCAATGAAGCACCATGCAAGTATAAAGGACTATTACATATATTTAATAATATTTATTACCAGCAGAGGGGCTTCCCTAGAGGCTCAGTGGTAAGGAATCCCTGAAATGTAGGAGCTTCAGGAGACACACGTTCAACCCCTGGGTCAGGAAGATTCCCTGGAGGAGGGCATGGCAGCTCACTCCAACATTCTTGCCTGGAGAATCCCATGGACAGAGGAGTCTGGTGGGCTACAGTCCATAGCGTCGCAGAGTTGGACATGACTGAAGGGACTTAGCATATACCAGCAGAAACAACACTCAAAATTTTTTACCTAGTAGTGCTTTTAATTCACAGGAGAAACTGTGTATTTTTGCCTCCCTGGGAAACTTACGGTCCACAGGAACTTGTTTTTGTCGCTGGCTGTCTCGCACAATACTGCCACCACTGTCGCTGGAGCTGCTGTTCTGACGGGTTATGTTTGCCGGGATCTTTGACACCGGAATAGGTGCTGGAGTGGAAGGTGGGAGGGGGACAGTGACAGGAGCCGGTGCTGGAGGAGGTGATGGGGCAGAAGGAATGTCGGTTGCTCTTGGGCCATACTCCATCCTTTGTTTCTACAAAGAAACAAATAATTCATTCAGAATTATGAAGATATAAACCTAGGCTAGGAAAATAAATTATACTTTGACTGGATGTTGTTGGCTATTTATTTGTAAACTTACTTGCAGATCCATAGCAAATTTGTGGGTGCGTTAATGTACACACATGCACACATATAATCCTCCAATCCTACATGATGCAACAATTATTAAAAATTACTTTTAAATATTCTACACATTTCTTCAGAATCAAAATGTAAATTCAGCAGTCAAAAGTCAAAAGTATATACCAATAGCAAACAGGAGTACTAATGACAGTAATAAATGACAAGAAAACTAAATTTGAACCAGGAATCATACAACAGCAGGGTAGGCAAAAGATGTCTGATATCAACAACATAAGGCATTAGTTACTCCTTATTTTAAATGCATGTTTTATTCAAAAGTGTTTAATTCTGTTGTTTCCAAGTAATTTGCTAAAAAGAGGGATAATATTTCAATAGATAAAAGGACTATGCTTTAAAATAAACAAATTTAAAATACTGTTAATTTTTTCAAACCATAACCTTTTTGGCCATCATCTTAAAGCTAATTGGTTAAATTTCTTGTTAAGTGGTGAGGGTCATGAGATAATCTTTAATTAAATGTTTATGACTACGTCTCAAAAGCATATTATTAGAAAAAAAGGTCATGTGGGGATTTTTATTTTAAAAGGTGGATGTGACAGAATATATAACTTTCAGTAATTTTTAAATGATTTAGGCTATTATAAAATAATATTTATATACATATATATATTCCCTATTAAACTAAAAACAATAGTTAAAGCTTTAAACAAAATAACAGATAACTGTATTAGAATAAGTTCCAAATTCACAAAAGGCAATTTTTTGGATCAGATCAAAGCTACAGAGCAATGACTTATAATTTAGGTAGAGTTTAGATACAGTACTGGCACAATTTTAATTATTCTGAAATTCAGGATTAGCCAATAAAATGCAAAAAGCAAGCCTTTTGGTAATCTGGTTCTTTGGCTAGAAGAGTTTTTTAATTTCTAAATTGGCCCAAATATAAGGCAGTACTGATTTTAAAAGAGGCCTTCCCAATTTCCACAGAGATCAAAAATATCAAAACACACACCACACACATTCATCACTTTTTCTTACTTAAGAAACAACACACCATCCTCAGAGGCACCTTCACAGCAAATGAGTAACACCTGTGGAAACCAGATGGGGAGATGCAGCGTGGGTTCACTACTGTCTCTTTAAAAGCTTCCATTCACCCACCCGTGGGTAGGGGAGGCAGGGGGGTTATGAACCAAGGATGGGAGAAGAACTGAAAGAAGAGTTTATCTTGCTGCTGTTTCTTGGAGGGAGATGGGAGGGCGGAGGAGTTAAATTCACAGAGCAAGCCATGGAGTTAAATGGGAGAGAAACAGACTTTGCTGGCCCCTCCACATCCAAGGCCTGGAAACATTTCTAACATTTGATAATCGAATACATTATTATTATGATGACGATCTAAAAAACAACGTTCCTATATTTGGGCCAATAAAATACTTCGAGCAATCAAAATACAGCAAACATCACAGACATGTAACACTTAGCACACACCAATGTCATCTGATTAATGTATATACAGTGTTCCCTTGACAAGAATGTCCTCGGCACATGATTTCATCAAAGGTTAGTGAATTCTCACGTTAGGATTTCAAAAGTGTCAGCATTTAAATGATTGCTTTTAACGCTTAAACAAACCAAAAAATGCTATCAGCTTCTGCATTCCATGGTATGATTCATATTTTTCTGCTTTCAAAAAAACAAGAACAGCTCGTGTTTTGCTAGCCATCAAATAATACTGTGAACAACTGAATACCTGTGTTATTGTCACAATCAAGCCTGCACACAGGCTTGCCAAATCTTCTGTGCCTCATTTCAATCATCTGTCATTGCTACATAATACAACTTTATCAGTATAATCTATCACAGGCTTAAACAAACAAAATATATATATGTATGTGTGTATATATATATGTGTATATATAATATACAGAGAAATCAAAGGAAAATGATCATGAACTAGGTTGTAAATTTTACTTACTTGCATATTTTCCCCTTTTCATGGTTCTCCTACCTGCCTCATGCTTTTATCCCTCATGGAATAAAAAAGGGATGGGGTGGGAAGCACTTTCCTTAAATCATTACAACCTGTTCTGAAACCAAGGTGGTTTTTACATGGAAATGGCTAAGTCATCCTCCATGGGAAGGAAAGAGAATCAGGCCTGACTCGTGAAATCCCTTTTCTCTCTCTGGGCCCCCATCCTCTCCACTGTTGTCTACTTACCACCCAGTCACTGCTCTTCTCCTCCTTCCCCTGCTTCTCGGTTACTTCTGGTTGGAAGTAGAGAGCTGATGGCCCATCAACTTAATGGAAAGTCTTAGAGAGTAGAACTCTACCCCGAACTTTCTTCTCCTGAACCAAGGGTGCTGAGTCTCCAAACCCAAAAAGAAATCTTGGCCAACTATTCCCATTTAGCCTGGGACCCTCCCAGGGTTAGCACTCAAAGTCCCACATCCCTTCAAAGCCCTCAGTACTGAGCAGACAGGGATGATGGGTCATCTCGGTGTGGCCCTACTTCTCTACCATCATCAGTACTTCCTAACTCTTGCCTTTTATCTCCCGCAAATATATTTCAAGTTCCACTTAAAACAAAATATCTCTTGTGTTTTTTTCTCTTCCTCAGAAAGTCAGAGTTGCTAGATTCCATGGAACATGTTGGCTTCCCAGATGGTGGCAGCGGTAAAGAACCTGCCTGCCAATGCAGGAGAGTCAAGAGACTAGAGTTTGATTCCTGGGTCGGTAAGATCCCCTGGAGTAGGAAACGGCAACCCACTCCCATACTCCTGCCTAGAAAATTCTGTGAGGAGACTGGCAGACTACAGTCCATGGGGCCACAAAGAGCTGGACATGTGACCGAGTGACTGAGCACACATGGAACATGCACTTTCTGTTGATAATTAAGTCCAGTGAGTCACTTTTCTGTAGCAACTAAAGCTAAGTAGAAATTCTCAAGGATTAAAGAAAGAGATTTGTCAATATGTTCTTGATTCATGCAAGATATTGCTTCAGAGGGGAAATTATGCAAGCAAGCTCAACAAAGCCATTAAAATTGAACTGTTCTTAAAAATGGATCTCCACATTTTTCCCCCTCTAAATTTAGTCTCTTTGGCATTCTACAGTGAAAACTAGGCACAGCTGGAACATTTGGAGGGTGTTAAGTCCAGAGATTGAATCCAAAAAATTACATCAAAAAAGAAGTGCCTTGAGGGAATAAACGTGGGTTACCTCTGACAGCTCGCCAAGTAATTGCTATTAGGAAAATGGAGCAAATCACGTCAAATGAGAAAATTTAACATAGGAGATGGAAAATAATATCAATTATACTTCACATCAAATATCAGAGAGTGTGAGATAATTAGCTTTTGACAGTAAAATTACCTGCCCACTAATCAACCAGAGAAAGAGCCTGTAAATATATAATTAATTTCCACCACTATCTAGTCATATAAAACAAATTATATAGACTCACACTATAGTATAAACAGTGTGGAATATTTCAGTGACTATTTGTGTATCCAAGTATTGTGTTTTAAAATACTAAGATAAGGGTTCATCTTATAGTTCATGAAGAATACAATTACAGTTCATTACATGTAAGACTAATTCTTCTTATAAGTTGCTTTACAAAAGGAAATACATATATATCATGGTGTGTTTTTTAGCAAGTTGAACTTGAAAGCACTTAAACAAAATTTTATAATTTTGTACACATGCATGTTGGGCAGGAATTTATACATACATGGAAAGAGAGAAAGACAGTAGGTATTATTCAAATTACTGCAAGAAATATTTGGAAAAATTTTCATGCATGAAGCAGAATAAAAGTATCTAAGACTATCCACCATCCCAGTCTAAAGACCATGCCTCTACTTAATAGATAAATAGAGTGTTCTAAGATTAACTTCAAAAAAAATTTTAAGAACTGAATATTATTAGGAAGTTGGTCTGCTGGAATGAATATAAAGACAGCTTTAGTAAACTTTTCCTCTCTGTCCAGCAGTATCTGAATATCAGGATTGAGCCTGAAAAACAGAGCATTCATAAGAGGAGCTGAAATTAGTAGCACACTGGTTTAGTATTCACCTGGAGAAAACATCTCCACTTTTAATTTAGGGCTACTTAAACATGTATAGAATATAAAAGAATTTTATATCTAGACTGGATTCTCGAGATCATGAAACTTGGCCCCTTCCATTTCACAACTCAGCAAACTGGAGCACAGAAAAATAATATATGAGTAGCTCATGGTGCTCAGTATCAGAAAGACAAACAACCCAATAAAAAAAACGGGCAGAAGACATAAACAGACATGTCTCCAAAGAAGACATCAGCTCAGTCAGTTCAGTCGCTCAGTCGTGTCCGACTCTTTGCGACCCCATGAACTGCAGCACGCCAGGCCTCCCTGCACATCACCAACTCCCGGAGTTCACCCAAAGAAGACATACAGGCAAATAAATACATGAAAAGACACCCAACATCGCTTATCATTAGAGAAATGCCAATCAAAACTACCATGAGATATCACCTCACACCGATTAGAATGGCCATCGTTTAAAAAATCTATAAACAGTAAATGCTGGAGAGGATGTGGAGAGAGGGGAACCCTCTTGCTTTGTTGGTGGGACTGTAAATTGATACAGCCACTGTGGAGAATAATATGGCGATTCCTTCAAAAACTAGAAATAAAACTATCATGTGACCCAACAATCCCACTACTAGGCATATACCCTGAGGAGATGCTTTCTTTAAGGTCATACAGCTACTCAGGGGCAGAGCCAGGACTAGAATCCTCATCGACCAGGACCTAGACTGGAGCTGTTTCCATAATACAACATCTCTTGCTCTGCAACAGAGCAGACAGGAAAACTTTCTGTTGAACTTACTGGACTATAATGACAAGACATTCAAAATTACATGCATCTTGGTAGGGTAGCATATCTAAAATAATAATAAGCAGAGACTTAACAATTAATAATAAATAAGAGTTCTTCAGTCAAGCCTCTGAGGATACTGGAAATAATAGAAGGGCAGGGGTTGGTTTCAGACTTGGCATTCAACATGAAAACCTATGTCATGGAGATCAGACTTATGGACACGGGGATAGATGAGGAGAGGGTGACGTGTATGGACAGAGTAATGTGGAAACTTACATTACCATATGTAAAATAGAAAGCCAATGGGAATTTGCTGTATGTCTCACAGAATTCAAACAGGGACTCTGTATCAACCTAGGGGGGTGGGATGGGGAGGGAAATGGGAGGGAGGTTCAAGAAAGAGGGGACATATGTATACCTATGGCTGATTCATGTTGAGGTTTGACAGAAAACAACAAAATTCTGTAAAGCAATTATCCTTCAGTTAAAAATAAATTTTAAAAATAGAGATATAATATACAGCATGATTTTAAAAAACCTATGTCGGCAAAAGGGTGATTCTGGTAGACAAACAGTCCAAGTGTGAGACGTCAGGAAGTCAAGTCAGCAGACCTAGAGGAAACTTGATGTGGCAAGTAGACGCCAGGAGGGCAGGAAGCATCCTGGAGGTCCATGTGTTGCCCAGCGAAAGTAAGCCAGAGGCCTGGAATGCTCGATGACAGTCTTTTCATCAAAAGGTAGGTCATTTATGTTCATTTCTCCATCATCTCTCAGGAACATTTACTTCTTTTCCCCAGTGGTTTCATCCAACCTTTTCTTTAATGTCCTTTATCTTTCATAAATTCTTTATTACCTCCCTTCCCTTTAATTTTAAAGCTTTGCTAAAGCCATGGGGGGAAACACTTTCGCTGGGAACAGCTGTCTTTATAGAGAGCTGTTAAAATTCACTCCAAATGTGAGGATCTTAAGCAGCCTGGACTCATGGGGACATCAGGTGGCAACTCAACAACTATTTCAGACTGGTGCCAGGTACGAGCATCCCTGCCAACAGCAGACAATCTCTATCCAAAAGTGTTGAACCACAGGCAATGGTTGTTCTTATGCCCCTCCTCTAGCAACCGCCACTAGTTATTGATTGCCCCAAAAATTTGTTTGGGCTTTTCAGGAGCATTATATAGAAAACCTGGACAAACGTTTGGGCCAGCCAACTATATATACTTATTTACAAGAAATGTAAACATATGAGAATAACAGTCCTAACACTGTGCCTTTTAAAATTCAGTGCCTTGTAGATGCTGCATGGGCTTCCCAGGTGACTCAGGGGTAAAGACTTCGCCTGCCAATGCAGGAGACTCAGATTTGATCCCTGAGTTAGGAAGACACCCTGGAGAAGGGAAAGGCTACCCACTCCAGTATTCTTGCCTGGAGAATTCCATGGACAGAGGAACCTGGTGGGCTACTGTCCATGAGGTTGCAGAGTGAGACATGACTGAGTGATGAACACTTTAAGCTTTCACAGTGAACACTCTATGTCTATGCAAAACAGGGTATCAATCTTTTGTAAGCACTAATTTCCCATGTCAGTCAAGTATATTAGAGCGTGGGTTATGATTCTAGAGTCCCAGGGCCCCATCCTGCTTCATGCAGCTGTGTAATTGTGGGCAAGTTTCTTCTATGTACTTAAATTTCCTGATACATAAAATGTGCCTACTTCACAAGGTTGATGTATAAATTAAATATCCTAGTATTTGTGAGGTCCTTAATAGACATGGCAGATAGCCTGAGCATCTTTCTGTGGTACAGAGATTTAGAATGTTTTCATAAGAAGTTTCTTTAAATTTCTGTAAAATTTTGGTATCATTGGATGGACGAGACAGGGAGAAAAGTTGTCAGTCACTTCTGAGCAGAGAGAGGGTCACTGCTCCTGATACACAAAGTAGGGGCAAAGCCAGGGGAGATGGCCTGGAGATTTGATTCTGGGCGGCAGGCTCTTATAGAGGATCTGCTCAGTGCTAGGATTTTTGTCTTTCTCTTCATCAAGTGTGAGATGCTGGCACTCAATAAATATTTGCAGGGTGAAAGAATGAAAGATGAATAAGACACAGAATCCACTTTTGATATGTCTGTAATCCAGTGGAGTTCTATCAGATTAGGGTGTTAGGATTACTGTAACCAGTAATATGGTGGTATCTTTATTTATTGTCATTCTAAAAACAGCTGCATAATTTTTATTTAGATACTTGAAAGTATCTGGTAACACTTATAGAGACAAAATAACTGGCAAATATTTCTCAGGCTATTTTTCTTTTCTTTTTTACTCTATCTAGTCACTTTTCTCTGAGTGTGTTACAAGTTCTTTGAGAATAGGAATTCTTTCAGAGTCATATTTATGCCAGATAGCAGATTTTCAAGCTTGCTTATTAAAATTTTACAAGATTCCGGTGGTTTTGCTGGGATCAGACCAAAGTTTTCAGGGGGTGTTAAAAAAAAATAGATTGCTTTTAATACCTTTTAAAAGTGGTGCTTCCAAGCTAAGCGCACACACACACACAGCTTCTATCCACATTTCTACGTACTTTGCCACATTCAGAGCTATATCCAGAAAATTTCAACAGTCATATAGTGTTGAAAAATTTAAAAGGAAAACAGCCCAAACAAGCAATCCCTACAAGTTTCTATTTACATAAAGTAGCCAAGCAAACTCCTGAAACCCATGAGCACTTAAAAAATTTCTTGGTTTTGCCAAAGTTGACAAAAAAATATCAGCTGAGGCTCTGTTCAAGGAAGGAGAAATAGATTTTATGTTCTCAGAAAGTACTCTACCTATGATATGTATTAATAGTTTGGGTTCAGGTTTAGACAGAAGCAACCTTTAAACAGAAAGTCAACTTATGGCCCAAGCCAGGAATCTGAACTGAAGAAAAAGACAAGACTGAACAGTAAACAGGGAAGGGTAAGAGAGGTTAAACTCCCCAGGAAATCTCAAGTGGGCAAAAATACTTAGAATTCATGTTTGTGTTTGCAAGTTTCAGGTGTCTTATTTTACGGGAGTTTGCCGTTCCTAGCAACAAATCACACAAATAAAAACACATTTGGCAAAGTGTTTCTAACATTTTAGATATAAAATCTGGGCTTCTGTTCACATACAGCAACTCAGGATATCCTTTGTGAATAGTGCTTCTTGTTGTTTACCATGAGTTAAATATTAAAAACAGTGCTTATAACATGTACACACTGCTATATTCAAAGTGGATAACCAACAAGGGCCTCCTGTATAGCACAGGGAACTCTGTTCAATGTTATGTGGCAGGCTGGATGGGAGAGGAGCTTGGGAGAGAATGGACGCATGTATACGTATGGCTGTTTACCTGAAACTATCCCAACATTGTTAATCAGCTCTACCCCAAGACAAACAAAACAGTTTAAAAAACAAAAACAGCTGCTACAGCTCAAAGGGTATACACTCCATCACTGGTTTAGGCATACACTCTAACACTGTTTAAGGCATTCAGTCAAAACCTCTATAGGAAAGAACACAAAGAATTGATATTTACAAACCAAATAGAAGCCTGATTTTGGTCAGATAATCACATCACAAAATCAGAAAAGTAAGAACTTAGGAAAGAAAAAAGTATTAAGACTCGATTAGAAAATTCACTTCATGGGAAACAGAGTAGACCATACCTTGAATAACTCAAACTCCTTCTTTGGCATCAAGAGCTAATGACAAATGATGAACATAAAATAAGTACATGATACATAAGCACAGCAGGCCAGCCCAAACATAAGCACAGCAAACAGGATTCCCACTGCCATCACTTTAAGTTATCAAGATACATAAATTGTACA
This sequence comes from Cervus elaphus, assembly GCF_910594005.1. Taxonomy (NCBI): domain Eukaryota; kingdom Metazoa; phylum Chordata; class Mammalia; order Artiodactyla; family Cervidae; genus Cervus; species Cervus elaphus. The sequence continues at coordinate 25,450,699 of NC_057836.1, forward strand.
TCAATTCTTTATTTTAAATGTTTGCTTGATTCTGGAATTCCAGTAAGGTCAAATGTCTCTCCAGATAACTGTGGGATGCGTACTGGGCTTGAATGTTGTGTGAAGCCAGAAGTCCTCACAGAATGATGGTAACAGCACATGACCATAGTTCTAGGCTTGGACAACCTGTGTTTTACTAAGCCTAGGCATGGAATTTTACTATTTCACTGCATATTCTACATAGTTTCAGCTTCCACTCAAATCTGTAACACTATTATGCAGTCAGATGTGACCTTTTGCTCAAGATTCTGAAAATGAAAAGAATTTTCCCGGGGCCATGGGAAGGTAGTCACCGCGGGTTCAAAGGCTAAGCGTGGGACAGTCGGTCCATTCCATCTCTGCTGACAGGTCTGACTCTAGAGATCAGGTCATGGATTTCAAAGCACACGGTGCTGGCCCAAGTCTCACATGGTTACCAAATGTGAAGAAAGATAATGGCGCTAAAAATTGGGTGGAGGGTCTGCCATGTGAAGGTAGTTTTTTAAAAGGGATTAGGATGCGATAGTTGGAAAGTTGAAAGCAAACAGACTATAATCAGTCTATTCAGAGGATGAGGGCAAAGTCTGGGGAAAATGAGCTGGTAGACACTCCAACCACTGTCTCAGTGTCATCCTCTATCAGGACCCTTGGACAGGGGGGCTCTGGGGAAGAGTGAAGAGGCAGAAATACTACGGGGTTGGCCAAAAAGTTTGCTCGAGTTTTTCTGTAACATCTTAAGGAAAAACCCGAATGAACCTTTTGGGCAAACCAATATTTCTCCAAATGTCAAAAATATTATATGGTAGAAAAACACAGTATTCAGAGAAAACAGTCACTGAGATAAAGACCTTAAGCAATTGTCTGAAGAAGTAAATCAGAAAATATATGTACAATTCTTCCTTACGTCCCTAGCCACTGTCCCAGCTACCTAGGGAAAAGAAAGGTATAAATTATACAATCAATGAAGTCTCAAAATGACTAGTACATAAAAAGTATTTAAGTTCTGTTGAGGGGCAATGAATCTAAAAATTTGAAAAAGTTAAATTTTTGCTCAAAAATCGTCATTACCTGTATGGTATGCATGTAAGGTGGATCAGCACGTCCTAATCCAGACTCTGGAGGTCTCACGATATCCAAAATGTTATTTGGCACAAATCCAGAGTCTCCACTTGCATTTCGAACTTTCCACCATTGCTTCCTATCGTCAAGGATCTGTCATCATGCAAGAAAATAAAGATGTCATTTCTGTACCAAACTAATCTATGAAGGAAGTTCAATCTTTATTCTTAGACTTCTAATACACTGACTCAACCCCAACATACTGTGGGTTAAGTGATTCTCAGGAATTACACTAAGAATTACAATGACTAATATAGAACAGGTATGGTACCATTCCACCCCCAGGTCCATGTTACTTCCCAAGAATGTTTAACTATTTGTGGTATCAGAAGTGTTTAAGACGAGTCACTTGGAAAAGGTCTATTGTTTCCACCATTAGAACAGACAGGAAATATATCAAAAACATTTTTTTTACAGTAACTATTATGACCTGGCCACATTATATATTTAAAAAGATGACGTCTCAGTTATAACTAAAGAAAGGGATTTTGGTCATGGTGGATTATTCCCAAAACCATTAGCACACTCACTGCTGGGAACATGTGTGCAAGGGTACTAAAATAGGAAGGAGGAAATGTTTTCTCTTATTAAAATAAGATGGTGTCCCACTACTGGGCATATACCCTGAGAAAACCATAATTCAAAAAGATGCATGCAACCCAGTCTTCATTGCAGCAGCATTAACAATATAGCCAGGATACAGAAGCAACCTAAATGTCCATTGAGAGATGAATGGATAAAGAATATGTGGTACATATATACAATAGGATATTACTTGGCCATAAGGAGGAAGGAAATTGGGTCATTTATAATGATGCAGATGAATTTAGGGTCTGTCAAACAGTGAAATAAGTCAGAAAGACAAAAAATATCATATATTAATGCATATATATATGGAATCTAGAAGGATGACACTAATGAACTTATTTGCAGGGCAGGAATGGAGATGCAGATGTAGAGAATGGGCATGTGGACACAGTGTGGAAGGGGAGGGTAGGACAAACTGAGGGAGCAGCACTGACATATACACCATCATGCGTAAAACAGATAACCAGGGGGAAGCTCACACACACCGGGAGTTCAGCTTGGTGTTCGTGATGACCTAGCGGGGTCGGATGGGGCGGTAGGCGGTAGGCTTAAGAGGGAGGAGACATATACACACACACACATATAGCTGATTCACATATAGCTGACTCACTTTGTTGTACAACAGAAACTAACACTGTAAAGCAATTACATTCCAATTAAAACAAAAGCAAAAATTATGGTGCATCTACATCTGAAGTGATAATCAGCCTTGATTCCAGAAAAAATAAAGGCCAGAAGAGGGAAGAGGCCAAAGTAAGCCAAGAAATCCAACCACATTCCCCACAAAACAAACACAAAAGAGACAAATCAGATATCCCTTCCTAAGCAGACACAGGTATCTATAATATGCTGTATCCTTGGAAAGGTAAAAGACACCAAAGAATAATTTCTTGACCTCAGCATTTCTTTGAGGAAGGTTTAGATATACACCAGAAAAGGAAAACAATAAGTTTACTTTATTAAGAGTATAAAAAGGTAAAATTCTATTACCTCTAAGATATCATCCTTTTGAACAGAGAGCTCACTGTTGTTCCTTGCCACAAAGTCATACTTGGATTTGGCATATTTCTTGGGTTGTAGATCATAGTTTCTACAAAAAGAAAGAAAAAACATGATTACCCCGCTAGCTTTTCCTAAGAAAAACAGAAGTAAAATGCTAAGGCAAGCCAATTTCTACCAGAAACCATTTGGACAAGTTATTTAGATAGTAGTTATTTTATTATACCTTCTAGAATACAAGAACTAAAAGAAACTTTGGCGATTTTACCATTAAAATGAACAAACTACGGCCAGGGTAAAAAAAATAATGCAAAATCACAAAGCTAGTTAGTGCAAAGCCAAATCTAGAATGCAAATCTTTGAATTCTTTGCCCATTAAATCCAATATCCAAAATACTGGATATTGTTTTGTAAACCAGCATTTCTACCATGAAAGGGCCAGGATAATGATCAATGTTACCATGTGTCATAAAATTAAAAGAGACTGATGATAATTTCCAATTGTGGTAATTTAAATTATATGTTGATTTCACTGATTCAAGCAATGACTTCAATTCATTAACCAAATAACTATGAAAACATTATGACTAGGTGATAACTTTTAGGAAATCTTTGTCTGGTTATCTAAATTGCAAAGGAAGGTATGGATTAAGTACAAGACAAATAGCATTACTTAATTTGTTAATTAATTTACTATAAACTTATTATAAGAGTAAGAATAGGTATATTTTTAAAAAAACTTTATTTTGTATTGGGGTACAGCCAATTGACAATGTTATATAAAGAACATAAACAACGTTATATAAATAGTTTTAGGTGAACAGCAAATGGATTCAAGACATAAATATACATGTATCCATTCTCCCTCAAACTCCTCTCCCATCCATCCAGGCTGCCACATAGCATTGAGCTGAGTTCCACGTGCTATACAGTAGGTTCCTGTTGGTTATCTGTTTTAAATATAGCAGTGCATACATGTCCATCCCAAACTCCCCAACTATCAAGAACATGAAAACCAAACACGTCCTTTAATCATTAAATGACAATTAACAGATTTAACAATGTACTTTTAAAATGCTTTTATATAATAAAATCAGACATATATACAATATACTAATATTTTCATTGCAATAATGAAATAATAATTTTATTTAAAATTAATTTTACTCCCTAATCTTCTCCTCTATTTACATTCCCACGTTTCCTCATATATCTCTGTAAGAGAAAAAGCAGTAAGGAACTAAAGATGCTTGGTCATTCTTCCCCTGGGAAGTGGCCATTCAACTTGTTGCCCGCCTAGATCATCTAGAATACTGAGTCACAATGGGGCGTGCAGGACAGTCTTTGCTATTTTGTACATCTTAGAAGTAACTGCCAGCATGCACTTACAAAGTGCTTTAGAATTTACATCTTCGTGGTTTATAGTTTCTTGCCCTCTATAGATTAAACATGAGTAAGACACCGACCATAGTCATCAATCTGAAAATCACACTTGGCAAATTTTTAGATGTACCAATGCTTCTTAAGAGATCTAGAATGTATCAAAAGGTATGGTCTCTGTTTCTGACATGGAGTAATAGATACACACCTGATATAGAGTCTGCATATAGAAATACACACCTGACATAGAGCAGACACAGAGAAGGTAATGATATGAGACTTCTAAAAAAAGCCATGAATTGCTTTTGAATAGCAGCAAACTACAATCCCTCAAAGGTGAGGGCTCTAAATTCAAAAAGTGCTTTCCCTAAATGACACTATAATTTCACTGAAGATACTTCATATGGTATTTACTGCATTTCTGGCATGTAGTAAGAGTTTAAGATTAATAATAATTAAAAAAAAAAAAACCCAAACCTCTGTATTACATTTCAAACCAAAAAACTTTCAAATAGTTTTTGCAAGAATGATGACAAATTTTCTTAGCAACATCAAAGATCCAGGTGTCTATTAACTATTCAGCTTCTATTATAATACGCCCAGCTGAGAGACTGGACCCCTGAAGATAATTGAAATATTCAATTTACTCCTTTAAAAAATTCTTTCTCTGGCTAAATATTGACAGTCTTAAGGTCTCTATACTTGAATATCCCTTCATGGAATTTCCTTCACTAATCTGAAATAATAAAATAATGACAGCTAAGACAGAGGGAAAAAAAAAGGAAAAACAAAATACTAGGCTGAGGAACAAGTTACTCAAGAAGAATTTCAATGAAATAATTTTTAAACTTCAAAACTGATTTTCACCTGTATCTACTAAAAATTGAATCTATAATTAAAACTTCTTTCATATGTTGACATTTTCAAAATGTATTACTCATTGCTGACTTTTCTTTGTACTCAATTTTAATATGTTACTAGTGCCCTTAGAATAATAACTGTATAATTTCCACATCTCATTTTACTCAAGTGTTACCTCTGTTATCACTCCTGACAAAAAAAATTTTTAAACCCCACCTTCTCTAGATTCTATTAAGGAAAAATATATACTGAAATTAAGAGTGTCTAACACTCATAGTAAGAGATGCTTTCAGATAGGAAAGTACTGGGGCCAGCTCTCTACCCCACTTCATCTGAATGATCATTCTCCTATACCTTTGTTATCAACATTTCACCTTTTCCTTTCTCTTATGTATATGGGTCATCTCCATATAAACCTCACATGCAGTTTACATTGGAAACAAGATTGAAAAAGTGAACCTATTTCAATTTAATTTGTTTCTTTCCCATCTTAATTCTCCATTTTTGCCTATACTGATTTTTTTGAGAGAGGAAATATGGGAAAATAAATGAAATATGAAACTGAAAAGTAAAAATGAAATACAGAATGAAATGGTAAATAAGGCATTGATTCTATTTAAATATTCAGTTTATATTTAGTTTAAATACTTCTATCTAAAGGACGGTTTGTTTGTTTTTGCTGGGAGAGACAAAGATAGAAATTATTTCCTTTAAAAGTTACAGAGCTGGAAAGAGTCTTAGAGACCATCTGGTATACACTAGAGAGTTTCAAAACAACTCTTCTTAATTCACAGATTCTGTCAGAAGCATCTTTTAAAACATGGAAAGTCATCCAATGGCATTTGCGCTGTTAGAATTATAGACTGGAGACCTTGCTCACCAAAGCCAGCTCTACAAAGGAACAGCTGAAACTTTAACAGATAACTACTAGATGGGAAGTTTAAAGAAGTAGTGAACAATGCAGACACTGGCACCTCTATCTGCGTCAAACCAGAGATAATCATCTACAGCTCTCCAAATGAGGCCCATGAAAAGTTACCTATCTACGTGGCGAAGAGGAGTTGACTTAAAAGCAACAGCAGCCTCCCCTTGGTCCGAATGGGGCCCTCTTCCATAAATGTTACCGAATGCCGTGTACCCATCAGCTGAAGGATACTCTGATGCACTGGAGTGCTGAAAGACAAAGCCGGGAAGATTAAAAAATCACAAAAACTATTTGAATGAGCACTGGCATCAGTTAACAAGAACCATCTACACTGTGATCAGTTTCATTTTCAAGTGATTGACCATTACATGTTAATGTATTATGAAACGGGAGGGTGATACATTTTTGGCAAAAACCTACCTATAATAAAAAAAGGTAATCAGTGTAAAGACTAAATCTTAATTCCGGAAATAACCAGGTATAAAAACAAGAAATTCTTTCCTGTGTGTGCGTGGCTCAGTAGTGTCTGACTCTTTGTGACCCCATGGACTGTAGCCTGCCAGGCTCCTCTGCCCACGGAATTTTCCAGGCAAGAATACTGGAGTGGGTTGCCATTTCTTATTCCAGGGGATCTTCCCCACCTAGGGATCAAATCCACATCTCTGTATCTCCTGCATTGGCAGGAGGATTCTTTACCACTGAGCCACCTGGGAAGACTTCTTTACTCTGAAATTTCAATAATAGGTGATTTTGGTGTTAGGCAGACTTTAACAGCTTGTATAAAATAAAACTGGTTGAAAACCAACAATAATAAAACTCTTAATCTTTGCTTCATATGTTTAAGAAACACACCTTTAACACTCTACCAAAGGAAATACTACTGCAAGAAAATCATCTGAACTCTACACATTAAAAGTATACTACTCTCTATTCTTGTTTTTAAATGTACATGGACACTATGTTTTTTTTAAAAATGGCACCACTACTATCAGATTTACTGTTAACAGAAAAACATTGATCTTGACAGCCAATAGTACAGGATAAGAAAATGCTGAAGTCATTTCCTTTTGCATTAACACAATGCGGACATGAGCCTACTGGGCTACTAAAAGGGAGAACCATTGCATATGGGTGCCATTAAGCAGCACAGCTTTAAAGATATGTGCCCCTCACAAAAGCAAACAAAAAAGCTCATCTAAGGATACTTGTACTGTTTCCTTATATAAAATGAACTGTGATAGTTATTCCCAGGTGGCACTAGTGGTAAAGAACCTGCCCGCCCACCTGCAGCCTATAGTCCATAGGGTCTCAAAGAGACAGACATGACCGAAGTGACTCAGCACACATGCATGCACACGGGAACTGTACAATAGAACCTAAAGCATCAGAACTCCTTGGCTATTTTAATTGTTTATGGGTTCACTGGGACAAAATATTTGAAACTGGGAATGTTTCCAAAAAGTTTTGAATGCATCTTTACTATAGTTAATTCTAGTGACTAAGTTGGTAGGCATAGGGCTAAGTTCATCCACCGACAGATGAGGTGAAGATGTCTCCAATGGACTACTGCTGATGTCAAAATGCCCATTTCATGTAACTCCTGTGGAATATTTATCAGGATGTTTCACTTAACATACAAATACAGATAAACAATTTTTACCATTTGAATACCGTAGCTTAAACCATCAGCAGAGTGAAAAGGCAATTTATGAGATGGGACAAATCATGTATCTGATCATGTATCTGAGAAAGGGTTAATATCCAAAATATATAAAGAACTTAACTCAGTAGCAAAAAGCAAATAATCCAATTAGGAAATGGGCAGAGGAACTGGACAGACATTTCTCCAAAGACATACAAATGGTCAACAGGTATATTATGTAAAGGTGTTCAACATCACTAATCATCCTGGAAAAGGAAATCAAAACCACACTGAGATATCATGTCACACCTGATAACAGCTATTGTCAAAAAGGCAAGGGGTAACAAGCATTGGTAAGGATGTGGAGAAACGGGAACCCTTGTGCACTGTTAGTGGGAATGAAAACTGGTACAGCCAGTAAGGAAAACAGTTATGAAAGTTTCTCAAAAAACTGAAATAGAACTTTCATATGATTCAGCAGTCCCACTACTGAGTATAATCTTGAAGAAGATGAAATTAGGAATTCAAAGAGAATTCTGAACCTCAAAATTCACTGCAGCATTATTCATAATAACCAAGATATGGAAAGAACCTATGAGTCCATTACAGATGAGTAGATAAGGAACATGTGGTATGTGTGAATATACAATGGACTATTATTTGGTCATGTAAAGGAAGAATCCTGCCATTTGTGACAACATGGATAAACCTTGAAGACATTATGCTAAATGAAATAAGCCAGGCAGAGAAAGACAAACACCACTTGATATATGTGGTGTGTAAAAAAGAAAAAAATCAAATTCATAGAAACAGAGAATAAAAAAAGTGGTTGCCAGGGTTGGGGGATGGGAGAAATAGGGAGAGGTGGGTAAGAGGGTACAGACCTTCAGCCATAAATAAATAAGGTCTGAAGATCTAATGTAAAACGTGGGGACTACAATCAATAACATTGTATTATATAATTAAAACTTGCTAAGAGTAGAACAGAAATGTTTTCCACAACAGATAAATATGTGAGGTGACGGGTGTGTTAACTAAATAGATGGAGGGCAGGGAATCCTTTCACATTGTATACCTACATCAAATCACAATGATATAGACTTTAAAAAGCTCGTATTTTTATTTGTCAATACACTTCTACGAAACTGTAAGTAAAAAATAAAATAAAGAACAAATGGCTTAATTTAATTCAGTTTATCATTTCCGTAGGAGCGAGCACTGGCCGTAGATGATCAGGCCATTTTTATTAAACGCTATTATAAAGGGGAGAGTTGAAGAAACAAGAACCACCCACCCCTTCTGCCTGGCTCTGAGCATGACAGTGTGGTCAGACAGTGTGAAATCACTGGTTTTGAGAAGAACTGGGAATATTAGCAGGGAGGAGAGAAATGATGACAAGTCACTAACTGTGATGACTACACAACGCAGATCAGGCGGCTGCTGGTTTTGAGGAAGGAAAGAAGCTGAGTATCACCACCCATGTTTGCCACTCCTCATCACCTAGGCCTTTCAATTCAAAACAAAATCACCAGATCCTGAATCACCCAAGTCTTGTCCTGAGTGCCTCTACTATAGTTGCACTAAAGTATAATACAATCTCTCTTCTGGGGATGATTGCATTTTATGCATTGTTAAATCACCATTACTTCAGCCTCTTTTCCAACAAAATCTTAAGGCATAAAATCCCCAAGAACTGCTAGTAGGTGCTTTTCAGTTCCTTTTTTTCAAATGTCTGAATAAGTGCTCAAGCCATAAAATGGAAAATAGTTTACAATGGGAAAATGATAACTCATTACAAGGAAGAATTCTCAATAATTCTTTTAAAGATACTTATTCACTGAGAGTAGACAAACTTTTACACTGGAAGCCAGGACATATTACTCTCTCTTTAAATGCACAAAATGAAAGAGAACTCACAAAAGTGAATTTCTGAGGCATACATTATTAAATGGATAAATTTTCTTCTTTAAGATCTGAGGACTGTAAGCAAAAAATTTCTATGATTTGAAAGTACTCAGCTGTAACTATAGCAACAGCAAGTGTATCATAATTTCATGACTGATTACATTTTTTTTCCTCCAGAAAAGTTACCCTTTACGAGGAGGGAAAATTCATTGTGATGAGGTCTGAACTATAAAATACAGCTAGGGACATATGTCTGCTACACAGGGCCAAGAACTGTGAGGTCATCTTTTTAATCACGCAATTAGAGGGAAAGGCAGTTACAGAATTCACCCCAACCATTATCTGCAGCCAGAGGAAAAAACAGAGTAGAGAAAGATTATTTTCAGAGTAGTAATTTTGCCTTATTTATAAAATTTCAGAATTTAACTACTCTTTTATAACACTATGGCTATTGTCCAAAGAATTAATTTTAAGAAATTTAATTTATATAAATGTTTCTCCCTAAAAGTGAGGATTTACTTTGATTTGCTATTTCATTCCTCGATATCACAGTTGCCACACTGTAAATACCCACAGGGATCTGGGAAAATTAAGGAATTCAACAAAGGAAATGAACAGGACTTCGAGGAGGATCTAGCCATGAATTTTGTGTTTCTCCTTCCAACTAGACCTCATTTGTCTAACTCCTCGGGTTCCAATCATGCTATTTGATTTCGTTCCACTTTAAATGGTGTTTAATTTTCTGTCATTACAAGAGGAGTCATAGAAAAACTCATTTTTAAGGAATGTGAAGAGACAGCATACCCAATTTGAATCCCTCGATCCACTCTCCCAATAAATTACAGTCTAAAGTCTACCAAAGATCATAAAAGATACAATAAATTTTACGATCTCCTCAGGGTGTAATAGTGGTATAAGTCATCCTTTGGACCTAGGACTTGAGTCCAGCAGAAGCTCTGGCCTTCTAGCCAGGCTGATAGGACTTGGGAAGGCTTAGTATGAGGCCAAAAAATAAAATAAAGAAAGAAAGGAGGCATTCAGGAAAGAGCAGCTTGGAATAGGCTTAGAGGTCCTGGGTCCAAGGGACTGTCTTGAGGGTCTGATGTTGGGAAAGGAACATAAGAAAAATGAGCCCAGCCACAGCAAGGCATTTCCCTGATAAGGAGACAAAGTACAGAGTCCAAAAGACGGGATCATCAGGGCTCAAGAGCCCTGGCATGAAGGGCAGGGAGGAGAGCCAGCAGGCTGGGAGGGGTGATACCGACGGGATTCAGGCTTCACAGGGAAACAGAGCAACTGTCACCATGACAACGAGGTGAGAGGTATCTGAGAGCAGCAGGACATCGAGTCAGTGAGTCGAGGACAATCTTCAGGTCAATAAAGTGAGAACTCACCATCAGAATTACATGAGAATGCACAAATGACTGCACCTCCCTCAAAAGATGATGCCAAGGACGCCCCTGGTGGCTCAATGGATGCGAATCCGCCCGCTTGCCAGGACAGGGGACACCACTTCCATCCCTGGTCTGGGAAGATCCCACGTGCGGCAGGGCAACTAAGCCCCTGTGCCACAACTACTGAACCCTCCCGCCTCAACTGCTGAAGCCGGTGCTCCCCAACAGGAGAAGCCACCGCGATGAGAAGCCCCTGTAACGCGATGAAGGGCAGCCCCCGCTCACCACCCTAGAGAAAGTCTGCACAAGCATTAAAGACGCAGTGCAGCCAAAAATTAACAAATGTGTTTAAAAAAAAAAAAAAAGATGATGCTGAAAGACAACCTCTGTGGATAATCTCTTTGTTTCTTGCTTGCGATGATGTTCTGCTGCGTTTGCCACAGACTCATTCAGTTGAAAGAGATCTGGCTCCACGGATGATCCCATGAAGTTCAGCATCGGGGGCTCCCAACCACTGCGGAATCGCGGGACGTATGGTGGAATAAACTGTTCTTTTGGCCACTCTGCTCTGTGGGAGGACATTAAGACAGGTGAACAGTCTTAAGAAATTAAGAAATGCTTCTATGCTCAAAATGACCTTCAGTAAGGCTGGCCACACACACACAAAAACGAAAACAACAACAAAAACAATTCACACCTAGTCTGCCCTCTTTCCATCCAAACAGAGAACCTTACATGTTTATGCTTATATTTAATGGTGATACATGAAAGGAAGGCCAAGTTCTACTCCATGATCTGCTTCTGCGACATTGCCTTAATGCTCCATCAACTCAACTTTTAACATGGATATAGGTCTTTGACAATTTGAGGAAAGAATGCAAAGCTAGAAGTGTGATGAGTACTTAGTGCATAAGGTTCTCCAAGCATCTAAAGCAGTTTCTGATCTTCATCTTATTCATTCCCCTCCCATCACCATGATACTTTCTGAAATATATTTTTCAAAGGAGAAACAGCAGACAACATTCTTAAGGCTCATGACTTTCTAAGTTATGAAGTCTCCTAAAATGAAGCAGATTACCGATTTTATATATTAAATGGATCAGCTAGATTTTCATCAGTAAAATCAAGTGAGGTCTATCTGTAATAAAATCATGATCCATTCATTACTTAATAACTCTGAGACTTATTCCTGCAAGCTTCTAATCACTTATGAACCACAACAACTAAATGGAGAGACATTATTAAATTCTGCTAAAATATGTTGTTTATGTTTCACACATGACTTAATTCTTCAGGTTGTATTTCTACTATGATGAAGTGAGCTATCATTCAGATTGTTATGTACCTTTATGATTCTTTTTTTATCTTTGTGAGTTTTTAAGTCAGCATATTCATTTCCTAATACTCTAAATAATCAGAATAGGAAATGACCATTTTCTCAAGTCAAAAGCTAACAATATGAGTTCCTTTCGATGTAGTTTTCCTAGTAGTCATTAATTTTCTCATTTTGAGGTAGAACCCAAGACAAACTAAAAAGCCTAGACTATTTTACTACTATGAGGTCTGATAAATTGAATAAAGTTTAGAGAAAAAAATGAAAAGACCTCTACCTATGCTTACCACAAAATCATAATCTACATAAATCTAATAGATTTAAGAAATCTATTTAACCAGTTTTTACATAGTATGAGATATATAATACATTCTATATTAATATATAATAATATGCATAAACTAATTTAGATAATATTTTCAATATAAAAGCAGCAACAGCAGTGCTCTTTAAGAATCTTCTGCTTGGTAAACCACTTCACGTGTAAAGCATATTCCAACACAAGCAGTTGCCAAAGTCCAAAATCTAAGTGGGAAGGGTTTAGATATATTTCAATAGAAAAAAGGAGAAAAAGATATGAATTGGTCCATTACTTTTAGGCTAGTCTAAAAGCCTTAGGAAGACAAACTTCCAAGTGATCATATGAATGATTTACTCTACGCAGGGAGATTAATACAAAGACTGGAATAAATGAGGCGAGAAGACATTATTTAATCACATGTAATGAAATGAGAATCACATGTAATGAAATGAGAAATATTTTTGAAACTTGCTTGGCCCAGCAAACTCGAATCCTGCAGTTGATGATTTCTTTTCCACAGTCACCTTACTGACAAAACATAATTGTAAAATCATTCCCTCCTCTTTTCCATGTCGTCCACCACCACAGTTCTTGTCTCAGGGAATGCTGATTAATAAGGAACCTCTATAGTTGCATTACTGTCCCAAGGGTCCTCGTGCCTTGGGTGGATTTTGTCCACGTCACTACTAGACTAAATGACCAGACTGACCTTTGAGAGGTGTGGCTGTGTACGTGTCACACTCCCATTCACAGAGCTACTGGTTCTCCTTAACATGGCACTGGGAGCCTTCGGACCAGCCTTGCTTGTCTCTGTAAACCTCATTCACCACCAATCTTCCACCCCCTGTTCTCCACACTCCTCTACAACCCAGATCTATACTCCAGCTAATTCCACACTCATATTCCATTCTCTTGACTGCCTGCTTCATGCCTTCACTCATGCCACTCTCTCAACTGGACAGGCCCTTTCCCTGACACATGTCTGGGGAAATCCTACTAAGCCTGTTGAAAGGCACCTAAGCAAAACAACTATGAACATCTACTCCAGGACCAGACTGCCTAGGTTCGCAGCCTAGCTCTGCCACTTATGAGTTGTTCGGCTTTGGGAAAATTACTTAATCTCTCTTTGCCCTAGTTTCCTCACCTGTAAAATAGGCAGAATACAGGGACCTATGTAAAGTGCATGGTAGAGTGCCTAGCAAACACTATATGGACACATATGATTATACACATGTATAACTGGTGTTATCATCTGATGATTTTAAATGCCAGCCCTTCTATGGAAGATCCCCTGGAGAAGGGAATGACAATCCACTCTAGTACTCTTTCCTGGAGAATTGCATGGACAGAGGAGTCTGGTGGGCTATACAGTCCATGGGGTCATGAAGAGTCGGACGTGACTGAACATGACAAACACACGGCTTCTTTGAAAGCTAACTGCTTTCCTCTGCAAACAGTCTTCCTGACGGCTCCATCTTGCCAAGTGACAGTTTTAATGAGTTTCTCCTAGGACTCATCACCTTACACTTCTGACTTCTCCACTAGACCTCCAGCTTTTTAAGAATTTAGGCCTTCTCATCTATAACATCTACTCCTTCAAACATAGAAGGTTTTAATGAAATAGCTCACTAGATTTGTGTACTAAACAAACAACACTTAAAAGTTATTATAGGTGTGCTGTCCTTAGTCATTCAGTCCTGTCTGACTCTTTGCGACCCCATGGACTGTAGCCCACCAAGCTCCTCTGTCCATGGAATTCTCCAGGCCAGAACACTGGAGTGGGTAGCCGTTTGCTTCTCTGGGGCATCTTCCCAAGCCAGGGATCGAACCCAGGTCTCCCGCATGGCAGGCGGATTCTTTACCATCTGAGCCAACAGGGAAGCCCTAGTAAATGTGCTGTGCTGTGCTTTAAAAAAGTTATTATAGGTATTCGATGCTAAACACGTACGTATGTTTACCTGGTTTTCATCCAAGAGTCTCCCAGTGACATCCACAGCTGCCTCTCATCGGCACTGACCGTGTAATTTAAGAAATCGATGGTGTCCTTCGTCAGCAGGGGGCTGAGCACTGAACCGGCCAGCTCAGGACCTCCTGTTGCCTGCACCACCTAAAGTGGCAACAAATCACTTTTTAGCAAGAAGATGATGATTATATGTACATTTTCAAAATGTGTAGATTTAAAAAAAAACATGAAAAAAACAAGTGGTCTTTATACACTCCAATTAAATCTTGATGCAGATCAACCTGCCCAGCCCAATGGTGACTAATAATTTAAAATGAAAAGTTAACAGTTTAACAGTTTTCACAGAATCTGTCTATTGGCTTCACATGACTGTACATTCCCTGGAAAATATTCATGGTTACCCAGAGAAATCTCAGTCAGATGGTTTAACTATTGCTGCCTTTTAATATATATATATATATATGTCTTTACTGGAAAATCTATTATGCCAAACTTGAGAAATACAGTTCTCGAAATGAATACGCTAGGGAGAAACAAGGCTTGAGTTAACAGTCTATGACTGTGCCTATAAAGACATACAAAAATAAAGGGATTCAGAGGGAAAGGTGAGAGAAGAGAAATGGTCTTCTGAATCTACGGTATTGCTTCCCAGAATTTAATTCAAGGGAATGCCCTGATATAAAATAGATATCTTCATGATTAACAAATGCGAATAAACAGGTGCAACTTTCTGATAAGCAAAATGATGATAAGTAGATGTCTGAAATCTGCTCCAATGTTACTTCTAAGGGGCTGTTTCCTGGCTAAAGAATGGTAATCTCCTAGAGCAGAAACCAGAGCCCTTTTATAAAAATCTCACCTTCCCGGAGATATGGCACAAGAATAAAGGGATCTTTTTTTGAACGGCGCCAGACCAAGAGTCAATTTCTCTCCAGTCATCCTCGTGTGCTGAGCCTGCCAAGCTGTTTTATGTCTGTGTCTCTGCACATGCTGGTTCCCAGCACCCCCAGAAGGCCCTTCCTCCTCATTTTAGAACTCTGCTCGGGTCCCACCTCTTCTGAGAAGCCCTTCCTAACCCCACAGTATAACTCTGATGCACCCTGGGGACCGCAAGTATGCATATCAGTCACACATTTCACTGTAACATGGACCTTATTTTTCAGTTCTCCTCCCTTGAGAACATGGACAAAAGTTTATCTGACTTTGAACTGCAGAAGACACAAGGTTAGGGGAATGAATGAGAATGCATGAAAGAAAAGATGAAGGATGAGGGAGGTAGGCAGACTCTTATTTGAGAACAAAACCTACCATGACAGCCTGGCACAGGGAAGTTTAAACTTCCAAGCCCTAGAACCTCTAATAAATAGGTAGCAATGACTAAGAGGGAAAGTAAGTAAGTAAAGAAACACTAAAATCTTTGGTTTAACAGTGGGAATAGGGAAGGGAACAAAAGAAAGTAAATGAAAGGCATGGGCCAAAGCCCCCTCTTACGAATGTAAGTAGGCATGTGTGCACATGTATGTGCTGTGGGTATGCTTGCATGGACATGCTGAGGACAGAGGGAGGTACCCACCAAGTCTTACGGTTTAATCAAATGTCTTTGTTTAAATTGGAGTATAATTGCTTTACAGTGTTACGATAGTTTCTGCTATACAACAAAGTGAACGTGTATACATGTCTCCCCTCCCTCCGAGCCTCCCTCCCACCCAGCCCACCCCTCTAGGTCACCACAGAGCTCTGGGCTGAGCTCCCTGCGCCACACAGCAAGCTCCCCGCTCGCTATCTATTGTGCACATCGTAACTCACAGGGTTGAAAACTACAGAATTTTGTCTGGCTGGTAGCAGGCACTGAATAAATGCACCTATCCATTTCTCTTGTCTAAATAAAATGTCTGTGACTCAGTAGGCAGCACACTGGATGAAGCAACTGAAGCGTTATGTTTGGGAGACCGTTAATAAGGAGTCATTTTTGAGAAATGAAAATATAAAATAAATCAGTGTTTTCAGATGCATAGCCTGATTACAAAGACTAATTTTTGTATGTTAGGGAAACCAGTCCCATTATTTTGTAGCTCTGTTCCGTGTAATGTCTAGATACCTACTTACGATCTGTGAAAGACTGTGAACAGAATCAAAGGAGATGGCAAAAACTGCTTTCTAAACAATACTTCCTAACACTCGAACTAAGATAGTTTCAAACGTGTTGAAGAATAAAGAATAAAAATTTTGTTAATGACCTAGAATCAGTTTCTTTGCATGTGGAGAGCCTTGATCCAATTTTTAAAAGTGCTTAAAAAGCAAGAATTATTCAACAATAACTAGGCAAGTAGAAATCAGATGCTCTATTTATAGCAACAACATAGGGACACGTTCATAAATTATTGATGTAGCCTTGAACTTTCATCTTCCAACTGCTTATCACCCAGTTCTGAAATTCATGTTGATAAGGTTACTTACTTTTCTATGTTTGTAAAGCCGTATTCATTTCTTATTCTACTTTAGGTCTTGTCTAGTTACCCTTGGGGAAAGAAGAATGAGGTGTATTCCTTTTTGTTACCTGGATTCTTTTTCTCATTTTTTTCTGACATTCAGGCAAAACCTATGAGAAATGCTTGAATTTGCTCCATTTTTTATAAAGACTGAAGAACTCAGTGGCCACGGTCTTCATATGCTCTAAATCAAATTAGTGAAATTTATCTGCTTCATAGTTACCATTCTTACCCTTTAAAAAAAGATCTCAGAAATAACACACAGAGCAGTCACATATCACTAACAATTATCATTATTGCTATTGTTATTCTAGAAAGCAATCATTCGCTCTTTTGACAGGATGAACCATTCAAAACCACTCCATCAAACAGAAAACTGTCCTTCTAGAGAGGTATTTAAAAGAAAGAGATTCTGTCTTCTCGCCGGGACTCCCTCACTTGCCCTCCCCACAAAAAGAGGAATGACATCAAATGTGTGGTCTTATACTGTATCTTAGAAAAGAGTGATTTGTAGCCCAGTCTCTTTTGGGACCTGTCTGTATGAAAAGCTAACAACTGTTCCATCTGCTTTCTGTTGCCATGCTTTTCTTAAATCTCAGTGCTTTTCTTTGAGCCCTCAAATATTATTTCAGCTAATTTTCTTAGTTGTCCAGGAGGATAAGACAGTGGTACACGCTAGCTTGGAAAACCCACTATTACATAGTTTGTAAATATAAGAAAGAGAAAATGGGAAGGAAAGTATATTACTGTACCTATTTCATTAATTGTATAAGAAAAGACCACACCTGGGTATGGAAAATCTAGAAGATGAAAATGTGTATCTTGGATCCTGGCCTAAGACACAAGTGGTATTACCGTTTGCTGGATAAAATCATGGAAATATCCAGCTTCTTCATAAAGTGACTGTTCCCAATGCACCATTTTGTTAGCTTCAAAAATTACACCTTATATAAAAATATACTTTTTACAAAAATACAAGAAGGGGAGTTTTCTGCAGGAAAACCTGTGTTATGAATATATCACTATACCTGGCATGTATGGGCCTTCAAAGACTGCTAACTATCCCCTAGTATCCATTCTCTCTTCTTACTTCTAAAAAGAGAAGTCCCTACATTTTAGATGGACTCATAGCTGCTCCAGTGGAGATGCCATGCCTCTGGTGTTAGGCATGGCCATATGAGTAAGTTCACACCATTTGGATAATGCCAGTAACTGTTTAAGCTCAGTTACCTTCTTAAAATTATTTTTCTTTGCCATTGTATGACTGTTACAAGGAAATGGAGGTAAGTCAGCTTCCACATCAGAAATGCCTAGCTTGAGTATCTCAATTCCTCCTCTTGCAAACATTTTCTTCATTTGGCTTCTAGAATATCTACCATGATACTCCTGTTTTTCTTCTCCTGATTTCCTGTTTATTCTCACTTTTTTGCTGATTCTTCTCACTCTTTTATCACTGAACCTACCTAAGGCTCCATCACCCCTTCTTCTTTTTTATTTATCATCATTTCCTTGGTGGCACCATCCAATTTCATGGCCTTGTATGAAGAGGATCTTCACAGTTATAACTCTAGCCTGATTTCTCCATTGAACCCCAGATTCATACATTCAACTACCAATTCAAATTTCTCCATCTGGACATAACTCAGTTTTGACACTGTCTAAAGAAAATTCCTTACCGCCTGCTAAAAACCCATTTTACTCACAGTCTTCCCCATCTCAGTTAATAATTAGTCCATTCTTTCAGTCTTAAGCCAGAACTGTGGAGACGTCTTGGACTCCTACACAACACTTACAATCTGCCAGCAACTCCTGTTGCTTCTGTTTAATAACAAGAATCACACTTCTCACCACCTCCAATGTTACTTGGTGGCAACTACATAATCTCCCATCAGGATTATTTCCAGGGCCACCTCAGTCCCTTCCTCCCTCAAATTTCTAAACACTGCAGCCAAAGCAATCCTTTTCTACTGAAAATCCTCCAAAGGTGTCAAAGGTTTCACAATCATCTGTGAAGACCAATAGAATATGTCCTCCTGTTTGCTGACCTCATCTCCCTCTGGTAGAGCTCCCTCTTATTCCATTCAAGTGACAATACCCATTTCTCCCAAGAACAGGATTTACATGTACCGTCTCGGAGCATCAACATTAGCTGTTTTCTGCCTGGGAAGTCTCTTCCTTCCGAAATCCACATGACTCATTCCTTACTTCATTTCCTCAAATGATACCTTTTCAGTGAGTCGTTCCCTTAAACAACCCTATTCAAAAAAGTGTAATACTTCACAACACACACACACACACACACACACACACACACACACGGCACTCCCTGTCTCCTCTGTATTTTTCCACACAGGTTTATTTTGAGTGAATTATTTACACATTTTTCAGATTATTGGCTGCCACTCCACAGTACAACGTAAGTTCCCATAAGAATTTATGTGTTCATGGTCCGAAAGGATACAAACACCCCAATGTTCACTGCAGCACTGTTTATAACAGCCAAGACATGGAAGCAACCTAAACATCCACTGACAGAGGAATGGATAAAGAAGATGAGGTACAGTGGAATATTACCTAACCATTAATAAGAATGAAATAATGCCATTTGCAACAACATGGATGGCCCTACAGACTACCATTCTGATTGAAGTCAAAGAAGAAGAAATATTGTATTACAACCCTTAAATGTGGAATCTAAAAGGAAATGATACAAATGAACTTATTTACAAAATAGAAACAGACTCTCAGGCTTAGAGAATCAATGTATGGCTGCCAGGAGGGAAGAGGAGGAGGAAGGGACAGTTAGGTAGTTTGGGATGGACATGTATACACTGCTATATTTAAAATGCTTAACAACAAGGACATACTGTATAGCCCAGGGAACCCTGCTCAATGGTATGTGGCAGCCCGGATGGGAGGGGGGCTTGGGGGAGAATGGATACACACGTGGGTATGACTAATAAGCCCCTTTGCTGTCCACTTGAAACTATCACAACATTGTTAATTGGCTGTATTCCAATACAAATTAAAAAGGTTAAAAAAAGAATTTATGTGCTTTGTTATTGATGAGCTACCAATAATGCCAAGCATGTAGCAGGCTCTCAGTTAATGTTTGCTGAATAAATAAATGAACGAACAAGTGATTGAATCAGATGCAGCTCAGGAGATGGAGAACATCTCACTGAAAGAAATCTGGATCTCTGGATAACTTCATAGAGCAAAGCTGTCAGCATTGGACTCCTCATGTCTAGCCTGTTTTGAGAGAAATAAAACTTTCTATATTGTTCAAGTCATTTATGCTGTATACTAGTATATACTGAAACACAGGCATTCAATAAATCTTTCCTTTTTCTCATCTTCTTAGTTCTGTCAAAGACATCAGTTTCCTCAGCTATAAATTAAGTATTTGGACTAGGCAATTTCTACGTTTCTTTTCAGTTCAGTTCAGTCGCTCAGTCATGTCTGATTCTTTGAGAACCCATGAACCGCAGCATACTAGGCCTCCCTGTCCATCACCAACTCCCAGAGTTTACCCAAACTCATGTCCATTGAGTCGGTGATGCCTTCCAACCATCTCATCCTCTGTCTTCCCCTTCTCTGCCTGCCCTCAACCTTTCCCAGCATCAGGGTCTTTTCAAATGAGTCAGCTCTTCACATCAGGTGGCCAAAGTATTGGAGTTTCAGCTTCAACATCAGTCCTTCCAATGAACACTCAGGACCGATCTTTAGGATGGACTGGTTGGATCTCCTTGCAGTCCAAGGGACTCTCAAGAGTCTTCTCCAACACCACAGTTCAAAAGCGCTCAAATTCTTCAGCACTCAGCTTTTTTTATAGCCCAACTCTCATATACATACATGACCACTGGAAAAACCATAGCCTTGACTAGACGGACCTTTGTTGACTAAGTGATGTCTCTGCTTTTTAATATGCTGTCTAGGTTGGTCATAACTTTCCTTCCAAGGGGTAACCGTCTTTTAATTTCAAGACTGCAATCACCATCTGCAGTGATTTTAGAGCCCCCAAAAATAAAGTCAGCCACTGTTTTCCCATCTATTTGCCATGAAGTGATGGGACCGGATGCCATGATCTTAGTTTTCTGAATGTTGAGCTTTAAGCCAACTTTGTCACTCTCCTCTTTCACTTTCATCAAGAGGCTCTTTAGCTCTTCTTTTAGGCTTTCAAATTTCACATCATCAATGTCTACAGCAGACGCCAAAAGAAATAGTACCCAAGCAAGGCAATGAAGAAAAACTGTCTAGATAATCTAAACAGCTATGTGGGGTTGAAAAAACGCTAAGAATAATTACTTTCTGAAATTAACAAAATCTTACCATATTTAATGGAGTGAATAAAAAGTGAACCAAATCTGCAGCACTAGGATTCTGGATGTGAGATTTCAATTTGGCCTGTAAGATTAAAAAAGCAGGCAAATACATTACTACAATGTAATCAGGCCAAAGACAGACATTCAAAAAGGTTCAATACAGACCCAAAAGAAGAAGTTTTGCTACTAGTTTCACCTTTGGAATCTTAATTAGCAAGCACTGAATTAGACTAGGAGAATTTCATTTTAAAAATTAGAGTCATCCTTTTTTGATCAAGTCTCTTAGAAGTGTAAGTTTTACAATCTGCTATTCTAATTAAAGGCAAATAAAAACACATACAAAAAAAATCCACAATAACAGTGTAATCTCTTAATTTGATCAGGTACATCCTGGCTAGACTCTGATCTCTTCCGTTTGTTGCTTCTAATCGTACATAAATAAATTTCACTTACCAGAAGGTTAAATCCATGTTTAAACTTTTGGAAACAGTCCACAAATGCATCAGGAGGTGGAGGTTTTGCCCGCAGTGTTAAAACACCCTCTAAAGAATGAAATAGGAGAAGGGGGTAGATGAGAGCAAAGTTCCAAGAAAACTTATTCAATGAAAAGAAAACACATTTCTGTTTGTAAAGTTTGATGATCACATCAGATATCATGCTACCTAGTTACCTTCCCATTTCTCATAGACTGACTATAACAAATTAAGATGACCCAACCTTTGAAATGGATTCCTGTACCCTTAGGCACTACCAGATTACTCATCAGGTTCCATAAATTTATACTGCAGCCCTTCTACATGCTAATCACTGTGTTTATCACCGTGAAGACTATAAAAATGCCTAAGTTGTGTAAGTTACACATCCTACTCCTAAGGCCCTAAAAATCCGTAGACAATATGAATCAGATAAGTAATAGAGATGTGTCAACTGAGGCTACAAAGAGACTACAGATGAGGAAATGTGTACTTAAAGATGTGTTCTGGGAAAAGCAGTTTTTAGATGGGATTTGAAAAGTTTGTTCCAGGGCAGTTTGGTAAGAAAAATATCATGATTGAATAAAAGCAGCATTAGCAAAACCATGGAAAAAGGAAATAGTCTCTACATGAAACAACAAACAGAAAAGCAAAGACACACAAGAATGGAAAAATAGATCAAGGTGTGACTGTGAATGACCTTGACTGCCAGGGTGAGGAGTGTGACTTACATAAAGCAATAGAACATGGGATTAACAAGCTTTTCAGCAGAAAAAAATGAAGTAACTGCCTTACAGCTTTAAGAAGAATGTCCTCACAAAACGGAAGACTAGAGGCTTGAAGGTTACTTAGAAAGCTGGGTAAAAAAATGAGGTGCCGTGAAGCAGCTGCTGGATATGAAACCGAAAAGGGAAAAAAACTATACAAGAGAGGCTGAAAAAATAAAATCAATGTTGGTTATCAACTAGAGAAGGGACTCACAAAAAAATCTATGGTTCTGAATTTGGATGACCAAGAAGACGGCATACCCTTTGTAAGGAGTACAAGAGCAGCAAGTACCTCAGAAAGCCATAATGCTGAGTTTCAGAATATATGAGGGAAAGTGTATCCACACACACACTTCTAGAAGACAGGTCTACTGTCATATGCTTACGATGTAGACAGAACTAGAGCAAGATGTGGAAGTCATGTGTAATGAAAAGAACATTTACTCTTCTCTTATATATTTCAATCTATACCATCTTGTTACAAAATTATAATTTTATATACCTTGAGGTCATTTTAAATAACTGAACTGCAGCATATGTAAAAACTGCTTGAAGGTGACCTGAACATACTGTTTGGAGTTTTGTGATAAAAAATTAAAATCCATTGACATTTTTAACTATTTTAATGAGAAGAGTCAATTCTTTAATTTAACAAAGTAACGAGGTTCTATATTTATAGTAAAATAAATTTAAATATGAGAAGAATGGTGCTATGACTTTCTTTAACAGACATTATCTTTACAATGTCTAACAAAAACTATAGACAGATGGCCACTATTGAATGAGTCTCTAATTAATTTAGGAAGAATGTCTTAGAGTCTTTCTTTACTGTAGCCAAATTGGGACCAAAGGTGCTATTCCCCAGGTTTATTGTGCTCTCCGCCTACATCACTGGTTCTCTCAAGACCAGAAAAGGGACCTTGGTCTCTGGTCAATGAGTCCTGTTTAACAACTCTGAAGTGCCAGCTCTGCCTAGCCCTGGCATTCTGAATGGTTCTTTAGAAGGTTAAGAAAATCCAACTTACCTCCTGGCCCTTTCTTTTTACCTTTCTTAGCTTTCTTCCTTTTAGAAAGTTCAGTAAACGCTTCAGCTGCTTTTTGGAGTTTTGTGATAAAAAATTCAATGTCATCCAAAATGTGGTTTAAGATTTGCTGAAATTAGAAATTACAGAATAAGCTATAAAGCAGAAGAAAACTATTTTTGCCTTAGCTTTACACCGTGAAGGAAGATGAGAAAGTTTAAAAGAAAGAAAGAAAGAAAAGAAAAAGGAACACTTCCCACATATAAATTTCAAGTTTATCACTAATTCTAAGAAAAAGTATTCAACTAAGTATACCTGTGGCTAAAGTCTAACATTTACATTTTTATTTAGTTTTACCTTATTCTATTTTCAATATCATAAAGAAAACATTCAAAATATTTATTCAGATTATTAACTATTTTCAATTACTCTAATTTTCTCATTGTGTTCTTCCCGCATAAAGTTGGCGGGGGGGGATTCTAAAGAAACAGTTTGTTAGAATAGCACCAGCATTTCAGTTTTTCTAATAAATTTCCTAATAAAGCAAGGACAATATTATTTTTCAGGACTAAGGGTATATAGAATGTTGTGATAACCTAACACACACATTGATAATCTGTAATAACAGGCATTAATAAGAGTTTCTACAGGGTAAAGCAGAATTAATGATGCACTATGCTTTCACAGATCATGGGATCAACTTCAATTATACTATAAATTATATTATATATTATATTAATATATACTGTATATTATACATACAATAGTCTTTCTTGACTTCCTTTTATGTGTGAAACTTGACATTCTTTTAAAGACCGAAAACTGAGATTAAATAAGCTTTTGAGTATTAAATAAACCTTTAAGTGTTAACAAATAACACTGTTATATAAAAATTAAATTTCAAACTCTAAAATCCTTTAAGTATTTGTTTTCAAATAAGCTCAGAACATGAGTATAAAAAGCAATTATACTGACATCATATTTTATAATTATGTCATAGGGCAGTGTCATTTTGCCAGGAAATTACTATAGAGAAATCAAAATCAATATAGCCTTATCTTTTATAAAGTATTAAAATATACTTACCTACCCTTAAGAAATGCCACATAACTTTTATCTTTCAGGCATTATAAAACATTTTAGAATAAATTCCAGGAAGACAAATTAAAAAGATATTTTAATTATAGATTACAAGCCACAAGAAAAGAAGAATCCCTCAAATCTTGACAATTTAGCTTAAATTCCTTTGTAAACCAGTTAATATTCTAGCTGTATCACAGCCATAATCTACTAGTTAAATATTGGCATAAAGGCAAAAATTGCTAAGAAAAAAAAATAATTCAAAGGTCATAGCCATCACTGAAAAGAGAAAATATAGTTTTCACAAAATGTCCTTACTTAAATCAACTTAACTTTCCCTGTTAATATTTCTTCTCTAAAAAAAGAAAAAGCCAATGATCTAACGACGACTATTTCACTTACCACATCTCTGTCAATGCGGGCCGCCATCATCTCAGGTGTTTCTTCCTGCTGGTAATAATTTCTCTGTTTCTCAACTAAAGAAAAGAAAATCATACATCTTTCAACCTGTTGCTTAAGTGATACCAATATAAATAACCAGACGTGCAAACTGTCTAGAAAAGAGTGTCACTGGCAAAAGTAAACACTTGCACGGGATACAAAAATCAAAGCCATGCTCATCGCCTCTGGCCTGCCCCTCACCACTAGCGTCTCTGACACGTATCCTCACCACCATTATCGCTGACACTCATTCCCACCACCACACTCGACACTGAAGTACCAGCCTTTCATCTGCATGGTATTGATTTACCCTGTAACTTCCCGTCTATTCTCTCTTCCAACGTCAGATGCCTGTGGAACCAACCCTAACTTAGTACCCTTTAATTCCTACAGAAGAAAAAATATACACACTTTTAAGCACCTATTTCTTAAAACGGGCCAACTAAGTTCTAAGTTTTAAAGCTCCTCATTCTCGTACTTTCTAACATCATGATAATAGTAAAGCTTTGGGTCTTGTGATAGTAAAGGGCTTCTAATGTTCCAGTTGTAATTAAGCTTAAAGCCCACAATGTTGGGCTCATTCTCATTGGAAGCTATATGCTTTAACAGCAGAAATACCTACAAGAATTTGCAAATTGAAGAACAAAAGTCTCGAGATATTATGTTAGCTCAACTGGCTAGGGCATGATGTTAATCAGTATCATTATCTGAACTCCTTCCAGCTACGAGACTATTAACACTTTCAATTAACACAGATACTCATTCCAAGATTTCTCAGTAGATGAAATGAAAGAAAAAGGGATGGATGGGACAGGAGAACTGCATCATTACTAAATGGAAACGCAACTCATGATGGATCCTCACGGCTCATCACGTTCAATACAGAGAACTTCAAAAAATACTGCAAACTGCTCTGCCTCCTCTATGTCTGACTTTACCCTTAAATGGAATATTCACCAAAAAAGAAAAAAAAATAACTGAGTCTTAGGAAACTAAGACTAATCAGTACCATTTCCATATATGAAATCTAGCAAGTTAGCTGTTGTTTCTACATGTGGTTGGCTGCTCTCTTGGTTATAGGTATACCAGGCAGCAGTTAAGTTGAAGCTGAAATATAGGTATTAGGAACTCTACTAGGTCCCAAAATATCATTTGGAGGACACAGTGAGGGATATGTAGTATTTCTCAGGGTTTTTCATATTCTGAGGCACTACTAGGAATGCACTGCAATTGCCACTATTCTACAGAGATCTCTTCTGGAGTCATGGTTGAGCTATGGCTGCATCCGTGCCTGCATGCTCAGTTGTGTCTGACTCTGGGGCCTGTGGACCGTAGCCTGCCAGGCTCCTCTGTCCATGGGATTCTCCAGGCAAGAATACTGGTGTGGGGTGCTGTTTGCTCCTCCACCAGGGGATCTTCCAGACCCAGGAATCAAACCCAGGTCTCCTGCAATGGCAGGCAGATTCTTTACCACTACGCCGCCTGGGAAGCCCCAAGAGCTATGCCAAGGATCCGAAGAAGGAGTCATCCAACCTAAGTCAGCTGGAGCCTTCAGGCGGAGCAGAGATACTCCTCTTAGAGGGCTTTCAACTGCAAAGTGGCCTGGATCCAGGCAGAACCTCATATGCTAAGCGGTGTGTTCTGTTTGACCTAGTAGTAAACTAGAAGTTCTGAAAAGTTTTTCTAACTGTAACTTAATAGATGAGACTGTACAGAGTACTTTAGACAACATCTAATGAGGGACTTCACTGGTGACTCAGACTGTAAAGAGTCTGCCTGCAACGCAGGAGACTGGGATTCGATCCCTGGGTTAGGAAGATCCCCTGGAGAAGGGAATGGCTATCCACTCTAGTATTCTTTCCAGACAGAGGAGCCTGGTGGGCTACAGTCCCTGGGGTCACAGAGTCGGACATGACTGAGTAACACACACAATGAGGGCTCAGAAATTCCTGGGAATAGATTTTTGTTGTTGTAAATTATAGGTTTGATGGATGTTTTTATAGGTTTATTCAGAATGCCTAAAAAACTTAAGATGTCTTATCCTTCCTCAACTTCAAGGAAGACCATTTTGACCTCTCTCAAAATAAAACCCACATCTCTACCAAAAGAGTAACAATAGCAAAAATACTCTAAGTACACAAGAAGTAGAAAACACTATAAAATTCCACTTAGCATTTTAAATACAAAGTGGAAATGTATATAAAGTGTTATAAAGTTACAGTAACTAATAATTATGCTACTTGATTTTTGAAAAATGGATGTTTCAAAGATTTCTTTCATCTGTTTGGTAGCTGGGCTTATATATAGCTTTAAGGACACAAGAGTCTAAATAAAATGGAAAGTGATTAATAAAATGAACTCAATGTGGCAAAAATGATTTCCTACTATACGTTCCAGGCACTATCATATACATTATTCCCTTTCAGAGTCACAGAAACATATGAGCTTAACTCATTCCCATTCTGCAAGTGAGGCATAACTTTTAAGGTCACACAGGTAGGCTTGCCCCAGAGCCTAAATTTTGGTTCACCAGACTCAAAGGACAGTCCAGTATCACTCATTTTGTCAATTAAGTTTTGTAGTTTAACTACACTGCTAGATATTCTTATGAATGATGCTTTACTAGTTAAAGAGTAAGTGATTTAAGTAGTCACACTGAAAGTGAAAATGAAGTCACTCAGTCATGTCCGACTCTTTGCGACCCCATGGACTGTAGCGTACCAGGCTCCTCAGTCCATGGGATTTTCCAGGCAAGAATACTAGGAGGTAAAAGAATTGACACTATGGTCTCCCATCAAATTCAAACTCACCAGATCACAATTTATTTACCCTTAAAATCAAGAGACTGGACTAAACATATGTGAAGGCATTTTCCAATTATAAAAATTTCAGACATTGTGAAACATTCTGACATATATTACACTATGCTTTTTGGTACGATTATTTGCTTTAAAGAATATCAAGGCAAAATGACAGTACAGACATAAGACCCATTGGGTAAATTTACATGATGGTGAATGCTATTTAGCCCTTTTCCACCTCCCTGTCCCCTGTCCTGACATCCTGCCCTTGTAAACATGAACAGTTTGTCCAAAAGAGGACAGTGGTAAGATAACAGTAATGGAAAGAACTTTGAGGTATCATTATTAAAAAATATTGATCTAAATTATATTAAATATTAAAATATTTCATTTATATATTAAAAATTATATCAAACATATCATATTAAATATAATATATTATACTAGGTATAATATATTAATTTAAATATATTTTATACTATTAAGTATATTAAAATATTCTATTATCATTCTTTTTATTGTTAGTTGAGTCAAACTCCCTCTTTGAGTGCTTTAAAAAGAAAAGACTCTAACACTAGATTTATTAAAAGACTGGTCTTAACTCTTAGAGACAATAATCTTACAAAGCCCAAGGTTTAACTTTCCTTTATGTAAGATGTATTTTTACAAAACTAACCTCAAGTTTCAGCTTAGAAATCAGCATCAGAGGCCGAAAGCAAGAACTGGGTCACAACTCAAAGTAAATGTTCAATAAGTACCAATCCCCGGAAGTACTCACAGTCTCCTTGATCAGCTGCCAATGCGGACCAGGCTGCCACTCGACTCCTAACGTCCACCTGGGTCACAGTGCCAGGGGGGACGGGGGCAGGAGCTTTGGGTGGAGGTGGTATACCAGGATCTGTTTTGGAAATCATCCTGAAAACAGATGAAAACAAACTAAATTTTTACCATCACTATTTCTATAATACATCCGTTCTCTCACTTTTAAGTATTAGCTCTTTAACCTCAAGAACTATGCCTTGGGGTAGAAAAACAAGGACTTCTTAACCATTCCATATTATGTATATTTATAAATGTATATGAAAAGTATAGAACATTTTCAGTTCAGCTGAAAACCAGGTTTAACGTTTTTTTCTGGGTCTCCTATGATTTGCAAAGGGTGTTAACCAAACTAGAGTCCTAGTATCTATTTATATTCCCTTAGGCTATCTTCCCTTAAAATGCCACTCTTTTGTTCATGAGTCTCTAGGACAACAGAAGTGGGAGAAGCCATACCAGAGAAATGCCAGAATTATGGAGAGAAAAGCCATGCGCACACACATACACACCAACAACCTTGAGAAAGCAAATGAGTTGAGATTACAGACTGCAATCTGTAAAACATGATAATATATCTTTGCTGAAAATATTTTAATTTTTAAAGAAAAAAATGACTTAAATAAAAACCAATTCTAGCCCTTAATTTCTTTTAATGTTTTTACCTCAAGACATCAAGCCGCCTCTTCTGCTTTCCGCCTTTACTGTCACTGATTGCACTCTCAATATCTTCACTAATTAGGTTTGCCTGCAACGAAAGACAAGTTACCTGGGAGGTTATGGATTTCTTTATCTTGGTATGCAGGTTAAAACAGAAAGAGGGATTATGTTCGCTGTCCAAATCAATAAATGTCTTGATGCAAAAGAAAAGTGACTTTTTTTAAAATCTGCTTTTGAAACATGACACTTGTAGTTTTCTTCAGTGAACTTTGTAATGAAAGGATTTGAAAATGGAAGGAATTTTTAAAGATTATTTCATCCAGACTCCTTTAATTAAAAAAAAAAAAGCTATACTTGTATAAAAGCAAAGGGAAAAAGGATTTGCATATGTTGAAAGTATAATCACATGCTGAAAATGTAACTGGGTTAATACCTCTGCCTGGGAAGAGGTGAAGGAATCGGAAGTACCAGCATATGCACCAGCATCCCTCCCCTCCTCCATCCTCACCATCCACTGGGCACCCATTAACCATGGACATACGTAACTCAGTTCCAGCAGAGCCACTCCCCCAGTTTAAGGCAGCCCCAAGTCATCACTAGGTGGACCCCAACACTTGGCCACAACCCTTGTGATAACCCTTTTATTCTGTCATTTTAGGTTAATAAAATTTAGCTTTCTCCAAAGGAATGATGTTTCTGATACTCTTCCAACAAGAGCACTTGAATGTCTGATATGGTTTTCTTGGGAACCAACGTGAGATTAGCAGCTAAGAAGTTTGTTTGGTTCTGAAGTTTATTTATAGCCAGTGATTATTACTGTATATCACATTCTTACTGGGATATATTCATCTCCTATGTCTGCTTGTTCTCTTTAATTATGTTATCCTCAAATACACACACACACACACACTCACACACACATTGTTATTTAGTTGCTAAGTCGTGTCTGACTCTTTGCAACCTCATGGACTGCAGGCTGCCAGGCTCCTCTGTCCATGGCATTTCCCAAACAAGAATACTGGAGTGGCTTGCCATTTCCATCTCCAGGGGATCTTCCTGACCCAGGGATCAAACCTGCATCTCCTATATTGGCAGGAGGATTCTTTTACCATGGGGCCACCAGGGATGCTCCCATATATACACATACATACATAGTTATATATTATACTCCTTACCATAGGCACAGGTAATCATAAAATTTTAGAAGTGAGGTGACACTTAAAGATCATATAATCTGTTCTTGTTTTATAATTAGCAAAACTGAGGAATACTCATATGATGATTTGGCCTAGGTCACACAACTATTAAACGAGAATGCTAACGTGTCCTAGTCCAGCTTCACTTGGGTAAGAACATCCTAGTTTTAGGAAGGCACTACAAACATCACGCCAAAGGCTTTCTATTATGTGAGGAAATAAAATTGAAGATGTCTAGGAGTCCTGAATTTCCTATGGGCAGGGTGTGGAGTTGGCTATCATATTTCCAAGAAAAAAATTTATACTGAGGTGGGCAGGAGCATTGTATAATGATAAAGAAAGGTTAAAACTCAAAAGGGAAGTTGCAAGATGACCCATACGAAAGAAACTACATACATCATTGCATTTATATTTCTAATGGGGCAAAGAAAAAAATCCATCCCAAATGTGGAATATGGCACCAGTGAGTACATGCATAGAGCTGTGTGGTGGCACTTGAGTTTTTAAGCAGGACAAAACAGCATTCAGTAAATCTGTTTTGGACCCATCAATATCATCATGCCCCAACAAATAAAGCAAGCCCTTTATCCTCAAAACTGGAATCCAGAAACTTCACTCAGTCCAATAACAGTTTCCAGGGAGAGATTTTCAAGCACTGAGACATATAGCAGATTTAAATGTCTTTAAGCATAGCTCTAAGTTTAAAATGTTTGAATTAAATTTCACTGTTTTCAGAGTAAAATATCCATCTTAATCCTTACTGATGTAATAAATCTAACCTTGCAAAAAAAATTCTTAACGTGTTTTATGACTTTACAAAGGCAACATATGAGAAGTCGGATGAACTTATACAAATTATCTATTGCCACAATTCTTTCCAAGTAAGATTTTTAGAAAGTTATTTATGACATAAATTGAAATAAAAAGAAAATTATAAAATACACTACTTATAGTCAATCTTAATTTACCTATCATATTTTAATGTCAAAGAATTACAGAAAAGATCAAATGACACTTTATGCTAATCTCCCAACATTTCTTTATAAGAAAAAGAATGCCTGTATATATTACATACAATCAAGAGGTAAATCACTGTCTTGGCAAAGCAAAAATCAACTCAATTAAAAACAATTTCCCTTTTAGAGAAATCAACTCATGAAATAAAGATTCAAGGTTTCAGATAAATTCTAATGTCCAATAAAGCATCACAAATTATAATCATTTGAAAATTACAGTGTACTTTGAAATATAAATCTTCAGGATATGGCGTATTATTACCAGTAACTATGCTCAACTCTTTTCACATTATGACTTGGGGATTACATAACTTGAACAATTATTCAAGTCACATAATTGAACAGTAACCCTTAAATCAGTACCATGGAAAATGTCCAAGTGTTTCATTGCAATAACCCATGATATGTGATTGGTGCCAGAATAAAACACAGCATAAAACACATGACATGGTTATTGTCTGTGAAGCATGATTTTTGAAGAATCAATCTTTAATTATAAGTCCAAGTCCCTCAGTGAAGAATTTAATGTATTATCTGCACATTTTCTAAATAAACAGAATGCATCTGATTTTTTAAACAACATTCAATCTTCTCTTTATTTACTTAGCCTAAACACCCTAGGGAAGATACTGAGGTGTTTTCCTTACAAAATTGTAAGAAACTAAAAATCTAGTATCTAGTAGCCATATGATTGAAGGAGGTAATCAAAAGCTAGAACATCTGCTTAAAGAGAGAGAAAATTCACCAGTCTTTTACCTTAATCTCATCACACTGGAAAAGATGAAGGTCTGGCTTGCTCTGGGTTGGCTCTTTGCACACCAGGGCAAGAATTGAATCATAGCTACAGGAGTGCATCACAGCTTGGCAATGCTGAATGGTGTTCAAAGGAAAATTCTCCAATTCATTCTAAAAAGCAAAAATACAACTTGCCTTACTTTTCATTGGATATATAAAACCTACTCCACAAAGAGCTCTAGGCATCATACCAATAATTTTTAAAGTATGCAAACCACATTGACAACACCAAATGAATACTAGTAAACACAGAAAATATGGAGGATGAGTATGTACAAGGAGACAGCAAAGACACCATCCTGGGCTAGAGGAGGAGTGAGAGAAAGAGCAAAAAAGATGGAAATATTTAATAAAGGAATGTGGTTCTGTTCTTAATAAACAGTAGAAAACCTGAAATTAGTACTACTGATTTCCTAAGATTATTGGATAGAGAGGATGTCTTTAAGAGAAAAATAGGTAAACTGATGCCTCTTTCCAAAGTTATTCTCCATCTTACCTGGTATTCTTCTCCCTGTGGCTCTATAATATCAAGGTTTTGCTATGTTTTGTTTTTACT
Organism: Cervus elaphus; assembly: GCF_910594005.1. Taxonomy (NCBI): domain Eukaryota; kingdom Metazoa; phylum Chordata; class Mammalia; order Artiodactyla; family Cervidae; genus Cervus; species Cervus elaphus. The sequence continues at coordinate 25,483,564 of NC_057836.1, forward strand.
TGAATATTATAGTCATACTCTTAGTTTTTATCTTCAGTAATCACAAATGTTAAGCTAAGAATAATACATCATTTGTACACTTTTTATTTCAGTGAATCTCTTGGAAGGAAAAATTCACTATACAAGTTTTTCCAACCAAAAATGTCAAACATCAGGGTTAGAAGAATCTTGCTAAAAAATACATTCTTTGAAATGATTAAGCTATTTGGTCATATGAAATTGAATAGTCTCTAACCAATAAAAAGACATGTCAATAAGACCTTGATAGATCAAATAATTACTTCTGAAACAAATGAATTTTCTGTTCATAATAATAATGAATTATTTGTTAATGAGATACATTTAAGGTGGTTATCCTAACATGAATGGCCTTACACAAATAGCAAGCAGTGTCATGATGTAATTGATGGAAGAAATGGTGGTTTTTTGAAAGTAAACAAAATCCAATATCCCTGATAACTGGAACATAAAAAAAACAACAACTTTTATTACAGATAGCACATATACACAGACATCACATTTTTTCATTGGATATATAAATTAGAAAAATTTATTCTAAGCTCTCAGTCCTTGGGACCCAGAAAATGTGAAACAAAAAATGCAGATTCCATTAAAACAGAATGTAATTTCTAAGCCACACCAGGGAGATAGCAATTTTCTTTCAAAATAAATTAAATAATATACCTTCTCTATAACTACTTGAAACTAGGAGGATTAGAGAAGCTTCCGGGTATTAGTCTCTCACAGAATGCAATGGATGAGATGAAAGAAAGGGCAAATTTTACATCCTACTCCTATCAGAATACTTTAACATGATTAAAAAACTTGTTTTCTTTATCTTAGCAACTCAAATGCCTACTAGGCGATGGGGCTCAGAAAAGGCTTTTTTTAAGAGCACTAGCATCTTACCTGACTACCTATGTGAAAGAAAGTTACCCGGTGTTGACCTGGTGGAAGTTGAGACACATACACACAAACTCCTTCATCCCAATTCACTCACTGGGGTTCAAACCACAACACTTGGATATGGCTTGGCCTAGCATATAATTAACATACGTCTTAAAGAATAGTGCCCTATAGGGGTTTTAGTTTAGCACTACGTATTTTTTCCTCACTTCTTCCATCTCATCATATATGGTTAAAGAAACACTGTATCCCTCTATTTCTAGTTTAAAAACATGATTTTGCATGCATAAAGTATATGGAGAAGGACATTTTCCCTTCAAATTCACTGACAAGAGTATTTTATGGTGCCAAATATTTACCTATTTTCAAATAATGTGACCTAACACAAACATAAATATTTTTAGACTTTCTTGAAAATAAAATAGCATATGTTTTTCAAACTTGCCTTTGATTCTAAATCGATCAGGCTCACAGCTTTCTCATCCACCTGAAGAATCATATCTTGAGTCCATACTTTGCCCTTGGCATCGAGCAATTTCAGCTTCCTTATTCCATCATCAACAGTTATCATAGCATCTTTCCGATCCAGAACAAAGGTGGTCAAGTGCTTGTGATTGAGAAAAGAAAAAACATAACACACACAGCCTCTTAATAAACATTTTCCCCCGCAAACTGTAAAGTTAACCTAACTGAAGTCAGCTAATAAAGGGGAAAGACAAAGATTGGGTTGGTCAAAAAATTCATTCAGGATTTTCACACCTCTTACCTGAAAACCCAAACAAACTTTTTCACCAACCCAATACAAAGTACTTTAGAACTTCAAGGGACCCTTACTGGGATAATAAAGTCAAAACAGGTTTTTGATAAATAGAGGAAATGATGCCTTGAATCCTAAAATATCTAAATCTGTTTAATACTGAGCCTTGTTGAACTAGACAAACATGAGAAAAACAAACTTTAAACAGCTTAAATAACATGCTCTTTATTTAATCTACTTTATTCCATCTTGGTTATTTAGATGTTGAACAACAGAAGGCAGTCTACAAACCAGCCTGAAAACTATAGATACTGGTAGCTGAGAGCACAACAGCAATTCTAGTTTGCAACAAGTGTCCAATTATTCACTCCACTGAAACAAAACTTTAAATTTTATTAAGCATGCTTGAGGAAATAGAAACCTAAAAACAGGAGCAATTTAAAAATTATTCCCTAATTCAATATTTTCTATTAAAATAACCAAAGTTCACCCAAATAGATCCCAATTAAGAGCAAGTATCTTAAAACACAGCAACAGAGGGAAAATTAAAAAAAAAGAGAGACCACTGTTTAAACAGAACTTGCAATAACTTTAGACAAAACCATCAAGGCTTATTTCAAGAAGATTCCATAATACATAATAGAAGTCTTTGTTCTGTTTTTAACCAAAAAAAGGCTGATAACGATAAATGAGTAGTTAATTTATTCTCCATGAAAACAGATTAACTAGATACTTTTATATTTAACATCTGTTTTTAAAAAATCTAAAAGAAAAATTTCAACCCAATTTACAACATCATAGACATGAAATAAAACATCGCTCTGATTTTACTACCAATTTTTATGTCCCTCAAGCTTCATTCTACATTGTAGCAAACAGCAAAGTATCTTACTTCAACGCGGTATTGGGATATATCTGACACGCTGCTGACACTGTCCCGTGCATAATTCTTCCTTTGTTCTGGAAAAGAAGTTTAAAAAGCTGTTATTTACCCATGAATACGCTAAAGTTCATATAGCAGTGTCTCATGGCCATCTCTAAAACTAGTCTATCTCATATATAAGTACAGTAGTTGACAAGTCACCATTGTGTGGTTATCTGAAAATACTCATTATTCATATTCAATGAAAAAGTCATGCAAAAGCTTACATGAAATTCAAAAATGATCTGACCAACATAAATGATGATAATCCCAAAAGTTAACAAGATTATTCATGTATAAGAAAAAAAGCTATTTCATCTAAAGATGCTATTAATCAGGGATGTCCTCTTGACCAGAATAGAGAAAAATCTGGCTTGTAAATTTCATCTTTTAACACACTGAGAAAAAAATGGAACTGCAAATACTGTCACGGATACTGTATTATATGAGTTAGACTACATTATTAAAATAATAATGCAAGGCACACGTTTCACCATATCCACACTAGGGAGCGGGTTAGAGGAGATTCAAAACATGATTCAATCACACTCAATGCCATTTAACTCTAATAATATTCACACATATACAGAACACAAATGTGATACTCAGAATTGTAGGTATAAGCTATCAGAAAAAAAAAAGAAAGTTAGGTAGAAAGTTACTGCACCAACTATATAAAAAGCAAAAAGCAACCTGTCTTTCTTTTTTTGCAAAATGCTGCAAAACCAAAATAAAATACGTGACGGCAATATTTTGTACTTGTTGCTTTCTAATCAAGCAACTTGATCATTTGTAAATTTGCAGTTGCCCAATTTTTTTTCCTATGGTGAAAAAAAACTTTAAGTGGGAAGCAGAAAAGTTTGGATTATCGCTTTTGTCTCTTGTCACTAAGCAGGAGACTGATTTTGGCCAAAATCTGCATTTCAGCACCCTTATTGTAAATACAAGGTTAAATAAGCTCAAGTTTCAAGATTCCTACAGCACTAAAATTTATTCTCTCTCTCTCTGCCTCTGTCTCTACCTCTCTCACATAAACACACCTTAGCTTTCCTAGTAACCACATTTTTATCCAAATATAAGCCTGCTTGTTTCAGGTAATATAGAAATTTTCTGATTTTGCTAAAACAGAAGTTGAAAAGTTCTGCTGAACATAAAAGCAAAGTAAGTACCAAAATACTAACTCAGAAAGTTAATACGTAGGATTTTTTAAAACGGTTAACTTTTGGTTTTACAATACCTATTAAAGTTACAACTTTTCATTTTTCTTAAAGCCTTAGGTGAGAATATAAATATGCCTTTTATTACATCACTCTGATATTATTCCAATACATTGTTTTTGCTTTTGCAGCATGAAAGTTATTTACTAAAAACAGGCACACTATAACATTCAGCATCTGCTACCTTTCTTTTTTTGTTTGGATGATGATCTGAAGAAGTATGATCCATCTGGTCCTACCAAAACAATGTCACCGAAAAGAAACATCTGATTTCACCTTAAATTTTCTATTACAGTATGACAAAACATAAACCTTAATTTACACCTTTTTAAGAGTGAACAACCATAATTTTTCTGATTATCAGCCAAGGATTAATCAATGTGAAATATGAACAAACGGATACTTGATGATAACTCTTAACCCATGATAATGCTTAAAAAGTCAATATTTAATTCAGGGGCACATCTGAGAAAAGCACTGTTAGAAAGAACCAGTATTTCAGAATCACCAGTTCCTCATATTCTAACACAATTCTCCAGGCCCAACTCAAAACACGAGGGCAGTTCTGTTTCCTTTTGTCTGGCCTCAGGACCATAAATGAAATGGCAGCGGTTGCCATGGTCTCCAATATTGACATGGCAACCCTGGGATGTTCAAATGCTTGAATGAGTTTTTCATTTAAGTGAATGGCAAACACAGTTGAAGATAAAAACTATTGGACATTTTGTAATTAAATATTCTTATTACGAGACAATAAAACTTTGTTCCCCCAAATTTCCTAACACATAGTTTCTCAAACCTACAGAAAAATACTTTACAAAAGTAGAAAACACTGTTTGATAGCATTCATAAACAGTATGATGTTAACTGATAGATAAGGTACCATTTCTAATATTCTAAATTACAGATCCATTGTCAGAATTCCTAAGCTCTTTCTCTCCAGTGTTATACAATGAATAAGATGTATGTGTTACAAGAAATCACCTTTTAAAAATCCTAAAAATGTGCAAATGCCATAAAATGGATTTATAAATAAACTAGTAGTTTCAGTGATTTAAATCAATGAATAAAAGTTACTATGAACATTTTAATAGGAAATTTTGAAATAAAGCACCTAAAAGGCAATTAGAGCAACATTTGTTTTTTAAGAAAATCATATGTACTCTCAAGTACAGCTGTAAATAGTAATTATGCTCCTAAGCCTGAATTATCTCACCCGGAGCTCTAAAACAGCATGGAAAGCCTCAATAAAGTTACCATGATACTTAAGATAAAGTCTCTATTGAGGTTCTTCACTTCTCTAAGAAATGGTTCTCAACCTTGGCTGCACATTAGAAAATGAACTTTAAAAAACAGTGCACGCCCTCCCCCACCCACACTGCATAGCCCAGGATTCTAATGTAGTTGGTCTAGGATGCAGTCTGAGCATTGGGCTTTGTAAAAGCTCTCCAGGAAATTCTAATTTTTTTCATTCTAATTCCAAGGTTGGAAACTACTATTCCAAAATCAGTACAAAGGCCAATTCAACTACCACCTCCTAAGTTAAATTTTTTTTTAGGCTAATTACTTTACAATATTGTATTGGTTTTGCCATACATTGACTTCAATCCACCACGGGTGTACATGTGTTCCCCATCCTGAAACCCCCTCCTACCTCCCTCCCCATCCCATCCCTCTGGGTCTTCCCAGTGCACCAGTCCCGAGCACCCTGTATCATGCATCAAATCTGTACTGCTGATCCGTTTCACATATGATAATTTACATGTTTCAATGCCATTCTCCCAAACCATCCCACCCTCGCCCTCTCCCACAGAGTCCAAAAGACTGTTCTATACATCCGTGTCTCTTTTGCCATCTCGCATACAGGGTTATCGTTACCATCTTTCTAAATTCCATATATATGCATTAGTATGCTATACTGGTGTTTTTCTTTCTGGCTTACTTCACTCTGTATAATAGGCTCCAGTTTCATCCACCTCATTAGAACTGATTCAAATGTATTCTTTTTAATGGCTGAGTAATATTCCATTGTGTGTATGTATCACAGCTTTCTTATCCATTCATCTGCTGATGGACATCTAGGTTGCTTCCATGTCCTGGCTATTATAAACAGTGCTGCGATGAACATTGGGGTACACGTGTCTCTTTCAATTCTGGTTTCCTCAGTGTGTATGCCCAACAGTGGTAGCTGAAGTTTTTTCTTTCCAAATTAAGAGTGCAAGTCATGGTCAAATAGTCTCTCTATCTGATACATTTAGAGTTAGGAACAAACTCTACTTGACTGTAGTGCCACTGATGGTGCTTCACTGTTTTTCCTGATGGCTTTATTCCATGGACCAGAATATGCAAACCCAAAGGGATGGAATTAGGTGGGTTCAGTTAGCAAAGATGGACATTCTTTATGCATTATTTTAGTGTTATTGAGTTGATACAGTGCTGTGAAAACTGATATTTTACTTCTGGACCAGGTACTTAAACTTAGGTTTCAGTGAACTTTGGATGATTAAGATGTATCACTGTAGGTTCATCAGATCTAACAGGTTTATTCCCCTGAAGGTGGCTACTGACAGTGGAGGAAGCTAGGCTGTGGGGGTTTATGGAAAATCTTGGTACTCCTCAATTTTGCTGTGAACCTAAAACTAACCCCTAAAATGTCTTAATTAAAAAAAAAAAAAAGGTTTCACTTAATTCTTCAACGAGTACAATGACCACTATACCAATATTCAGGTCTCAGCATTTAAACTTAATTCTCATTTGCCTATATTGCTGTTTACATATAAGATAGCAAGATTTGAAACAGCTAATATTCAGAAAATTGTTATTTTCTCTTTCTCTGAAAACAAAATGCTGCTCAGAAAGTAAAGATTTGGTTATTAAAAATAAAAAGTGTAACATAAAAGTGAAAGTGAAACTCACTCAGTCGTGTCCGACTCTTTGCAACCCCATGGACTATACACTCCGTGGAATTCTCTAGGTCAGAATACTGGAGTGGGTAGCCTTTCCCTTCTCCAGGGAATCTTCCCAACCCAGGGATCAAACGCAGGTCTCCTGCATTGCAGGCGGATTCTGTACCAGCTGAACTACCAGGGAAGCTGAACAAAAGTAGCTGCCAAGTATTCCTCTAAGTAAAACAATGGGTTATTGTTCATACTACTTTACACTTATAGAAACTTTCAGCCATAGGAAAGAAGAACTCCTTTTCCATTATTTTAGTGTTTAATTTCTGTACAGGAGAGGTGGCTTAGTGGGAATCAGTAAGAAGCAGTGAGTAATAATTACCAGCTCTCATGATGTAGGCAACTATAAGCAAGATTGACAAATCAGTCTTTGAACAAGATCACTTTTTAAAAACAAACAAGGTTATTTTTACAAAACCACGTAATTTAAGAATTCATTTTATTGTCTGGTCCAACAAGTTGTTAAAACAGCTCATCTCCCAAGGAGAAAGAAAGCTTTAAAACTTTCAGATAACATAGAAAATTTGCCAAACTGTCTTTTTGAGCCACAGGCACTTGACATACTCTATGAAGCTGGATGTCGGCTCTAACATTGCCCAACCTCCTGGTAATATACAGTCAAGAGCCTTTTACTTATTACAGTTTTTAAAAATGCTTTTTCTTAAAATATGTATTTTTTCCAAGCAAATTACACCTTGTCAACAATGAGGATGGAAATAAGAAAAGTGGGTTTTAACCCTTCGGTGCCACCTGACTTTATAAGACCTCTCCTAGACTTCAAATGGGACAATTAAAGAGACTGATAATTCCAAACTAAGAACAGAAAGAAAAAGATAAGAACAAACTGAAAAATATGTGGGTCAATATCTATTAAGAGAAGTGGTATATTTGAGAACATTGCGTTGAGCACTGTGTAAAAATACAGCAAAGTTTATAGTCAGTTATATAGAAATGAAGCATATAGATAACAGATTACTGATGCTCACTTTACCAGTACCTCCACAAGAAGAAAAAAGAAAAGCAAGAAGAAAGCAATTATATCTTCCTACATGTTAACATCACAACAGTGTTCAAAGTCCAGGTAAAATGGAACTTGAGAGACTGCCTGTCATATTTATCTTTTACTACATCATTGCCCAACAATATAATAAATGTAGGTCATGACAATAAAGTATTACTAAATGGTAATTCTGTGAAACATATTTTTCTGGTGATAGGATGACTTTAAACAGCTGATTAGTTATGGTAAGTTGTCATATTCCACATTTAGCTCATTTAAAGGGAAGTCACTTTTCTAGGAAGTTCAGCTGTTCAGAACACAGCAAAGAACCCACACTTAAATAAAATAAGCCCTCCGAGTGGGAGACAGAGATGTCACAATGTCTAATGTTAATATTTGCACATGTTAATGCATAGACTCTCTATTCCCTACTTACAATCTATGTGTAATACTCACAAGATTTCCTATTAGTTTCTTACCCTACATATATCAAAAGCAAAGCTAGAAGCAGGCACGTTACCAACAAAGGACAGTTCACCTGAGTTTATTAAAACTGCTAGCCACAGGAGCTAGCCACCCAGGAAAATACAACAGCTTCAAATACTCCCAAGGGAAAAGATCCTGTATGATTTGGTGTAAAGTTAAGGAATGGGCTTCCCTGGGGCTCAGGGGTAAAGAATCCACCTGCCAATGCAGGAGACGTGAGTTTCATCCCTGGGTCGGGAAGATACCCTGGAGGAGGAAATGGCAACCCACTCCAGTCCTCTTACCTGGAGAATCCCATGGACAGAGGAGCCTGGCAGGCTACAGTCCATGGGGTCGCAAAGAGTTTGACAGGACGTAGCAGCCAAACAACAATAACAGCAACAAAGGTAAGGAATGTGGTCTCTGAGCACCTCACAGTATACCAGCTGGAGTATACGCCACCGACCCTCTGAGTCACGGACAAAGGATTACAGGAAACACGCCCCAACAGAAGGGGATGTCTGAGGCTTTTTACAAGCATTTTCCTTAAAAAAAGACTATGACAAGCAGGCTAGCTGGAAAAAAAAATACATACAATTTTCAATTCCCTGATAATGGCAGCCAAATGAAATGTTACCACCATGAGATAAGAAAAGAAAGAAACTGTAGAAGAGAGAAATTAATATGTATTTTCTACTTATATTGTCAGGGACTTCACTGATGCAGAGCCTCTCACATGCTGGCTTTAAAATTTCTTGTATAATAATGAATCAATGACAGCTTAGGGTGATTAAAACTGCAGCACAACTTAACCATTTTCCTTGAATAAATTAAAGAATATATCTAGAAGAAGCAAATTTATTATCATAATTGTGCAGTTCACATTCACAGGACTTATAAAAAAAATATTCCTAGTGATAGCTGGGATGCAAACTTTAAACTATATGATGAGGATTACCTCTTGTTCCTGACAAAGTGTCACTGAGATGAGATGTATGATATTTGGAGGTAATATAAAAATATTAAATTTGATGCATCTGTGAACCCGTGACTAAAAGTTACCCTCCTATACCCTTCCTCACTACCATGATGGGTTCACTACTTCTATTTTTTCATACATTTCCTGCAATATTATCATCATTTCTATTTTGCAGTTGAGGAAACTGGGACCAACAGATTAAATCGTTTGCTCAAAATGGCGGTCCTTTTGGTAGAAGTGCTATGATTCAGTCACGGATCATGTGGCTCCCCCCAAACCCATGCACTGCCTCTCTGACAGAGATACTGAAGCAGTCATAACGGTGCATTATGGTGTCAGACTGAAAAGTGTTCTCATAAAAAAGACCAAGCTGCATGAAACTCCTGACACAGGCTCTAGCCTGTGCTCGGCACATAAAAAACACTGGTCATTGCTGTGAAACTCATATTGCAGCATGCTAAATAATGCCCACACATCCCAGAGGTATCCATGTGCCAGGCATGAAGCCAAGTGAATTCTTGAAAGATTGATTCAACTGGTTTCATCACTGGAGAGGAGAAATCTTAAAGGCATGCACTGTAACACGATAAATGACATTACAAATCTCTCCTTTACCAACACGCTAATTACAAAAGAAAAGTTAAAACTGTGCAGTTTGGGAGGCTAAACAGTCCTAAAATTAACTAATTATAGTTACAGCTTCAACTGGAATTTTATTCCAGCTGAATACTAGAAAAGGTTTGTTCAAAACCTGGACGTATTTCTACGCTGTCATTCATCCATGTAACCATTCATTCCATTGAGTGGGAACCTGTCAGAGAGAAGGCATAATGTACATGTGTGTCTTTGAGGACAGTGTGCTGAGAGGGAAAGGTGAGTATTAGCTAGAAGGAGGAGTGAAATGTTACCTGCAACTTCAAGGAATTTAAAACCCTCTGACATCTAAGCCTAACACACTGCTGAGTCTTCTTTCTTGCTGATAAATGCCTCTAGCATTTGCCTGTTTCCATCATTCTATTTATGTCCTCTGTTTACCTATATGTTGCTCATTTTTGTCACATTACCCCAAATTAACTGTTACTTTTTCTGACAGTCAAAATTTTTAAACTTATGTTACTTTGACAAATTACCTCACCTTAGAAAGGAGCCCCAGTTGGCTTTAAATGTAAAAAGGGGGGAATAAAAATTTACTACTTAAAAGCTAAAGATTCAATTCCTGGGTAGGAAGACTCAATATTGTGAAGATGACTATATTACCAAACGCAATCTACAGATTCAGTATGAATCAAATTATCAAATTATCAATGTCATTTTTCACAGGACTAGAGCAAAATATTTCACAATTCATATGGAAACACAAAAGATCCCGAATAGCCAAAGCAGTCTTGAGAAAGAACAGAGCTGAAGGAATCAACCCTCTGACATCAGATTATACTACAAAGCTAGTCATCATGACAGTATGGTACTGGTATAAAAACAGAAATATAGACCAATGGAACAAGACAGAAAGTCCAGAAAAAAACCCATGTACCTATGGGTCCTTATTTTTGACAAGGGAGGCAAGAATACACAATGGGGCAAAGACAGCCTCTTCAATAAATGGTGCTGGGAAAACTGGACAGCAACATGTAAAAGAATGAAATTAGAACACTTCCTAACACCAAATACAAAGATAAATTCAAACTGGATGAAAGACCTAAATGTAAGACCAGAAACTATAAAAATCTTAGAGGAAAACACAGGCAGAACACTTGATGACATAAATCAAGGCAAGATCCTCTATGACCCACCTCCTAGAGTAACGGAAACAAAAACAGAAGTAAACAAGTGGGACCTGATTAAACTTAAAAGCTTTTGCACAGCAAAGGAAACTATAAGCAAGACAGTCCTCAGAATGGGAGAAAATAATAGCAAATGAAACAACTGATAAAGGATTAATTTCCAAAATATACAAGCAACTCATACAAGTCAATGCCAGAAAAACAAACAGCCCAATCAAAAAGTGGGAATAAGATCTAAACAGATATTTCTCCAAAGAAGGCACACAAATGGCTAACAAACACATGAAAAGATGTTCAACTTTGCTCATTATTAGAGAAATGCAAATCAAAACTACAATGAGATACCACCTCACACCAGTCAAAATGGCCATCATCAAAAAGTCTACAAACAATAAATGCTGGAGAGGGTGTGGAGAAAAGGGAACACTCTTGAACTGTTGGTGGGAATGTAAACTGATACAGTCACTACGGAAGATGGTATGGAGATTCCTTAAAAAACTAGGGATAAAATCACCATATGACCCAGCAATCCCACTCCTAGGCATTTACCCTGAGGAAACCAAAATTGACAGAGACACATGTATCCCATTGTTCAGCGCAGCACTATTTACAATAGCTAGAACTTGGAAGCAACCTAGATGTCCATCAACAGATGAATGGATAAAGAACTTAAGGTATATATACACAATGGAATATTACTCAGCCATAAAAAGGAATGCATTTGAGTCAGTTCTGATGAGGTGGATGAACCTAGAACCTATTATACAGAGTGAAGCGAGTCAGAAAGTGAAAGATAAATATCGTATTCTAACACATATATACACAATCTGGAAGGATGGTTCAATTCAGTTGCTCAGTCGTGCCCGACTCTTTGCGACCCCATGAACCACAGCACACCAGGCCTCCCTGTCCATCACCAACCCCCGGAGTCCACCCAAACCCATGTCCATGGAGTTGGTGATGCCATCCAACCATCTCATCCTCTGTCATCCCCTTCTCCTCCTGCCCTCAATCTTTCCCAGCATCAGGGTCTTTTCAAGTGAGTCAGCTCTTCACATCAGGTGGCCAAAGTATTGGAGTTTCATCTTCAGCATCTATCCTTCAATGAACACCCAGGACTGATCTCTTTTAGGATGGACTGGTTGGATCTCCTTGCAGTCCAAGGGACTCTCAAGAGTCTTCTCCAACACCACAGTTCAAAAGCATCAATTCTTTGGCACTCAGCTTTCTTTATAGTCCAACTCTCACATCCATACATGACTACTGGAAAAACCATAGCCTTGACTAGACGGACCTTTGTTGACAAAGTAATGTCTCTGCTTTTTAATATGCTGTCTAGGTTGGTCATAACTTTCCTTCCAAGCAGTAAGCGTCTTTTAATTTCATGGCTGCAATCACCATCTGCAGTGATTTTCCTGTCTTAGCTCTCTGAAAATAGACCTCTTTTTTTTTCTCATTTATTTTTACTAGTTGGAGGCTAATTACTTTACAATATTGTAGTGGTTTTTGCCATACATTGACATGAATCAGCCATGAAAATAGACCTTTGAATCTACAGTATTTGTGAAAAGCTTAATACTCTTTCTCCTTAACAAAAATCTTTGGGTTATTATTTAGATATCTGACTTATCTACATTATTTAGGTCTCTGATTCATCTATTCCCATCCATATACATCGAATCCATCTTCACTTGCTCCCAGAGTGATCCAAGACAAATAGGACCTATTATTCTCCCCCGCTCCCCGACCCCCACCTCCACTAAAGCACTTCACTGACCAGTCATTCCTTTTAAACAGTGTTCAGATGCCAGTGCATTGTTTTTTTCTAATGTGGTCTATGTTTGATTTTCTGATCTTATTTCCCGATATTCCACCTTGAACCCGCCAGTTAGTACTCAACTGTTTACAACTCACTGATGCACTATATTTATTCTACAGGTGTTAACTGAGCGTAAGTTACACATTAGCCAGTGAGCTAAACTTAGGGAATCCTGATGCTAAGAAGGCAAAGGTGGCCCACATTCATGGAGCTTAGGGTCTAGTTTTAGAAGGCTTAATACAACTGTTTAAGGCACCCTCTAGCCCCACAAATGCCTGGAGAATTGCAGAGTTTACCCTCTCTATGAAATTCTTCCTGGTCACCCCATTCACATAGAAGAGTTGACTCCACTGCACCACCATCTGCACCTCATTGCCATCCAAGCTTATTTAAAGCACTTTATAACATTTCATGCACAGGCCTACCTCACCAAAACAGTGCCCAACAAGTGACCATCTCTTATTGATCTTTGAAATGAATCAAATGACATGTAAACAGAGACTGTGAAGATCACAGTCAGGCACACAGAAACAAATAAGTATCTGTCTTGAAATGAAAGACTGAAGGAATTATTTTTGCAAAAAAGAAAAGTTTTTCCCTTTTCAGCTTCTTCAAGTCATGCTCTAGAGTGTAAGTCTTATAAAGTCAGGGACCTTATTACTGGCCCTATTTGGGGCACATATATTACTGGCCCTGTTCTGGGCCCGTATTAATCACAAAATAAATATTTGTTGTATATATTCCCTAGATCTACAACTCATAATGACTAGGGCATGGTAAGAATGTCACAGTATCGTACTCAAGAGAACGGAAACCAAAGCTAATCAGATTGACAAGGTCATAGGAAAATGTATATGGTATAAAATCCATTTTATGAATGTGTCATTTGAGTCCTAAAGTCTAGTCACTGCATATACAGGAAGAGAAAGAATCACAAAACCTTAGAATGAGTCATTTTTACCACAGCCAAAATTTTGTAGCTCTCAATGATGTAAAAAGAAAAGAATTTCAACTTGAGAAAATGCTATTGGTTCCTACAGTTGATAACAAATGACAGCAAATATATACAGTGTCTTCTGCTTGCCAGGCACTGTACTAAGCATTTCACACATAGTAGCTCATTGAATTCTTATATCAAGCCTATGAGATAGTCCCATTATACAGATAAGCAAAATGAGGGACACATAGGTAAAGTAATTTGTTCAGGATCACTCAACTAATAAATGGCAGAATTGGATTTCAACCAGGAAGGCTGGCTCCAGAGTCTTTGCTCTTAACTCTAATACTAGTCTCATTCTTTGTGGGTATACAGTAACAAAAGGCCACACAGATCCCATAAAAGCAAATGTCTTCCTAAACACATGTGATACGTTTCAGGAGTCCTCAACTTCTTTGTAGTACTGAATTCTGTTTTATATTTGAAGTTTAAAAAAAAAAAAACCAGTATTTCCTTCTGAGACAACAGAAGGAAGACAATGGAAGTTAGAGAAAGATCAATAAGAAATTCCATAAGGGCTATTGGTCAAACTGTAATACTACCCAAAAAGTTCAAGAGCTGTAAGGAAGAATTCCCGCTGTCAGCCCATGATCAACAGGATCAGTCATAAACATCAACAAACACATCACGCATCATTAGATGGGGAAATCTACCTAAGGTACTTAGGTCTCCATAGAAAAAGTCTCCATAGAAAGCACTGAATACATTTCATCTGTAGTTCTATATTGTATGACAGCCAGCAGAGATTATGGCTTTGGTAGCTTCACAAACATTATTTTTAAAATAATCCTTATGCATTTATCTCTATTTCATTCCCAAAAATATAAACAAGCCATAGGTTCAAACTGTGGCTTTGAACATGTCATTTGCAAAGGTAGTCAGAAACATATTTATATCCACTTAAATATACGAACATACCATAGAGAGCCTTTGCACTTGTTCGTGAACTGTGATCTCTGTCCATGGAAAAGGTGGTTGATGATCCGTAGCCACTGTAATTAAAAAAAAAAAAAAAAAAGGTCAGTGTGATGACTTAAAGTCCAAACGAAGCAATAAAAAGTCAAAACTACAAATACAAATTCCAGCATACCACAATCACCATATGTTTTTAGAAAAATATAGAGAGTTTATGCAGCTGGTTCTGTCCAGAAACAGGTCATTGGATCCTGATCCAATATAGATTCTCTCAAATGCCAAGTCAGAACCACAGCCAAGGGACTTCCCTGGTGGTCCAGTGGTTAAGACTTTGCGTTCCAGTGCAGAGGGTACAGGTTTGATCCCTGGTAGAGGAGCTAAGATCCCACATGCCTTGTGAACAACAACAACAAAAGACCAAAACATGAAAACAGAAGCAATATTGTAACAAATTCAATAAAGACTCAAAAAAAAAAAAACAAAACCAGCCATGGAGATTCAATAAGGTTGAAGCTAGCTTAGAAAAATTTAAGTTTACCATAATAAATTGAGTTTTGAGCAGTGATCCAATTATAAAAAGTTTTCAGTCATTCAAACTATAGCAAAATAGACACTATTGTTTTGAGAAATACTTAAAGAGAAGTTAACAAAAATAACTTTATCATTAAATTCGACTAGCTATATCCTACTTCTAACTTACTGTTATGTGAAGTAAACATTATTTAAATTTTTAAAATTTACTCAGTAAACATTTATTAAGCCCTAAAATCTAGAAACTCAACATTCAGAAAACTAAGATCATGGCATCTGGTCCCATCACTTCATGGCAAATAGATGGGGAAACAGTGACACACTTTATTTTTTCAGGCTCCAAAATCACTGCAGATGGTGGCTGCAGCCATGAAATTAAAAGACGCTTGCTCCTTGGAAGAAAAGTTATGACCAACCTAGACAGTATATTAAAAAGCAGAGACATCACTTTACCAACAAAGGTCTGTCTAGTCAAAGCTATAGTTTTTCCAGTGGTCACGTATGGATATGAGAGTTGGACTGTAAAGGAAGCTGAGCATCGAAGAACTGATGTTTCTGAACTGTGGTGTTGAAGAAGACTCTTGAGAGTCCCTTGGACAGCAAGGAGATCCAACCAGTCAATCCTAAAGGAAATCATTCCTGAATATTCATTGGTAGGACTGATGCTGAAGCTGAAACTCCCATACTTTGGCCACCTGATTCAAAGAACTGACTCATTTGAAAAGACCCTGATGCTGGGAAAGATTGAAGGCAAGAGAAGGGGATGACAGAGGATGAGATGGTTGGATGGCATCACCAACTCAGTGGACATGAGTGTGAGTAAACTCCAGGAGTTGGTGATGGCCAGGGAGGCGTGGCATGTTGCAGTCCACGGGGTCGCAAAGAGTCAGACACAAATGAGCAACTGAACTGAACTGAACTGAAAATCTAGAAAAGTGAGGAGTAATGTGGGTGGATTCCCTGGTGGTTCAGTGGTAAAGAATCTGCCTGCCAATGCAGAAGACACAGGTTCGATCCCTGTGTTGGGAAGATCCTTAAGAGAAGGAAATGGCAACCCACTCTAGAATTCTTGCCTGGAGAATCCCATGGACAGAAGATCCTGGTGGGCTGCAGTCCATGGGGTCGCAAAAGAGTCAGACAGGACTTAGCAACTAAACAACAACAAAGGCGGGGGTAGGGGGGTAAGGAGTGTATTGTTCATACAACAAGTAAAATGGGTACAATAGAATGTGATATCTGGGTAAAACTAATAAATAAAACATCAAAAAGGGACTAAGTTTCTATAAGGATGCTCAAGAAGAGTTGACTGGCATTTAAGCAGAATCTAAAAGAATGGAAGGAAGCTCCAGAAGCAGGTGAGAATTAAGTGAGGAAAAAGCATGTAGATCTGGCTCAAGAACCAGGATGGCTGCTGAAGGAATAAGCATCTAATGGGATGTGCTTGGCAGAGATGAATGGCTCAAGAAGCAGGGAAGGCAAATAGAGAGCTTAAGAAGTAAATTTCTGTTCTCTTTATACAGGGAAGTAACATGATCCAAACTACTTTTTAAGAAAGATAATCCAGGAATTAATGGCAAGGTAACCAGATGGAAAGACTGAAAGCAAAAGGAGAAGAGGGTGGCAGAGGATGAGATGGTTGGATGGCATCACTGAGTCAATGGATATGGATTTGAGCAAACTCTGGGAGATAGTGGAGAAGGCAATGGCACCCCACTCCAGTACTCTTGTCTGGAAAATCCCATGGATGGAGGAGCCTGGTAGGCTGCGGTCCATGGGGTTGCTAAGAGTCGGACACGACTGAGCAACTTCACTTTCATTTTTCACTTTCACACATTGAAGAAGGAAATGGCAACCCACTCCAGTGTTCTTGCCTGGAGAATCCCAGGGACGGGGGAGCCTGGTGGGCTGCCGTCTATGGGATCACACAGAGTCGGACACGACTGAAGTGACTTAGCAGCAGCAGCAGCTGGGAGATAGTGAAGGACAGGGAGGCCTGGAGTGCTGCAGTCCATGGGGTCGCCAAGATCAGACACGACTTAGCAATTGAACAAAACCAGATGGAAAGGGACTGTAAAAATTCACGCAAGAGATAAAGCCCACAAATAAAGTTAGAAGAGAAGGAATAGTTTGGGATAGAAATAAGAATTCCTTAATAGAAGAAATTATAATAAATTCATGATTAAATGGATATTTATTATAAGAAAAAGGGGAAAAAATGAAGCTGTGGTAAAACTTTCTGACTTGAATAAACTGATGGGCAAGATAAAGATGACGCTTGATATACTCCCCTGGTGTCTCTTACTGACCAGCACTAAAGGCATTGGTGATCATCTTTGTAAAAAGAAAATGTGAAGCAGTGTGAACAGGCTAGATCTGAAAATTGTGAATAACCGAGCTATGAAATCTAGTGAACTCTAAATTAGAATGGCCAATATAAAATAACAACAATATTAACCACAATATACAAGGCAATGGCCACTTAAGTTGGGGTACCAATTTCAAATTATATCTAAAGCCACAGGAATTGGCCTTTTTTTTATTTTACACAATGGTAAATATCTTGAGAGACTGGACTAGATGACATTTAACTTTCCTCAAATGCAAATATTTTACAAATAACAAAACTGAATGCTCCAGAGAAAGTGAAAGCTATGAAATAAGAGTACATATTCAACTATGGAAAGCATTAATACATAAAATACCAGAACAAAACATCTTCAATTAGATCATTGTCATTGGGGTTGATTGCCTAACCATCTTTTTTCTTATGAGACACCGTAAACTTTTAACAATAACATATCTTAGTGTTACAAGAAGTTATATATTGAGGAATGAACTACATAAAGAAGTGAAACAGATCTTTTTTTGAAAATATAAAACAATTAAAACTACCAAAACAAATTAAAATAAGCAAAAAATTAAATATAAAATTTCAACTTACTTCATTTGAGATGGATTCATTCCAAAACCACTGGGATGATTGGAAATATGACCATTCATCGTGATTTTAATGCTTGTGTTCTGAAAAGAGAAAGGTTCATGGATTGAAGGCAGTAAAAAGGTTGAGACATCTCAGCTCTAAAGTTATTCATTCAACAAAATGTGTGTCATTTCCAGGATGACGCTAGAAATATAAATATCTCCACCCTTAGAGAGCTCAAGCTCCAGAATTACATATGGACATACAAACAAAAATTAAAATGCCATTTAAAAATTGTTTTCCTAATATTTATTTACTTATTTAGCTGCACCGGGTCTTAGTTGCACCATGTATGATCTCTGGTTGCAGCACATGGGATCTAGTTCCCTGATCAAGGATCAAACCCCAGATGAGTAAAAGAAAAATTGTAAATATAGTTCTGAACCCTCAAACTAGATAAGCATAATTCTGTATTTTACTCAATTTTATTAGATGTTATTTTAATATTTCATTATGAACGTAATATAAACTCATTAAATTAAAAAAAAAAAAACTTGAAAAATACAGAAAAGCACAAAATACAAAATAGTACAGAGGGGAAAAGTATCACCCAACCCCATCATTTAAAGAAAACCATTTAACAGTCCTGCCAGTTTCTTCCAGTCTTTTTTTTCTGTATTTAGCTTTTCTTTCTTCCTTTCTTCTATCCTTCCTTCCATTTTCTTTATTCCTTCTTTCAAAGCATATCTGACCACATCCTATCCATACACTTGGATACTTTTTTCAAGAAGGTATTCATTTATACATTCCTTTTACTCTTCACAAGAAAAGCAACTTTTTAAATTAACACCAGATACTTCTCTTCAGAAACCATTTTTAATCTGTTTCATAAACTGAACAAATTTCCTTCAAATAAGATAAGTGCAAATAAGTAAAACTTCCTTATTGCCATATCCAATGGCCTTTTCTTTTTCTCCTAGACAGCATTCCTACAGCTGAATTATTTCTATTCACCCCTAAATACTCGGCCCTTCTTGGTTTCTGTGGCACTAAACTATTTTGGGTCTTGTCTTACATTTTTGACTTTTGTATACATTACATCACTATGTTGCTTCAATAACTGAGAGGTAGGTGGGACGTATCCCAGCTTTATTATGAGACAAAGGCAAAGACAGTAGAAACATTAACAGCTACTGTGTGAGTTACATGTCAGGTTCTATGATGAATACTGGGACTCCTAAGGAGATCAAAAGAGACATAGTCCTAGCTTTGCGCCAATAGTCTAATAGGAAAAACATACTTAGTAAATAAATATAATATTTTAAATTGTTGTTACTGTTACAAAGGGAAAATTAAGGGCCATATGGGGGGCGGGTATATGATTTATGGGAACTTAAATAGGGAGGGCACAGAAAGTCTACATAAAGAAATAATATTCAAGACCTAGTAACTTCAAATTAACTCTTTTCCATTCTTCAGATCTTAGTTCAATCACCATGTCCTCAGGGAAGCATTTACTGACTTCTGTGAATAGATAAAAGCCCACTATCAGATACACTCAGCACGATACACAATTTGTCAAAGTATTTACCACAGTTGTAATTTCTCATTTGTTTAAACTAATTCCTGATTCTTCATTAGACTTTAAGCTCCATGAGGGCAGAGATTTATCTGATGAATGCTGTTTCTTAAGCCTTAAGAATGGTACCAGGCACAGGCTAGGTGTTCATTAGATATTAATTCAAAGAAAAAAGCATGGACTGGATATCTACATCCTATTCTTCAAAGAGTTTACTGTATTCTTATGGAGACAAAACCAATCCATATGAAACACACAGTAAATAGGTCCCAAGGGATAGGCTCTATTTTAAATCTGTTAGAGGTTCTGAGATAGGAAAAGCAAGGCAAACACCATAATTTTTGAAAGGGTTGGAACTTGACCTAGTTCTTAAGAATGGATAAGATTTATAAAGGTCCTCAAAACACTCAAGTTTAATTCATCATTTTCTGAGAGTCTTGTCCATATTTATTCATAGCTTAGAAGCAAATTTCTAAATTAAGGAACAAAGAAATATTGATCTTTAACCTAGGTAAATAGTATACCCATAACATTACATTTATGCTATATTACTGTTTCTGTTTTTATTATTGTTGTTGATTTTCCTTTGGTTTATACTTAGATACAATCAGTGCACAGAGGTAAACCAGTTCTCTAGAGAAAAACAGAACCCTGATTTGTAATGCTTCCTGTATTCCCACTATGGCCCATTCCAAGCTAGCAATGGTTTAACAGCAGCTTACAAAATCCTGAATATTTCACAGTTGGTTCTCACAAGCCTATAGGATCAAGAGAGAGCATACCACTGTTACATTCTAGAACTGGGGCCAGGACAGAGGCCTAAGATAACTTTACGGTGTCCTTGTGTGGTGTGTGTGTGTTCAGTTGCTCAGTAGTGTCCAATTCTTAGTGACCCCATGGGCTGTAGCCCACCAGGCTCCTCTGTCCATGGGATTTCCCAGGCAATAAAACTGGAGCGGATTGCCACTTCCTCCTCCAGAGGATCTTCTGGACCCAGGGATCAAACCTGCGTCTCCTGCATCTCCTTCACTGTAGGTGGATTCTTTACTGCTGAGCCTCCAGGGAGCTAAAGGTTGGGACAGAGGCTTTCACAAAAGCCTAGAACTTTAACACCATTTCTGGCACTAACTAGCCTAAGCAAGTCAATTAAGCCTCTGTCTCTATTTTTTCATCAGTAAAACAGAGGTAATTCTTGCTCACAGGGCTAATGAAAGATCAAATGAGATAGGTGTACAAGTTTCTCCTAAAGGTGAAAAAAAAAAAGTACTCTTTTAAAACAAGCTGCTTTTCATTCAGTACATAAATTAAACTCCCAGGGTTTGTAGTGATTTTGATCTAGTTTGCATTTTAAAACCACAGCAGGTGGTTTTAGTGAAAAGCGATAGCCACAGCTCATCTTTTTCATGTTTAATTCTTCATGACAGTCAAATAAATGCATGGTTTGTGTTTTGTTTTAAAATAGTGATTTGTCAGAATGAGACACTTGAAAAAGGAATAGAAAATGTTGATTTGCTAAACTGAATTTTAAATATAGAAACTTTCCTCTTTAGCAACCATAGTGTCATTTGTCACAGATGCTCATGTAGCATTGTGGAGGCTTTTAGATATTTAAACAAAGCAATATAGAGCACTCTTTGCAAAGGAAACAATTACAAATGTTTCTTTTAAAAGATATATCCAATTTACACCTACATGGACCATATATATATATACACACACATATATATGCTGAGTCCTCTATTGCTTAAGTTATGTCTGACTTTTTGCAACCCCACAGACTTAGCCCACCAGGCTCCTCTGCCCATGGAATTCTCCAGACAAGAATACTGGAATGGGAAGCCATGTCCTCCTCCAGGGAATCTTCCCGACCCAGGGACTGAACCTGCGTTTCCTGCATTGAAGGCAGATTCTTTACCACTGAGCCACTATAGGCCATACACATATATGCATACACATATATATACACACACACAGACACACATATATACCATATGTAGATACATATCTCTACATAAGTCAAGTGGGCCTTAAGAAGCACTGCTGTTAATAAAGCTAGTGGATGTGATGAGATTCCAGCAGAACTATTCAAATCCCTAAAGGATGATGCCATCAAGGTTTTGCATTCATTATGTCAGCAAATCTGGAAGACCCAGCAGTGGCCACAGGACTGGAAAATGTCTATCCTCATCCCAATTCCCAAAAAGAGTAGCACCAAAAAACATGCTAACCATTGGACAAATGCACTCATCTCCCATGCTAGTAAGGTCATGCTTAAACTCTTGCATGCTAGGCTTCAGGCTTCAGTATTATGCGAACCAGGAACTTCCACATGTCCAAGCTGGGTTTAGAAAAGGAAGAGGAACTACAGATCAAATTGCAAACATTCACTGGATTAAGGAGAAAGCAAAGGAATTTCAGAAAAACATCTATCTCTGTTTCATCAGCTACACTCAAGCCTTTGACTATGTGGATCATGACAAACTGTGGAAAGCTCTTAAGAGAGATGGGAATACTAGACCATCTTACTGTCTCCTGAGAAACCTGTATGCAGATAAGAAAGCAAAAGTTAGAATCCTGTATGGAACAACAGACTGGTTTAAGATTGAGAAAGCAGTATGACAGGGCTGTGTGCCGTCACCCTGTTTGTTTAATCTATACGCTGAGCACATCATGAGAAATGCCGGGCTGGATGAGTTACAGGCTGGAATCAAGACAGGCGGAAGAAACATAACCACCTCAAATATGTGGATTATACCACTCTAATGGCAGAAAGTGAAGAGGAACTAAAGTGCCTTTTAATGAGGGTGAAGAAGGAGAGTGAAAGAGCTGGCTTAAGACTAAATATTAAAAACCCAAGATCATGGCATCTGGCCCCATTAGTGCAAGGCAAATAGAAGGGGAAACAGTGGAAGTAGTGACAAATTTCCTCTTCTTGGGCTCCAAAATCACTGCAGATGGTGACTGCAGCCATGAAATCAAAAGACAACTGCTTCTTGGCAGGAAAGCAATGACAAACTTAGACAGTGTGTAGAAAAACAGAAATATTACTCTGCCGACAAAGGTCCGTATAGTCAAGGCTATGGTCTTCCCAGGGGTCACGTACAGTTGTGAGAGCTGGGCCATGAAGAAGGCAGAACACCAAAGAACTGATGTCTTCAACCTGTGGTGCTGGAGAAGACTCCTGAAAGTCCCTTGGGCAACAAGGAGATCAAACCAGTCAATCTTAAGGGAGATCAACCCTGAATACTCACTGGAAGGACTGATGCTGAAGCTGAAGCTCCAGTATTTTGGTCATCTGATGCGAACAGATGACGCATTGGAAAATTCCCTGATGCTGGGAAAGATTGAGGACAGAAGGAGAAGAGGGCGTCAGAGGATGAGATGGCTGGACGGCATCACTGATGCGATGAACCTGAACTTGGGCAAACTCCAGGATAGGAGGCGAGACAGGGAGGCCTGGCATGCTGCAGTCCATGGGGCTGCAAAGAGTCAGACATGACTGGGCGACTCAACAACAACAACAATATATGCATATGTGTGTGTATATATATGTATATACACATATGTAGATATATATATATCTACATACAGGTACAGATATAGAAGAATCATCAACTCTTACTGAGAAATTATATGCTTTTACTTTTATTAACTCTTAGACAAAACAACTCAAAAACTGAGACAAAGTTTTTCTTCACTGCTCTTAAGGGTAGAAAAATTCAGCTAACTCTACTATACAGTAACCACTTAATTCTACTAAAAGTGTACACTAAAATCTTCATAATAGCTTCCAGCAAATTGGAAATAAGAGCATCAATCTCCTTATGAAAACACTTTTTGTAAGTCACAGTTACTATAATTTTCCCCTCATTTTCTCCAGAAAATAGCATTCCTTTGCAATTACAAAGATAAGGAGGATAAATTTAAGATCTAAGTTAAGCATATCAAAAATGTTCAACACTGAAATTTTCAAAGGCAAGCAAATAAAATGTATGAAAATCACTGTAAGAGGAAATAAATAAGGCTATAATAAGGCTAAACTAGCAAGCCAAACTTTTATCAGAAAATTTAAGATCCCAAATATAAATAATTTATATTCCCTTTTCTTTTCCATTTACAAATTGATGAATGAGTCTGTAGGCATTATTCAATGTCAGTACCCCACTACACAATCTAGCTACTACACAACCAGCAGCCCTCTCTGCATATTAAGCTGTTCTGAAATGACATATGCCCTAAGAAAAACGTCACAGATTTTTGTTTTCTTGTTCATTTAAGTTTTTGTTAGCCTATGTGTGACCAAGTACCTATCTTGAAGCAACTGTATTTCAATTTCAACTTAATTTTTTTCTCTTGATCTAAGTGATAACCAAACTGCAGGAGGTTGATTATCATTATGTAGGGTTTTAAGTAAAAGACCATTGAAATTTAATTTCTACCAATACCGTGTGACATTGTCTATTAGTGATTGTGCTTACAGTATAAAAAAGACCAAAAAGTATAATTTAAACCTTCTGAATCATCACATATTCTAACTCCTTCTGTGTCTTCTAGAGCAATCACTTTTCAATACATCTTACCAGTATTGTCACCTGTAGAAAAGTCATCATCTATTTCTCTATGTCATTGGTTGCCCATTTAGGAATAGAGAAATTTTGTGTGTGAAAAAACTTAGGGAAATAATAACACTAAACTGTTATTTAAAAAAAATGATGATGATGACAATAGTATCTAACACTTGTTAAAGTATCACAATAATTTCTAGGCTATATGGAAGCACAGTATTTTCTCAAGGCCAATCTCCATGTAGAAAGAATAATTCTGTGCCTTAAAGGCACAATACATTGCAGTCATTTAAAATAATTATCTTGATTCTTTTTTTTCATAATTCTGAGACAATACTTAGGCTGTTTATAAGTTAGGTCATAATTCTGGGGAAAATCTATGTTCAATTCAGCATGTCACTGGCTTAACAACTAGGTGAAAAAAATACTTGTTACTAAAACTTAACAAGCAACTAACAAGAAACACTCTAGTCATAATTATATGTTTAGTACTTAATAGACTTCTTAGGAAGGCCTAGCACAGAGAAAAGACACATATACCCTGTTAGAACTATCTGAGTATTTCCCTCTAATTCTTATTGCTATGATGATATCATCAGTGTATATACACCTCTTTGATATGATATATGAGAAATGACTAACATCTCAGTTCAAAACATTAATACTATACTGATTTGGGAAAATGTGCTACTTTTAAAAAGAACATCTGCTATTCATCAACTGTTTGCGCTGTATCACATATTGTGCTAAACATTGTCTATCCATTATCTTATTCAATCTTTACATTCATTCTTGAAAGAAGTAACTCTTTTCCATTTTACAGATGAAGAAACTGAGCTAAAGAGACTAACTGCCCACAGACATAGAGAACAAATGCCTGAATACTAAAGGGTGAGCTGGTGATAGGATGAATTAGGAGATTGGCACTGACATATGTACACAATTGATACTTTATACAGAAACTAATAATCCACACCCATTTCTGGATGTGACTGGTGATGGAAATAAAGTCCGATGCATTAAAAAGCAATACTGCACAGGAAGCTGGCATGTTACGTCCATGAATCAAGGCAAATTAGAAGTGGTCAAAAAGGAGATGGCAAGAGTGAACATCGACATTTTAGGAATCAGCAAGCTAAAGTGGACTGGAATCGATGGATTTAACTCAGATGACCATTATATCTACTACTGTGGGCAAGAATCCCTTAGAAAAAACTGGAATAGCCATCACAGTCAATAAGAGTCCAAAATGCAGTACTTGGATGCAATCTCAAAAACGACAGAATAATCTGTTCATTTCCAAGGCAAACCATTCAATATCACAGTAATCCAAGTCTATGCCCCGGCCAGTAATGCTGAAGAAGCTGAAGTTGAACAGTTCTATGAAGACCTACATGACCTTCTAGAACTAACACCCAAAAAAGACATCCTTTTCATTATAGAGGACTGGAATGCAAAAGTAGGAAGTCAAAAAATACCTGGAGTAACAGGCAAACTTGGCCTTGGAGTACAAAATGAAGCAGAAAAAAGGCTAACAGAGTTTTGCCAAGAGAACACACTGGTCATAGCAAACACCCTCTTCCAACAACACAAGAGGAGACTCTACACATGAACATCACCAGATGGTGAATACCAAAATCAGATTGATTATATTCTTTGCAGCCAAAGATGGAAAAGCTCTATACAGTCAGAAAAAACAAGACTGGGAGTTGACTGTGGCTCAGATCATGAACTCCTTATTGCCAAATTCACACTGAAATTGAAGACAATAGGGAAAACCATTAGATCATTCATATATGACCTAAATTAAATCCCTTATGATTATACAGTAGAAATGACAAATACATTCAAGGGATTAGATCTGATAGAGTGCCCTATGGACAGAGGTTCATGATATTGTACAGGAGGCAGGGATCAAGACCATCCCCAAGAAAAAGAAATGCAAAAAGGAAAAATGGTTGTCTGAGAAGGCCTTACAAATAGCTGAGAAAAGAAGAGAAGCTAAAGGCAAAGGAGAAAAGGAAAGATATTCCCATTTGAATGCAGAGTTCCAAAGAATAGCAAGAAGAGATAAGAAAGCTTTCCTCAGTGATCAATGCCAAGAAACAGAGGAAAACAATAGAATGGGAAACACTAGATATCTCTTCAAGAAAATTAGAGATACCAAGGGAACATGTCATGCAAAGATGGGCTCAATAAAGGATAGAAATGGTATGGACCTAAAAGAAGCAGAAGGTTTTAAGAAGAGGTGACAAGAATACATAGAAGAGCTATACAAGAAAGATCTTCATGACTCACATAACCACAATGCTGTGATCACTCACCTAGAGCCAGACATCCTGGAATGGGAAGTCAGGTGGGCCTTAGGAAGATTCACTACGAACAAATCTAGAGGAGGTGATGGAATTCCACTTGAGCTATTTCAAATCCTAAAAAATGATGCTCTGAAAGTGCTGCACTCAATATGCCAGCAAATTTGGAAAACTCAGCAGTGGCCACAGGACTGGAAAAGGTCCGTTTTCATTCCAATCCCAAAGAAGGGCAATGCCAGAGAATGCTCACACTACCACACAACTGCACTCATCTCTCACGCTAGCAAAGTAATGCTTAAATTCTCCAAGCCAGGCTTCAACAGTACGTGAACTGTGAACTTCCAGATGTTCAAGCTGGTTTTAGAAAAGGCAGAGGAACCAGAAATCAAATTGCCAACATCCACTGGATCATAGAAAAAAGAAAGTTTCAGAAAAACATATACTTCTGCTTTATTGACTATATCAAAGCCTTTGACTGCATGGATCACAACAAACTGGAAAATTCTTCAAGAGATGGGAATAGCAGACCATCTGACCTGCCTCCTGAGAAATCTGTATGCAGGTCAAGAAGCAAGTCAGAACTGGACATGGAACAACAGACTGGTTCCAAATTGGGAAAGGAGTACGTCAAGGCTGTATACTGTCACCCTGTTTATTTAACTTATATGCAGAGTATATCATGTGAAATGCTGGGCTGGATGAAGCACAAGGTGGAATCAAGATTGCTGGGAGAAATATCAATAACCTCAGATATGCAGATGACACCACCCTTATGGCAGAAAGCGAAAAAGAACTAAAAAGCTTCTTGATGAAAGTGAAAGAGGAGAGTGAAAAAGTTGGTTTAAAACTCAACATTCAGAAAACTAAGATCACAGTCCCATCACTTCATGGCAAATAGATGGGGAAACAATGGAAACAGTGACAGACTTTAATTTGGGGGGGCTCCAGAATCACTGCAGATGTTGACTGCAGCCATGAAATTAAAAGATGCTTGCTCCTTGGAAGAAAAGCTATGACCAACCTAGACAGCATATTAAAAAGCAGAGACATTATTTTGCTAACAAAGATCCATCTAGTCAAAGCTATGGTTTTTCCAGTAGTCATGTATGGATGTGAGAGTTGGACTGCAAAGAAAGCTGAGCACTGAAGAATTGATACTTTTGAACTGTGGTGTTGAAGAAGAGAAGACTCTTTGAGAGTCACTTGGACAGCAAGGAGATCCAACCAGTCATTCCTAAAGGAAATCAGTCCTGAATACTCACTGGAAGGACTGATGCTGAAGCTGAAACTCCAACACTTTGGCCACCTGATGGGATGAACTGACTCACTTGAAAAGACCCTGATGCTGGGGAAGATTGACAGCAGGAAGAGAAGGGGATGACAGAGGATGAGATGGTTGGATGGCATCATCAATTCGATGGACATGAGTTTGAGTAAGCTGTGGGAGTTGGTGATGGACAGGGAAGCCTGGCGTGTTGCAGCCCATGGGGTCACAAAGAGTCTGACACAACTGAGGGTCTAAACTGAACTGATAGAAACTAATGAAAACCTACTATATAGAACAAGGAACTCCACTCAGTGCTCCATGATGACCTAACTGGGAAAGAAATCCAGAAAAGAGAGGCTATATGCATACATATAGCTGATTCACTCTGCTGTTTAGAGGAAACTAATACAACACTGTAAAGCCACTATAGTCCCATAAAATTTTTGAAAAAATAAAATAAAATAGTTCAGCAAATCCATGGATCTGGGACTCAGATCTCCAAAGAGAGCAGGTCAGGCAGTTGGAACTGGAATTCCTGAACAGGAACATGGAGTTTGCTACTGGGAGTGTGGGGAAGAGCTGGTGGTTGGATCAGATCTTGAACAATTTCTGAGCAAGGTTTCCATGAAATTTCACAAGTGGTATGAGGAATTTAAAATGAAATCTGTATATATTTATTTATGTATGAGTTTTCCTTTTTACATGTACCCTCCCTATACAGGCTTGATAAAACCTTTCATCAAAATGTGTACCTTCCACATTATATTATTTCCATGACTAATAGTGGACTTACAGTCTTATGGACTGGTTGCTACAATAAACTGACTTCCTGTTTTATTTTGTTTGTGTTTCCATCACTCTAGGAGACAGATTTAAAAAGATATTGCTGGTATTCATGTCAAAGAGTGTTCTACTTACGTTTTCCTACAAGGACTTTTACAGTGCCTCATTTTACAATTAGGTTGTTATCTAATTTTGAGTTTACTGTTGTGTATGGTGTCAGAGAATGTTTCAGTTTCATTCTTTTACATGTAGCTGTCCAGTTTTCCCAGCACCACTTATTGAAGAGACTGTCTTTTCTCCATTGTATATTCTTGCCTCCTTTGTTGTAGATGAATTGATATTAGATGCATGGGTTTATTTCTGGGTTTTCTAACCTATCATTCTATTGTCATATGTCTGTTTTTGTGCCAGTACCATATGGTTTGGATGACTGTAACTTTGTACTATAGTCTGAAGTAAGTTACCCTGATTCTTCCAATTCATCTTTCTCAATATTGCTTTGGCTATTTGAAATCTTCTGTATTTCCACATAAATTAAAAATTTTTTTGTTCTAGTTCTGTGAAAAAGGCCACAACAAATTGATTTTTAAAGGGGCATACACTTTATCAGTTGGAGAAGAAAATGGCAACCCACTACAGTGTTCTTGCCTGAAGAACCCCAGGGACGGGGGAGCCTGGTGGTGGGCTGCCATCTCTGGGGTCACACAGAGTCGGACATGACTGAAGTGACTTAGCAGCAGCAGCAGCACACTTTATCAGTGGAAATTTTTGACTCAAAAGTACCCTGTGATGTAATTAATCAGCTAAAGTAGATTCAGGTGCCTCCTCACCACCTGCCACCCCTTTAAAGAGACTCATTTAGTCCACTGAATACACTTGAAGTCTTATTAAAACTGCAGCTATTTATTAAAACTACAGTATTTTGAAATAAAATTTTAAATTTCGGAATCATTTTAGGTTTATAGAAAAATTATGAAGATAGCACAGAAAATTGAGTTCCCCATTCCCTTGTTAATATCTTACATTAATATGGTATATTTGTCACAATGAATCATTATCAATATTTTATTATTAACTAAAGTCAATACTTTATTCAGAGTTCCTTCGTCTTTTTACCTAATAATTTTTTTTTTTCTTTTCTGGAATCCTATCTACAATACCACATTACATTTAGTCCCCATGTCTCATTAAGCTCCTCTAGAGTGTGACCATTTCTCAAACTTTCCATGCTTCTGATGACTGAAAGGGCTGGAATAAAAAATTATCACAAATTAGGTGACTTAAAACAACATAAATTTATTCTCTCATAGTTCTGGAGGTGAGAAGTCCAAAATCAAGGTGTCAGCAGAGCTAAGTTCTCTGTGAAGGTTATAGGGAAGAATTCTCCCTTGCTCCTCTACCTTCTGATGGCTGCTGCTAACCTTTGGTTCCCTTGGCTTGCAGATGCAGCACTTCAGCCTCCGTCTCTGCCTCCATATGGCCTCTCCTTGGTGTGCCTCTGAGTCCAAGTTCCCTTCCTTTCACAGGGACACCGGCCAGTGGATTAGTGTTTGCCCCAGTCCAGTATGACCTCACGGTAACTTGGTTCATCAACAAAGACCCTATCTGAATGGGGGGTTCACAACCAAACTAAATTGGTTCAGCCACTATGGAGAACAGTACAGGGATTTCTTAAAAAACTAAAAATAGAGCTACCACATGACCCAGTGATCCCAATCCTGGGAATATATCCAGAGAAAACCATGATGTGAAAACATCCATAGACCCCAGGGTTTGCTTCAGCACTATTTACAGTAGCTAACACATGGAAGCAGCCTAAATGTCCATCAATAGATGAACAGATAAATAAGATGTGGTTTATAAACATATATATATTATATACATATAATATATATAGTAGAGTATTACTCTGCCATAAAGAGTTAAATAATGCCATTTGCAGCAACATGGATGGACCTAGAGATTATCACACTAGAAGTAAGCCAGACAGAGAAAGACAAATATCATATGACATTGCTTATATGTGGAATCTAAAAAAAGTGATACAGATGAATTTATAAAACAAAACAGACCCACAAACATAATAAATTTATGCTTACTGAAGGGGAGAGGGAGAAGGGATAAATTAGGAGTTTGGGATTAACATAAACACACTATGCGTGCATGCTCAGTCACTTCAATCTTGTCCAATTCTCTGTGACCCTATAGACTGTAGCGCACCAGGCTCCTCTGTCCGTGGGATTCTTCAGGCAAAAATACTAGAATGGGTTGCATGCCCTCCTCCAATTGGTCTTTCCAACCCAGGAATCAAATAGCATAAACACACTACTGTGTATAAAACAGACAACCAACAAAGTCATGCTGCAAACACAGGGAACTATACTCAATATTCTATAATATCCTATATGGGAAAAGAATACATATAACTGAATCACTTTGCTGTATGTCTGAAATTAATGCAACATTATAAAATCAACCATACTTCAACTTAAAAGAATTTTAAATTAAAAATAAATAAATGAGGTCACGCTAATATGTACAGGGCAGTAGGACATGAACATTTCTTTTGAGGGGACACAATTCAACTTGCAGTGATGACCTTGGCAGTTTTCTGGGGAGTGCTGTACTTTGCTATTCTGTAGGATGTCTCTCTGTAGGGGTTTGACTGATTTTTCTCTTGTGGCTAGAATGGAGTTATAGGTTTTGGAAAGAAAGACACAGAGAGACACGTGCCATTCTCATCACACCATACCAAGAGCAGTACATGTCGCTACCCTGACTCCACATGGTTTATGCTGACCTTGTCAGCATGTCAGGTCTCCCCATGATAAAGTGACCTTCCTCACCACCATCACACAAGCCCTCTTGGGAAGGAGGTCAGTATGTATAGAACATTCTTAAGGGGTGGAGAGTGATGCTCCATCTCCTTGAGGAAGGACTATCTACACAAATCATTATGAATTATTCTACATAGAGATTTGTGTGTATTTCCCACCATTACTTTATTCATTCTATTTTTTTAAAAAAGATATTAAACCGGTAAGATGGAAAAATAAAAAAGAAGTTTAGTTTCACCAAATAAAAACCCCTGTAAAACTCCTATTTCAGGTGGTCCAGAGAAGGTCTGAGTCAAGCTTCAGTTGTGCTGGATACAGAATACCGCTAAAGAGAGAAAGTGGAGAGAGAGAGAGAGAGAAAGAAAGAACTAGAAAATGAAACCAAGAAAGCAACTAAAATCAGGGCATGAGAGAGATTATAACCCTCAACAAAAACCCTGGCTACCACCAGCAAAAGACGATCAGAATTTTAAAAAGTAAACATTATTTAAGACGTTCCCATCTTCCCAGAAGTAAAGAGTTGTTGGGCACAGATTCTCAGAAGGGGCGAGAAAATACTCACTGGGGACATTTTCTCTCAGGGTACAAATAAAAATATAGATTTTTTTTCTGTCAATTCATGCCTCAACTGAGCAGAATTCAGAGAACATTTTGGAAAAAGAAGTCAAGAAGGCCATCTCACCCACACCACCTGCCACCTCCCCCAGTAATGTTTTTTTTTTTCAAATTTCCTCTTCTTGTACATCAGCCTGGAGGGTTACTATTCACTGATATTGTATGAACTTTGGTGGAAGGTTTCCAAAATTAGACTTGGTGCCATTGACTGATACAAAACAAAAGCCATGAGGAAATCAAGACTTCATATGATATATGATATATCTTAATTGCTAAACGTCCTTTTTCCATGGTAGTACCCTACACTAAATTATAGCAGGTCAACATATCTTTTAACAAAGGCAAGCAAAGAGTTATCTGGGCCTGACGACGTAACCCAGCTGGGTGGAGAGACAGACCAAAAAATAAAAAAAAAAAGTTCTAAATTTATCCTTAGTGAAATCGAAACTCTTGAATTCAAATTTCATTATGATGTACTAAATGGTCCCTAAAAATAGTACATCATAAAACCTTACAGGTACAGTGAGAAGAGCTCTGACCCACGTATGAGACATAACATTTTAATATTTAACTACCCTGTTGCCAAGATTCCCTTCCTCAGCATTACCTAGAGCAAAGGATGTTAAACAATAAACAGAACGTGGCAAGCAATTCGCTCTGAAATTTTCAGTACAGCTCCTTAAGAGGACCCATGTTTTACAAACTAGACAACATAATTTTAGAAATGCTCACAACCCACAAAATGGGAAATGTCACCTTTAAGCAAATGTTGTGCTGAATTCATCCCACTTTTCCAAAACATAAATACATCTCCTTAAGGTTATTAGAAGTAAAAATGTTTAAGCTGAACACTTATCAGGATTGATACAGGACTTTAGAGGAAAAAAAAGCAATTCTGTACAAATGAAGATCAGATCCGCTTATTGATGTATTATAATGCACATGCTCACATCACCCCTACTCTGCTTCTCAGATACTTTATTAAGGGATGCTACTTCCCATCTTAATTTCATCTCTCCCTGTCTGCCATATCACTCAAACATTGATTAATTTGATAAGAAGAGATGGAGGTCTCACATCTTATCAAAGACTATTCATTATTTCAATTTGTTTGATCTGTTTTAGCAAGACACGGTTTTACAGACCCAAATATCAGCATAGTGGTTACGCGGGGGCAGGTATTTCACTCTGCTAGAAGACCTTGTGTACTGCTCTAGGTATCAGAGCATATCAAGCGCAACATACATAACTTTACAAGCCCATGGAAAGTTCATGATTAGGCAGATAAGGTAAAACTCTCAAACCATTCTGAACTTTTTCTTATTCCTATTTTTCAATACAGCTTAATATTTTTTTGACACATAAAAAAATTTATATTTTGACAAATATAAAAATGCACTCCTTTCAAAATACTATTTTTCATTTATCCTCAGAAACAGAGGCAGTCCTAGTATACTGTTAGAAAGTGATGCAACAGAAAATAGTCAAAACAAAAAATGTCAATTCCAGTGATCACCTGCATTTGGTTGAATATGAAAATAACTGCTCAATAGTAGGTGTTCCTGCTAAGAAAATAACCCGTGGCACCCCATCAAACTCACAGAAGATCCAGCACTAACAAAGCCTTCCTTGAAAATGTGTCCATCTTACAGAGATGGGGAAATTTTAGAGGAAAAAAAAAAAAAGGAAAGAAAAGGAGTATTTAGGAAATGAGCACATTACAGGTAATGTAAAGCATAGTACGGAGTTCAGGAGAACTAGATCAGGAGTGGATCTACAGAACAAAACCTCCCTCAAAAAAGGACTGAATCAAAGAAGGCAAGATAAAGACCTTTAGAAATGTATGGTACAGTGCTGGAGAGGCATCAAAAGGATCATTTATGGTACAACATGGTAAGCAGAGCGCAGAAGTCTAGGTGAGCACCTCCTATTGGGAAGGGGAGGACAATTCAGTTCCTAAAAGCCTTCCTTCAGATCTTCAGTTCATGATGTATGAACCAGGTAAACCACAAGAGAAAAGGGAAGAGTGAAGATAAGAGTCAGCTTCACACAGTTAGGAAACTCAGGAGTTCAGAGTTACTGCAGAATAACTTGAAGAGGGAGGACAGAACGAGGAATGAAGCTGGAGATACGATGAGAATGAGTATCACAAAAGGCAAAGTTACATGTTTATCATATTTGGTTAGACCAAAGTTCAGTTCATTGTGTCTGTGCAATTGCCACTCACAGTACACTGAGGTTAAGTTTCTTTTTCATACAATCTTTTCTCTTCATTAATAATTATCTTACCCTTGATCCTTAGTTCTCCTATGTACTTTTATTAATTTCATTCCTTTACTGTCCACCAGAAGTGGTGGTCTCCTTTCAATACATTTAAACACCATCTAGTCTATCCTTTTCCTCTTTCTGTGGGCATCTCTCTCTGATCTCTATATATTCCTACCGTGATCAGAACTGATTACTCTCTAAGCCTCCAGCAAGCTTTCATCATGGTACCCAAATTCAGCATCTTCCTCTTCATTACCCTCATCTTTCTCCTACTTTCCTTGTTTCCTGGATCCCAAGTTTCCCACTTTCTTTTTTTTTTTTTTTTAAATCTTGGAAAAGCACATACTCCTGGAAATTTCTGAGAAAGAGTATGATGAGAAAGGTAATTTCTGAAGCTTTATATAACTGTAAACATGTTTAGTCTACTTTCGTAGATGATCAATAGTTTGTCTCAGTTTCAAATTTCATACTGGAAATTATTTTTGCCCTGTAATTTTGAAGGCATTGCTCTTGTATCTTCACTGTTTTTCCTGAGATGACAAGGGTCATTCTGTTTCTCAGTATTCTATAAGGGCCTTTTTTTTTTCCTGCAAGTTCTGGAATTTGGTGATCTTCAGTTTTCTCCCCTGATGTTTTCATGAATACATCAGTGTAGGAGTGTTTTTTAAAATTAAATATATTAGAAACTCAATACACCTTTTAACTTTTAAAATCATTTTCCTTAAATTCTAATAAATTTTCTTGAGTTATTTCTTACACAGTTTCTTCACATTTTTTTTAAATTTTCTTTAAAAAAAAAAAAAAGCTTATTATTCAGAATCGGACCTCTTGGACGGAGTCTCTAATTTTCTTGTCTATTCTCTTTTGTTTTCCATTTCCTGTTATTTTTGTTCTACTTTTTGAGTGGCTTCCTCAACTTCATCTTCAAAATACATTTTCATTTCTCAATGTCCCTCATCAATTTTTGATTTTCAGGAGTACATTTTCATGCCCTATATGTTTCTTTCCTTATAGCACCTCTTATTTCCTAATTGCAGCGTAGTCGTCAATATTTCTGAGAATATTAATCACAGTATTTAAAAATTTTATTCGCCCTTCATTGTCTTTGTTTCTGTCAATTTCCTGGTTTAATCTAGGTTTGTTTTGGTCTCTGGATTTCTTCCAATGTCTGGTGATCACTGGCTGTTCCTCACCTTGGAGATGGAGCACTAAACAGCTGACTGGAAAGTCGGGGTCAATGCGCGGGTCTTGTTAACAGGTGGGCTGAGTACTCTAACACTGCAGGGTAATCTGGGTGGGCTGTTCCACCTGGAGACCCCAACCATCAGTACCTACAAGTCTTCTGCACAAATGGATCACAGTCCTCAAAGAAGCATCTTCTGGTTTCACACCTAGAGAATACATACCTGACTTCCAAAATTGGGGGGAGGAGCTGAAGTACCCGGAGGGTGTCTCACTACTTATTAAGTATTAGGCCTCTACCCCCCATCTGTGCCTTGGTATCTCCCGCTCAAGAGTTCTCCACTTCAGTTCTCCACGGAGTAAACCTCCAGTCCTGCTGGACAGTGGGGAGGTGCCTGGGGTCTGAGTTCTCTGGAAACACACTGCCACCTCTTCCTCCTGTTTTCACCTCACCCTCACTGCTGAGCCTTTCTGATGTGAACCTCAGTGCCTCTCCCTAGAGGCCTGGGTTTGTTTCTCAGGATGTGTAGGCTAGTTACAATCATTTCTGGATTTTCCAGGCTCCCTTGGTCTTACCAAGTTTCTGCATTTTAAAAATCCCTTCACTGTCATCTTGGAAGGAGTGGAATAAATGTATGTGCTTAATCTGCTTCTTTCTCTAATGTATTTTTTTAATCAAAAACATCATCTTTATTACTATTAAGTTGTACTTAAGAACACGGCTTGCATGCAAAATTAGATAGCTCATGGGAATTTGCCATATAACATGGCAAGTTCAAATCAGGTGCTCTGTGACAACCTCAAGTGGTGAGATGGGGTGAGAGGCAGGAGGGAGGTTCAAGAGGGAGGCGAGGTAAGTATACCTATGGCTGATTCATGCTGATGTATGGCAGAAACCAAAACAATATTGTAAAGTAATTATCCCTCAATTAAAAAGAAATTAAAAATAATTTTTTTAAAAGGAACATGATTTGACTTGTGGTTTCTTATCATATCGTAAAATGTGCTTTTTCCCTTTTTAAAAAAAATTATATTATTTTTTTCTACTCTTTTTCAAATTCTTTTCTTATTTAGGATATTACATATCTAACATATTTTCATAGCCTGAAAATGGACAGATATCTGTTAATGAGAAACTCAGGAGAAAAATTCAAGTCACCTCTAATATGAACTTGAGAAGTTAAGGTGGCTATGAAACATGAGTACAAGTTTATACTAAAAATAAAACTACCATAGAAGTCAGAGTAAAAGCACACACACACACACAAAATGAAGGTAATTCACTTTACAAAAAGTCAGCTGATATTTTGGTAGTATACAATTTACTGCCTGTTATTTTTGTAACAACAAATGCTATTTTCAATTTCCAGGAAAGAAACATTATAATATGTAAAAGTGAGGCAACATCTCTAGCTAAATCAGGCATTATTGTTAACAAAAAATGCTGTAACTATTTTTCCAGAAATTAAATCATAGCACAACAGAGTTAGGTTCCTAAATGAAACCTGAAATTTATCCTTAGGTAAATAGCCACTAATTCATTCATTTTAATTAAACAGATTTTTAAATAGTTTTTTCCAAAGAGATGCCTTTTAAAATAAATGTATCTGGGAACAAATTCTTTGTGTGTTCCCCTCAAACAAAAGTCAAGAGATATCTGTGCATTCCTTTTAAAATTCAAGTTGCCCATAATAGAGTGAAGCTTTCTTTTCTTCAGAGATTAGATATTTTTATAGTCATAAAAACTAAAGGAAGAAAAATTTAAGTCCCATGGGAAAATTTTTTAAATCAAGGCTATGAAATTTCATACTTAAAAGACAGTAAATATAAGCTTTGACTGTGGACAGTACTACTTTTAAAAAACGTCTGCCAAATTATAACAAAATGGACATTTTAAAAAACAGACATATCTCTGTTTACTATTGTAAAAAAAAATAATGCTCATTTATTAAGCATTTTAGGATGTCAGCCACTGTGCCAGGCACTATTTGTACATTATCTTACTAAATTCTTACCACCTTATGAGGTTATAAGAGTTTATTATCCCTATTTTAACAGGAAATCTGGGACCTACAAAAGTTACAAGTAAAGGTAACTTGGCCGTGGTAGCTGTGTACCACGGCTGAGAGCTGACCGCCAGTCACGCTTTTAACCACTGTTGTACACTTTCATTTAACTAATGACAAACCTGGTATTTTGAAGCTGGCTGGGGCAACGTCAACACTCCTGAATTAAAAGCCAAAATGACCTTTGTAAACGATTACTCAAACAAGATTCATCCAGCGTTTTTCGGCACATCGGCACAAGCCAATAACAGTCCTTATTCATGCATTTGCTCCTTCACATGGATTTACTAATAACTCTTCCATAGTTATTGGTGCTCAAGATAAACACTGTTAAATAAAACTTCCATTGATGAAAAAGAACAATGTCATCACCGTTCAGTGTAGTAGCTGGGCACAAGTATTCAACACCTGAAGTGTAACTAGTACCACTGAGGAACTGAAATTTGAATTTTACTAAATTTAGATTAATTTAGTGGTGCTTCTTCATGGTGCTTATAATCTAGTGGGGAAGCCAGAATGAAATAAGTAAAATAACAAATATAATAATATATCATTTGTTAATTGCTTAGAAGAAAAAGAACAGAAAAGGCAGAGGACAGAGGAGGCTGGTGTGCAACAGTCCATGGGGTTGTGAAGAGTCAGACGTGACTGAGCAACTGAACAACAACTTATAAATCTATAAAGTCAGATTGAGTCAAACCTAACTACAAAATTCTGAAAAGGATGGGACTGAGAGATTCATTCTGAAAATGTTATTTCAGGATTTCATCACTTAAAACCTAGGATAATTAGTAACTTTAAAACAAAGAATTTATGCATGTTTTTGAAAGCGCTTTCAGTGTTTCAAAAGTGATGAACAGAAACAACACCCTATTGGCAAATACATGCAAAAACAACTCTGAATGAGAATGTTGTCTTTTTAACACTATTCCAGGTAACAATCTGAATTTAAATTAAATAAAATAAAA
Source organism: Cervus elaphus (assembly GCF_910594005.1). Lineage (NCBI taxonomy): Eukaryota > Metazoa > Chordata > Mammalia > Artiodactyla > Cervidae > Cervus > Cervus elaphus. The sequence continues at coordinate 25,522,172 of NC_057836.1, forward strand.
GATAATCGGAAAGAAGAATTGAAAAAATTAAAGTAGGAAATTAAAAGAGGATTGCTCCTTGGAAGGAAAGCTATGACAAACCTAGACAGCATATTAAAAAGCAGAGACATCACTTTGCTAACAAAGGTCTGTATAGTCAAAGCTATGGTTTTCCCATTAGTTGTGTACAGATGTGAGAGTTGGACCATAAAGAAGGCTGAGCACCGAAGAATTGATGCTTCTGAATTGTGGTGCTGGAGAAAATTCTTAAGAGTCCCTTGGACAGCAGGAGATTAAACCTGTAAATCCTAAAGGAAACCAACCCTAAATACTCATTGGAAGGACTGATGCTAAAGCGGAAGCTCCAATACTTTGGCCACCTGATGTGAAGAGCTGACTCATTGGAAAAAAAAAAAAACCCTGATGCTGGGAAAGACTGAAGGCAAAAGAAGATGGTGGCGGAGGATGAGATGGATGGCATCGTTCGCTCAATGGACATGAATTTGAGCAAACTCTAGGACACAGTGGGCTTCCCTGGGGGCTCAGCTGGTAAAGAATCCGCCTGCAATGTGGAAGACCTGGGTTCAATCCCTGGGTTGGGAAGATCCCCTGGAGAAAGGAAAGGCTACCCACTCTAGTATTCTGGCCTGGAGAATTCCATGGACTGTATAGTCACAAAGAGTCGGACACAACAGAGCAACCTCCACTTTCTGGGCCATAGTGAAGGACAGGGAAGCCTGGCATGCCACAGTTCATGGAGTCACAGAGTTGGACACAAATTAGAAGCTGAACAACAACAAAGGCAGTAAAATCTACAAAATGGTAACTGAAAGTACTTCAAATTTAAGAACCCAGGAAATGAGAGAGAAATAAATGAACTATTATTACTACTTGGGCAGAAATGGAAGTTTTTATAACAACATGTCCACTATTGGGCCAGAGTCAATTTATAAATCAAAACAACAAAAATATTTTCCAGGGATGAAATTCTGGATTTGAGCACCTGGAATGGAAACAGAGCAAACACAACTCTCCTGTGAATTAATAAGTGAAAAAAGGTGTTTGGGTCAGCCAGGGAGGGGAGAATCACTTCAAGCTGTCATGTTCCTGGATCACATTGTGTGGATTTTTGTTTGTGAGGTGAAGATAGATCTGTTTGGGGAAGCAGGCTATTTGAGGTCTAAAGGAAGTAGAAATTTGAAGAGGGAATTATCACAAGGCTGGTAATGCCACATTTGCATTTCTTTCCATTCCCACAGTTCCCAACTCTGAGCAACTGGGAAAATGGCCCACAGGCTGAGGGAGTTAGAAAAAATGGGGAGGAGCATGACTGGATGTCATTAAAAGGCAGCGCTCGTAACAAGCACAAGTTTATTTTAATATTTCTAAATAGCCCCAAATTGATTCCAGCTCTTTAGTAAATAAACTTGATATTGTTTAGCTAGCATAATTGCTGTCCCCCTGTTTAAGCCAAATGATTTTATAGGTCAATGCGCTAAGAGAACTAAACTAAACTGCTACTGTGTGACTGCTAACAGAAGTGACTGGAACAAAGAGGAAGAGAAGGGGCAGCAGTAACAGCTAACAGTCTGAGAGCACTATGTGCCAGGCACACTCTGAGTGTGTCCTATCTACTCACTTTCTTTTAATTGTCACTGCAAACTTAGAAGGTAGGGACCATGACTATGCTCACAGTACTCAGGAGTTAGGCTAGGTACAGAGCTAAATAACACGCCAGTGTCACTACGTAGTTATCTAAATAGGAAACTTAAAAAAAAGCAGGAAGTAGGCATCTGAAAAAATATATACAAAGGAACTTACTTATAAAACAGAAACAGACTCACAGACCTAGAAAAACTTACGGTCACCAAAGGGGAAAGGGGAGCAAGGGATAAACTGGGAATTTGGGATTAACAGGTACATACTGCTATACATAAAATACAGAACCAACAAGGACCTACTATACAGCACAGGGAACGTTATTCAGTATCATGTAATAACCTATAATAGAAAACAATCTGAAAAAGAAGAAATATATATGTAATATATATATTATATACAATATATACACATGTGTAACAAACACTCTGCTGTACATCTGAAACACTATAAACCAACTATGCTTCAATTTAAAAAAATTCAAAAAGTTAATAAGTAGTAGATACAGAATAAATTCAGCCACTCTACCACAGAGAGGAAAATAATGGTCAGAGGTTGTTTTTCACCTGAATTCACATAGCATCTAAATAGAATTAAAGTGATTTTTTTTTCTTTTGCTATAAATTTATTGCAAATGAGGTGTGTACATTTGTATAGAAAGGAACAGTTGAGTTTACTTATATATAAGAAAGAAAAGGTCTAGATTCTGGATATTTACGAAGTAGAGGCAGGAGATAGTTAGGACTATTAGAAATCGTTTGAAGACAAAGGCAAAGCCAGTACCAGGATAAAAACAATGGACCCGAGAACTTCAATAGGATCACAGAATTCTAAAAGGGCATGATATCACCTTGACTTCTGTTTAGCAAAGTCTGTGCCTATTACGGGCTTCCCTAGTCAACTCAGATGGTAAAGCATCTGCCTGCAATGCAGGAGAGCTGGGTGCGATCCCTGAGTCAAGAAGATCCCCTAGAGAAGGAAATGGCAACATACTCTAGTATCCTTGCCTGGAAAATTCCATGGACAGAAGAGCCTGGCGAGCTGCAGTCCATGGGGTTGCAAAGAGTTGGACATGACTGAGAGACTATCACACACACACACACACACACACACACACACACACATGCCTATTAGAGCCTTTCTCTATGAGAACACATTCCCACCTGTATAACTGCAATCAATAAAACCAGAATTAACCTTTACATCCAACTTTGAGGCAATGTATGTTTTTATAATCATGGGGACGTAAGAATTATTATGAAAGATAGATACAAAAAAGTGCCCCCCAAAAGCCTCATGAAACTGTAGAGACATTCCAATTTCCTTCTATGAAACATAATAATACACAGTGGGCACTTCTCCTCCAACTTCTGTGGAGGAAGTGCCTTCATCTCTCAGGAACTTCCACAAATCAGCTTAAAAACATGTGCTGCTTTTTCTAACAATTTTATTTACTTTTACTGAAGTCAATGGGAAAAGAGCTAACAGTTTTCCAGCTGCTAAGTGTCAGCATAGCTTAAACTCAGCAACCTCTTCTAAGAGTTACAAAATATTACACTCCAAGGGAGACAGGTGATTGTTTCTGATAACACACATTTTTTAATATTTGGTGTTCTCTCTTAAGTAATTCTGAAACTCCATATATTTGTGTCATGTAAGCACTTTAAAAAGGGCTTCCCTGGTGGCTCAGCACTAAGGAATCTGCCTGCAATGCAGGACACACAGGCTCAAGCCCTGGGTGGGGAAGATCCCCTGGGGAAGAAAATGGCAAAACACTCTATTACTCTTGTCTGAAAAATCCCATGGACAGAGAAACCCAGCAGGCTACAGTCCATGGGGTTGCAAAGAGTCGGACACGACTGAGCATGCATGCAGTGCGCTGAACTGAGATTAGAAAGAACCCAGAACACCAAAGTCCATACTAGGTCTTGCTTTGCTAATACTATTCCTAACTCTGTGCCCTTGGACATGTCATGTAAACTTATAGTTTCTTAATTAGTACCCAGGTGGCTCAGTGGTAAACGATCTGTCTGTCAATGCAGGAGACACAGGTATGGATTCGATCCTTAGGTCAGGAAGATTCCCCTGGAGGAGGAAAGGGCAACCCGCTCCAGTATTCTTGCCTAGGCAATTCCATGGACAGAGGAGCCTGGTGGGTTACTGTAACATGGGGTCACAAAAAGTCAGACACGACTGAGTGTGCATGCGCGCGCACACACACACACACACACACACACAAGCTGGAAGCTAGGGTATCTCCAAGAGCTCTTTGCAACTCTAAGGTCTGGTGCATTAGCTTGATGACATCAGTGACAAAAGCTAGCACATTAGCTCAGTGACCTGCTTCTTGTCATACAAAGTTACCTGCACAGACCATCTGACAGGATAGAGAAGGGCATGCTGTTTTCTCACTGGTGGAGGGTGTGGTCCTTACATAAGTAACTTTGAGGACTGGCTGAACTCTACCCTCATAAACCCCAAGCCTGACTATGGAGAAAGCATGTGACACGAGGAATGTTGTCCTTTTTTTTTCCTTTATAATTTAGCTGCAAAGACACCCTGGGGATAGCACGGAGCAGCACGGTAGCATAGTAGCATATGAACTAGTTAGCCACGAAGAATACAGTGCATTTCCCTGCTTTCTTAGGAATTGAACTGTTTCATTCCAGGATGCTGAAATGGAATTTTTTTAAACAAGTCTTTGCATTTGGTAAGATATGAGACTCAGCGTTTACACAAAGTGAAAGGGGCTTCCCTGATAGCTCAGCTGGTAAAGAATCCACCTGCAATGTGGGAGACCTGGGTTCAGTCCCTGGGTTGGGAAGATCCCCTGTAGAAGGGAAAGGCTAGCACGTAGCAGCACATAGTCGCATACGAACTAGTTAGCCGGGAAGAATATAATGCATTTCCCGGCTCTCTTATGAATGGAACTGCTTCATTCCAGGATGCAGAAATGTAAAATTTTTTAAACGAGTCTTTGCATTCGATGAGATACGAGACTCAGCATTTATACCAGGGCGATGCTTAACCTCAACTGCCACTGTTGACACCTCCAGGAGGGTTGTTTTGTCAAGAGCCATGCAGGCTTCCCTGCCATGAAGGAAATAGGATGAAACTGGAGTGGCAAGCTCCGGTAACAACTGTATGTGCCAAGACAGAAAATCAAAGACTCCGCTGATCAAGGCTCAAGTGCTTAAGACGGAAAAAAAAAAAAAAGAAAAATGACCAACTATCCATCAACTAAGTAGACAAATGATCCACAGCATAGATCACCTCTGCCCACACATGATCCCTAAACATATTTCATGGTCCTTGCAAACCGTACAGAGGCTCAAATGAGGATAATCTCCTTTTAGAAAATAAAGATGGCCCAATTGCTGCTCTCCAAGAAGATGGGTGAGCAAGCTTACCCAGGGGCAATTTCCTAACATCCAAAACCCATTTTCCTATTCTTAAAAAAGGAACAATAATAATGCTTCTGCCAAGAAGGAAAATGCTTTGAGGGTACTTTTTCTCCCTCAGAGCCACTGGAAACAATAAAAACTTACTAAGTACGCATGAGTACTAAGTCACTTCAGTCATGTCCAACGCCAAGACTTCATGGACTGTAGCCTGCCAGGCTCCTGTCTGTGGGATTCTCCAGGCAAGAACACTGGAGTGGGTTGCCATGCCACCCTCCAGGGGATTTCCCCAACCCTGGGAATGAACCCCCATCTGCTACATCTCCTGATTTGGTAGGCAGGTTTTTTTGTTTTTTTTTTACCACTAGCACCCCCTGGGAAGTCCACTGAGTATAGTCCAATGCTTTCATTGTGGTATTGTGAAAGAAAGTGAAAGTCACTCAGTTGAGTCCAACTCTTTGCAACCCCCTGGACTATACAGTCCATGGAATTCTCCAGGCCAGAATACTGGAGTGGGTAGCCTATCCCTTCTCCAGGGGATCTTCCTGACCCAGGAATAGAACCGGGGTCTCCTGAATTGCAGGCAGATTCTTTACCAACTGAGCTATCAGGGAAGCCCATGGTATCATGAGAGAACTAACAACAACAAAAATTTATGAAGATAGGCAGCCCTGAATTAATTAATTTTATCTGCATACCCCCTATTTTATTTGTTTATTATTTTTTAGACTTTTTATTGGGGTGTAGCTGATTAACAATATTGTGATAGTTTCAGGTGAATGGCATAGCAACTCAGCCATACACATACATGTATCCATTCTCCCCTAAACTCCCCTCCCATGTAGGCTAGGGAGCCCTGAATTTAAATCCTGACTCTACCATCTTTCTGTGATCTTGGACAAGTCATTATCCTCTCTAAGCCTCTGTTTACTTATCTATCAATCAAATGAGGATAAGAATGTCATAAAGATTATAAAAAGTCACAGGTCCCTTGAGATCTATATCTGTATCTACGTCTATCATCTCCTTTATTTTCCTGAAGAAGTTATTTAGGAGAAAAATAGAGATGGAGACCTTTTCTTTAAATACCGTTTCTAGAAAATGAAATTTACTGAAGCAAAATCCAGTTTCAGTCAATCAAACAGGACACAAGAGAAATATATGATACAAAAATAAAGAATGTTACTCACTACACTTGCACATGCACAAAAAGAAAATTCCTTAGCTCATCTTTCAAGACCAGGAAGAGTTTGCTGGCAGTCATCTCTCCAGGCTTCCACATTCTCATAGGTTCTGCCACATATAAAGCTTCACTAGAACCACAGGCTCTTCTGGGTCCTTCTTGCACCAGTTAACCTACAGGCTTCTGCTCCTAAAGCCCCACCCACTACTTTATACCAACCATCCAGCAATTGCTCAATTCCCACTTCTTTCTTTTATCTTAAGGTTTTCCTGACTAACTCAACATTAGCAACAGCTAGTCATCTGGCAATTACTTATCATGTTTAACATTTTTTAGTGTAGCTTGGAAGAACCTCTCTGCTTTATTTCTTGGGAAATCTGACATTGCTCTGGGGTGTGGCAAACTCGTACAGTCTTTAGCAAAATAATTTCAGTAACCAAGCATGTGCTACAGAAAGCTTACATATGCATGCTAAAAAAATAACACATAGAATTTTAGTGACCAAAGTAGATACTATTAGCAATAGAAATGTCCTCTATGATTGACACAGATGACCATGTGATATAAATGACTCTCATCTAAAGAAAATTTGATACAAAATAGAAACAAATTTAGAAAGTACAGAACTGGACTAAAATTTTTTTAAAGAATTTATTTAGCAGAATTTCTACAGTCACAATTAGGTAAGACCCTCAGTGTTGACTGAGCGGAAATACCAATGAAAGCGCTGCTGCTGGTATGGGCATGTATAAACGATGATTTTAACATCTGATCTGAAAAGCAGAAGTTTGGGTAAAAGTGCGCCTATTTATATCAAGGAGGTTCAGAACTGACTCAGAGGAAAAAGTATTATCCTCTGACTAACCAAGACCACTTCCTGAAACACCCAATGTTTTTCTTGGAAGGAAGGATATACAAATGCCGTTTCTCTCAAACACTGATTAAACAAAATTGAAGTCTAACACAAAACAGACAGAAGACATATATTTTCCGAAGCCAACCAGGTTTCAAAGTGGAGACCATTCCATAAACATATATTATCTGGTCATGAAAAGGAGGACTTTAAATACAGTAAAAAATGTATAATTCAAGGTATATTATAATGAATAAACCACTAACCACCTACACATATCCCTCTTTATACCAAAATCTCTTAATGGTGAAGAAACATTATGATTTTTCATCCACAAAATTAACTAATGTCTTTCGCTTAAAACAACCTAATTTTTTTCTTTTCTCTTCTCTGAATCACCTGTTGTCCAATATTTAATGTGCTCAGTAACTTCATTCGTGTCCAACTCTTTGTGACCCTCTGGACTGTAGCCTGTCTGGCTCCTCTGTCCATGGGATTCCCCAGGCAAGAATACTGGAGGGGGTAGCCATTCCCTTCTCCAGGGGATCTTCCCAACCCAGAGATCAAACCTATGCCTCCTGAGTCTAATACATTGAAGGCAAATTCTTTATCCACTGAGCCACCGGGGAAGCCCAATATTTAATAATAATTTACAAAAACAATAGGTAATACGGAAGTGCTTGTATGTGCCAAGTCTTGTTATAATTCTTGGCATGCATTAATTTGTTTGACAACCACAACTCCTCCAAGAGGAGTTGCTGTCTCTATTCTACAGAGGAGTAGGCCGAGGCACAAAACAGTAAAGCACCTTGGCCAGTACCATTCAGTGAGTATATGATTAAGCCCCTAACCCAGGCAGACCTACCTAAGAGCCCAAATTCCCAGTTTCTGTGCTCAGTCTGTGTGTGTGATACCCTTGCCCACTATAAAGGTTGCTAAAACTTAAAAACACCTAAACACACACACATACAATGACACATATATACATCTGTATTAAGCAGGCTTTCCAGGTGGTACAGTGGTAAAGAATCTGTCGGCCAATACAGGAGACACAGGTTCGATCCCTGGTTTGGGAAGATCCCCTGGAGGAGGAAATGGCAACCCACTTCAGTATTCTTGCCTGGGAAACCCCATGGACAGAGGAGCCTGGAGGGCTACAGTCCATGGAGTCACAAAAGAGTCAGACACGACTGAGCAACTGAACACACAGGACATCTGTATAAACAAGTCATATTTACATAATCCTAGCTGAAATCTACGCATGCCCATCTATGTGACCACCATACCAATAGCATTTGGGTACCACTAATACCAAGTCCTTTAATCTAGAAGAACAATTACTTAGATCAACTTCAAAACATTCCACTGGTCCAGATACCCTGATGTCAGTCTCACTTGTTTTTTTAGTCCTAAAATGTTGGAAACATCTCACGGGACTACAAAAACACCACAATGATCCTGCCCTGGACAAGGCCCTTGGGGGAGAAAAATACACATAACATTTCCTTCTTCAAAATAACAAGCAATTAAACTGAGTTTTGCTGTTTTCTTCCTCTTGAGTAATCTAGACTGGAAAGGGTTCAAATATCTGACTCCTGCAGTATTTTGCTTCCAGGAAAAAATCATGCTTTAATATGCCATGTTGGCTAGTAAGTGTTCGTTCCTATCTATAACTGATTCATAGAAACCAGGTTAAATATTAAATGACCCCCTATTTCTTGTTCTAAACACTTGAAAAATAAATTCCTAGTTAGCTAAGGAGGCAGAAAACGCACTTTGGAACAAGTCACACCACCCTGACCTTCAGATGATTAGGAGGAAATTGAGAAGGAGGGGATTTATCCCAGAAGGGTGAGGCCTTTAAAGCAGCAGCCTCAGGAAGTACATTGCCAGTGTGAATGCCACTGTGGAGGTGCTGAAGATTCAGGGGTGCTCCTAGAAGCCTGCCTGCCTAGTGTGATTTGAGGGTTAACATAGAGTCCTCTTGTTACCTTAAATGATACCATTTACCCAAGGGACAGAGTGAATGAAATTCTTATCACTGGAGATTTATTCTTTTAAATTAAGCATTTTTATCCCTAGGAACCATGATTAAAATACAAACACCTCTGGGAGTAATAATGTCTTATGCTATCAACACTTCAGTATAACTTATCAGATACTTCTCCTAAGGTAGGAGGAAACCAGGGTAATGTGAGAACGTTACTGATGAGGTCAGTATGCCCAAAAATGTAAGAAATCTGCACAGAAATGGAGCAGTAGCAAACAACTGAAGGAAAGTTTGCCTGCTTCTCACATGGAACTCTGCTCAATGTTATGTGGCAGCCTGGATGGAAGGGAAGTTTGGGGGAGAATGAATACACGAATATGTATGGCTGAGTCCCTTCACTGGTCATTTGAAATGATCACAATATTGTTAATTGGTTATACTCCAACACAAAATAAAAAAAAATTTAAGAAGGTAAAAAAAAAATTGCCTGCTTGATACCTTTGCCTATGGTAAGACATTTAGCTATTAATAACTGCTTATGAAATTATGAAAAAAATCCAGCTTAGAGATGGAATGATTACTTATTAAAGGTAGACATCCCATACAGTGAGCAAAATCATGCAAGAAATTCTCTCAGTGTTTCTGTCTACATCTACCAGGAGTTAGGGCTTCCCTGGTAGCTCAGCTGGTAAAGAATCTGCCTGCAATGCAGGAGACTCCAGTCTGATTCCTGGGGCAGGAAGATCTCCTAGAGAAGGGATAGGCTGCCCACTCCAGTACTCAAGGGCTTCCTTGGTGGCTCAGCTGGTAACAAATCTGTCTGCAGTGTGGGAGACCTGGTTCGATCCCTGGGTTGGGAAGATACCCTGGAGAAGGGCATGGCAACCCACTCCAGTATTCGTGCCTGGAGAGCCCCCTTGGACAGAGGGGCCTGGTGGGTGACAGTCCATGGGACCACAGAGAGTCGGACACGACTAAGCGACTAAGCATAGCACCAGGGGTTGGGCTTCACATGAGGGCATAAAAGAGCCACCGTGGATTCTCTCTCTCAGCAGCACTTAGTTGACTGAGACATGTGCAAAGAGATAATTACAATGCAACTTAGTAAATGCTACCGTCTTGGTACAAAAGATGTACTATGAAACCATCAACCTAGGATAGCTGTCAGTAGTTTTCATCCGAGAAGAGACAGTAGAACCAGATGTGAAAGACAAAAGGAGTGTGTCCATCAGCAAGAGTACCGGTAGCAGACGACATTCTAAGCATATGCAAAGCGTGGTACATGGAAAAAGGCGAGTTTTAGGGAATAGTGAGATAATTCAATGTAACTGTGATACAGGGTATGTAAAAGATGATGGAGCAGAGAAAAGTGTGACACCAGATTGTGAGGGGCCTTGTAGACCATGCAAAGAAATTTAGACTCAGTTTTTATGGAAACAGTAAACCAGTGAAGGGAGTAACAGTCATGTTACTAATTTTGATGAAATAACTATGGGGGCATTCTGGAGGGTAGATTAGATTAAGAAGCAAAATTAGCTAATTTCGAGATAATTTTATCTGTTTCTTTCATTCCTGTGGGACTCTCCCCAATTATATTCTGCTCTATATATTTTTTTTTTAAAAAATTAAGACTCACCTATGTCATCCTCATAATGTCTTCAAACTTCTGAACTCCCCAAGGAGAAGCATAAAGATAGTTTAACTAATTTAAAATGTGCTCACCAACAACCTTTAAGGACACGGCTCATATTTTCTAGCGTTATTAGTTACATAAGAAACCCAAGGGAGCTATATTCATCCTATTTAAGAAAAGTCCACTTTAAAAATGCAGAGACTGGGAGTTTCTGGTGGCCTAGTGGTTAGGATTCTAGGCTTTCACTATCATGGCCCAGGTTCAAACTTTGGTCAGGGAACCGAGATCCTACAAGCAAAGCAGCATGGCTGAAAAGAAAAAAATCCAGAGACATGAAGATTGCTTTTTGTTTTTTGGGTTTCTTTAATAACTAAACTTATTTATTTTTAATTGAAGGATAATTGCTTTACAATATTGTGTTGGTTTCTGCCAAACATCAACATGAATCATGTTTTGTTTTTTGTTTTTAATTTAAAACATTCCTTTAATGGTGTGGCCATTGTGAAAAATGATGGGCAGTTACCCCAAAAATTAAACATATAAGTACCACATGTTCCAGAAATTCTACTTCTGGGTGTCGACCCAGAACTGAAAGCAGGAACTCAGATACTTGTAAACTCATACTCAAAGCAGCATTATCCACAACAGCCAAAGGATGGAAGCAGGCCAGGTATCCACCAATAGATGAATGGATAATTAGGATGTGGTCTATACATACAGTGGAACATTATTCAGCCTTTCAAAGAAATTCTGATGCATGCTACAACATAGATGAGGCTTGAGCCATTATGCCAAGTAAAATAAGCCAAAGATCAAACACTGTATGATTCTACTTACATGAAGTACCTAGAGTCGTCAAAGTCACGAACTTAGGAAGGAGAATGGTGGTTGCCAGGAGCTGGTGGGTGACAAAAAGGTGATGAGTAGTTAAACTCTAATGAGTATGGAACCGTTTGTGAAGATATAAAAATTGCAAAGATGGATGGTAGGGGCAGTTGCACAACAATGTGAATGTACTTAATGCCCAAGAATTTATACGAAAGAAGATTTAAATAGTGAAATGAAGAAAGCACCCTTGTGACCGCATGCTAAGTAAATCAATCATGTTCGACTCTTTGCAACCCCATGGACTGCAGCCTGCCAGGCTCCTCTATCCATGGAATTCTCCAGGCAAGAATACTGGAGTGCATTGCCATTCCCTTCTCCAGGGGATTTTCCCAACCCAAGGATCGAACCTGGGTCTCCTTCACTACAGGCAGATTCTTTACCATCTGAGCTACCAGGAAGCCATTGTATGTTACATATATATTTTTTTTCATGATAATAAAAAATGTAAGTGAGGGATGAATAAACCACTGAGTGTTTGCAAGCCTATCAGGTGTGGCTGTCTGAAATGCTGTATCTTACTGCATCTGCCTCTGTCATGAGGACATACCAGAGGCATCAAGACTTCTGTGGCAAACACACACAGATTAAAACCACCCTTCCAACCCTTTGTGTGTATGTATGTGTTCACATAGATATATAGATATACATGGGTATATATATGCACATATTTTGTTGTTGTTGTTTTAGTTGCTAAATCATGTTCAACTCTCGGCAACCCCATGGACTGCAGCCCGCCAGGCTCCTCTGTCCATGGGATTCTCCAGGCAAGAATACTGGAGTGGGTTGCCATTTCCATCTCCAGGGGATCTTCTGATGCATACATATTTTAATTTGAACTAAATTAGATTATTATATATCATACTTTAATAAAGATCAAGAGATATAATCCCTAATTTGCAAAAGCAATAAGCTAAACCGTGTTTGGGGGATAAAAAAGAGCACTAATCCAGTTTCACCAATTCTCGATTTCTCATTCAGCGCTAACCATATTTGGCAGCCCCTCTTAAATGCCATTTCTCAGTGACCCATAATTTTTTCATTACTCAAATGAAGTCGGATTCTATGTCCCACCCCCTACATACCAATCTCATAGTATATTAATGGGATAAACTAAGGCAACATATATATATTCTAATATATATACACATATAATTATTTTAACATAGAAAATGATTTGGAATAGATATGCTACTTTACAAAAGGGTCATTTGACGTATGATCAAATGGCTCAAACAATGTTTTTAAATTCCTCTGTATTTTTTACTTTTTAAGTGAATGCTCAAATAATCTAATATGCATGGAAACTTTGAGGCAAAATAAAATACATCAGTAGTATTCCTAAGGGGGTAAATATATAAATATACAGATATATATAGAGAGATATAGATAGATAGATATATAGTATACACATATATAGATCAGCATGCTCAGTCACTCAGTCATGTCTGACTCTTTGCAGCCCCATGGACTGTAGCCGGCCAGGCTCCTCTGGCCATGGAATTTTCCACGCAAGAATACTGCAGTCAGTTGCCATTTCTTACTCCAGGGGATCTTCCCAACCCAGGAATCAAACCCATATCTCTTGCATCTCCTGCACTGGCATCACCTGGGAAGTCCCATATTGTATATATAATATACACTTTTTCAATAAGATGGCTTCAAAGGTCAAACTTTTAAAGTAATAAGATTTAGATTTTGCTTTCATTATTAATCAGTTCATTATTAAGTCCCATACCAAATATCAAAAGGAATTACAAAATTACATTAATAAAAGTCAAGACTCATTTTAAAAGGATAAGAAACAAGTCTGTAATTTTAACAAAGCTATCATTAACTTGATGTATTTGGTAAATCAATTGTTAACTGCAGGAGTTAGTCCCTGGAAATAAGCCATGTGACACTGACAATATCTAACTCAGATATTTTAATACTTAAGAAAGAATCTGTTTCAAAAAAAAAAGTTTTCCACAACTCATTCCTCCCAACGTACATCTGAAAAGCTTATATTCTTTAGAGGGCATGGGTTGTCTTTTTTCCTCACTAATCAAAATGAACTCACAACTCTGAGAAAGCACACCCCATCTGCCAGCCAGTATTTCTCTTTTTGTAAGAAAATAGACTTTTGACATCCAGTATGAAATTCCTCAAACTTAACATTAAATCCCGTCAACTAACGTTCATTAAAGTTTAAGCTTAAAGCACAGATAAGTTTATTATTAAATTCTTGTATGATCAGCTATATATGTATTGCTTTTTACCACTTATGGCTCTTTTCAACTCAAAATTAACATTTCAGAATAACTCTAAAATGTTTTCTTTCCTTCTGTCTTCAAGTCCCATTCTCCTTCCCACTTAAGTGACCTTCTCTTCCCTTAATTGTAGTAAACCCCTATTTCACCTCTATTTTATAGTAAATATCTTATAAAACAGTCCTTTCAAAGCCACTACAACTGTAGTTCACCCCCTTGGGAAATATACAATTCTCTCCCCTTCTCTTTCTACTTCATAAATCCCTCAATGCACTCAACCTGTAAGTGACACTATCTCAGTTTAGAAGTTCAAATTTGATTTTGAAGAAATAAGTTCTACAAACAGGAAGTGCTTCAGTATTTAACTTCTTAATTAAATCTCTAAGCCCGATTATCACATGTTACTTGGTCAGCCGGTGATCACCCAGAGAACCTGGGCTCATGTGCTCTAGGACAGAACACCCTCCCCCTCAGCTGGTTATTTTTGGCAAAGTAGCTATACTCATTCTCTCTCAGAGTTAGTCCTGGCGTTGTCATAATGCCAGTTCACTTCTCCTGCTCGGGACATGATCCGGCTGAAGTGGTCTACATTCCTTTTTCCTGCCTTTTCTGTGCAGACTTTCTCCAGGTCAGGATCCATTCAGATACTTAACAGCAGTTAAGAAGGTTTGGAAAAGCTGGGCTGCCAGTGGCCTAGAGTAACCTGGGATTACCAACAGTCCGAGGGCTTGAATGTAATTAGGTGAGCTACAGAGAGGAGGGCAGTAGGCTACATCCAGCCAATCCCTGGACTCAAAATTACACCATGAATTTCCCAGAAAAATATCTATTCAGTCTTTGTCCCTTCGGTAAATCTTGCTGAGAGCGTCCTTTGTGCCAGCAAGTATGTCCGAGGCTGGATATATACAATGATGAACAAACAGATACAATTCCTCTTCTGAGCCGACAGGAGACACAGTGGATTCCTTTGATCATCTCTTGAATATCCCAAGCTCTTTCCATCCTCAAGGCCTAGAACTCTATGTCTGGAGTAATCATCCTCTTTGTCTTTGACTGCCTAAATCCTGTGCGTGTGGGCTCAGTCGCTCAGCTGTATCTAACTCTTTGTGACCCTATGGACTATAGCCTGCCAGGCTCCTCTGTCCACGGGATTCTCCAGGCAAGAATACTGGAGTGGGTTACCATGCCTCCTCTAGGGGATCTTCCTGTCCTAGGAATCAAACCTGTGTCTCTTGCATTGGCAGGCAGATTCTTTACCACTGAAGCCACCTAGGAAGCCCCTAAATCCTGTGTCTCAATTTAAATAAGCCTCTTGAGAACTATTCCTCTGACACCTCCAATCTGTATTAGATCCCTTATTGCATGCTTTCATTACACCCTGAAGTCTTCCTCATAAAACTTTACCATTAGACACACGGGCCAATATTTGTTTGATAATCTGTTTTTCAAAGATAAACTGCTATGTGGTAGAATCTCTACTGAAGCAGAACATACTTTTCTGCTTTGTACTTTATATTGAGAATACTTTAAGCTTCATTTTTCTTTTAGGTGAATATTAAGTTTTTAACATGAGGCTTGAATTCTCTCTTCTTTACATTTTCTTTACAACTCTTTATACAAAAATCTTCCTTCAGGGGCAATTTTTATAATTACACAGTTCTCACCAGCCTGCATGGGAGGGGAGTTTGGGAGAGAATGGATACATGTACATGTATGGCTGAGTCTCTTCGCTGTTCACCTGGGACTATGACAACATTGTTAATCAGCTATACCCTAATATAAAATAAAAAGTTTAAAGTTTGGGGGGAAAATTACACAATTCTGCAACCAATTCTATTTTTTGTGTACACAATTAACATTTTTTCAATATTTTAGATACTAGCTAAAATTACTAAAATTATTCATATCTGATATCTAGATATTTTCAAGTCAGAATTCTGAACAGACGATACTCAATTTTCATGAACAAATTTTCTCTACCATGTTCTTATGTGGAGAAACCCAGACAAATATGAATCCCACTACTTAATAAATGTGAAGGTTTACTTAGCCTCTATAAGCCTGGTGTCCTCATTTCTAAGTGTAAAATCTTTCAAGGGTATGAGAAATATATACAAAGCATCCAAAGTCCCTAGTAAAATACTATACTACATATCAATTCCTTCCTCCATGAAGGGGGAAAAAAAAGTCTGTGAAATATACCAGATTCTGTTATCTAATCTGATTTTCTGAAAGAAGACAAATCTAACTTTTTCTGCTTTATAATCTATACTTCAGGGTAGGGTTGAAAATTTACTGTAAAGAGCCAGGTTGTAACTATTTGGGGGTTTCTGGGTTACATGTGGTGTCTATCAAATTCTTTGTGTTTATTTTTAATAACCTACAAAAAATGTGAAAATCATTCTTGGCTAGTAGAAAGAAAACCCCGGACACAGTTTGCTAGCCCCCTGCTCTAAATTTATAGATGCTCATTAATCCTCATCTCATTATCTGTGTAATATGAGGCTCTTCAATACTTAACTGAAAATTTTCTCTACTATTTATCAACTCTTCAGTGTTAATAAACACTAATTAACACATTTATATGCAAAGTGCTATCAGGCAACAGATTACCTAAAGAAAAAGAGATACGTCTCATGTGATTAAAAAGAAGTACAAATAAAGCCATTTGAAGCTCTCCTCTATTGTCACTTCTGTCTTTCCATTTTTTTTTTCCCCCCTGAGCCTACTACTAATCCGGATTTACAGCATAACCAATTTACATTCATGACCTCGGGCTTTGCTTCCCATAATCCTGAATTGAAATTGGTGCTAGCTTGAGCTCCTTGATGAGAATCTGATTAGGCTTCTTGTATCACAGAGCTGGGCTTCCCTGGTGGTTCAGTGGCAAAGAATTCTCCTGCCAAACAGGAGATTCAATCTAGAGATTGAATTCGATCTAGAATTCAATTGGTTCAATCTCTAGATGGAGGAAGAGTCCCTGGAGAAGGAAGTGGCTACCCACTCCAGTATTCTTGCCTGGAGAATCCCATGGACAGAGGAGGCCGGCAGGCTACAGTCCATGGGTTCGCAAAGAGTCAGATACGACTTAGAGACTCAACAACAATCACAGAGTTAGGGGTCCCCCCACTGACTATCCCTCCTCAGGCTCTCTCCTTTCAATTCTGATACACTTTTATAAATTCACCTTTCTCCCCCCAGCTTCCAAAACAATAATTTCTTCCTCTCTTCCCTATTTCAGCTCACCTGATGCCTAGCTGTCCAATTTTTGTCCCTTTTCACACATAATCACAATGGAAAAAACTCTGAATTCCCTGTCAGAATGAGTTGTTACTGCTCTGCCTCTGAGAGTCTGTGCAATTTCTTAGCCTGAGGATCTGATTCTTCATCTATCACAGGGGTTAAAAGACAGCCTGTGATGCCAATCAGGTGCAGTTAAGCCAGAGAAAATAACAGTCGAAGTTTTTCTTTATAATCTGTAAAAGTACTCTAAGAAACCTCTGAGATCTCTGGTTCAGAAGTCAAATGTGAGTCAAGATCTGGCTCTGCCATTTATGTTTATGAATTAATGACCTTGGGCAAGTTAACCCCTCTAAACCTTATTTTTCTTCATCTGTAAAATAAAAACAGTAATAACATCTACTTATAAGGTTTTGTGAGGGTTGCATGGCTTAATCCATACCCAGCACTCATTATGGTAAAGGCTGACAAAAAGTTAAACATAATTATTATCTAAGGGTAAATCAGGGATTCCCTGATCTTTTAGGTTACCTTCCCAGTCCCTACATACTTCTAAGTGTATCTATTTATTTCCACAGGTCAATTTATGCCTTTTTTTCAATGACACTGGTTAAACAAGTTCTCTGGCATTTTTCTCTGTTGCACTGTGTTCCTCTTACAGGGATTTTTTTTTTTTTTAATGTCTCTCACCATTCAAAGAGAGGGGAGAGGGAGGACAGAAATGAAGGAAGGAAAGAGAGAGAACTCTCAGTTCACATTCTGTATGTTATCAATTAGTACAGCCAGTTTGGTTATAATGTGGCATATGTGTTCCTGAAAAATCGTGATGCTATGCAAAATCACACCACGAAAAGCACAGGACTGAGGGGAGAAAATAGCCGTCAATGACACATAAAAAAGACAAGACCTTAGCACAGTTTTTCAAATGTTAAATGGCTAAAAAATAGATAAAAACAATAATAAACATGGTACCTTACTTTGCAAAAGACCTGAAGTTTGCTTGTGGAATTGGGTGTCCAAGGGCTGTGGCTTGTGAGTTCATTGTGCAATGGTGGAAGAAGGCTTATCTGAAATTGGAGGCTTATGAATCAAGACATGGGTGGTCGTGGCTCATGATATGCAGTGAAGTCAGGGAGCTGTGGAGCGGCAGAGATGTGTGCATGGGTATTTTGTCAATTTCTACGTGGCTCTCAGTTCAGCTACGTGAAATGCTCTGTGTTCACCCACTAGGTGAAAATAAAGTAAAATCAGGCACAATAAATGTGAAATCTACATTCTACTCAAATTGCTCCCTAACATCAATGCTATAGGAATAAAACTTCATTTTCAAAACAAGCACGGTAGCTGAACTGACTGTATTTATCTCCAAACTGTGAACTCCCGAAAAACATTCCCAGAAATATAATCACTATTTTCAAAGTCGGTGTTGCCCTTCAATTTCCTAACAGCCCAAAGCCTTTACCAAGAAGTCATTCTTTCCTCGTCAGTATTGAGTTACTATACATAATCTAAAATATTTAACTGCATCTTTGTTTCTTCAGCTTTCCCAGCTATGGAGAGCTCTGATTCAGACAGCCATGCCGTATGTGTTTAGGTATCTAAACAGTCCTGTCCCCAAAGGTGTCCATTGCAACAGAGGAGGAAAAGGCCTGCTAGTCACTAACTCACTGGCATGGCACGACATTTACTCAGCTGTCAAATATTTACAGTGAGAATCTACTAAGTACATGAAAGCATAGGAGTTATAAGATGAAACCACATCCTACACTGCTACATTTAAAATGATAACCAACAAGTCCTACTGTACACACAGGGAACTCTGCTCAATGTTATGTGGCAGCCTGGATGGGAGGGAAGGTCAGGGGAGAATGGATACATGTGTATGCATGACTGAGTCCCTTCACTGTCCACCTGACGCTATAACAGAGTTAATTGGCTATCAGTTCACTTCAGTTGCTCAGTTGTGCCTGACTCTGCAGCCCCATGGACTGTATACTCCAATACAAAATAAAAAGTTTAAAAAAAGAAAAAGATGAAGCCACATCCAACCCATCATAGTAAGAGGTAGAGACTCAACTCAGTAGATTATTTCAAGTCAATGCTATGTAAGGGCTTCCATGTTATGTAGAAGGTGTAAAATATTACAACACATGTAAAAATAACAGTAACACAAAACATAACATGAAGCACCTTAATAGAAAGTACAAAATACATTACCTTCAATGTTGGAAGAGGGGACCAGGAGAAAGTTCATGGAGGTGATTAGCAGACCTGAAGGATGAAGTAAATTTTGGATATGAGAGAGAGACTACCTTAGTGTGGCATGAGTCAAGAAAAAAGCAGGACATGGAGATGTAAAGCATAAAGATCAAGAAGTGCAGGCCATAAATTAAGATATATGACAAGTGGTAAGTTACGTACTAGACTTTGCATTTGACATGATGTGAAATGGAAACGCCACGGACAATTTTCAGCCAATGGAATGCAACATCAGTGATGAATGGGCAATGGGGAGCCCAAAGGGCTTTCAGAGATCCCGGGCTTTGAATAAGTTAAGAGACTTCATTCAGAGTCTTTGGATGCCAGGCAAGCACAGCAGGAGGGCTTCCCCCAGCTACAATTCCCGGCTTTGTGTCCAAGATTGATATTCACGGCTCTACTTAATGGATACTAACTGTGTCATTTGGTCTGGCAAATTGTATGAAAAAGTGGAAAGAAAAAGAAAAATTACCTACAAAATGAGGAATAAGTATTTTTTAGAAACAAAGAAGGAAACAAAAGAATGCAATGCAACCTACAGTAGTAATAATATTGTCAGATATTTAAATCTGATGTTCGTTAGGATCATATAATTAGGGGAGTGAAATAATATGATTATGAATACATTTAAACATCTGACACAATGTATTTTTAATACTCAAAAAACTGTACACCAATGTTCCTAAAAGCAAAAGCATTCTTGAACAGATGTTCATGTGAGATGTACAGCAAGATTAAGAATCATACATGCATTTCAACTGAGATTTTACATTACCAAGTAGAGACACAAAATTTTACAAGGTGCTTTAAATTTTTAGAAAATATATTGAGAATTAAAACTACCACAAGCTTCTTCTAATCAAATTCCCAAACCTAGTTAATACATTCTATACAGAAGACTTGTATTCAAAGCCCATAAACTTTAACTAAAATAAGAAGTATAGTTTTTCACATAGCTGAAAAGTCCAATTAACATGCTCACCTGTCAAACAGTTAAAAACATACACAAACTTCAACTCTAAAATAAAAAAGAATTTTTAAAGACTATTTAATGGTTTAATCAAATCAGAACTATCCTATAGGGCAAATGATCAAAAGAATGTATGATAATCTACCTCATTATATCACCTTCACAAAAATTTTATGCAACTCAACTAAGCTATTATTTAAAAATCTAAAATATAATGAGCTGACTCGGAGTCCCTTAAAACTCCAAGCCAGTTCCCTTAAGTAAACATCATACCTACCTTGATGAGCTAATGACATATATGATTTCACTGAAGAATAAATGAAAAAGGAGACCTCTCTATACAACTTATTTCAGAATTATTTACATAGAAAATGAGTCTAAACATTTATCTTAACCTCTTCTAAGTCATTCCCTCTTATATGCAATTTACTTAAACTGAAGAAACTGTGCACAAGTTTAGTTACTAAAAAACAGAAACCTCCTAGAAAATACTGTAGGTACAGTAGGTACAAGGATATCCTTCTTCATGCGGAAGTAGGTGTGTCAAAAGACAAAATATTTTACATACCATCCCCAGTGCTTGTATGAGATTTATACTAACAGTGACACTGACATGTGCCTGGGAATTTTGGCCTGTAAAGCTGACCAAAGCTTTGTAGCAAGGATAAAAGTAAATCAAGCCATAAACATCTCTAGGAATCTCATTTTCTTTTTATGCTGACAAAAAGCTGCATACAATGGTTGTATGAGTAGTTTAAACTTGTGTGAACTGTTAATATTCCTTACTGTGTAGAGAGTCTCAATAAATAACAGACACATTACAGGAAAATCAACATATCCAGGACTCCATTTCCAAAAGGATCCATACAGTCATAGCCACAGCACCTGAACTCAAGAAGGCATGACACTTCCCAGCACCCTAACAGTGACATAATCAGTTACTTCTGCTATGCACTGCACTGTGATACACTTTTACTAGCTCTCCTCTGATTTTCTACAGTATCTTAATTTATACTTGCACTTAATTATTAGTAAGGGAACAAAAAGCCGCCTCCTGAATAGTAAATGTAACAAATAAATAGATAAGAGCTACAAAAAATAGTAGATCTCTATGTACTAAGAATTATATATACTTGCCATTAAGCTCATACTTAAAAAAACTCTAAGTATAAAATTATGGAGTGTTATGAAAGAGTTTTATGAAAAGTTATGGATTTTTGGAGAAGAGTTGTTCTTTGAAAAATTCCATTAATTGACTATTTAAACATTTAAAAGATCCATTAACATACATGGGTTTAAAAAAAAAAACTTTAAAGACACATATTCACTACTTTCTTGGTCCCAAGCAAAATGTTTACACAGAAATCTGGCAGTGCAAAGTCTTGTGCTCAGAGCCAATAAAAACTTAAGAAAACTGAGCTTGGTAATAAGCACATTTTCACAGTACAACTAAAGTCATAGAACAACCCAAAGCAATTAATATTTATAGGATAATCACAGTATTTTGCATATCAGATTAATTTTTAAGTAATTTTAAGAAAAATTGAAATTCACAGACACACACACACACACACAGACACACACACACACACACACATACTTTCCCAACTGTTAATAGTCAACAGATTTTTTTCTTAGTTATAATGATGGAGGGAGGGAGGATTACTCTCTTAAACACTGACCTAAGGGAAGAAAATTGTGCGTATCCTCACCTCTATAAGCAAGAACCCTGGAGGCAGGAGGCAGGACCCTATAGCACCTAGAGTACCAACTTCACCAAGTCCAGAATTCCCCTAGAGGTCCAAATAGGAATTTACAATATTGTCAAAGGGCTTATTGGGACTAAAAGTATTACCACATGTTTCAAGGTCTACAAATATCCTCCATGATAATTACGCCTTTGAGAGCCCTCCTTAGCAAAGAAAACATTCACCAACTCAAACTTACCCACACAAGCCAGGAAGGCTGCTCTGAGCGATCCTCCCGGCAATGCTGAGAGGACATTCCTCTCCGTTCACTCCGGTGCCAAGTGACCTTCGGCACATCAACATCAGCAAGGGCGGGGCTTGGAGCTTCAGTTTCGGCATTGTGCTACCCTGGACGAAGTTTCTCTGGTTTCTCCAGGGCGTTAACTAAGACTTCCTCTTCTTGTTAAGTCAGTAAACACAGCCACTACTATGCTTCCAACTCTTCCCTAAAGTGGTAAAGCCGTAAATGGTACAAATACTGATGGGGAAATTGCTAGGTGCTCAAAATTTAAACTAACGCTGTACAGATGGGCTGTTATTATTCCCACTTAAAGAGGTGATTTCGGAGGAACAGAGGTTAATAAGTAACTTAATGGGAATTACAGGCGCCACAATCCAGTCAACTGAGCTAATGAAGAAGACTTTCCACCATAGATACACAGAAAAAATGAAAAACAGAAACAGATTTTTAAAATGAAATACACAGCTCCACATACAGTAAAGGAAAATCCCCCGGTGTCAAACCAAAGCCAGGACTGATGGCCAAAGTGCTAGCAAGCACAAAAGCAATTATCAATAGTTGTGGCCAACAGAAGAAATCACAGGAGTGTCTTTAAGGCTTATGTCTAACTGAAATTGGTACAGAGATGTCCCCTCAAAGAATGGGATCAGAAGAAAGTTCTCTCCAAACTTATGGTTGCCAGCAGGGAATGATGGGGGGAAGGGATAGTTAGGAAGTTTGGGATTGACATGTATACACCACTTATAGTTAAAATGGGCTTCCCTGGTAGCTCAGACCATAAACAATCTGCCTAGGATGCAGGAGACCTGGGTTCGATTCCTGGGTCAGGAAGACTCCCTGGAGAAGGAAATGGCAACCCACTCCAGTATCCTTGCCTGGAGAATTCCACGGGCAGAGGAGCCTGGTGGGCTACAGTCCATGGGGTCACAAAGAGTCAGACACGACTGAGCGACTAACAGACACAAAATCTTTGTTGCAATATAACATTGAAGGCATGAACTATGGGAAAAGCACAATACTTTCATGTCTGAGCACTAGCTTCTGGTTTCAGCTTCATAGTTAAAACAGATAATCAACAAGGACCTACTGGACAGCACAGGGAATTCTGTTCAATGTTATGTGGCAGCCTGGATGGGAGGGGAGTTTGGGGGAGAAGAGATACATGTATGTGTATGGCTGGGTCCCTTTGCTATCCACCTGAAAGTATCACAACATTGTCAGTCAGCTATACTCCAATATAAAATAAAAAGTTAAAAAAGGAAGAAGAGAGTTCTCTCTCAGGAGACCACACTAGATTTCCAGCCCTGCTTTTCTTCAGCACAGTATACAAACTGCCCAACCATCCATAGCAATCCTAATGCTCATATAGGGGGAGAAGAAGAGGCACACAAGTTGGAAATAAAGTTGGTTCTGAGGTCCTTCCATAAAACTGGAGCTGTCAACAAAGGACTGTGATCACAATTATGGAATGATGAGGGTGACAGGAGAAATCCACCCATTGTCCTAATAAGATTTTCAGTAGAGTTTGTCTCTGAGAGTCTGGGTGAGAGGTCAGGGGAAACACAGCCAGAAATTAACATCTTAAGCCTGGGGCTTCCCTGGTAGCTCACTGGTAAAGAATCTGCCTGCCAATGCAGGAGACATGGGTTCGATCCCTGATCCGGGAAGATCCCACATGCTGCAGAGCAACATAGCCTGTGTGTCGCTAATACTGAGCCTGTGCTCTAGAGCCTGCGAGCCACAACAACTGAGTCTGCAGGCTCTAGGGCCCGTGCTCCACAGCAAGAGAAGCCACCGAAATGTGAAGCCTGGATACCACAGCTAGAGAGGAGCCATCACTCACCAACCAGAGAAAAGCCCCAGGCAGCAACAAAAGCCCAGCACAGCCAACAAAATAAACTGATTAAGTTAAAAATAAGACAAACAAACCCCAAGCCTGTGTCACAACAGTTCTGAAGTCTGTGAGAATCTCCAGAGTAAGAAATGGAAGAAAAATGGATCCTGGGCTTGTGATGCCCCTGGAGTACCTGAAATAAACAAACAGAAAACTCCATCAAAAGTAACACTACATCAACAAGGCCATGATGGAGTCCCACAAGCTAGAAAAACTAAACCAATACGAAACAAAAGCAAAAAAGAATCCTCACTAAAAAAGGAGCTTATAATTCAGAAATTACAAAATAAGTGAGAAAATGATTTACTGTGATTTGATGTATTTGAGTACTAACAAATACATCAAATGGAAAATTTAGCACTCAACTAATGTTTTAACATGAAGATGCCAGAAAATCAGAATTATTAAGAGATGGGGGAAGAAAAGAGCCTATAAATAGGGAAGTGAAAAAACAAACAGGTTTTACAACAATCAAACTGAATTTATATGCATATAGATATGCACATTTCTCTGCATAGAGAACCCATAGTTTTCATCAGAATCCTGTAACTTAGAAAGGGAATAGCATCACTATTAATAGAATTTTAAAAACTTGTTTAGAAAAGTGCTAATCGATACCAGAACTTAATTATCTGGCAGAACCTAATCACACCAACTTTTCTTCTCTACTATTTTTCAACTTCCTGACCACTTTGCTCTGTAACTATTCATTCCTGGAAATTCTAATCTATCCCCCAAGCCCATTCAGAAGCCTCCAACCCTTGCAAAACAGATCAAGTGGAAACTGTGATGTGCCACCCTGATCCTCTTTCACAACTGAAGGATTTTTTCCCCAGATGTTGTAGTGATGCCAGCATACAGGCATTGGCTATCAGCTCTCTTAAGAGTGGCCTTAGCTGCAGAGTCTCCTCATGTAAGTTCATGCTCCCCTCTCGGGGCAGCCCACATCCAAAGACTGGCTGGAGACAACGGTGAAAAGCCCTCCCAGCTGTAGAGCCTCCGGGAGTCAGACTTCCACCAAGACTCCAAGACAGCCTAGCTTCCCCCGGCCCAGAGTTGGTTTCTTCCTTCCACTCCCCAGGGCTTGATTGATCCCAAGGGCACTTTCTGAGAAATTTCCAGTGCACTAATTTCCATCTGAGTTTGCATCCTAGGAACTCAAACTGCAACAGAAGAAAATCAGAAAGGAATAAAAAAGACAGGATATGAGAGCAATACTATCAAGGAAGTGAAGAGAGTCAGAAAGACTTGTAACCAGCCAGGAGAATGACAAAAGGTATTAATATAATCTCTTTCTTTGATAACAGAAGGGAAGGCCTTTTTGAAAATGAACAATCACAAAAATTCCCACCCACCGTATCAGTGTATCTCTGAACTTGAGAGTCAAAAGGAATCTTAACAGGGTATTCCAGTTCTAGCCCCTGTCACTTTGAAGATAAAGCTCTTAGGCCCAGGAGTCTGTGAAATGCCAAAACTGTAGCTGCTTAGAAATAGGAACATTTATTCTTTTAAGACAGTCACTTTTCCCAAAGCAAGTTAACAGGTATATTTAATACTCTGCTACGACAAGGTTACCAGTAGTGATATGAGTGTGTGTGTGTGTGTGTGTGTGTGTGTGTGCGCGCGCGCAATTTCTGGCTTCCTTTAATAGTCATGGAAAAATGTGCAGCAAATAAATGTGTCACATTTCAAATACATATTTCTCATGGCTACTTCTGGTGAGCTGCCTTATCTTAGAAAGGGGAGAGAGTCAAAAACCCATGAGCCCATGGGTTAGATTTGTCCCATGCCCCAGTAGCAGAATTCTGATATATCTTTTAGTTCTGAATCACTGATAACAATGTTAATGATAGTTTTATAAAAGGCTAATCTTAACCTAGTTGTGGTGTGTGCTCAGTCATCAGTCATGTCCAACTCTTTGTGACCCCATGAACTGCATAGCCCACCAGGCTCCTCTGCCCATGGAATTTTCCAGGCAAGAGTACTGGAGTGGGGAGCCATTTCCTCCTCCAGGGGATCTTCCCGACCCAGGGATCGAACCCACAGTCTTACTCTGGTACAAGCTGGTATATGACTAATCATTATCCAGAATACTAAAAACAAAACAAAACAAAACAAAACTGCACAAACTAAAACAATATTCATACACACACTCAGAATGCCAATGACACTGGACAAATCTAATCAAGGTTCATGGGTATTTGTTGATTCCCTTACCTTTCAAACAAAGAGCAGAACACCGGAAGCAGTCATGAGAAACAGTATATATTTGAAATGTGACAGATTTGATTGCTATACATTTTTCCCATGACTACTGAAGGAAGTTGGAAATTGTGCATGCACACACACACACATCTCTACTAGTAACCTTGTCCTACATTCCACATTTTGTAACCACAAATACAGAAGCAGACAAGATAAACTGTAGCAAAACCTCTCAAACTAAACCCACCAGATCCAAAAAGACATAAAGGCATTTACATAAATTGTTAGGGCCGCCAAGCAGAATGAATCAACACTGTCATAATCCACTCATCTTGCAAACCTAAACAGAGTCTCACTCTCAGTTCTTCAATTTGTCTTTCATTCCTTCCTCTCCTAAGAATCACAATCTGCTGGGTCTTCTCTAAGCCAACCCTTCTTCTCCTTCTAACTTTAAAACCTTTTTTTAATGAGAGTAAGAAACTAATGTGCTAGAAATATGAGAAAATCCAAAAGAAATTGTGTGTGTGTCTGCACTCAGTTGTGTCCAACTCTCTATAGACAGTAGCCCGCCAGGCTCCTCTGTCCACAGCATTCTCCAGGCAAGAACACTGGAATGGGTTGCCATTTCCTCCTCCAGGGTATCTTCCCAACCCAGGGATTGAACCTGCATCTCTTGTGTCTTCTGCACAGGCAGCCAGATTCTTTACCACTAGCTCCACCTGGGAAGCCAAAAGAGGTTTCTAAACTCTAAATGTCAAACCTCAATTATATACAAACTAAGCTAGTTGAATACATACCAGTAGAATGACTAACAAAATACCTTAACAACTTATCTGGAAAAGGAATGAGAGTGCAATATAACACATATTGGGGGAGAATCATATCACATTATTAACACTTTACAGGCATACAAAAGGGCAAACATGCATGGCATGTGAATGAGAGGAAGAACCAATTTGTTCATATAATAAAAGATCAAATGAGTCACTATGGGTTTAGAGTCATTGTTTGGACACAGAATCTGGATAAAAGGTAGAAAACATAAAAACAGAAGAAACATAAATGGGCACTTCTTGTGAATAAATATACACAGGACTAACAATATTCATTCTTCACATAAGTCATTTAGAAGAATGAGATCATAATTCAATTTCAGGTCTGTAGACAGCTTGTGCTGTGTTATGCTTAGTCGCTCAGTCGTGTCTGACTCTTTGTGACCCCGTGGACTGTAGCCCGCCAGGCTCCTCTGTCCATGGGATTCTCCAGGCAAGAATACTGGAGTGGGTTGCCATGCCCTCCTCCAGGGGATCTTCCTGACCCAGGGATCAAACCCAGGTCTGCCACATTGCAGGTGGATTCTTCACCAGCTAAGCTACCAGGGAAGCCCATAGACAGCTTAAGTCTCTCTTATTATAAGATAGAAAATACTGATTTGAGAACAATGAACTCATCATTACTGTAAAATAATATAATGGCATGTAAGTAAACAAAATGGCAGTTTTGCCTTAAATTGGCAAAGTTTTAGGTATATACCTAGGAAACATCACACAGACTTACCTGATTATGGATTTCAATGTCATTTTCAACCTAGGAATCACTGTAGCGTTCCAATGAGTCATGCTTTTATTTGACAATTTCAATCAAAAGGCCAACAAAATTTTGAAAAACATGGTGAAAACAAAGGATTTCTCATTTCTATTCATGTCCTACAACCAAAGAGAAGTTGGAAAGTGTGGTGACCTCAGCTCAAAGAAACTGATCGCTTGTGTTTATGCCCTCACTCTGCCACTGAATAGCTCTGTACCTCAGGGAGTAACCTAACCTCCCTCTGCTCCATTTCCTCACCTGTAAAAGGAGATCAATGAGACCCGTTTGTAAACTCTCATTCACGTCTATTCTAGAACATTTACCTAATTCAAACCTAAAAACAGAAAATCTACGTTATTAGATTTGGGCTAAGACGGGTTGCAAAGAGTCAGACACAACTGAGTGAACTGAACACACAGCAATTGGCAGTTTCACTCTTTTCAACAGAAAATGGTACATTTTCAGAAAAATAAAATTACCAAGGAGAAAAGTGTGTGAAAGTGTTAGTTGCTTAGTCGTGTCCAACTCTTTGTGACCCCATGAACTGCACAGCCCACCAGGCTCCTCTGTCCATGGAATTCTCCAGGCAAGAATACTGGAGTGAGTTGCCATTTCCTCCTCTTAAGGGATCTTCCTGACCCAGGGATGGAACCCAGGTTGACAAATCAGGGGAAAAAAGTGTCAGTTGCCATGAGGACAGCTATAAATTCACCTCAGAAATTATAAAGAAATACTTTTACAGAGCCTCCAACTTCTGCTGAAAAATTCCCATTTACATATACAGACTCCACCAAAACACAATAGGAACAAAGAATTTCTGAGAGGCAGAGAAAATAGAAGTTTTTGGCACACATACCAATATTTCTCATCATTATAAAGATTTTACTTACAGCTTCCTCATTTCACCTGACTCAGATGCGGCTGGCATTTCACAGAACTGGCTGGGTGAATGCATATCAAAAGAACTGCCAAGATGTTCCTTGTAAAACAGCATTTTTAAACTTATAACATCATCCCCCAAACCTATGCTTTCCACAAAAAAGTTAAACTCTAAAAAAATGATCAGACCACATTAGCCTATTAAAATCATGGGTGCTTCAGGATATTTAAGTGCCATTTGGAAAGAAAAAGACATTTAATATAAGAGTACCAAACCGTTCCCAAAGTATTTTTACAGTCAGAAAATTACCACATTAGCTCGATAATATGACATAAGGTGGCTCGGTGGTAACGAACTCACCTGCCAACGCAGGAGACGCAGGAGATGCAGGTTTGATCCCTGGGTTGGGAAGATCCCCTGGAGAAGGAAATGGCAACCCGCTCCAGTATTTTTGCCTGAGAAATCCCATGTACATAGAGCCTGACGGGCTACCATCCATGGGGTGGGAAAGAGTCAGATACGAATGAGCGTGCACACACACACAGATATACACACAACCTCTCCTAAGTATAATCATATGCTCTGGCACCAGGAAGAAAGGAAGGAGCAAGTCAGCAAAGGCAGAAAATGAACCGTGAATGCTGATATGGTACCATCTTACCAAAGACTCCAGAGAAATGCACCCTGTGAAAGACTGTGAAGAATCATCCTATATACACTTTAACAAGCTAATACTAAGCAAGCAGCCTTGAAAAATTAAATCAGGCGGCATTACGATAAACAGAATGAAGTGCCTGTTTTCAGAGTAAGCAGTTTAGAAAAAGCTGTGTAAACAGTCCTGAGAATGACATAGCCTATATCATCCTTCGAAAATACAACTTGCAATTAAATTTGCACATCAAATGATCTGTGAAGCTTATATGTTACCAATAAATAGGGGTGGCAGAGGGGTCTTAAATCATATGAGCCTCGCCAGTGGCACAGAGAACCGCAGTCACATAAAGAAAAGCCACTGCAGCAAACACTTCAACATGGGTTTGGATGCCACAGTGATGCACGGATATTAAAGTGCTAGAGGCTGTGTTAGCTTTAACTTCTTTGAATATCATTGGACTTGAGTTTGCCCAGGCAACAGAAAAGTGCTAATACAATGAAAGTGAGTGGCAACCCACTCCAGTATCCTTTTGCCTTGAGAATCCTATGGACAGAGAAGTCTGGCGGGCTACAGTCCATGGGGTCTCAAAGAGTCAGACACGACTGAAGAGACTTATTACACACGCACACACAACCTTAAACAAACCATTAACATAGGCAATAGGATATAGTTATAAAGAACCTGCCTTTATGTGCAAAACAGGTTCAGATACCAGTACTGTTACTCACAGCTGTATGACTTTGGCCAAATTACTAAGTCTTTATGCTGGTTTATGAAGTGAAAATAATAGACTCTTATTCATAAGAGGCTGAATGAAATGAATGTAAAGCACACAGCCTGATTAACTGTCAGGAATGAATGGCAGTTTAACAAACATCACCACTTCTCTGAGTTTTCTTTACCTTTGCCTGAGTACGATCCTAAACTGCTGCATGTTATATATCCTTATCAAATGAACTCTCATCAAAACTTTAACCATGACTATTTTTAAGTCTTTTACCATTCACAATTATTGTTTTACTCTGATTCTTCCCTGAAAGCTTTTATAATCAGCTACTGTGAGAACATTCCAAAATGGCCTAACTTGAATAACGTAGAGACCATGCCACTGGGCTGTGGTAAGAATTTCCAGAACTAATGAGGAAACTGAACTGCTAACTAAAAATCAAGCAGAATATGGGACTGAATGAACTAGTGTGGATGATTATAATTTTTTTGACTTTTGTTTGAAGCATTGCTGGCTCTTTAGTGTTATATTTTCCAGATTTAAAGAAATCTTTTTTCTCTTTTCTCTTAAGCTACCTATAATTTATAGCAATCTGGTAAATTATACTTTTGGAAACAGAATCAAAGCATTTATCTCTTCTCCCTACCTGATCCCCCCAGAATCTGAAAACTCTTAGTGAATATTCTATCTGCACAGCCATATAGTTATCTACATAAAGTTCAATAAGCATTTGTTCTTCTAAAAGGAGAGAATGGTAAACACTGGCTATATTAGCAAAACTTGCACTAGAATGTCACATCTGAGAATGATGTGCACAGAGTCAAGATATGATGAGACAGCTTTAAGGAACTAAGGCTGAATTTAGGGAGCCAATTTTATAAAGCTTGCTTCAAAAATCAGCCTGATACCTTGCTTATATGGTTTCTGCCTAACAAGTGAGCAAGCAAAGTCTATTCTTACAAGACCCAGGAACCTAGGGATATTGTTGTGGGGGGGACCTCCAGAAGACAGGAATTCACCTGTCTGTAAGTACTGCAGGCAAAAGCTGATGGTGAGTCACTGGCTTGGTTTCCTAACCCCAGAAGATTTTAAGAGGACAATCTGAGATGCCTTATTACAAGTGGTTAAGTGCAATCTGAGATTTCTTATTAGAAGTGGCTCCAGGCAAAGCAGACTTAAAAAAAGCATACATAGTTGATAACTATTCTTACAGGACTGATATAAATTATCCCAAGTTTAATGAGACCAGACTTACTTTGCAAACAAATTAGTCTTACTGAAAATATCTTTGACAGAAATGAGAGTGTCCCCAAAGACAAAAATTATGTTTCAGTGCAAAACTACAGCACACTCCTGTGGGTATCAAATTCTTGTCCTGTTCATTGTCTTTGAGGTTTGGTCAACTACCTGTAAACTGGACTGGATCCTGAAGTCTTCTAGGCTCCCCCAATATTTAGCTACAACTCTCCAAACTAATGTGTTCAATTTTTTTCCCATTCTTCTGACTTGGAATCACTACATTAAAACTGCCTCTTTCCCAAAGTCCTTCAAGCCGAAGCTGGACAACTTGATGTGAACTTCAGGGAAATCACCACAATAACTCACGCATGGACAAGCCTCCTTCCTGCCGCCATATGAGTCCCTCAGAAAGTTCTCCAGAAGGCCTGATGACATCACAGAGACAAACTGCAAATGAGGAAAATCTGCCACATTGCTGCAAGCACTCCCCCTAGTCCATCTGAAGATTCTCTGAGTCCAACATCTAGAAATATTCTCGACGACTGATTGCCCTCTGGACTCAAAAACTAAGTTCATAGTTCATTCTAACCATTAACCTGTTTTTTGTATTTTTTGTCTCCAGAGAAATCTCCAGCACCTAGAGACCATTTCAATGGGTTATTGGACAAGCTACACTAACTCAGTTTTTAGACCTTGAAAGTTCTTGGCGAAGTTTCAGAATGAATGACAGGGTTCGGGACACACTACTCCCAAAATACAGCACCTCGGCATAGACTATTTTAAGTGGGGAGATAGTGGAGGACAGAAGAGCCTGGCGTGCTGCAGGCCATGGGGTCGCAAAGAGTCGGACATGACTTAAACTAAACAACAAAAAGTGAGGAAAAAGCAGAAGCAAGACAGTCACCCGACCTTCCTCAAGCCTTCCTCCCCAGAAACAGGTCCTAAAATCGTCATGTGAGAGGTGCCCCTCCTATACCCAGAGAAAAGGAACATCTTTATCTCTGAAGAAAAAGGCACAGAGAACAATCTGAACACACAGGCCTTCTTAAATTTCCCCCCAGTTCCCAACACTTACTTCCTACTCTTTAATCTATCATATTCCTCCACAACTGTCCATTCTTCATCAAAACCAGCATAAAAACACTCAAGTCTGTTTCTCCATTTCCTTAGAAAGGCTTCATGTCACAAACAACTTTTACTAAATAAATGTGCGTGCTTTTCTCCTGTTAAACTGCCTTTGTCAGTTTAATTTGCAGCTCTGGCCAGGGGACCTGAATGAGGGAAAATATTCTCCCCTATGCTCCAGACATCATCTTCACGTGAGTTTATAAGTTTTTTTTTTGTTCACCCACACTTTCACCAAACACTGCATGTCATTTGTTTTAAAAATTTATTTCAATTTGGCAGAGGAAAATTTTTTCAAACATCTCTTAGTTTAGCAGTCATATTCATCTCTCTTTAAAATGATTTCCATATAACTTCCTCAAAATTTTCTTGCTGATTTTTCATCTTTTTTTTTGTTTTAGACAAACAGGATTCATCTGTCAGTTGTCAGCATGAGTGTTTTAAAATTGTGTATATATAAGGCATAAACATGCATAAGATTTTTTCCTCTAGACCAAAATAAACATGCAGCTTAAATATATGCTTTCAATGTCAAGCTCCAACTTAGAACATATACTGTAGACCTTATATCCATATCTTATTTTTTAAATAAGGTAGATTAGGACTTTTTGTACTTTTTATAATGGTCTCAGATGTGCCTGTGTGCCTGCATGCTCAATCGCTCAGTCATGTTTCACTTTTTAAGACCCTTTGGACTATAGCCCACCAGGCTCCTCTGTCAACTTTTCAGGCAAGAATACTAGAGTAGATTGCCATTTTCTTCTCTGGGGGATCTTCCCAACCCAGGGATCGAAGCCAAATCTTCTGTGTCTCCCTCTGTGTTTCCTCCTGATTCTTTACCCTCTGAACCATCAGGGAAGCCCATAATAGTACCAGACATTATCTCTAAATTAGGAACAACATTAATCTTTTTATAAATTGGATGCATGTGGTAATCCTTTTTTTTATACCTGTCTAGATTACTCTGTGGTGGTTTAGTTGCTAAGTCGTGTCTGACTCTTGCAATCCCATAGACTATAGCCCATCAGACTCCTCTGTCCATGACATTTCCCAGGTAGGATTACTGTGGGTTGCCATTTCACTCTCCAGGGGATCTTCCCGACCCAGGGATCAAACGCCAGTCTCCTACACTGCAGGCAGATTCTTTACCAACTGAGCCATCAGGGAAGCACCTCAGTCAGTTCAGTTCAGTCACTCAGTCGTGTCCGACTCCTTGAGACCCCATGGACTGCAGAACACCAGGTCTCCCTGTCCATCACCAACTCGCGGAGCTTATTCAAACTCACGTGCATCAAGTTGGTGATACCATCCAACCATCTCATCCTCTATTCTCCCTTTCTCCTTCCGCCTTCAATCTTTCCCAGCATCAGGGTCCTTTCCAATCAGTTGGTTCTTCGCATTAGGTGGCCAAAGTATTGGAGTTTGAGCTTCAGCATCAATCCTTCCAATGAAAATTCAGGACTGATATCCTTTAGAATTGACTGGTTGGATTTCCTTGCAGTCCAAGGGACTCTTAAGAGGAACCCAAAACAACAAAGTAAATGGCAACGGGACCACACCTATCAATAATTACCCTAAATGTAAATGAGTTGAATGCCCCAACCAAAAGACAAAGATTGGCTGAATGGATACAAAAACAAGACCCCTATATATGCTGTCTACAAGAGACCCACCTCAAAACAAGAGACACATACAGACTAAAAGTGAAGGGCTGGAAAAAAATATTTCACTCAAACGGAGACCAAAAGAAAGCAGGAGTCGCAATACTCATATCAGATAAAATAGACTTTCAAATAAAGGATGTGAAAAGAGACAAAGAAGGACACTACATAATGATCAAAGGATCAATCCAAGAAGAAGATATAACAATTATAAATATATATGCACCCAACATAGGAGCACCGCAATATGTACGGCAAACACTAACGAGTATGAAAGAGGAAATTAATAGTAACACAATAATAGTGGGAGACTTTAATACCCCACTCACAACTATGGATAGATCAACTAAACAGAAAATTAACAAGGAAACACAAACCTTAAATGACACAATGGACCAGCTAGACCTAATTGATATCTATAGGACATTTCACCCCAAAACAATCAACTTCACCTTTTTCTCAAGTGCACACGGAACATTCTCCAGAATAGATCACATCCTGGGCCATAAATCTGGTCTTGGAAAATTCAAAAAAATTGAAATCATTCCAGTCATCTTTTCTGACCACAGTGCAGTAAGATTAGATCTCAATTACAGGAAAAAAATTGTTAAAAATTCAAACATATGGAGGCTAAATAACACGCTTCTGAATAACCAACAAATCATAGAAGAAATCAAAAAAGAAATCAAAATATGTATAGAAATGAATGAAAATGAAAACACAACAACCCAAAACCTATGGGACACTGTAAAAGCAGTGCTAAGGGGAAGGTTCATAGCATTACAGGCTTACCTCAAGAAACAAGAAAAAAGCCAAATAAATAACCTAACTCTACACCTAAAGCAATTAGAGAAGGAAGAAATGAAGAACCCCAGGGTTAGCAGAAGGAACGAAATCTTAAAAATCAGGGCAGAAATAAATGCAATAGAAACTAAAGAGACCATAGCAAAAATCAACAAAGCTAAAAGCTGGTTTTTTGAAAAAATAAACAAAATTGACAAACCATTAGCAAGACTCATTAAGAAACAAAGAGAGAAGAACCAAATTAACAAAATTAGAAATGAAAATGGAGAGATCACAACAGACAACACTGAAATACAAAGGATCATAAGAGACTACTACCAGCAGCTCTATGCCAATAAAATGGACAACTTGGATGAAATGGACAAATTCTTAGAAAAGTATAACTTTCCAAAACTGAACCAGGAAGAAATAGAAGATCTTAACAGACCCATCACAAGCAAGGAAATCGAAACTGTCATCAAAAATCTTCCAGCAAACAAAAGCCCAGGACCAGATGGCTTCACAGCTGAATTCTACCAAAAATTTAGAGAAGAGCTAACACCTATCTTACTCAAACTCTTCCAGAAAATTGCAGATGAAGGTAAGCTTCCAAACTCATTCTATGAGGCCACCATCACCCTAATTCCAAAACCAGACAAAGATGCCACAAAAAAAGAAAACTACAGGCCAATATCACTGATGAACATAGATGCAAAAATCCTTAACAAAATTCTAGCAAACAGAATCCAACAACATATTAAAAAAAATCATACACCATGACCAAGTGGGCTTTATCCCAGGAATGCAAGGATTCTTTAATATCCGCAAATCAATCAATGTAATACACATTAACAAATTGAAAGATAAAAACCATATGATTATCTCAATAGATGCAGAGAAAGCCTTTGACAAAATTCAACACTCATTTATGATTAAAACTCTCCAAAAAGCAGGAATAGAAGGAACATACCTCAACATAATAAAAGCTATATATGACAAACCCACAGCAAGCATCACCCTCAATGGTGAAAAATTGAAAGCATTTCCCCTGAAATCAGGAACAAGACAAGGGTGCCCACTCTCACCACTACTATTCAACATAGTGTTGGAAGTTTTGGCCATGGCAATCAGAGCAGAAAAAGAAGTAAAAGGAATCCAGATAGGAAAAGAAGAAGTGAAACTCTCACTGTTTGCAGATGACATGATCCTCTACATAGAAAACCCTAAAGACTCTACCAGAAAAGTACTAGAGCTAATCAATGAATATAGTAAAGTTGCAGGATATAAAATTAACACACAGAAATCCCTTGTATTCCTATATACTAACAATGAAAAAACAGAAAGAGAAATTAAGGAAACAATACCATTCACCATTGCAACAAAAAGAATAAGATACTTAGGAGTATATCTACCTAAAGAATCAAAAGACCTATACATAGAAAACTATAAAACACTGATGAAAGAAATCAAAGAGGACACAAACAGATGGAGAAACATACCATGCTCATGGATTGGAAGAATCAATATTGTCAAAATGGCTATTCTACCCAAAGCAATCTATAGATGCAATGCAATCCCTATCAAGCTACCAACGGTATTTTTCACAGAACTAGACCAAAGAATTTCACAATTTGTATGGAAATACAAAAAACCTCGAATAGCCAAAGTAATCTTGAGAAAGAAGAATGGAACTGGAGGAATCAACCTGCCTGACTTCAGACTCTACTACAAAGCCACAGTCATCAAGACAGTATGGTACTGGCACAAAGACAGAAATATAGATCAGTGGAACAGAATAGAAAGCCCAGAGATAAATCCACGAACCTATGGACACCTTATCTTTGATAAAGGAGGCAAGGATATACAATGGAAAAAAGACAACCTCTTTAACAAGTGGTGCTGGGAAAGCTGGTCAACCACTTGCAAAAGAATGAAACTAGAACACTTTCTAACACCGTACACAAAAATAAACTCAAAATGGATTAAAGATCTAAATGTAAGACCAGAAACTATAAAACTCCTAGAGGAGAACATAGGCAAAACACTCTCCGACATCAATCACAGCAAGATCCTCTATGACCCACCTCCCAGAATATTGGAAATAAAAGCAAAACTAAACAAATGGGACCTAATGAAACTTAAAAGCTTTTGCACTACAAAGGAAACTATAAGTAAGGTGAAAAGACGGCCCTCAGATTGGGAGAAAATAATAGCAAATGAAGAAACAGACAAAGGATTAATCTCAAAAATGTACAAGCAACTCCTGCAGCTCAATTCCAGAAAAATAAATGACCCAATCAAAAAATGGGCCAGAGAACTAAACAGACATTTCTCCAAAGAAGACATACAGATGGCTAACAAACACATGAAAAGGTGCTCAACATCACTCATTATTAGAGAAATGCAAATCAAAACCACAATGAGGTACCATTACACACCAGTCAGGATGGCTGCTATCCAAAAGTCTACAAGCAATAAATGCTGGAGAGGCTGTGGAGAAAAGGGAACCCTCTTACACTGTTGGTGGGAATGCAAACTAGTACAGCCACTATGGAAAACAGTGTGGAGATTCCTTAAAAAACTGGAAATAGAACTGCCATATGACCCAGCAATACCACTTCTGGGCATACACACTGAGGAAACCAGATCTGAAAGAGACACATGCACCCCAATGTTCATCGCAGCACTGTTTATAATAGCCAGGACATGGAAGCAACCTAGATGCCCATCAGCAGATGAATGGATAAGGAAGCTGTGGTACATATACACCATGGAATTTTACTCAGCCGTCAAAAAGAATTCATTTGAACCAGTCCTAATGAGATGGATGAAAGTGGAGCCCCTTATACAGAGTGAAGTAAGCCAGAAAGATAAAGAACATTACAGCATACTAACACATATATATGGAATTTAGAAAGATGGTAACGATAACCCTATATGCAAAACAGAAAAAGAGACACAGAAATACAGAACAGACTTTTGAACTCTGTGGGAGAAGGTGAGGGTGGGATGTTTTGAAAGAACAGCATGTATACTATCTATGGTGAAACAGATCACCAGCCCAGGTGGGATGCATGAGACAAATGCTCGGGCCTGGTGCACTGGGAAGACCCAGAGGAATCGGGTGGAGAGGGAGGTGGGAGGGGGGATCGGGATGGGGAATACGTGTAAATCTATGGCTGATTCATATCAATGTATGACAAAACCCACTGAAATGTTGTGAAGTAATTAGCCTCCAACTAATAAAAAAAATAAATAAATAAAGGTTAAAAAAAAAAAAAAAAAAGGAGTCTTCTCCAACACCACAGTCCCAAAAGCATCAATTCTTCAGGGCTCAGCTTTCTTTATAGTCCAACTCTCACATCCATACACAACTCCTGGAAAAACCATAGCTTTCAATAGACAGAACTTTGTTGGTAAAATAATGTTTCTGCTTTTTAATATGCTGTCTAGATTGGTCATAGCTTTTCTTCCAAGGAGCAAGCATCTCTTAATTTCATGGATGCAGTCAACATCTGCCGTGTGATTATGGAACCCAAAAAAATAAAGTCTCTCACTGTTTCCCCACCTACCTGCCGTGAAGTGATGGGACTGGATGCCATGATCTTAGTTTTCTGAATGTTGAGCTTTAAGCCAACTTTGTCACTCTCCTCCTTCACTTTCATCAAGAGGCTTAGTTCTTCTTCAATTTCTGCCATGAATGTGGTATCATCTGCATATCTGAGGTTATTGATATTTCTCCCAGCAATCCTGATTCCAGCTTGTGCTTCATCCAGCCCAGTGTTTCTCATGCTGTACTCTGCGTATAAGTTAAATAAGCAGGGTGACAATATACAGCCTTGACGTATTCCTTTCCCAATTTGGAACCAATCTGTTGTTCCATGTCCAGTTCTAATTCTTGCTTCTTGACCTGCATACAGACTTCTCAGGAGGCAAGTCAGGTAGTCTGGTATTCCTATTTCTTGAACAATTTTCCACAGTTTGTTGTGATACACACAGTCAAAGGTTTTGGCATAGTTATTAAGAAGAAGTTTTTCTGCAACTTTCTTGCTTTTTTAATGATCCAGC
Organism: Cervus elaphus; assembly: GCF_910594005.1. NCBI lineage: Eukaryota > Metazoa > Chordata > Mammalia > Artiodactyla > Cervidae > Cervus > Cervus elaphus. The sequence goes on from NC_057836.1 coordinate 25,561,289, forward strand.
AGATGTTGGCAATTTGATTTCTGGTTCCTCTGCCTTTTCTAAATCCAGCTTGAACATCTGGAAGTTCACGGTTCACATACTGTTGAAGCCTGCCTTGGAGAATTTTGAGCATTACTTTGCTAGCGTGTGAGATGAGTGCAATTGTGCAGTAGTTTGAGCATTCTTTGGCATTGCCTTTATTTGGGATTGGAATGAAAACTGACCTTTTCCAGTCCTGTGGCCACTGCTGAGCTTTCCAAATTTGCTAGCATATTGAGTGCAGCATTTTCACAGCATCATCTTTTAGGACTTGACATAGCTCAACTGGAATTCTATCACCTCCTCTAGATTTGTTCATAGTGATGCTTCCTAAGGCCCACTTGACTTGGTATTCTAGGATGTCTGGCTCTAGGTGAGTGATCACACTATCATGATTATCTGGGTCATGAAGATCTTTTTTGTACATTTCTTCTGTGTATTCTTGCCACCTCTTCTTAACATCTTCTGCTTCTGTTGGTGGTGGTGGTGTAGTTGCTCAGTTGTGTCTGACTCTTTGCGACCCCATAGACTGCAGCCCACCAGGCTCCTCTGTCCATGGGATTCTCCAGGAAAAATACTGGAGTGGGTTGCCATTTCCTTCTCCATTTCCAGCTTCTGTTAGGTCCATACCATTTATTGTGCCCACCTTTGTATAAAAGCTTCCCTTGCTTTCTTGAATTTTCTTAAAGAGATCTCTAGTCTTTCCTATTCTATTGTTTTCCTCTCTTTCTTTGCACTGATTGCTGAGGAAGGCTTTCTTATCTCTCCTGGCTATTCTTTGGAACTCTGCATTCAAATGGGTATATCTCTCCTTTTCTCCTTTGCCTTTAGCTTCTCTTCTTTTCTCCACTATTTGTAAGGCCTCCTCAGGCAATCATTTTGCCCTTTTGCATTTCTTTTTCTTGGGGATGGCCCTGATCACTGCCTCCTGTACAATGTCACAAACCTCCGTCCATAGTTCTTCAGGCATTCTATCTATCAGATCTAATCCTTTGAATCTATTTGTTGCTCCCCTTGTATAATCATAAGGCATTTGATTTAGGTAATACCTGAATGGTCTAGTGGTTTACCCTCTTTCTTCAGTTTAAGTCTGAATTTGGTAATAAGGAGTTCGTGATCTGAGACAGTCAGCTCCCGGTCTCGTTTAGATTACTCTAATTCTATTTAACCCAAAACCTGAAGTGCCTTTTTGACGAACTCCCAATTAAAGTCATTTTTTACTTCAGAAGACAAAAACTTACACATTAACCTAATGCTTCTTCATCCATCCCCAAAAGGAAAAGCTTGATTTTTACTGTAAAAGTAGAAGTAAGTTTTACAATAACCCATACATTGATTATACTGGTACTAAAGTTCAGTTCAGTTGCTCAATCGTGTCTGACTCTTTGAGACCCTATGGACTGGAGCACGCCAGGCCTCCCTGTCCATCACCAACTCCCAGAGTTTACCCAAACTCATGTCCATTGAGTCAGTGATGCAATCCAACCAACCCCTCCTCTATCGTCCCCATCTCCTCCCACCATCAATCTTTCCCAGCATCAGGGTCTTTACAAATGAGTTAGCTCTTCGCATCAGGTGGCCAAAGTATTGGAGTTTCAACTTCGGCATCAGTCCTTCCAATGAATATTCAGGACTGATTTCCTTTAGGATTGACTGGTTGGATCTCCTTGCAGTCCAAGGGACTCTCAAGAATCTTCTCCAACACCACAATTCAAAAGCATCAATTCTTCTGCACTCAGCTTTCTTTATAGTCAAACTCTCACATCCATACATGACTACTGGAAAAACCATAGCTTTTGACTAGATGGACCTTTGTTGGCAAAGTAATGTCTCTGCTTTTTAATATGTTGTCTAGGTTGGTCATAACTTTTCTTCCAAGGAGTGTCTTTTCATTTCATGGATGCAGTCAACATCTGCAGTGATTTTGGAGCCCCCAAAATAAAGTCCATCACTGTTTCCATTGTTTCCCCATCTATTTGTCATGAAGTGATGGGACCAGATTCCGTGATCTTAGTTTTCTGAATGCTGAGTTTTAAGCCAACTTTTTCACTCTCCTCTTTCACTTTCACCAAGAGGCTCTTTAGTTCTTCGTCACTTTCTGCTTAAGGGTGGTGTCATCTACATATTTGAGGTTATTGATGTTTCTCCTGGGAATCTTGATTCCAGCTTGTGCTTCATCCAGCCCAGTGCTTCACATGATGTACTCTGCATAGAAGTTAAATAAGCAGGGTGACAATATACAGCCTTGACATACTCCTTCCCTATTTGAAAGCAGTTTGTTGTTCCATGTCCAGTTCTACCACAGCATTTATGTGAGGATGCCTCTTGTCATTCTTTCTTTATTTCTTAATGTCTTTGAGTATTACTGTATTCATTAATGTAACAGAAAACTTTTATGGCTTCTTAAAATAAAATCAAAATATCACCCCTTAATCAGTCAGCCAGTCAGTCCCTAAAGTTTATGAACTTTCAGAGCTTGATGTCAAATCCAATCCTCATCTCAGACTCCCAGGATAAACTGTGCATTTTACACGTATGATCGGCTACCCTGGTGGCTCAGATGGTAAAGAATCCACCTGCAATGTACGAGACCCAGGTTCAACCTCTGGTTTGGGAAGATCCCCTGGAGAAGGGCATGGCAATCCATTCCAGTACTCTTGCCTGGAGAATCCCATGGACAGAGGAACCTGGAGGATTACAGTCCATGGGGTCACAAGAAGTCAGACACGACTGAATGACTAACACACAGTTTAACATATATGGTATGTTTCAAAAACCACCCTAAATTCTCCCTTAACTGACTTTGACATTCTAGAGGAAACTAAGATTCAGAAAGAATAAGGTAGCTTTTCTGAATGTGAATTAATTTTATCAAAGGTTTTCTATATCTTTAAATATTAAAAAAAATAATTCAAATCAGCTATACTTCTATTTTAAAATTGGGTGGCTATGGTACTACAAGTACATATTACATGGTCACTTATAGGGATTTTAAATTAATGCTTACATGGATCTTTGAGAAAGACACATACATGTACATAACTCCCATACCCATTCTCTTGGCATTGCTCCATTTGGTAAGGGAGCCTATTTACAGACATCTCAGGACCTGAAAGCAATGGATACTGCTTTATTCTGAAAAGCTACCAGTCTTAAAGATTCCTCCCCAAATTAAAATTGTTAATAATCTGTAAAAATAATGAGCCTTCAGTTCACTTTATATCATTTTGATTCATTTAACAATGAAACAAAATTCAATATCGACAGAAGATTACTCATTCCCAGGTATCTTGTTAGGGAATATTTATTTTTTAATTCACCTTGTTTACTTCAAGGCAAACCCTATTCTGCATGCCATGAGGGTACCACTAGCCCACAGATGCATGCCAATAAATCAGGATAAGGCAGAAATATCTGATACTCACCTGCTAAGCCAATTTCCACTCATTTGTGAGGACTGTCAGTAATTACAGCAATAACACACTTTATCTCACACCATCAACTCTGTATTGCTTGAAATCACTCTCCAAGTGTGCGTATGTAGTGCATATATAGTCTACAGAACACTTTCGCTTTTTTTTCTTCTTACTTCTCTCGTTTGTCACCCTATCAAAATTATACAATGGGATTTACAGTAATTATTCTTAGTCATATGGTGACTCACCCACTACTCAGTACTGACCTTAAACATCAGACCTGTAGAAATCTCATTATAAGAGCCCTGATTCATCACTGAAGGACAGAGACATGGATGAAGAAAAATATGAATGACGGAAAAAATGTGAATTTTAAAAATTCATAAGCTCTGTAAATAAACAACTACTTAGTATATATTTACTAAACAGTATATATTTCTGTTGAAATTAAGTATTTGTTGAAATTTGTCTCGTGTGAGTATGCTGATTGGTTCATAAACAAAGTCAAGAATTTGCCCTTTAGGTTACTCTGTATTACAGACATAGATACACACGCTAAAAGCATACAAGTAGCACAGGTATATGAATGAACATTAAACACAGCATAAACCTAATAAAAATCATACTTAAGTACAAATAAAAGATCAGAAGACTTTAATATGATAAGTAGGGAGGAGTTAATCCCAAAAACTGAATGAATAGACAAAAGATTGCAAGAAGCAAACTGCCACTTGTTTCCTATTAATAGTTAAGTTAGAAAGACTTTGCAGGGAGCTAATTCTGAAGATGATTTCACAACTGAAACGAAACAGCCTGATAAAGCGAGAAGGATTAAGTGTGTCTTTCCTATGAAAGATAAGCCAAGGAACAAAGGACACAAGCAGAAAGAAAAACAGCAAGAAACAAGACATATAACAATGTCAAGGAGAACAGAGTGATGGGATTGTGGGAGGGGACTGAGAATTTCACATTCAACTGTGGGCTATAAAATTCAGTCTCTGGGGTTGTCGGGGGACTGTTGTTTAAGATTTAAGAGAAGAAAATCTTAAAAAGAAATCACCCGGAGAAGGCAGCATCAGCTCAGTATAGTTCAAATATGTGCCAGAGAACTAGAACAACTAAGTTCTATAGTGATCAATGCCAGGTGGATTTATGAAAAACAGTCAAAAAGGAAGTGCCAGGTTTTGTCAAATACCTAGACATCTATGGAGTGACAGGAAAGAGTGAAGAAAAATACACATATACACAAATACATATATACAGAATGCTTTGTTACTTGAGATATTTATGATCTAGCAGGCATTCCTCAAAATAGTGAAATACACTGAGGGTGGGATGATCTGAGAGAATAGCATTGAAACATGTATATTATCAATTGTGAAACAGATCGCCAGTCCAGGTTTGATGCATGAGACAAGTGCTCAGGGCTGGTGCACTGGGATGACCCAGAGGGATGGGATGGGGAGGGAGGCAGGAGGGGGGATCGGGATGGGGAACACATGTAAATCCATGGCTGATTCATGTCAATGTATGGCAAAAACCACTGCAATATTGTAAAGTAATTAGCCTCCAACTAATGTAAATAAATGAAAAAAAAAATAGTGAAATACAATAAGAGGCGAGTTTTAAAGTGATAATCTGTAGCTTTATCTTTTTTACTTATTTATTATTCATTCATTTAACATAAGTCAGTTTTTAGTTTTCCTGCCTCCTTTTGCCTCCTGAAAGCATGAATAATAGATTTATTGAGTGCCTATTGTGAAGCATGTACCATACTAGGCATAAATGAAATCATCCTAGAAGCATAAATGATTTTTATGGATTCTCTTAATCCATAGAAGTAGAAGAGGGAGCAAGAGGGAAATCTCTTCAACTAATGAAATGGAAAACAATTTTGATTACTGAGAGTTATGAATTAGAGAAGACATATAACCAGAACTAAACTAAATGAAACTTTGTTGCATATGACCTCTTAAATTATTAAATAGATTAGAATGACTGTAATTCAGTAAGTGGTATTTCCCCAGTGTTTGAAATTCACTAGCTCTTTTAAATCATCATTCCACCCAGGAAATCGTATTGTTTAGCTAAATCTGAGCAATACACAAGTAACTACAGTTTTACTGTTTAAATTCCTCACAAGGCCTGTGGCATCTGGAGTTCTGCTTGTTTTCCTGGCTGATTTAATTTCTAAACATCTAGGAATATATTCAACTGGGATTGCTATAGGAAGCTCTCATCATATCCAGTCTGACCATTCAGCATATAGTATATATTTCCAAATTAACAACCCATTTGATAACCCAAGATTTGTCATATCACTGGTGATCATCACTCCTCATTCCTACGTTACACTTTAAGTGTAACTGAAAAATCTTAATATTTATTTTAATGTTCGTAGATATGGACAAGTTTAAGGTTAAGACAGCTGACTCATTGCCACAGCTTACAAAAAGTACTTGAAACATGGACACATTAAAATCAAGAATGGATAAGTCTAGTTTCCTTTCTCAAGACGTTTTTGTGAGTTTCCTTCTCCCTCCCCTGTAATTCGTCAACAAATGACAAATCTACAACTACAGAACAGGATAGTCATTCCCCACCAGTTCCAACTGTGAAGGGAAGCTTAAAAGCAATGTGAAGAGTAAGTGCCTACTAGTTAGCACTGAAAGGAAATAATCAACAGATTAAAAGCAATGATGCAGCTAATTCTACTAAATCACTGGTTTTGCCTTCTAACTACTTGCTTTTTACTGGTGGAAATTTAACTGTTGCCCAAAGCACAGGCAACTGGTTGTAAAAAAACACAGGTGACCCAAGCTGGAAGAATCATGCCAACCATAAAACTAAGCAGACTATTCATCACCATGGTAATAACTCTTAAAACAGACACAGAAGCCAATTCATAGGTTCCATTTTCAAACCAGGAAGTGATTTGGGAGTGTATGCATGTATATAATTTACACAGTATCCTGCGCCAAGTTAATAACAGTCCAAGAGATGAAGCTAAAAGAAACTACAGAAGTGGCCCTTTCACTAACATGGACTCACAATGCATGGAAAGGTAGTCTGTTTCTTTCGACAAAGAACCTCAGAGGATGTTACAACAATATTCAGGAACATGCTCCCAGGTATTAAGTCATTAATTGAATTTGAAAGGTCACACATTACTACTAACATCTACTTGAGGACAGCACATCTCTTTTGCAAGAAAATAAGTCCAAAGTTTAAGCTTTGTGACTTACTTTCAATACAAAAGAACACTACCTAGCTAAGATTTTGAATAAGTTTAACTGAATATGGTCTTTTCAGAGAGACTACTTCCAGAAATATTCAAAGCATAACATATTTTGACCTCAAACTTCAGTAGCAAAATATTCAAACCAATAAAAATGTGCTAAACACAACTAAGAAAATAAAAAGATAAGGCACAGACTGGAATATTAGAAATCACTTTTCTTTTAATTTTTCCTTCAAGGCAAGGGTACTTGTGACAAATCCCCATGTGTTTTGCAGTTTTGGTACTGTCTGAGGAAGTCTTCAGTTCAGTTCAGTTCAGTCACTCAGTCGTGTCTGACACTTTGTGACCCCATGAACCACAGCATGCCAGGCCTCCCTGTCCATCACCAACTCCCAGAGTCCACCCAAACCCATGTCCATTGAGTCGGTGATGCCATCTAACCATCTCCTCCTCTGTCGTCCCCTTCTCCTCCTGCCCTCAATCTTTCCCAGCATCAGGGTCTTTTCAAATGAGTCAGCTCTTTGAATCAGGTAGCCACAGTATTGGAGTTTCAGCTTCAACATCAGTCCTTCCAATGAACACCCAGGACTGATCTCCTTTAGGATGGACTGGTTGGATCTTCCAGTCCAAGGGACTCTCAAGAGTCTTCTCCAACACCACAGTTCAAAAGCATCAATTCTTCGGCACTCAGCTTTCTTTATAGTCCAATTCTCACATCCATACATGACCACTGGAAAAACCATAGCTTTGACTAGTTGGACCTTTGTTGACAAAGTAACGTCTTTGCTTTTCAATATGCTGTCTAGGTTGGCCATATTTTCCTTCCAAGGAGTAAGCGTCTTTTAATTTCATGGCTGCAATCACCATCTGCAGTGATTTTGGAGCCCCAAAAAATAAAGTCAGCCACTGTTTCCACTGTTTCCCCATCTACTTGCCATGAAGTGATGGGACTGGATGCCATGATCTTAGTTTTCTGACTGTTGAGCTTTAAGCCAACTTTTTCACTCTCCTCTTTCACTTTCATCAAGAGGCTCTTTAGTTCTTCTTTACTTTCTGCCATAAGGGTGGTGTCATCTGCATATCTGAGGTTATTGATATTTCTCCTGGCAATCTTGATTCCAGCTTTTGCTTCCTCCAGCCCAGCGTTTCTCATGATGTACTCTGCATGTAAGATAAATAAGCATGGTGACAATAAACAGCCTTGATGTATTCCTTTTCCTATTTGGAACCAGTCTGTTGTTCCATGTCCACTTCTAACTGTTGCTTCCTGACCTGTGTATAGGTTTCTCAAGAGGCAGGTCAGGAAGTCTTCATTTCTCCTTTATTTCTGAAGGACAATTTTGCTGGATACAGAATTCTCAGTTGGGGATTCTGGCCTTGGTTTTCCCACTCTCTAAAGTATTTAAGTCTACACTCCTCTGCTTACTTAGTCCACAGGTAAGAAACACTGGGTCTTTCTCTTCTGCACTTGATATCATACTGCCAGTTTAATTTAACCAATACATACTCTAAGCACTGAGGTAGTATTGAATATAATCTGAAAAATAAGGATTCAGTAAGACAATCTGAAAAATAAGGATTCAGTAAGATACACTGCAACTAGACTGTTCATATCTGCAGGGAGCTTAGAAATTAAGAGGTTTTAAAACAGATCATCCCAATTTGTATATGAAACTATTAACTTTTTGAGGACAGAGCCCTGACTGATACGCTGACCTCCTACAAATCAACCTTCAGTACATGTGCACTCCCTGTGTTGCTAGGGAGAACTACAAACTTGCCAGTCAGGAACCCTGTAAATCTATGCCAGTATTAGTTGGTCTCTGATTGCTGCTCATCAAACTTTCTTTTTGATTCCATGACATATTCCCTATAGCAACCATATTCTTAAGCTGTAATACAGCTCCTCTTTTCCTTCATCCTGCTCAGAAAATAACTGCACTTCACATATAACTATAAAACAATAGAGACGAGCTGGATGACCTCCCTAATCTACATGGAAATAAGAAAATCTCCAATAACACAAACGATCTATTAGCTATTAATACTGCTTTAAAAATGGATTCACAAATGACAAGCTTCCATATGACATTTAAAATACTCCATGTGCTCACTTCAAAAATGAAAAGTTAGTCAATAATATAGCCTATAGTATTATCCTATAGGCATGTCTTTATATGATATGGAAATAAATCTTTTCTGGATGGAATAATCAAAATGTTCTGGGCAACTGTTACCCAAGTTTTTTAACTGATTGAATCAAATCCCCCTACACAGAATCCTTGTTCTCTTGGAAATAGTTACTGCCTTTTCAAAGTATTGTGAAGAATTAAATTCAGCATATAAAACTTTAAAATAAATGTTTCACTCACTCAGGCTTTTTCACCTCAAGCGAACTTCATGCTAAAGAGTCAGAGCTAGAGTGTTTTCCGAATAGAAACATTTTTTTCTAGTAATCTTGCGCAAAAAAAGATTTCATTCAGTCTGACGTGTCAGAAGTTTCAATTATCCCCACACTGACAGCAAGAAGTTACTCCATGCGCTGTTATCCTACCCCGACAGCTTGTACATTCTGAACTGAAAGACAAAAAGTAAAGTGTGCCTGTTTGTAGGCAAAAGAAAGCTGATGATTTATCACTATATATCTAGTGATGAATATATATGTATGTATATATATATATATATATATAGAGAGAGAGAGAGAGAGAGAGAGAGTCTGTTCTTTAAAATCTGATTTCACAGATTTTAAAATTTTTTTTAATTTAAAAAATTCACAGATTATAAAATTTTTCATCATATCCATACAGTGTAAACATTTGGAAAAGGTGGATTTTAAGTAGTTATTGCTTTTTTGAGTATTGCTTTTGCCAAAGAGTTTAAATAACTGTCTGCTTCTAAGAGTAGTTAAGTCTGTAGTTAAACTATGCATTTCATAAAACTAACACTATTACCAGAAAGAGCTCATTAGTGACCAATCAATCCATTTTTGTAAGTCAATGTTGATCTATCTGTAAGCCTAGACTTTCTCATCCTAACAAAGATGAATAGTGCAACAAAGAACTTCAAACCATACACAATTCTCAAGGTGATATATTGAAACAAGGCTACATTCTATAATTATGAATATGATCACAAGGTGGAGGAGAAATCAGCAATGACAATAATTAACTAAGTACCTATTTATGCTTTGTGCTGTTCTAGACACTACGTTATCTCATTTAATCCCAAATAAAGGCAACACTGCACCCACTGTATAACTCTGAAGGTTGAGACTCAAAGCAGTTACATGCCCAAAATTTTACAAGTATTAGATGGTGAAGACTATGAACCCAGGCCTTTCTGCTACATCCCTCACTCACTATTTAAATTTTTTTTTAATTGGTAAAAGCCTCCTAAAATGATGTTTCTTTGGACTGGTCTACTACTTTTGTGGAAACAAAGAAATGACTTATAAGTGAAACTAAATAAACCAATTGTTTAACAAGTAAGAAACCAGCATCTCTTTTGAAGACACAAAAAAATGTGATTTGCCATTGTATAAAGAGAACACAAAAGTAGTTGCCAGATGACTCAGCCAAGCAATAAATTAGAGGTTAAAGAGGCTACAGAGGAATTGAAACTGTAGCGCTACCTCTGAAGATTAAAGGACAAGTCACTAATCATTGTGAAAGGCCCTGAACACAGCATCCACTCAGTCACTTAGCAAGGAGCTGAATAATAAATAAATTGTGCAAGGAAAATGTAACACTTTCCTTGAGACTAAGACAGTCAGCAGCTGCAACATTAGACAAAAGATGACCAAAATAACTAGTTATAGAGTAACGACCACTATACTAGAATGGGATAATACCTACAACAGAGTACAGTAAGACAGTAATTTCACAGTATTTCTCTTCTAAGACATAGAAAAATAACCTCCAAACTAGTTACCAGAAAGAAACATAGTAATCACATTTACTAAATATTGTCCTGGCACTTTAAAAAAAAACAAAAACAAAAAACCTTAGTATACATTTTGGGAGACCAAGAATCAGAGGATATGTGAAAACAGACTTAGGGAACAAACTTACGGTTGTCAGTGGGGAAGGATGGGTGGAAGGGATAGTTGGGGAGTTTGAGATGGACATGTACACACTGCTATATTTAAAACAGATAACCAACAAGGACCTACTATATAGCTCAGGGAACTCTGCTCAATGTTATGTGGCAGCCTGACCGGGAGGGGAGTTTTGGGGAGAATGGATATATATACATATATGTATGTATGTATGGCTGAATCCCTTCACTGTTCACCTAGAACTATAACAACACTGTTAACTGCTATACTCAAAAACAAAATAAAAAGTTTAAAAAAACAGGATATATGAAACACTCTTTTGGGCAGCCCAAACAGAAGACAGACCATGGTGTGTGCTTGTGGGCTGAAGAACAAGAGAAATACAGGAAGTTAAAAAGAAAACCAAACAAAAAAACTGACAGAGTTAGAAGAAACAGTTTTACCAAGCTTCAGACCACAAACATCAAGGTAGACAGATGAATGGCTAAAACTCTAGAAAAGGGAAAACTAAGAACTAGAGTTTTTTCCACAGCAAGAATGTAAAATTCTGAATATAAGGATACTGCAAATAATGTAAAAAGGTTTCTAATGAAAGATACATTTTTAGCAACTCACAGATTAACAATCCTTTCTAATATTTCCTAGTAAGTTAAAGACATTTATAGTTCTAGAATTCCAGTGATTATAAGACCATCTAACTGGTTTTATTTTATTTTGTGTTTTTTCCTCCACCACATCTACATTCTCTTAGTTTTCTCATCTTCTCCTTTTGTGCTTGCCACTTTTTTCAGAAATGAGACATAAGATGGTCCTGTCTCACTACAATTACCACTGGTTCAGTGATATTAGGCTATGACTACATTCAAAAAGTTCATTCTTAAAAAGATTCTCTCCAAGTAAACTGTTAATTCCCATTTAATTCATTGTGACAGTTCATAATACTAAGGCCTCTACCTTACATTTTTGTAATTAAAAAAACTTCAAATCCATGATCTCAACTTATTCTCACATGTAATCTGGAAGGTACTAGAGTCAATAGCCATATCACTCCCATTTTAAAACTGGCAAACTGACCCAAAGAATTCAACACCAAGGGAAGCTTCAGCAAAGCCGGCTGGTGCGGGAGAGCTTCACGCAGCCAGAGGTTCCCACCACCTCTCCACACTAACAGCTTTTCATGGGCAATTGTGGTATGTTTCTGAGTACACGCAAATGACAAAATTTCCTAAGAAACAGAAGACTGCTTTAAATAGACTAGTGAAAGTGATAGTTGCTCATTTGTGTCTGACTCTTTGCGACCCCGTGGACTATACAGTCCATGGAATTCTCCAGGCTAGAATACTAGAGTGGGTAGCCTTTCCCTTCTCCAAGGGATCTTCCCAACCCAGGGATCAAACCCATTGCAGATGGATTCTTTACCAGCTGAACCACAAGGGAAGCCCTAAATTATCTTCAAAAGAACTCACCGCAAAAATGAAAACATGCTCCAATTCTTATGTTTCTCACTTCAGCCCATTAAGAGGTATATTAGAGATGACCTTCACATAAAAGTAAATGAATAAATGTAAGGTAAAATATCACTCATTTTGAAGCACAGCTTGCAAATAACAGTTGCTTTTGCTTAGTAAATACACTGTGCTCTCTTGTACTTACACTCTGTGTTCTCTGTTTATTTTAGATTGAAAATTATACAGGTGGACAAGATAAAGAGGAAAGAGACCATGAAGAATCACATACTGTGACAGGCACATTAACATGCTATCTGATTTAATCCGTGCAGTCACTCTGGGAAGTACTGAACAAACTAAGACGCTTGATTAAAACTAGGACTTGAATCCATGTCTAATCCCAGATGCGTCAAAGACACTTTCTTTTGCATCTTTCTAATAGTTTCTAGAATTTTACAAACTGTTAAGTAGAATAGGCATATTTAACTATTTCTTATATGTAGTTAAACTTGTATATTCAACTCACAGCCTACAGATAAACACAGTAACCAGGGTATTTTAAATATACCCATATTAAAAGTATGTTATTAAATGACATACTATATCAGTGTATGATATATCTATGTAACTTACAATGTCTATGTAATGCCTTACAATTATCTATGTAACTTACAATGTAACTTACATTATCTATGTAACTTACAATGTCTTACAATATCTATGTAACTACAATGTAACTTACATTGTCTATGTAACTTACAATGTCTTACAATATCTATGTAACTTACAATGATGTAAAGTACATTTAAAATGTGTACCTATCTGTGCATGTATGCATGCTCAGTTGCTAAGTCGTGTCCTACTCTTTGCAACCTCATGGACTGTAGCCCGCCAGGCTCCTCTGTCCATGGGATTTTCCAGGCAAGAATACTGGCCTGGGTTGCCATTTCCTCCTCCAAGGGATCTTCCCAACCCAAGGACCAAACCCGCATCTCCTGCATTGGTAGGTGGATATTTTATCACTGAGACACCTGGGAAGCTCAGAATAACATACTGAAAGATTCATAAATGAAACAGTATGTCTGAAATATGCTTTGTTTTACAAGTGAGGGAAGAAAATGCGGAGATGGATGCACCAAGATTAGCCAAGAGTTAATAACTGTTGATTCTACATCACGGTTATAAAAGTGTTTGTTACACCATTCTGTCTACTTTGTATATGTGAAACTTTCCACAGTACAAATGATTTTCATTCTAAGAAATTTAGCGCATCAAAAAATGGTACCACAAGTATTATAACAGAAGTACTTTAAAGAACAATTTAAAATTTAACTGCATGTTCGTATAAAAAAATGTTTTGACTAGATAATAATACTAATGTGTCAACCAGAAGATATTTGCCTCAATTCTGTACTGAAAATGTTGTTTTGTTTGTACGTTATGGCCCATCTCTTTGTTAAGTTCTGCTAGTACACTGGAAACAGCAATTTCTTGGAAACTTGAAAAGTAACAACTGGTTAAAAAATATAAGCAAACTGCCAGACTAGACTTTTTTTTTTACTTCTAAAGTTTTTTGTTTACTTCAACTGACACTAAGAAAGCTCATGATGAATGAGGATGGTAGCACGGATTTTGGTTTAAATTCTTCAAGTCTGGATAATGCATTTTTAATTTAAATTTCATATTATGAATCTTTGCTAAGTAAGAAACAGTTGCATTCAACATAAAAAGGTGAAAAGAACAAAGGGTCTGAAATTTAATTTTGGTTCTATTGCTTAGTGGTTTTACATAATTTCAAGCAATTTCAAATTCCTTCATCTATAAAATAAGGAAAGTCGTGTTTTCTATATGATACTATGATGTATGGATTTGAATTACTGTATATACAATATATATAATATATATGATATACACTACAGAAATATATATATGTTCCTGTAATGTTTAATACACAGTAGCTAATATTCTGTCAACATCTAGTAATTATTCTACAAGTTGATATGATTATTTTGCCAGTTAACATAGACTTATTTCTCCCCACATGCCAACAATATTTCCCATGGGTATAAAAAGTCACTTGGAAAACACATCCACTCTGATGGACTAAGAAATTCTTTTATACAGTGAAGTGTAGAAATGTATAAGTGTCTTCATGTAATCAGCAGACAACAAAAATTTCCCTGTAACTTCTATTTATCTAAGCTGTAAAGATTCTGAATAAATAAAATGGTTAAAAAGTTTAAAGAGAGGATGCTTTCAGTTAAGTAGCCAAAGTAAAGTTACATTTTAAATGCATTTGGCATTTGAAGGATCAATTCACATGAAAAATGTCAAAATAAATCATTAGACTTACTGATAATGCTCCTACTATAAGAAAATTCTTACCCTTGAAAATAAAGTCTCAGCAAAGAATGACTGCCTTCTAACTAGCCAGATCCCCTAGGGTATTCTGCAAGTACTTTGAAGCACATCATGTTATAGCACTCATTTGTTTACATATTTGTTCCCTAGTTGGAATATGAATTCCAATAAAACAGATGCAAACTTATCTTCTTTCTGTATCACCAGAACCTGCATACTGCCTGACAGTAACAGGTGCTTAATAAATATTTTTTAAATTCAGCTATGAGTACATTTACCTTCACTCCCAGGACTTCTGGATCAAATCATTCAGTTCCCCACAGTTAAACTCTATGGTGGAGCTGAGTCTACCAAACCTGGGATTAGGATCTGAGAGACTTTCAGTGTGGTATCACCGTTCCCCCTTAGTCCATGGAGGTGACATCTACTCTAATTCAGCACAGACTCTCTTCCTGGGTTACTCTTCCAAGCCTCGCCTTCCAGCCATACAACCAGGTAACACAGCACTCTACGTGCCAGGCACCACACCTAAACACAGCACACATTTCAGTTCACCTGATCTTTACAATAACCTGGGAGGTAAGTACCAGTACGACTCGCATTTTACAGATAAAGATGCCAAAGCTTGGGGATCATAAAATGTGCAGGAAGTCCCAGGGTTACAGAGCAGAGGCACGGCCTGAGCCAGGCCAGTCTGACTACAGCTCATATTCCCAACAATGAGTCTCTGAACAGAAGCTTACTAACAAACAAAGTCTTTTGGAAAGGGCTCTAAAAGTCCCTTGAGGTCACTTCAGATGTTTTTTTAATGAGCTTTTAAACAGCGATGTTAGCTTCCTTTGGGAGTCCTTCATTTTTCCATTAGGTTCTCTGACACACAGGGAATCCATCGATACGGAGAATACTAACCAATAGAAGCTCTCGGATGAGGGCAGACAATAGTTGAGAAAGGAAAACATGCACAAAGAAAAAAATCTAAGCCATCGAGAAATCTTGTGAACAGAGGATCAGGGGGAAAATCAAACTGACAGATGCAGAATCCTACTGCACAAAGGATGAGATATCTATTAATGACTGAGATTTGGATAGAGCTTAAAAGTTACAGAGCACTTACAAATACATACACTAATTCAATAAAAGAGAATGTCCTCAGGCCCAAAGCTGCCAACAGAACATAGATGCCCTGTAGATTTGACACTAAAACTTTCACTGGAACCAGTAGAAGCTACACAGGCTAGTGAATAAGACCCTCTTTTCCAAGTTTAAATCTCAGTTTTGCCAATTATGCATGTCTTTGGCAAAGGTACTGATCAACCATTCTGAGCCTCGGTTTCCAGAGATGTAAAATAGAAATAATATCACCCTTATCATCAAACAGTCTACAAATAATAGATGCTGGAGAGGGTGTGGAGGAAAAGGAACCCTCCTGCATTGTTGGTAGCAATGTAAATTGGTGCAGTCATTGTGGAGAATAGTATAAACGATCTTTGAAAAAAAAAAAACCCTACAAACAGAGTTGCCATATGATCCAGCAATCCCACTCCTCGGCATATATCTGGAGAAAACTCTAATTTGGAAAGATCCATGCACCCCAATGTTCACAGCAGCACTGTTTACAATAGCCAACACATGGAAGGATCCTAAGCAAATGAATGGGTAGAGAAGGTGTGGCACATATACACAATATTACTCAGCCATAAAGAGAGAGTGAAATAATGGCATTTGCAGTAACATGGATTATCATACTAAGTGAAGTAAGTCAGAAATAGAAAGACAAATACCATATGATGTTACTTATATGTGGAATCTTAAAATATGATACAAATGAACTTACAAAAACACACAGACTCACAGATAAAGAAAACAAATTTATGGTTACGAAAAGGAAGGAGAAGGATTTGGTTAAATTAGGAGTTTAAGATTAGCAGATACAAACTACTATATATAAAATAGCTCAATAACAAGGTCGTACCATATAGAAAAGGAAACTATGCTGAATATCCTGTGATTAGTCATAATGAAAAAGAATATGAAAAATATTATGTATCTACATACACACAATTGAATCATTTTGCTGTACACTAGAACCTAGCACAATATCATAAATCAATTATACTTCAATAGAAATAAAAGAAGAAATACCTCTCTTGTAGCAAAATGATGAAGAAAAAACAGTTAATGAATCATGCTGTCCAAGACCATTAGTTGAGTACATCTATGTGGACTACCAGTGACAGGAAAAAGGTAATATTCTTTTAAAAAAAAATAGTGCTTTCAGAGAGCCTGCAAGGAGATCAAACCAATCAGTTCTAAAGGAAATCAACCCTGAATATTCATTGGAAGGACTGATGCTGAAGCTGAATCTCCAATACTTTGGCCACCTGATGTGAAGAGCTGACTCACTGGAAAAGACCTTGGTGCTCAGAAAGATTGAGGGAAGGAGGGAAAGAGGGTGTCAGAGGATGAGATGGTTGGATGGCAACACTGAATCAATGGACATGAGTGTGAGCAAACTCTGGCAGATAGTGAAGGCCAAGGAAGCTGGTGTACTGCAGTCCATGGGGTCACAAAGAGTCAGATATGACTTAGCGACTGAACAACAAAGAGACGCTGAACATTCAAAATGCCAACAAAATGCACAATAAGGCAAGCTTGTCCTCACGCTCAGATTCCCAGGCAGAACGAACTGCCCGCTTAGAGGATCCCACTCAGAAAGGACCATCTGAAAAGACTGTTCTTCACCAGGGCAGGCTTCATGGTCAAGCAAGCAGAACGGGCACACAGGATCTCATACACAAAGGCCCAGGATCTTGTTCTGCAGTAACTGTCTTAAAATTCTTAATAATCATACCTTTGAATCTGTGTTTGGTACATGAAGTCCAGTGGGATGATAAGGCTTGGCTTAGAGCCTTGGTACATGAGGAATCCCACCTCTTAACACCTCCTTACCAAAGGCAGTAACTGGACTGCTGGGAGGCAGGGAGAAGAAACATTGGCCATCCACATTCTAGCTGGTAGCACCACAGCCTGTTAGGTGTGGCTCACGGCATCCTCTTGCCCACTCCCAGTGAAGGAACCAAGTAAATCTGGGGGCAGCCCCCTGGAGGTGGACCATAGTTTGGCGTGGCAGTGCATGAGAAAGAGGGACTGACTTTTCCACCCAAGCTGAACACCCCACTTTTCATTTTGCTCTGGGCCCTACAAATTACATAGCCTGCTCCATCCTTCTCTCCATGATGGCAACAAAAATACTGCCACCAGGAGAGAGGCGTTTGGTGAGCACATATTTCTTCAAGTATAAAAGCTACTGGGAAACTATTAGCCACTCCCAACCTAGATCGGCCAGCAGTTTTCTTTACAACAGCACACAGGGGATCAGTAACAGAAAGTCAAAGACGTCTTCACCTAGAATGGAACTGAGCAAAACAGGAAATGTTGTTGCTCAGTCGCTAAGTCATGTCCAACTCTTTACGACCCCATGGACTGTAGCCCGCCAGGTTCTTCTGTCCGTGGGAATTTCCAGACAAGAATACTGGGGTGTGTTGTCTTTTCCTTCTCCAGGGGATCTTCCTGGATCAGGGATCAAACCCACGTTTCCTGCATTGGCAGGTAGGTTCTTTACCACAGAGCCACCTAGGACAGCACTTGTGAAAAAAGAGCTGGCCTCTTCCTGATCCCTGCCATGAGGTGTCCTGGAATACCTTCCCAGCCCCCTTCCTTATTTAATTCATCCTTGAAAGTCTTCTTGGAAGCAGACAGTTCTAGGTCCAGGGCATATAAGAATGAACAGGAGAGAAAGTGAAACAGTTCAGTAATGGTAGCAAGAGCTAACACCTAAGAGCTTGTAATGTGCCAGGCTGTTTAAGTATTTGACATATTTGATGATTTAATTCTCACAATGAGCCCATGATATAAAGAAAATACTGTCCTATCTTAGATATGAGAATATGGAAACATGGGGAATTTGAATATCTTGCAGCTACTAAGCACCAGGGAAGCCCAAGCTGGCTCAGTGGTAAAAGAACCCGCCTGCAACGCAGGAGACGTGATAGGAGTCACAGGTTCAATTCCTGGGTCAGGAAGATCCCCTGGAGCAAGAAATAGCAAACCTGCTCCAACATTCTTGCTGGAAAATACCACGGACAGAGGAGCCTGGCGGGTAACAGTCCATGGGGTTGGGAGAGAATCGGTCACGACTCAGTGACTCAACAACAGCAAAGCATGAAGCTTGGTTTCAAACCTAGGCAGATAATGACAACACAGTGTGATAAATGCTGGAACATAGGTTATGGGAAGTACCTAGAACCAAGAATTTAAGTAAACTGGTTAATAAAAAATAAAATTAATAAATACATTGGTTAGTAAAATATAAAATTAATAAATATGTTGAAAAGCCTTAGAAATACACAAAGAGAAGGTAAACAAAGATACTGGCCCTCTCTTTAAATTTTTCATGAGCCATTTATTAATAGATAATAGCTCCAGGTCACTACCTTTTAGTAGAAACGTCACCAGCTATCCTATTTGGTTTCAGTGATACACATAAGTTTAAAAACAACAAATGATCAACAACTAGGGCAAATACATTGCCAAATAAAACTAGTTAACTGCTATTAACCTGAATTACAATCATGATAAAACATGTGATCATATCATAAAGTATTGCAAAGCCACTCTAGCAATGGCTGAAGAGTTCACCATTTAATGTAACATGTAGTTTTTACATGGGGTTGCATATCCAACTAGTAATTTTATTGGAGGAAAAGAAGCATCATACAGTCAGACCTATAAAGGTCTTTCTGAGGTGAGCCAATCCACACCAGTCAATGAACCAGCTATTTCACTCAGCAGCTCATCTAACAGATTTTTTTTTCTTGATACAACAGTCCTAGGAAGATTTTCTAGAATTAAACTGCCGTCAACTGTTCTGTGTGGAGAGATTAGTCCTATAATACGTGCTGTCCGACAGGTCAATCCTCATTATCTGTAAAGTAAAATTTAACATCTATAGTATCAGCCCCATATTCTTTAACTTTTTGTTTTACGATTTAACAATGGTGTAGCAGTTTCAGGTGGACAACAAAGAGACTCAACCATACATATACATGTATCCATTCTCCCCAAACTCCCTTCCCATCCAGGCTGCCACATGACATTGAGTTCCCTGTGCTCTACAATAGGTTCTTGTTCACTTCTCCATTTTAAATATAGCAGTGTGCACATGTCCATCCCAAACTTGATATCCTCATCTCCTACTCTTCCCCGCCCCCAGCCCCATATTCTTGCCTACCTAATAAAACATTTCTCCTTTATGTCCTAATTTATTCAACACTGAACCTGCTCTTCCCCACAAAACAAGGTTACTCTTCAAATATCCTCCTTTACTTTAAGGGCACTTCCTTTCTCGTCATCACCCAGCTTGAAGCTCTAGTTGTTACTGGCTCCTCCATCTTCCACTCAGCATCACCTCATGATCAAAATAAGCTTAACTGGTCTTCCTAAAACAGACCATTTCCTCATCTAAACCTTTTTATAAGATTGAGAAAATAATTAACTCTTAAAAAACACTGTGGACTTCCCCAGTGGTCCAATGGTTAAGATGCCACGTTTCCACTGCAGGGGGCAAAGGTTCTATTCCTGGTCCAGGAAGTTCCACAAGCCATGCAGTGCAGCCAAAAAAAAAAAAACATATTAAAAGGAAAAAGCACTGCTTCTATTCTGCTGTCCAGTGGCAACATATGAGGTCACTTAATAAAAACAAAATTAGTTTAATAATCAAGCGGCCTGGATTTCAGCCTCAATTCCTCCACTAACTCATTTGAGTAACTCAAATAGGTTTTCTTACCTGGAAAACATGAGTCCTGGAGTAGAAGAGTAATGCAGTCCCTTACCATGAGAACAACAAACCTTTTATACTGGAATTCATGGTCCACCACGCCAAAACTTAGCTAATCAACCTCATCTACAATTGTCACCCAAGGCATATGCTCTGACCACAAGCTACTCTCATGCTCCTGAGTTTTGTGAGTCCCTCCAGTGCCCTACAGACAATTCCTTTTCCTAAAATGATGTCACCCTCTCCTCTCATTAAAGACATTCTCAAACAGAAGGCATACCAGGGATTTTTTTTTTCTTTGTCCTTTTCTAACATTAGCAAATTCTCAACAGTCACCACATATTTTGTATGCAGTAAATACTTGGGGGAAAAAATGAACTTCCTAAACTAGAACTACAAGATAAAATTATTTCAATATAGGAAATAGTACTGAAACGAGTAACCCTCAATGGCAATCCTCTTTTTCCTTCCTAGGAACTTTCTTTGCTGAACATATTTGGCCCTGTTAACTCTAAAACTCAGTCTACACAGGCTGTGGCTCCAATATAAGGACTCAGTAGTTAATGAACTAATTTTATTTTGGTCCTCCAAACTGTACAGTCTAATTTATCATTGCTGAACCGAACTGGATATTGTATATAGCTAATGTGGTCATGTGAAAGTTCTTAATCTTAGTACATTAACCAACTGTTTCCTAGAAACTCAACCTATTTTTAACATCAAACCATGTTATTTTATGAGAAGCAAGTTAGTTCCAGTAATATCAATTCAGTCATTTGACAAGGGAAATTATTTTTGTGAACTGACCTGAGAACTCCCAATTACCATCTACAAGGCTGCACTGGTAAGAAACTGATGAAATAATAATTTGGGAGGCGCTCCAAACATATTTTCACATCCCCAAGTGGTCATTCAGTTGCCAGAAAAAAGAAATCAATGGCCCAGAGATATCATCCAGGTCTCTAGAATCTGTGTTGACCTGATTCTGTCACAGAAACAGAACTAGTGCTTCATATACACACTAAAGGGCTTCCTTGGCGGCTCACTTGGTAAAGAGTCTGCCTGCAGCGCAGGAGACCAGGGTTCAGTCGCTGGGTCAGAAGATTCCCTGGAGAAGGGAATGGCTGCCTACTCCAGTATTCTTGTCTGGAGAATTTCACAGACAGAGGAGCCTGGGGGGCTACAGTCCTTGGGGTTGCAAAGAGTCAGACATGACTGGGTGGCTAACATGCATGTACACACACACACACACACACACATACTAAAAAGAGCAAAGAATTTACTAGCAAAAGGCTTGTGCCAAACCCCACCACTTAATAACTCATAGCCACAGGCAAGTCTTATCACCTTTCATCCTCAGATTTCTCATCAGCAAAATGAGGATAATCATAACACCAGCCTCCTCTACTATATAAGACCTCTGAGGTTCCAGTGATACAATAATGTAAAAGTGTTTTTGAAAACTGCAAAATGCTTCACAGATACAAATTAAGATATTATATAACAATATTCTTAAATCGAATACTCACAGTTGTGTTTATTATCAAATATATACCACCTAGTAAGAAAACAAAAGTGAGTAGGATTAGTAAGAGAAAAATCATCCTTAATGATACCAATTTCCTAAGTCTGGATTTTCAGACATCTTGCTTTTTTAAGTAGGACACACAAAACTCTACACAAACAATTTCAGGCAGTTAAGTATCTGAACACCTTTCCTGGAAGATCTCCTGGGAGAGAATTTCCACAGCTCTGTTGGTGTTTTTCATTGGGGAACTGAACAATTCAAATAAGGTACACATAAGTACCTTGGAGAAGAAAATGGCAACCCACTCCAATATTCTTGCCTTGGATATCCCATGGACAGAGGAGCCTGGCGGGCTACAGTCCATGGGGTTGCAAAGAATCAGACATGACCTAGTGACTAAAAAAACAACAAACAAGTTCTCTTTTCTTTCACCAGATATAAACAAAATATAACATGTTGGTTTAAATGGAATAATTAGATATAAAATTCTATTCTGCAACAAGTTTCTTGGCAGTTCAGTTCAGTCGCTCAGTCGTGTCCGACTCTTTGCGACCCCATGAATTGCAGCACACCAGGCCTCCTTGTCCATCACCAACTCCCGGAGTTTACTCAAACTCATGCCCATCGAGTCGGTGATGCCATCCAGCCATCTCATCCTCTGTCGTCCCTTTCTCCTCCAGTCCCCAATCCCTCCCAGCAGCAGGGTCTTTTCCAATGAGTCAGCTCTTCACATGAGGTGGCCAAAGTATTGAAGTTTCAGCTTCAGCATCAGTCCTTCCAATGAACACCCAGGACTTATCTCCTTCAGGATGGACTGGTTGGATCTCCTTGCAGTCCAAGGGACTCCCAAGAGTCTTCTCCAACACCACAGTTCAAAAGCATCAATTCTTCGGCACTCAGCTTTCTTCATAGTCCAACTCTCACATCCATACATGACCACTGGCAAAACCATAGCCTTGATCAGATGGACCTTTGTTGGCAAAGTAATGTCTCTGCTTTTTAATATGCTATCTAGGTTGGCCATATTTTCCTTCCAAGGAGTAAGCGTCTTTTAATTTCATGGCTACAGTCACCATCTGTAGCCATGTGATTTTGGAGCCCCCCAAAAATAAAGTCTGACACTGTTTCCACTGTCTCCCCATCTATTTCCCACGAGGTAATGGGACCAGATGCCATGATCTTAGTTTTCTGAATGTTGAGCTTTACGCCAACTTTTTCACTCTCCTCTTTCATTTTCATCAAGAGGCTCTTTAGTTCCTCTTCACTTTCTTCCATAAGGGTGGTGTCATCTGCATATCTGAAGTTATTGATATTTCTCCCAGCAATCTTGATTCCAGCTTGTGCTTCTTCCAGCCCAGCGTTTCTCATGATGTACTCTGCATATAAGTTAAATAAGCAGGGTGACAAAATACAGCCTTGATGTACTTCTTTTCCTATTTGGAACCAGTCTGTGGTTCCATGTCCAGTTCTAACTGTTGCTTCCTGACCTACATACAGGTTTCTCAAGAAGCAGGTCAGGTGGTCTGGTATTCCCATCTCTTTCAGAATTTTCCACAGTTTATTGTGATCCACACAGTTGAAGGCTTTGGCACAGTCAATAAAGCAGAAATTGATGTTTTTCTGGAACTCTTTTGCTTTTTCAATGACCCAGAGGATGTTGGCAATTTGATCTCTGGTTCCTCTGCCTTTTCTAAAACCAGCTTGAACATCTGGAAGTTCTCGGTTCATGTATTGCTGAAGCCTGGCTTGGAGAATTTTGAGCATTACTTTACTAGCGTGAGAGATGAGTGTAATTGTGCAGTAGTGTGAGCATTCTTTGGCATTGCCTTTCTTTGGGATTGGAATGAAAACGGACCTTTTCCAGTCCTGTGGCCACTGCTGAGTTTTCCAAATTTGCTGGCATATTGAGTGCAACACTTTCACGGCATCATCTTTCAGGATATGAAATAGCTCAACTGGAATTCCATCACATCCTCTAGCTTTGTTCGGTAGTGATGCTTTCTAAGGCCCACTTGACTTCACATTCCAGGATGTCTGGGTCTAGGTGAGTGATCACACCATTGTGATTATCTGGGTCATGAAGATCTTTTTTGTACAGTTCTTCTGTGCATTCTTGCCACCTCTTCTTAATATCTTCTGCTTCTGTTAGGTCCATACCATTTCTGTCCTTTATTGAGCCCATTTTTGAATGAAATGTTCCCTTGGTATCTCTAATTTTCTTGAAGAGATCTCTAGTCTTTCCCATTCTGTTGTTTTCCTCTATTTCTTTGCATTGATCATTGAGGAAGGCTTTCTTATCTCTCCTAGCTATTCTTTGGAACTCTGCATTTAAATGGGAATATCTTTCCTTTTCTTGGCAGGTGAAGACAAAATGTTAATATGCAAGGCATACTGGACCTAAGCCTTTTCTCCTTCATTCAAGTTCCCTCCTGGGAGAGGCAGAAATATCCATTGACAAGAAACAAATCAAGATCAGGCTTCACAGATTTCACACTGAAATGGTAACCTTGACACCTGGCAACTTGCAGTAAAAAAACATACAATGTCTTGTCTGCAATCCACAGCACAAAACATCAGCATTTTATGCACTTGTCAACGTTGATGTTAAACTCCTCTAACGAAAGCAAATATTAAGACATATGATACTAGAGAGAATTTAAGGCCCATTTAACACAATTTCTCCAGCTCCATCCTTGTGTTTTTTTGGAAGAGCAGGATGTAATGTACTGACAGAATACATCCACTACTTGACTATTTAAGGAGAGCCCCAGGCTCTCATTGAAGGCTCTCATTGAAGGACGACATAAGAAAGAAGGACTTTAAAGAATGCTTTCATTCTGTCCAATATGTTATTCAGTGTATCTGTTAATACAATATCTTCCTATAGCCCTAGCTTTCTGTGGCACCTCACTGAGAATTCACACATTATGAGTTATTGAAATTCTTACTGAGTGTCTTTCACCTCCCCTGGTCAGTAAACTCAAGGGCAGAAACTACATCTGATTGAACATTTATTTCTCAAATACTGAGTACAGTGTCTGGCACATAAGGGAGTTCAATAATCATCTATTGAATGAATAAATCATATACCATAATTTTATTTTTCCAGAACATATGTTCAGTCCTCCTGGGCTGGGGAGATCCCCTGGAGAAGAAAATGGCAACCCACTCCACTATTCTTGCCTGGAAAATCCCATAAACAAAGGAGCCTGGCAGGCTACAGTCCATGAGGTTGCAAAGAGTCAGACACGACTTAGCGACTAAAAATAAAAAATGGAAAATTATCTCTTTAAAAGAAGAAACCACATCTTCCATTTATTTATCTTCTCTACTCTTCCTGGAACTTGCTGTGATTATAGCAAGGAAGTGAATCATAAATATTTGATGGTGATGATGACAACAATCATGAGAGTGGTAACAGTGGGAAGACAAATTATCCTCATTGAAACAACATATAGGGATTTCCCTGATAGTCCAGTGGTTAAGAATCTGCTTTGCAATGCAGGGGATGAGGGTTCAACCCCTGATCGGGGAACTAACATGCCACATACCACTGGGCAACTAAGCCCACGGGCCATAGTGGAAGAGCCTGCATGGCGCAACAAATATCCTGTGTGCTGCAACTAAGACCCAACACAGATGAAAAAAAAGATATATATTGTTCATCATTAAAATCAGATGCGACTGTCTCTGTATGCTGAGATTATAAATGGTTACTTTCCTATTTATCCTCTAGGTTTGCCCAGATTGGTTTCCAAGATTTGAGTGATGCTCCCATATACCAGTAAGCCTAAAAAGAATTAGTTTCTTATGTGTAAACAAAATCTAGACTGACTATAATAATTCACCTAAGAAAAATGAATCTCGAACCATATGGAACTGACACTGCAGAAGCCGCCAAGCCTTTCGCCTTTTGTCTCCTATGTCCAGTGACTTCAAATGATAATTTTCCTATTTCCTCCTGCTGAGGAAGACTGCCCAGAGAATTGGATGCTATCTTTCTAAACATGCTGGGTGCTTGGATAAAGGTAAGGTGAAAGCAGGGAGCCAAGAGCTACAGTGATCTCCACCCTGTAGAGGACACACCTGCCACTCTGGTGCTCAATGTGTTTGTCACATCACTGCCCTAATTCCAACTCCAGTTTTATTCATAGCTGGCAGAAGCCACTGCCCTTGATTAGTAAGCCTGGCTTTATAGTCTGTCCTATGGCAGACACACACAGAGGCAAAATCTCTACCTATACATGAAACTGTTTATTACAATCAGGGGTAATTTGATTTGATAAGCAGCAGTCCAAATACCCAATGAAGACAAAACCGAAAATGAAACTCCTCTAAGTGTTACTATCAAGATAAGTTCTCCTTCCCCAGTGGCTCAGAGGGCAATACAAGGTACCTGGGTTCAATCCCTGGGTCAGGAAGATCCCCTGGAGAAGGGAATGGCAACCCACTCCAATATTCTTGCCTGGAGTATTTCATGGACAGAGGAGCCTGGCGGGCTACAGTTCATGGAGTTGCAAAGAGTCGGACACGACTGAGCAACTAACACTTTTTCAATGAGATCATTTGGTTTATCATCTGAATAGGGTTTACTTCCCCAGAGTAGCAGTGTTTAAAAATATATATATATCTATGACCTAACATGGTCCATGTCAGAGTCCAGAGACAATGGTAGACGAAGAGGTGAATCTGACAGCCTGTCACCCAGAGTCAAGGAACCTCAAGCGATAAATAACTACTCAACACCACAGGGTGCCAAAACAAGCAAGAAGGGGAAGAGTGGGGGACTTCCCTGGTTGTCCAGTGGTTAAGACTCTCCCTTCCAATCCATGCAGGGGACAGGGGTTTGATCCTGATCGGGGAACTAAGATCCCATGTGCTACAGGGCAACTAAGCCCATGCACCACAACTAGAGAAGCCTGCACACTGCAATAAAAAGCCCACATGCTACAATGAAGACCCAACACAGCCAAAATTTTCAAAAAAAGAATGAAACTAGTGGATGCCTTTCCTCACTTTGTTGAGTACTTGAAACCACAGCAATTATTCACAGAATACTGAATAGAAATATACTTCTGCTATTGAGGTATAAAAACATGTGGGCTATCCATTCAAGCAAGTTTCAAAAGCATTTTTTAGAAACATGTCCATTAGTCAGATATTGGACTTTAACTCAAAGAAAGAGCATCTTATATAAAAAATCTCTCTTCTTTTTCTTGATATCAAAAGGATATTCTTCCTCAACTCCTCAGATCAAATAAGCACACACAGAGAACAAAATGATCACATTAGATATCAAAAACAAACAATAAGATCCAGAACTCTGCTTCTTTCATTGTCATAATAAAAACCAAGTCCTTGTCTCAGCATTTGAGATTCTACATTTTCAGTTTCAGCATTCCAGCCTCAATTCCACTGTTAGTTGCTCAGTCACGTCTGATTCTTTGTGACCCCACAGACTGTAGCCGGCCAGGTTCCTCTGATCATGGAATTCTGCAGACAAGAATACTGGAGTGGGTAGCCATTCCCTTCTCCAGGGGATCTTCCCAACCCAGGGATCAAACTCGGGTCTTCTGAATTGCAGGCAGATTCTTTACCATCTGAGCCACCAGGGAAGCCCCCAACTTCAATAACCCCAATACTTACTGACTCAGCAAAAATGCGGGTTGGCCAAAAACTTCATTTGGGTTTTTCTATAAGGTATTATGAAAAACCTGAACTTTCTGGCTAATCCAATATATGAAACGATGGCAGTCAACCACGCTAGGATGATCCCAGTCTTTAAAATTCACTTTAAAGTGTTTTTCACTCAAACCAGTCAATTCAGTATGTCCTCCAAATGCCCATTCAATAAATATTTACTGGACAGGTTAGATGTTGGGCACTTTTTCAGACACTAGCAATACAGCAGTAAACAAAAGGACATTTTTTGCCTTTATAAAATGCACACCCTGTGGATGAAGAAATGTGTACCTGTCCCTTAATACCTTTATGCTGTGTTCACATCATTTCTCCTTTCTCCTCTGTGACCTTCCAACACATTCTCTTCATGCTAGCACTAATCCTACCAAATCCCATGTATGCCATAGTTCAGACAACATGTTATGTGTTATCTAGATTGCTGATGAATAACCTGAGACTCAGGCAAGATTGAAAACTGAAGCATGTGGAAGGAGAGCAGAGGGTCAGCTAAATTTAGGAAATCAAAGAAGCATTAAGGGATTCTGCCCAGGTCTTTAAGGCCAAGACTAAGAGTCAACATGGGAAATCAGTGACTCAGCCTGGGGTGCAGCTGAGGGTTTTGTCAAACAAGCAACACAGAAACCCAGTTACCAGTGTGAGGCACACAGTTAACGCAAAACCAGCAGCAATGGTGCTTGAGATCAAGTAAGAACCAGTGTGTGTGTGTGTGTGTGTGTGTGTGTGTGTGTGTGTGTGTGTGTGTGTGTGTGTGTGTGTGTGTGTGTGTGTGTGTGTGTGTGTGTGTGTGTGTGTGTGTGTGTGTGCACGTGTGCACACAGTCATGTCTGACTCTTTGTGACACCATGGACTGTCATCCTCCAGGCTCCTCTGTCCATGGGATTCTCCAGGCAAGAATACTAGAGTGGGGGGTTGCCATTTCCTCTTCCAGAGAATCTTCCTGGCCCAGGGACCAAACCCACGTCTCCTGTAATGCAGGTGGCTTCTTTACCACGGATCCATTGGGGAAGATACCGGTTGAAGAGTACAAACTTTCAGTTATAAGATGAATAGTTTCTGGGGATCCAATAGCACAGTACTTAGAGTTAAGAATACTGTATTATATATTTGAAATTTGCTAAGACAGTAAATCGGAAGTATCCAAAAAAAAAGGTAACTGTGAGAGGTGGCAGATATAGTAATTGACTCTAGCAATCATTTCACAACACCTAAGTGTATCAAGCCACCACACTGTACATTTCAAATATATACCATTTTATTTTCCAATTATATATCAGTAAAGTGTGTGGGGGAAAAAAATTCAGGGGCCTGGAACGAGAAATATCATTCTACTGAATCTCAGATTCTCTTAAGAAAAGGAAAAAAATCCCCAATTATATATTATAAATTACCTTTCCTTTCCTGATAAGTTTGTTAGGAAGTAAAAGAGATGGGCCTGAGAAATTATGCTCCAACATCAAAGATATTAATAATATCGATGTCAGTAATGATAAAAGATCACCTCATGGCAAATAGATGGGGAAACAGTGGAAACAGTGGCTGACTTTATTTTCCTGGGCTCCAAAATCACTGCAGATAGTGATTGCAGCCATGAAATTAACAGATGCTTACTCCTTGGAAGGAAAATTATGACCAACATAGACAGCATATTGAAAAGCAAAGACATTCCTTTGTCAACCAAGGTCCATCTAGTCAAGGCTATGGTTTTTCCAGTGGTCATGTATGGATGTGAGAGTGCCGAAGAATTGATGCTTTTGAACTATGGTATTGAAGAAGACTCTTGAGAGTCCCTTGGACTGCCAGGAGATCCAACCAGTCCATTCTAGAGAGATCAGTCCTGGGTGTTAATTGGAAGGACTGATGTTGAAGCTGAAACACCAATACTTGCCCACCTGATTCGAAGAGCTGACTCATTTGAAAAGACACTGATGCTGGGAAAGATTGAGGGCAGGAGGAGAAGGGGTTGACAGAGGATGAGATGGTTGGATGGCATCACCGACTCAATGGACATGGGTTTAGGTGGACTCCAGGAGTTGGTGATGGACAGGGAGACCTGGCGTGCTGCGGTTCATGGAGTCACAAAGTGTCAGACACGACTGAGCGACTGAACTGAACTGAATGATAAAAGTAACAGAAAACTAACTGTAATAACATCAATAGCCACAATTATAATGCCTCGTTATTGAGGCGTATATATTTATGTTATTCATTATAATGTTAAAAAACACTTTCGAATCTACTAACTCATTTCATTTCATAAAATCCTATGAGGAAGGCAGGAAATCATTATTTTTCTAATGACATCAACAATATTAGTTGCATCATTTCAGTTACATTATGGTGGAGGGGGCATTTGTAGGATAATCATAATTTATCTATAGCATTGGTGTCTTAAGAAATGTGACTCAGGCTGTAACTGGAACCTCAGGAAATCAGGATATTTCCGTGAGCTGCAAATCCAGTGGTGAACAAGAGACTCCAGCATGGGCTGGCAGAAAAACTGTTTTCTTCCCAGTCTACCAAAGTAATCTGGCCTTATCTAGAAACATCTAGAAAGAGGACACAGATGCCTGGTGTGCTGCAGTCCATCGGGTCTCAAAGAGTCGGATACAACTAAGCCTGAAGAACAACAACTGATGAGCTTCAGAAATAGTATCAGTGGGGACATTCATGGTGGTTCAGTGGTTAAGACTCTGCCTTCCAATGCAGGGGTTCAATCCCTAGTCGGAGAGCTAAGACCTCACATGCTTCAGGGCCGAAAAACCAAAACATAAATCAAGCAATATTGTAACTAAAATTCAATAAAGATTTTAAGAAAAGAAATATTATCAATAAAGTCCTTGGGCTCTTTTGTTTCTTTTCAAAAATATTTTTAAAAGCAAAAATTAAATAAAATGCAATTGTTAAGAATGGTACAAATAATGCATCCTAGTCATAGAAAGCAAGTGTAAGTCACTCAGTTGTGTCTGACTCCATGCGACCCCACGGGCTGTAGCCAGGCTCCCCTGTCCATGAAATTCTCCAAGCAAGAATACTGGAGTGGGTTGCCATTTCCTTCTCAGGGAATCTCCCCAACCCAGGGGTCAAACCCTCATATCCTGTGTCTCCTGCATTTGCAGGCAAATTCTTTACTGTCTCTATACAGTTGAAGCTCTGTGAAATGACCAAGGTCTTTTCTCCTTTTCCAGAATTCCTTCTTGAATTTTTCATATACCTCCAACTTTATTTGAGGACTGAAAACTTTTCATAACAGCTGTAAATGACACTACCATTACTGAGATAAGGAGTAATTAATACTATAATACAATCCAGGCACAAAAACATAAGTACCAGCACATGCAGTGGATATATTTCAACTTAAGACCTTGGATGCTCACGTCTGTCTTACAGATGTCAGAAAATGGCTAAAAAGTAAAAGGTACTAAAACTAATTAAAGCAAATCTCAGTAGAAGTATTTCTAGTGATCAAAATAACTAAATATAGTACATGAACTACACTAGTTTAATCTAACTGAGACCCTCTCACTTCCCCTATAATGCTCATGCCAGAACTGTTTTAATACTTAAATAGTCTGGTACGAAATGGATTCCATTCTTGAATTTTAGCAAGTAATTTAAAGCTTTCATACTACCAATAAAACAGCATTGGTAGCATAGCAATTACAGAGTTTAAAAAAAAAATGATGTAAATGTTAAGTAACAGTGAGGATAGTTACTGTTTCCACAAAGTAACTCCTGCAAGGGAAGGGACAGCTGGGCATTTTATCCCAGACCTGAGGGGGCCCAGGGGAAGGCCAGAGCCAACAGTTCACCCACCAAGCTGCCATCTGGCTTGGGACCAAGCAGAACAACAGAGCCTGGCAGGAGAGTCGCTGTGTTGTGTCTCCAACTGGGCATTAGCTTCATCCCGGTGGACGCTGTTTGGAGACACAGTTTCACACCATTCTTCTCCTCTGTGAGTTCTCTCCCTGTGCCAGTGGGGGTGAGGGGAAGATTCTGTCACAGTAGGTGTTGGCCTGACCTCAATTAAAACACTTGTCCCATTTGGAAAAAGAGAGTCTCAATGACTCTGTTCTATAAACTCCCAGAGAGTCCAGAACTCAAACCAAAATTGCAGGCAGATGAAGGAAAGGATGGAACTGGCAGGGATCATGAGCTCGGCCAGAAAGAGAAGAGCAGGAATGGAAATCCTGAACCTCTTCCACATCACAGCATTATAAATCTGAAATACAGGGGGGAAACACTCAGGGAGGATGAGTCATGTAATAGCACAGTCCTGTTTCATTTAGTAGCTGGTTTGGGAATAGAGCAGTTGGCATGGCTTGGTAATCCATGAGGAATAAGTGAGTAGCTACTCCTCTCAAGGTCCTGGGCAAACAGGAATGTATGCTAGCAGCGGTAAAGACATCCAAATAACTCTCAAACTCTTCTCATAGCTGAAGATGATGACTCTTTCCCTGAACATCCAGTCCCAAGTTTTCCAAGCAAACCGTCTATAAAAATTTTTTTAGCTAAAAAATGTGAATGAAATATGGGAAAGAAACCTCCCATTCCACTTCCTGCAAAGAAAAAGAAATCTCTACAAGCAAGCAACAATATTAACTTTTTTCCCCAAGTGATAGAGGCAGAGATGCAGGCTGGCTGAGCATGTGATGCTGTGATGTGATAAGGCCATGCAACCTGCCACTCAGTCACTTTTTACTTCGCCTCTCCCAGGTGTGACGGGAGGGAGTCTGGCTTCCCCTTGGAAGCCTAAGCCTCTGGAGCTGAGTTCCTCCCTTGGCTATCCCCTCGACCCAGATACCACACGGGTCTGATGTGGGCACAGGCAGAAAACTGTCCTGAGGTCAAGTCTGCTGGATCCTAGAAGGCAAAGATGTCAGGAGAACAGGTTCGACAAACACTGTCTATCAAAGGTACAGGTGAACGGCGTCACTCACACATGAGCCCTTTCAGAGCCTTTTAGGTCCTGCAAGCCAATACACTCTGCCTGAAGATTTTGGAAAACCAGCCCCTCTTTTTTTATTATTTTTTTAAATTTATTTAATTGGGGGATAATTACTTTACAATATTTTGATGGTTTCTGCCATACATCAACATGAATCACCCATAGGCATATTCATGCGTCCCGTCCATCCTGAAGCCCCCTCCCAGCCTCCCTCCCCACCCCATCCCTCTAGGTTGTCACAGAGCACTGGTTTTAGGTGCCCTGCTTCACGCATCAAACTCACACTGGTTATCTATTTTACATAAGGTAACATTCATGTTTCATTGCTATTCTCCCACATCATCCCACCCGCTCCTTCTCCCAAGTCTTTATCTTGAAACCACCTGCAGCAATTGGGTCTCAGTCTATGAGTTTCCCACTCAGCAAATCCCTAAACTAGTCTCTTTCCTAACCACCCAAGCCCACATTTATACTTCAAAATTTAACACTCTCCTCTCCTCTCCTTTCCCATCTGCCAGTGTCCAAGAATATCCTAATACTGCCTCCTTGTCTCTCCAACAACTCTACCTACCCTCTGCAGTTTTTTTCCATCTCTTAAACAGTCCTGTGTTCCTTCACATTTATCTCACACAAAGATAAACAGGGTTAAACACAAAGGCCTTCCTATCACCGTGGGCCTCTCAAAATTTTATACTTTGCCAAACTCACTTATTTCTTCATTGCTTTTTCCCCAGCTAAACAAAATTACTTTGATATTTTCATATGATTATGAAGCAGCCAGAGTTGTATTCCGATTTACTTTTCTAAATTGTTAATTGATTCACTCACTCTCTCATGGAATTTTTCCTGTAACCAAAGTTACACTGCAGAAAATGTTGCTAAATATTCAGTCTGAGAGCAAGTAGCAGGTGAAAATGTACAGCCCACAGAAGAATTAAATATCATGAACCTGATCAACATTAGCAGCGTAGTCTAACCAACAACTGTTTCACCAGAGAGATAACGATGAAATATTCTAAGTAGACCCATAAATATACACTAAGATGATTAAAGCAATAAATAGCAGAAATCAATCCTTCCTGCAGGGCTTACAAGAAGTGTTTTTAAACCACAGAAATCCCAACAACACAGATTTGCAATGAGATTTCGCTGAGAAAGTTTTAAAAGTTTTACTTTGTTTTCACAATATACAGAGGGATGAAGTCCTTCTTTGAAAGTTCCAAGCTCAAACAAACAAACAAAAAGGACAGGCAGTACAAATGAAAAAAAATTTTAACTGGACTATGTCGTTGATGATAACATTAAATCAGAGTTTAAAATTTTAGTATAAAAATAGTCTAGTGATTATGTAGGAGAATGTTCTTGACCTTAAGAGATACTTAATCAGTAATGAAATATCTTGACCTCTGCAGCTCACTGTGAAATAGAAGGAAAAAAACCATTACATGTATATATACCTACACAGAGAAATAAAATATATGTACATATACATTCACAGCCCCCCCCCCAAACACACAAAACAAATAGGTGGGGAGGGAGGAAGAGGGAGAAAAAGTGAATTCAAATGTGGTAAAATGCTCACAACTGGTGAATTTGAATGAAGCATAAATGGATGTTCATTGTGTTATTCCTCCAACTCTCCCATAGGTATTAAAAAATTTATTAAAAAGATGTAGAGAAATTAAATTTTCCTCCTTCTTTAACACCTATTATAAACTTCTTACATGAACCATATCATTAAAATTAGCTTATGGTTTCATATTTTACAACTTGGTACTTTATATCATCTACATTTTCACTGATTTCATAGTAACCAAAAGAGTGCTATAATCTATGAAATGTGTCCCAATAAACATATTTTGATTAACTAATTAAGTTTTCAAAGGAACATCTGTTCATTCAATTGGGAAGCAGAATTATTTCTTGCCAAATAAAGTTATATCATGCTTTTAATGTAGCAATTAAATATATTTTCACAATCTCAATATGACTTAATATAGAACTAATGTTTTGCAATAAAGAAGCATTCTAATGAAGTTCTATAGTATTTCATACAATAGAATTACCAGCTACCAATTAAGGAACATACCAGCATCAACAACTGAAACTTTTGTATACTAAAAAAGAATTCTCAGCCTTGTTTAAATTTCAGGAGGGAAAACAGAATTTCAATTGTTTTTTCACTATAAAATTGTGGTTAGCTGTTTCTGCTATATAGGTTTAGGTTATATTTTAAAATAATGGGATAGGATTCTTTCCAAGAATCAGGTCATAGTCATAATCTGGATAGACAGGGAAATGGGTGTGTATGTTAATGACATCCGACAGTGATATCCAACTGGGTTCAGACAGTAAACTTCTCACGTTGGTGATAAAAACAAGACAAGTCAGGGAAAGATGGGAGACGATATTTAACAACCTACAGGATGACACATCTGGGTGAGTTCCAGAGTAAGTGGGGAGACTGCACAGATTAGAGACACTGGAGGATGCTGAAACAGCCTGACCGCTGCCTTAGTCCCCCAACAATGGTCTCTGAGAAAGGAGCAAAGCTGACATGCAAGACTACCTACCATCCCACAACACAGTGACTCTGCTGGGTTCACAGCAAGGGGACCCTGTTCCTTAATGTAAAAAATTGCAAACTTCAAACAATATCTATAAACTGTTTCTATAAACTGGAACGACGCAACTCTCAACTAGATGATAAAACTAGAAGAAAGATAAACTCACCAGGAGATATATATATGTACCCACTACATAGCATCTTCTTTTCTCCATCCCATTTCAGTCTGGAATCAAATTTTAGTGCAGTTCTTCTGTATCATAATGCCAGTGGTACAGTTTAGACTTCAAAGTCCCCAATTCCAGACTCATTTCACACAGAAGGCATATCTATCCCAGGCCTCCTCCACTTGTTCATGCCCCCACAATATTTTACTAGTGTATATTAGAATTATTTATCTTCCAAGGAGATTTCTTGCTACTGTGAAAACAAATCAGGACTTTTTTTTTTTTTCATTTATAACAATACTCTGCACAGTACTTGTACAAAGCTAGAGTGTAAAAAATAGTCTATAAGAAAAGTAAGAAGTAGCTAGCTGAGAGGTTAAGAGATTATGTGTTCAACTCAACAAAGTTCAAGGCAAAAGCAAGCTTTAAAATATCCTAGTATCAGTAGGAGAGAGACCAAATATCATACAGTAGCTCTCAGGACCAAGAACTGACTTTACCTGAGGTGTAAAACCTACAAACTTTTGAAGACCTTTTCTCTGTGTAAGTCTATGACTGCCAGTCATAAGGATTACATTTTATGGGCTTGGTGAAACTTCAACTAGATAAAAAATATCTGAACTTCAGAAGAAACTGTACTTCAACAATTTATCTTTTTTCAATGAATACCCAAGAATGATATAAATCTAAGGTGCTAGATTCTAAAGAAAAGAGTTCAGTTTGAATAACATGACTAAAACTTGACCTCTTCTTTATCTAATCATTCATCTCGAGGTACAAGGTACTTTCTAAGAATGATATTATAAATAACTCAGTGAAAGATAAGTACTATCAACAACCATTATAACTAAAGCATCATCAATGCCATGTACAACATCATTCTCTAAAAAGAGGAAACCATTAATCACTTTCCATTAAATCATTTCATATTAAAGTCAGAAACATCTTTTTTTATAAACAGAGATTAAGCTGCATTTAATATTGATCAGGTTGTAATTAAGCTTAGGAGTTCTTTCCGTTATGGGGTCACAGTCAATTTAGAATTTCAGAGAAATCAGAAAAAAAGCAGCAGATCCAGAAATTCCTAGTGGTCCAGTGGTTAGGACTCCATGCTTTCACTGTTGAGGGCCTTGGCTCAATTCCTGGTCAGGGAACTAAGATCTCACAAGTTGCAGCCAAAAATGTCTTAAAAAAAAAGAAGATGATGATCCAGTTTTTAACATTTTAAAGCTTTTTTCAGTTCACAAATCAAAACTAACAACCAGACTTCCCTTAACAAAAGAAACTGGAAAGAACACCTAGATGAAATAAAATAAGCTTGTCCCCTGAAGATTAATGCCTAGCAATGTATTGCTTCACTTTAAAGTTATCAGAGTACAATAAACTACAGAATACAAGTAAAAGTCTCATGCATAAATACTTGTTAGGGACATGGGTGTGACTCCATACTTGTACTTATGTCCCCACACCCACTGCTGATTTCTACATCCATCTCAAACAGATGTTACAGCGGTTAGATATCAACAATAGTGTGAAAAAAACCTCTTCTTGGGGATCAAAGAGAAAGAAAAAAAAGAAAGGGGAAAAAAAACAGAGCCCCCTGTCCAAAGAGAGAGAGAGAATAAAGGATTAGAAAACTGTACCCTTCAAACAGCTTTCAGTTTAAAAGAACAGTTGGTTTTGTTTTTTAATTATTAGAAAAAAAAGAATGAGACACAAAAATTATTGACGGTAGGGAAGGAATAAATAAATGACAGGAGGCCAACAAAACTCAGAGAAACAAATTTCTTCAGAAAAGCAAGAAGTGAGGTAATTAGTATTACAAACAAGTGATTTTCAAGATGTCTACATGGAGTTAAAGGAATTATGAGTCTTCTATAAGGCAAGAGTATTTTGATTTTAGATAATGTATCTACACTCGGAGAAAAGGTTTAATAGAGAAACGAATACTTGACAAGAACATAGGCAGAACACTCTATGGTATAAATTGTAGCAAAACCCTTTTAGATCTGTCTCCTAAAGCAAAAGAAATAAAAGCAAAAATAAACAAATGGGGATCTAATCAAACCTAAAAGCTTTTGCACAGCAAAAGAAACTATTAACTAAACAAAAAGACAACCAATGGAATAGAAGAAAATATTTACAAATGATATGACTCACGAGGGGTTAATATCCAAACTATATAAACAGTCCATACAACTTAATACAAAAAAAAAAAAAAAACCCCACACAATCAAAAAAACGGGCAGAAGACCTAAAGAGACATTTTTCCATAGAAGACATACAGATGGCTAACAGGAACATGAAAAGATGCTCATCATTGCTAATTATTAGAGACGTGTAAATGAAAACCACAGTGAAATATCACCTCACCCCTGTCAGAATGACTATCATGAAAAAGTCTACAAATAACAAACGTTGGGAAGGAAGAGGATAAAAGGGAACCCTTGTACTCTATTTGTGGGCATGTAAATTGGTATACTCACTATGGAAAAGAATATGGAAGTTCCTCACAAAAACCTAAAAACAGAACCAACACATGCTGCTGTGCTTAGCCGCTAAGTCATGTCCAACTCTTTGCCACCCATGGACTATAACCCACCAGGCTCTTCTGTCCATGGGATTCTCCAGGCAAGAATACTAGAGTGAGTTGCCATGCCCTCCTCCAGGGGATCTGCCCAACCCAGGGATCAAACCCAGGTCTCCCACATTGCAGGCGGATTCTTTACCGTCTGAGCCACCAGGGAAGCCCAAGAAGTAACATATGATACAGCAATTCCACTTCCGGGTAGAAAGCTGAAGAAGATAAAAAACACTAATTTGATAAGATCCACACACCCTAATGATCATAGCAGCACTATTAATAACAGCCAAGAACCGGAAGCAACCTAAGTATCCATCAACAGACAAATGGATAAAGCAGATGTGGTGTACACACACACACACACACACACACACATATGCATGCTGGAATATTACTTGGCCATTAAAAAGAATGAAATTCTGGCAGCAATGTGGACGGGCCTAAAGAATATTATGCTTAGTGAAATAAGTCAGAGAAAACAAATGCTGTATGACCTCACTTATATATATGATCCAAAACATAATACAGATAAATGTATATACCAAAACAGAAACAGACTCACAGATTCAGAAAACAAACAACAGTCATCAGTGAGGAAAGGAAAGTGGAGGAGGGGTGGGTTTGGGCTACAGGACTAAGAGATGCAAACCACTTTGTATAAAGTAGATAAGAGACTAGGATATATTGCACATGCCAGGGAATAACAGCCATTATATTAGGGCAATGTTTAATGAAGTATAAACTGTAAAAATACTGAGTAACTACGCTATACACTTGACACCAAAATAATATTGTTAATCAACTACACTTCAATTTTAAAAACAGAATGTGGTAATGACCACGCCCTAGTTAAAAGTTAAATGAAACTGATTGTGATGCAGGCTTAAATTTACAAAATAAGACTCCCTGGGGTCATGTAAACATATATCTAGCTTGATTTGCTAAACCAGGCAAAAACATTCAATCATTACTACCAAACAGAATTAAATTCTTTAACTATTCATAATTTTAAACACCAGGTCACAGTTTAAGTTTCTCAGATCTTTGTGTGTGCTCAGTTGCTCAGTTGTGTCTGACTCTTTACAGCCCCATGGACTATAGCCCACCAGGCTCCTCTGTCCATGGAATTCTCTGGACAAGAATACTGGAGTCGGGTGCTATTTCCTATTCTAGGGCATTCTCCTGACCCAGGTGTTGAACTCACGTCTCCCATGTCTCCTGTGTTGCCGGTGTATTCTTAACCACTGTGCCATCTGGGAAGCCTCAGAGTTATGCTTTTCACAAATTCTATAAACCAGTCAAACAGCAGTCTCTGTTTTTTAAATACATATATTAATGATAAATCAACAGTGGCAATGGTGATGATGATGATGACGGAGAAAACGAATGGCAGCAGCCAACATTTTGGGTGATGAACAAGAGATTGCATGTTGCTTCTTATATTCCAGTGTGTTTATATGATCAAGGAAAACCTAAAGAATACAGTTTACAATACATACAGGCTAATGAAACGCTTACAAAGTGGAATTGGAATGAGATAAAAATAGAATCAAAAGAGCTCAGGTCTACTTTTTCCACAACGCAACTTTATAGAAACAGACTAGTTCTACCAGTCTGAGGTCAAGTGAATACTGCTCGCCAATGCTATTTTATACAAAAACCAAAAACTTTGTTTCTGCTGTAAGGTTTATTTTGAAGCTTTCTTTTCTAAAGCCACAGAGAGACAGTACACAGGACAGAGTCATTAGATGGCAGAGAAAAGTGGTTCCCCTTTTGGGAATATCCTCTTAAATGGAAGATGCAAAAGTTCACGGTATCAGGTCAGTCTTGGGCCATAAAAAAAGTACTTTATACCAACATTGTGAGTTTCTCTCTTCTTCTTTAACACTGAAATAAGTGTTCTATTTTTCAAATACATTTTAAAAGTTTTATACTCACCCACCTCCCCCAAAACTAAATATTTGTTTCAAATTGTGTCTTGTTCTCTGCTAAACACAGTTGTTGTAATAAGGAAACTGAAGTGGTTGATGGCTGTAGCTCTTCTTCCAGGAATACCTGTCAAAATACTCATTTGTCAGTTTCAAGCTGTCTGGAAATCTATTTTCCCAATTATATTTCACAAAGTAAAAGCATTGCAAGTGTAAAGGGAAAAAAATGTATTAGAGAATTGCCTTTCCCCAGAGAATAAAAAGCTGGATATTTTTCAGTTGTTATTTTACAAATAAATATTTCCACTCAATTTAAGATAATAAAAATAAATGTAAGTATTAACTTAAAAATTAGAATTATGCCATGCTTCCCTGGAGTAAGAACTGAGCTAAATTAAAATCAATGATTTGTAGAATATTAGAGATGGAAAGTGTCTTGGAGGTGTCCATTTTTTAAAAAGACCATTCTGGATTATACGATTAACTTTCGAATAATCCTGGGAAGGGGCTTGCCAGGTGGCTCAGGAGTAAAGACTCCACCTGCCAATTCAGGAGACACAGGTTCAGTCCCCGGGTGGGGAAGAACCCCTGGAGAAAGAAATGGCAGTCCATGCCAGTGTTCTTGTCTGGAAAATCTCAGACGGAGAAGCCTGGCGGGCTACACTCCTCAGCGTCGCAAAAGAGTCAGACATGACTTAGCGACTAAACAATAGCAAACCACAATCCTGGGCAAACAGGGGCAGATGGGATTTTAAGAACAGAAGTAAAGAAGGAATAAGTTCCCCGGCAGCTTGTACAAACTTGGGTGTGCTCTATTTACTAAGAATTAATTAAACAATACCACTCTAAAGTTGAGTTCTTGATACTTCAAGATTATTAGAGAAAAAAGCATTTTCAGTATTAAGCAAATATAATCTCCTTCCATCATAGTAGCGATTTAGCTATCTGCACATAAGCACACAGGAAAAAAACTCTTTTTCCCAGGCCTTAGAGGTAAATGACTATCATTAAACAATAGTGGCAGCTGCCTCTTGAAGTCATATTAACAGTGACACCAGAAAACATGATACAACAGTAACAAAAAGACAAAAGGAGACGGTCTGGCACTCTCTGAGAGTTTCCAGGTTTACACACCTTTTGATTCCATAGAATCAGGAAAAAGAAAAATCTAAAGGGATCAAAATCATTTCTTAGACACAAATTATTTTAATCAGACTATACTTTTAAGGTTTTATAGATAAAAATTAAAGTCACCTGAGCAATTTCAATATAAAATAAAAATAAGACACAACTATAATTGTTCACAACTGAGTAGCAAAGAGTTCTCTGTAAGATATTTAAATTCTTTGAAGAGATAGTTCATTTTTTCCCATATGCTCCCAAGTTAAACCCCAGTCTCTCTCTGTCACCAAATAAGACCTCACTTTATGCTCCATTAATCAAGACTGCATGAACTAACCACTAAAAAAAAGGATGAGTTCTCTTTCTATAGAATAATGTCAGCAAAATAAACTGACAGTTATCAAAAAGCATACACAATAATAGACATAGTCAGGAACATGTTACAAGTCATTTTTCCATCATTAATAACACAAACAGCAATTCACAAGTCATTTTTAGATCATTAATAATACAAACAGCAATTCTACTTCTGTAAATTTTATTGACACTCTCATTAAAATAGATGCCATAGTTGGTATATACATATAAGGAAGAAATAAATGAAAAATATACCTTTGTGGAAATATTTAAGAGAATTCTTCAGGATTTTAAGTAAAACAAGCAAACCAGCATTATGATATCAATCAACTTTCATTTAAACACATATGGTGTAAGACACCATTGAATGAAACAATTAGAATATAACATGTCCACAGAAATATCTTAAGCACCATATCTGGAAAGCAACACTTAAAACATTAACACAGAAGATGTATTTATAATTTAAAACAGTCTCTAGAAAACTATTCCATACATGTCATGAGAATGTTCAAGACTCAGCTGAATTTCTTCTCAAACAATGAACATCTCTAAATAGTAACTATATTTTCAGTCCTTTGTCTAATGCACCAGAAAATGAGTACAGAGCAAAATAAATGAATTGAACACAGTACAAAAACTTCCTAAGCATTCTGACCAGAGTAAAATTTCTTTATTTTTCAAATTTTTTTTGTAGTTATACTTGTTTTGCTTTCAGGAGCTGAGTAATAACCAAAATAGTTCCAGTGTCTTAATTATTTGTAATTTTCATTTCTTAGTTGGACTTCATTTCAATATAAAAACCTGGATTGAGAATCACGTGGTAAACAAAACTCTAACAAGCAACACTGAACCCAATTCACTTTACCAAAGAAAACTGAGAAATAAGAAAAAAAGAAAAAACAGAAAAAGAATGGATATTATTCATACTATTAAAAATATTCACAATTATCATGGAGCTTTCTAAAAACAATAGGCTGAAGGACTGCTTCTGAGGCCCTTTTCAGGCAGGTTTGATTAATAAAAGTATCAGAAATATCTCACTGTCTCACTCACAGGCTGGCATTTTACACCAACCTTAACTGTTCTGTAATGACAGGAATGGATAGAACAGAAAGTGTCAAGTCGAAATACTCTCACCTTTGTTAGCCTTCTATTTCAAGAGTTCAGTTTCTTCACGGAGTAAGGTATAAAAACTTTAACACAATGGCTCACTCTATTAAATCTGTGAGATGCTTAAAGGGAATAATCATAGCCCACATTTAAAAACTGAGAACTTGAAAAACAGGTGTGTTTGCCAGAGGTTTTTTCCCTAAATGACAGAGTACATTCTGATTGTCCCCATGATTAAACTTTCACAGAGTATTTCCATGTAGGCTCAGGAAAACACTGTGGCCAGTATTAAGATTTTTCTTTTCAGGTGTGGGAGTAAAATTCATGGTGGAATATGCAGGACAGAGATTCATTTATTTTGCCATTTAACTAATACATATATTAAAGCTTTTATCACACATAAAATCACTGCTCTAGGCCTTGTGGCCCAGGCAGGAGTAAAAATCAGATATGGAGTCCACCAAGTCAGAAGGTACAGGGTAAATACCTGGCGTCTGGTGAGACATACAGATATACCTCACAGCACACAACAGAAGTGAGTGAGTGCCAAAGAGATCCTAAGAAAACAAACTGGAGGACTGTGGGAGCAGTAGGGGGTGTTATCAGGGAAGGTAAATTTTATTCCATGATGGCACAGAATATATTTGCCAAAAGAGAGAATAGATTTGCATATGAAGATAAGGTCAAAAGACATTCCAAGTAAACAGAGAGAAGAGGGACATTAAGAGTGGAAAACCTGGGGAGATGGAAGAATTCAGGGGCAAGTGCAGAGTGCTTCATTTTGGCTAGAGAGTCATTTATAAGAAGGGGAAAAAGGGAGGCTAAAGTAAAAATGAAAGCAAGTAACCAGGTTATGGAGGGCCAAGACTGAATCTTCTCCTGTTGGCAGTTTTTTAAGGACTGGCCTGACATCATCTGTAGCTCAGCTGGTAAAGAATCCACCTGCAATGCAAGTGACCACAGTTCGATTCCTGGGTTGGGAAGATCCCCTGGAGAAGGGATAGGCTACCCACTCCAGTATTCTTGGGCTTTCCTGGTGGCTCAGACAGTCAAGAACCCGCCTGCAATGTTGGAGACCTGGGTTCGATCTCAGGGTTGGGAAGATCCCCTGGAGGAAGGCATAGCAACCCACTCCAGCATTCTTGCCTGGAGAATCCCCATGGACAGAAAAGCCTGGCGGGCTACAGTCCACGGAGTCACAAAGAGTCAGACACATAACTGAGCAACTAAGCACAAACTGACATCATCTGAGCTCGGCTTTAGCAAAACTGAACTGGAAGGAGCAATCAGAATGAAAACTGAAGTAGGACAGAAGCAGATGCAGAGATGGCTTAGGAGGTAATAGCTTAAGAAAACATTTATGTGGCCCTAAAATTGTGAATGTTAAAGCAGACAGGGCAAAGGCAAGGATTAACTTTAATGTGAAAGCCGCAGGAGTTGGCAAGCAATTGGACATGGCTGGCAAAGGAAAAGGGGTCAAAGATGTGCTCTTCTCATGGGCTAGAGATTCTCCCTGGCTGTGAACTATCTCCGAAGCTAACTCACTATAAGGATTCTTTGTGACAGTATTGGAGCTAATTTCAAAATACAAAGGAAAGAGGGAAAGAAACATATTTTGTATAACTTAATCATGTATTCAAATGAGATAGTACGAGGAAGTGATCCCAAAGTCCCTTCACTATTTTGTCCTTTTTTCTTTCCCTCTAAGTTTTTGGAAGTGAATTAGAGAAAACGTGCCTGTCATATAAAAGCCCTTTTACTGACAAATGTAAAATAAAACTTAAGGGCCATCTGATCATAACTTTTCCTTTTTAATTCCAGGCAACAAGGCACTGAATATAAAAGTAAACTACCCAAAGTTTACCACTTGGGTAACCACCCAAGTGACGGCTGCAATCAGCACAGGGCAAGCAGTCCGGGTAAAGCAGCTTTGCTCTCTAGAGAGCTGTGGCTTCAGATCCACTTTCTGTCAAAATAAGGAGTTCGACTTTTGGACATCAAGTGAAATGCAAGTCCAAGCCCAAACACTGTTACCAGAAGAATTGATGCTTTTTAACTCTGGTGTTAGAGAAGACTCTTGAGACTCACTTGGACAGCAAGGAGATTAAACCAGTCAATTCTAGAGGAAATCAATCCTGAATATTCACTGGAAGGACTGATGCTGAAGCTCCAATACTTTGGCCACCTGACACGAAGAAACGACTCACTGGAAAACACCCTGATGCTGGGAAAGACTGAGGGCAAGAAGAGAAAGGGGCAACAGAAGAT
Organism: Cervus elaphus; assembly: GCF_910594005.1. Taxonomy (NCBI): domain Eukaryota; kingdom Metazoa; phylum Chordata; class Mammalia; order Artiodactyla; family Cervidae; genus Cervus; species Cervus elaphus. The sequence goes on from NC_057836.1 coordinate 25,605,947, forward strand.
AAGATGGTTAGATTGCACCACCAACTCAATGGACATGAGTCTTGAGTAAACTCTAGGGGATAGTGAAAGACAGGGGAGCCTGGCGTGCTGCAGTCCACGGGGTCGCAAAGAGTCAAACATGACTTAGAGACTGAACAAAAAAGAACAAAACTATTCCTTGAAACATGGCTGAGCAAACTTGTCCCTCATGTTTTTTAGCTTCTTGCTTTAATTTTAGAACATTTTACAACCAGTCTCTAATTCTGTCTAATTTGAGCCAAATCACTTTAGATGAATCTGAAAAAGCAATCACTTGATCAGCACAGAGAAACTTTGGGAAAGAGTCAGGATGCTACCAAAAAAAAAAAAAAAAAAACTCACCCCACACAAACGTATATCGCATACACATAATTTAAGATCAGAACAGCTAAAATGACATAAACCAACTTAATCACTTTATCATACAGAAACAAGTATCTTCTTTCAGCAAGAAAGAAGTTATTTTACTCCTGAATCAGCAAAGGAAAAAGATGAAAATCCCTCTCTAGGGGAAAAAACAGATTGTTGAAGAACACTGGAAAGACTAGAGAGAATATTTTTCAAAAGGTTTTAGCAAGAAGGGTAGGATATGTTTCTCAGGTTCTGAGATAGATTTTATGACTCTTGTTCCAATTATAAAAAGAGAAAACTTTGGCCACTATAACTCAACTCTATTGAGGATTAAATAAATTTCTGCAAACTATGAACATAACGTTTTTACAATGTTTTGGAAAAGCAATTTCAAGCACAGGACTTTTCTTTAATATTCATTCAACGTCTTTATAGAGTTTCTGCAATAAACCAGACCATATCTTTGGCACTGGACAAAATCGCTTTTTCAAACTTAAAAATCTTCAAAAATATGTATGCGTACACATAAATAAATGAATAGTAGCTTCTCAATATCATAAATGATATATAACAGATCCCTCTTCATTTCAGTTATATAGCATTTCCAATGTAGTTACACATTTTATGTTTTTGATGTCATAATTTACCTCTTTTTATACTGTGTGTCCATTAACAAATTATTGCAGCTCTAGGTATTTCCCATACTTTTGTCCTTTAAACTTTATACTAGGGTTAATTTTTTAACACACTACTGTAATACAGTATTAATGTATTCTGAATATGATTACAGTTATGTTTATCATTGTATTTTACATTTTCATGGTTTTTTGTTACCATTATAATTGGGGTCCTTTCATTTTCAGCTTAAAGAACTTTCAGCCCTTTCCATCAGGCAGGTATAATGGTGATGAATTCCCTCAGCGGTTGTTTGTCTGGGAAAGCCTTTATCAATCCATTCTTTTTTTATTTGGCTGTATGGAGTCTCAGTTGCAGTACATGAGACTTTTAGTTGAGGCATGCAAAGTCTTAGTTGCAACACATGAGATCTAGTTCCCCACCCAGGGAGCGAACCCAGGCCCTCTGCATTGGTAGCACCAAGTCTTAGCCACTGGACCACCAGGAAAGTCTCTGTATCTCCATTTCTGAAGGACAACTTTACTGGATAAAATACTCCTAGTTGGCAGTTTTTTTCCTTTCATCACTTTGAATGTATCACCCCACTCTCTCCTGGCCTTCAAGGTTCCTGCTGAGAAACCCACTGATAGCTCTGTGGGGGGTTCCCTGTCTTTAAGGAATGTTTTTCTCTTGCTGCTCTTAAAATTCTCTTTGTCTTTGATTTTAGACTGTTTTATTATAATGTGTCTTGTAGTAAATCATTTGGGTTAAAATCTGGGGAGAAATTATGAGCTTCATAAATTTAGATGCCCAACTTTCTCCCCATATTTAGAAAATTCTCATCCATTATTTCTTTAAATAAGCTTTCTGCTCCCTTCTCCCTCACTTCTCCCTCTGGGACTTCAATAATATGTAGTTGTTTCTCCTAAAGGTATTTCATAGTTCACATAGGCTTTCTTCATTCTTTGTCATTCTTTCTTCTTTGAACTCCTCTGACTGGATAATTTGAAATGACCTACCTTCTGCTTCACAGATTTTTTTCTTCTGCTTGATCCAGTCAGACACTGATGCTCTCTAATGCATTTTTTAATTTCATTCATCATATTATTCAGCTCCAGAATTTCTATTTGGTTTTTTTTTTTTTGATTCCTGTTTTTCTGTTTAACATTTCATTTTGTTCATATATTAATTTTTTTTAAATTTCATTGAATTGCCTGTGTTTTCTTGTAGGTCCCTAAGCTTCCTTAAAATTACTCTTTTGAATTCTTTTACTGGGAACAATTGTAGCTCTCCTTTTTTGGGGTGGGGTGTTAGTTACTGCAAAATTATTGTGTTCCTAAGTGGTGTCATTTTTCCTTAATTTTTCATGTTTCTTAGAGTCTTGCATTGCTCTCTTTGCACTGAAGAAGCAGTCACCTACTCTAGTCTTTACAGACTGGTTTTAGGAGAAAAAAACCTTCCAGAGCCTTGCTAGGAATCTGGAGACTTTTTCAAATCTTTTCTATGGATTCACCTATTCCACACTTATTGTTCCTTTTTGTGAGTGAATTCTTAAGACTGTATGCCTTCTGTGGATCCTGCAAAGCCAGGTCAAATGATGACAGCCTCCCATTTTGCTTTCCCTGGGGCAGCCCTGAATGCTCAATGTTCATGTGGTCTCTCCCAATGCTGCAGAGTCCAGTTGGCTTTCCACTTGTGCTCACCAATGGCTGCAAAGGTTAACTGTCTTTGCTTCAGGGGTGTACACAGGGAGCTGGCCAAAGGGTAGAGTATGGAACTATGAATGGATGAGGCACCGGGGGTGCTCAAACACTCTCAGTTTTCCCTGTGAAAGAAAGCATCGGTCAGGAAGGTTCCTATTGGCATTGGGCTGTACCACCTTGTGGAAAGGGTGATGCAAGTAAACCAAAACTGTTCCTGTTGCCCTCTTCAAGGCATGCAATCTCAGACATTTTCCCCCCACAACAGTAGGCTGAACTTCTCTGCTGGACCACCAGACTTCCACAAAGGCACTGCTGTCCACGGGTGATTGTCAAAACCAGGTACTCTTTGTGGGGAGAAAACAATGGTTGTTGTTGTGCAGTCACTAAGTCATGTCCGACTCTTTGTGACACCCCCCGCCATGGACTGCAGCACACCAGGCTTCCCTGTCTTTCACTGCCTCCCAGAGTTTGCTCAAATTCATGACTACTGAGTCAGGGATGCCATCTAACCGTCTCATCCTCTGCTGCCCCCTTCTTTTGCCTTCAATCTTTTCCAGCATCATGGTCTTTTTCAATGAGCCGGCTCTTTGCATCAGGTGGCCAAAATACTGGCATTTCAGCTTCAGCAACAATTCTTCCAGTGAATATTCAAGGTTGATTTCCTTCAGGATTGAGTGGAGAAAACAATAGAAACTCTCATTGCCCCATGTGATGATACCATTCTTCTGCAACCCAAGAGACACTCAGCTCACTGATGCTCTGCTCAGGACTATAGTCATTTCCTAGTCTGCAATGAGTTTGGGCTCTTCCGCCTGATATATTAACATATGTGTAAATAAATTAATTTTTTTCTCTTTCTCCCCAGCTTATCAGCTTCACATTTCTGTTTATAAAGCTTTCTAGAACCTCATCATCATCTACTTTTCTTTCTTCCTGTTTGCTCTGGGATTGGGAAAAAAAAGCTAAGCAAGTTTGTTCTCAAACTTTAATAAAGAGATTTTTAATATAGGCCAAGTATTATACCTGTGACTTGAGTAGATAAATATCATTTATATCACTTTCATAATTTTTAATGCCTCTTTCACTCCACGATTTAGGTGCAACCAGGGAGAGCCACCTTATTAGCATCTGTATCATCAGTGCCTAGAACTATATCTAGTTCTGTGTTTTTTTGAAGATAGCTGATAAGTATTTTGAATAAATGAATTTTCAATTTCCTGTCAAATTCAATAGAGCATCAGGCTCATGACAGTACAGTTATATGAAGGCTTAGAATGCTTAGATATTAGGAAATTCTGCAATAAACTAGTTGCATGACTTAGGACAAATCACTTGACACATCTTGGTTTTACTTTCTTCGTCAGTAAAATAAGAATGCTGAACTACACAAACTCTAAATTTCTCATATATATAATATTTTAATATTCTTATTTTGATTACTCATAAGCTACTTTTTCTTAAATAATTTTATTTTTCTTAAATAATCATGATACAAAATAAGTCACTGCCAGATAGGCGTTTTGGCTGGGTCCTGATCTCTCACTGGCAAATACTATAGGTCTTCTTTTCATTGAAAGGAGGGTTGTGAAGGGTGGTGGCAAGCAAAAGGTTCTATTTAAATTTAACATTTAAACTGCCCCGTTTTAATTTTTATTTAAATTTTTTAAATTTCCCAATCTCAGCATTTTATCTATAAATTACAGGCTCTCCAGCCAGACATAACTGAACAATATATTTCAGTAGTTCACAAGGGTAGAGAAAACGGTCACAGAGATATGTCTTGGGTAACTGGAAGACAACCTTAAGGCATCTACTGTGCAACATGTGGAAGAATGATAGGAGACAGGGGAAGAGAATATACAGTAAACAGACTGCCTCAAAATTTCACCTCCAGAAGGCTCTGTGAAAGGAAGCAGGTGAAATGGTCCCATAGTGAATAAATAAATCCTGCTCAGCTTTTCCATCATACTCTCTTTACCTGTAGAAGAGAAGCCCACTAACACCAAAAGGCATGCTAAGCATACATTGACCGAATATACATTAAAACAAAAACTGAGTACATACTCTGCATCCAGCATTGTGCTAAGGGACAAGAAAGACAAAGATTATTCCAACACATCCTCCACCTGTAAGTGCTCAGACTGGTTAGAGAGAAAAGAGAGTAAACAAACCATAAAACACAGCATAATTACTATTTTAAAGTAAGTATATCCTACCACTTAGGCACAAAGAAAGGACTTTTTTCTGGGAAAGCGATCTTTAAGCCAAATCTAAAATGATACAGACAAGCTGATGAGGACAACAGAGAGGAAATCCAGGCAGAGGAAATGGAGTGTGCAAAGTCAGGCAAGAGTGAAGCTGAGTGTATCCAGGGAATGACAATTGTTACAGCATTTGTGGGGCACTGGCAGTCAAAGAGGAAAAGCCTGGGAGGAGAGCAGGAGCTGTTGCGTGCCATACCAGGGGGAACTGTACTGTGTAATGAACATATGGGGAAACAATGAGGAATGTTAAGCAACATAAAAAATATGATTAGCAGTCAAGATAGGGAAGAAGGGATGCTGTCACCCATGCTATAATAAGAATCAACAAACATCCCTTCAAGGTTGGAGGAAGTGAAGGGTTAAGGCAGAATTAGGAGTTCAGAAAGATTCACAGATGTTACCATTTGTGTAACAGTGGCTCCATTCAGAGGAACAGGAAGAGAAGAGAAGGGAGCTGGATTAGGAAAAAGGCAACAATGTATTTGGACAACTGTGAAGGCCAAGGGGCCTGTGCAACATGCAGGTACAGTCAGAACTAAAGGCCTGGACCTCAGGAGAACAGCATCTGCGAGAGATAAAGAATTGAGAGTCAATGTTCTAAGTGAAACAATGTGAGTGGCTGAAGTCACCTTGGAAGATAATGAAACATGAAATTAGATGAAGGCTGAGAAAAGAATCCTGGAAAATTCAGAAACTTCTCAACCTGTAAGTATTCAGATTATAGACAAAACCATGAACTGAGAAGCCACTCATCCCCACTCTCCCATCCCCCATCCACTCCCTGCAAGAAAGTGCTGGCTCTCCTTGCTACCAACAAATGATGCTAGAACTTACTTTAGAAGATTACCACCGTGGAACAACTTTTCACATACCTATTAAACTCCAAGGAGTAGAGCTTCTGAATCAACATCTAAGTACAGATAGATAAAAAAAGAAACCAGGAAAGAACAGCACCATGGGAGCCAAAGGAACAAAACATTCTTCAGGGGAAAAAAAAAAAAAAAAACAGTGATCATTGCATACATATATCCATTCAGCAAACAGACAATCTAGGGGACTTCCCTGGTGGTCCAGTGGTTAATAATCCACATTGCAATGCAGGGAACACAGGTTCAATCTCTGGTCGGGGAACTAAAATCCCGCATACTGTGGGGCAAGAAAGCCCATGTGCCACAACTAGAGAGAGCCTGGGTGCTGCAACTAAAGGTTCCGTGTGCAGCCACTAGGACTGACGCAGCCAAATAAATTAATACAAATAAGTAAATAAAATTAACAATCTACAGAGTACCAGAAACTCTAGGTGATAAAAATTCAATACTGAACAAAATATAATCCATGTTCTAATAGCCACAGCAAAATCAAGTATGAGAAAAACCAAATGTTTTCCTTTAAGTTTGGTCTTTACGAAGATTACAAATAACCTACAGGAATGAGCTTAGGCAGCAGACTAAAGTGGGCTGACATGTGTATAGGAAAAGTGAACTAGAGAAAGCAACAGGTACAAGCTTCGTGTCAAAAAATCTTAGCTGGGAACCAGATGGAAAGGCAGCACAAAAGATCATTAAGAGAACAGTTTCAAAAAAAAAAAAAAAGAGAGAGAACAGTTTCTAGCTGTGCGTAATACCACACCAAGAGGCCCATGACTCCAACAGCTTACTATATAAACACTCTGACTCAGACACATGCATATGACAGAAGAATAACTGTTTAAACTGACTCTTTAATACATTTACCAAGATAGAGAGGCCTAAAGTATTAAAATTACATTTCAATATTATTAATTTTGATTATTAATGACTCTCTGACTACAATTTGGTCTAAGTCACATTGAAAATTAGAAGGCAGTCACGAGGTCAGAAAACTTCAATCACATCTGAGGAAGAAGGAAAATGAATGAGATACCTCAGTGCAGTTTGGGATTAAAGACAGGCATGGGGCCAATTACCTGTTGAAGAGAGATGCATGACATATTTTAGAACTGGGTTTACAAGCCCCTTCAAGACATGCTGGAGAAAAGGGAGAAAATGTTAGGAGTGGGAAGAGAGACATGATATGGTAGAAGTAAGTATTTAAGCACAGCTCTCATCAGAAAAAAACTGTTTAAAAAGTCTAGCTGATGCAAGTCTGAATGAGTTTTATTATTCCAGCAAATAATCTCCATATATTTCAAAACAGCATATGACATGAACTATGTATACACAGTAGGAAAAAGAGTTCCTATTCATATCAAGTGGGAATATGTAAAGACAGGAGAGCAATTAGAAGTCAGTGTAGGACTTTCCTGGTGGTCCAGCGGGTAAGAATCAGCACTTCCACTTCGAATGTCATGGGTTCAATCCCTGGTGGGGGATCTAAATTCACATGCCGTGAGGTGTGGCCAAAAAATAAAAAAAAAGTCAGTGTATAACCAAAAAGAACTGACTCACATTGGTATCTAAAATTCTCATTTTTGTAGTAACAACTTGTAGAATGTATTAATATAACAAAGGCTGGAAATCTTATGTGACTTTTAATATCACATAATCAACTTCAGGTATTCATAAATATTAATATCTGCCTAGTGAGAGAAAAACAAGCCTCATCTTATTTGGATAGTTCAGGAACTGCTACCAAAAATGCACAAACTAATTTACTACAAAAGCAAAAGGTGAAAATGATTTCACCCACTCTAACCAATACGTTCAAATCTTACCTTTTTCTTTAAGAAAAAAAAAGACTTCAAAAATAACTAACTTCTAGTATGCCATCAATTAAAATAAAAAAAAAGTTCCTCTGGTATTTAATTTGTTTGGTAGTGATTTGTTAACATATAAGAAGTAATAGCCAAAATGAGGAAATAATGAATTAAGTTTTCTTTTAGAACAAAAGTGCTTCTATATTATGAATTTGGCAAACCTGCAGAGATGGAATTTATATACCCACCCCCTCTCCCTTCCCCAACCCCTCAATTTGTACACAAGCCTACAGTTCTTCAAGCTGACAGCACACAGCTAACTCTCCAGTTAGGATGACAGAGCTTGGAAAATCAGGCCACAAGGTTGCCACGTGGACTCTTTAATTATCTGTCTGGCAAGTTTGCATGATGTCCTACTCCCCTCTGTGATCCTGTCATATATCACCTGGTAGGCAAGATAAGGGAAAGGTTAGCAGGGTTTTCTACAAAAATATTTGATCCAAATCACTAGGAATGTGGGAAAAAATGCAGGCACTCTTCTCCATCTATGTCAACACTGTCATCGAAACATTTACTCAGAAACTTCTTGGGGCATGGAATTTTTTTAAAAGTCCAGTGTCAATCATGACCCAAACCATAAGTGCTCACTTACAATTTAAAAACAATTCTTGATCCTGTTCCAATCAACCTCTCTGTAATGCAAATAAAGGCGTTTTTCTGAAACAGATAGTTATGAATCTTTCATTCACAACAGCTAACAAGAACCACATGAGCCGAACACATTGTGGGGATCATGTCAGTGGTGTGTAATTCGAGCAGTGTGTTAGGAAGTGCTGGGCTCCACCAGAGGAGGAGGCCGCAGTGCTGCTTCAAACGAAGGTCTTCAAGTTACCCACATTTCAAACTCCCAGTAAGACACATTTCGCCATCTCTAAAGATGACCACTTTACAACCAGCCTGAGGTCTTCAGCATGACTTCATTTTATGAATAATGGTTTCTTCATTCCTAGGCATTTCCAAGAAAAGAATACTGAGTAGTGTCTATAAAACTAATACAAACCATACTTGTCTGTTCTGATCTTAAGCTGACCTTAGCTGAAAAATCTTTCAAAGGGAGTGCTGGTATACCATAATTTTTCCCAAAGCTGTTCACAAATAACAAATGTTCTTCTGCAGGGTGACTGCAAAATAAAATGTAATTTGAAAATGTTATTATTTTATAAATCCACAATATTGGGCTGTGTTGAAAAATATAATACAAAATGTTAATATCTTCACTCTCTTAGAAGTGAAAAAGAGAAAAAGAAAGAAAAGGAGACAGATGAAGGAAGGCAGGGAAGAAGCCAGAAAGGTTATTCTTTATTTTACACATTTTTGACCATTTACATTGAATCTGATGCTTCTTTTAAGTTTTTTATGCTTCTTCTAATCTAGATTTTTGACACTGTGTACTCTAAGGTTAGCAACTTTGTCTGTTTTGTTAATTACAGTAATTATTGCTACTTAGTAATGCAGGCATTTATTTAATATTTCTTTATTGAAAAATAAGTTTCACTAAATGAAACAAAATTATTTTCTATTAAATAAAGCTGTATATGTCCAAAAATGTTAGATGAAGGAATTAGATTGGGTTGAATTAAGCCAATGTGCTTGCTAATGGTTTAACCAAATCCTTAATCTCGCCTAACTATCTCATATATGCATATCACAAAAGGATCACTGGAGAAAGTTGAAATGAGTCAAACAAGATCTATCACAACAACGACTAACAAAACTCACCCTCACAAACAAAAGACCTTCCAGGATGTATTTTGCTATATTCATTATACATTTGTATACATATTCCTCTTCTGTAATTTTCCTTTTAAAGGAAATGTTACCACAGTATTATCCTTCCCATGGACAAAGGAGCTGGCAGGCTACAGTCCATGAGGTCACAAGAGTCAGACATGACTTAAGTGACTAAACCACCACCATCACATTACCGTTCCCAGTGACTGTTAGGACGGACAGCAGTAACAGAAGCTTACTAAGAATAAAGGGGAAATAGGAAGCTAAGGCGGAGAAGGCAATGGCACCCCACTCCAGCACTCTTGCGTAGAAAATCCCACAGATGGAGGAGCCTGGTGGGCTGCAGTCCATGGGGTCGCTACGAGTAGGACACTGAAGTCGCTGCGAGCGACTTCGCTTTCATTTTCACTTTTCACTTTCACACATTGGAGAAGGAAATGGCAGCCCACTCCAGTGTTCTTGCCTGGAGAAGCCCAGGGACGGGGGAGCCTGGTGGGCTGCCGTCTATGGGGTCGCACAGAGTTGGACACGACTGAGCGACTAAACAACAACAGGTATAGAGAAGGTGTGAGAGGGGAGGCTTTGAGGGCAAGATGAGGGAACCTTTAGTCCTATTTGAAGACCCTTTAGAACACCATGGACTTTTCCATATAAAAAAAAAAAAAAAAAACTTTTTTACATTATACAAATTTACCTGACAACTATTTGAATTGAAATTCTAAAATTCCCTGTAGTATTAAGGGGCTCCTACAAAGCAAAATGTTTTTTAAAAAGTCACTAGCATATACTCTAACATACAAACAAAACCATGGTGGATCTTTTCTAATTAGTACAAAAACTGAGTGGTGTTCAGATGCATTCCAGCTGAAGTCAGTCACTGTGAATGTACTTAGTCTGGACAAGATTTCATTATCTTCATAATGAGACTTTACTACTTCCAAAATACTTTACTTACTACCCAAATAAGACGGAGGTGATGAGGCTTCAATCTCTCCTTTGTTTCAAACTCTCTGGCAGCCTAAACCTAACCTTCACTGTCAGAACCACCATGAATGTCTCTTTTATTCAGATTTCACTCATCACAGCTGAGATCTCACCACGCAGTGAAAAAGTCTGAATGGTAACTGAAAAGATAGCAAAGTTATGAAAGATACATTTTCAACTAATGCCATTTGGGCCCTGAAAAAAAGTGGTCAGACACTGGGGCTGGAAGACAGAATAAGGCAGGAAAGAGGGAAGTAGGATAGAGAAGGGGTATTGAGGAAAAACTCACATGGTCATTTATCTGCTTCAAGAATTTTATAGGACTGTTTTCTTCGTGATACTATGGAAAGTCTTCAGATTAAACTGAAAAACGTGAAATACAATCAAGTGCAAGGACACTGTAATAAATGGTGCTGAAACTTTTGTTTTGGTCGTTTGGATAAGAAATATATGAAAAAGTAAAACAATAGAAAAAGATGGTACTTTAAACTCAGTTTATCTTATAATGCTGCATAGCAAATATGCTAATATAGAAAAATAGAAAAATAATTACTCCTAAATTTAAAGAAGTTATAAATGCTTTTGTTATTATTCTTTACACATTATACTTAAAAACAGAAGAGCTAAGACTTTAAGCAAATCTGTGAATCCACGAACGTTAAAAAATAATTAAAAACACCCTCTTTAATATATATACTTCAGGCATACATATTAATTCTACACCTTTATATGCATGAGTATCATGTGAATAATGCTACAAGATTTGGCCTGATGACTAGATTTTTATCACAGAAAGAATTCCATTGCTTTTAAATTATTCAGAGTCTAACAAGGCCCCACAAAAGAGCTAAATAAAAAAACTACCAACAAAACCGATGTTTTCTCTTGACTAAAAGGATCCTGAGATATAAAAAATATCTAACCTAGCTTATAGTCCCCAAACTAAAAAGATTTTATATCAGAAGTTCTGATAATGCAGATAAATATACTAAAATAATAAAGACAAATCAAGAAACCCTAAAGATAGGGTTCTAAATCAGTATTTCTGAATTAAAGAGCAATATTTTTAAATACCAATATACAGTTGTTCATAAAACAAAGTTTTCAAATATACTGGAAAGAAAAACTGGAAATTACATATATACACATAAACACACAGACAAGATTAACATGCTTATTTGGGGGAAAAAATCTATATAGCTATAATAATGTCTTATTTTCTTCCATATGAAAGTTAAATGTATCTGCTCTCTCTTTCATCATAGTTATATCTTTCTCACATTTAAAATATGCTCACAATCATCTTATTATATGTTCATGTCTAAGATTACATTAACTCAAAATGTCAAAATTATTGTAGAAAATTAAATCATGTTCAATGTCTTCTCAAAAGTAATGCATTTCAAAAAAAAAAAAAGGTAATGCATTTCATCCACGTATTTCTTTATGAATTTGTTCTGCTGCTTATATTTTTTAAACATTTATTTTCTAATGAAAAATATTAGAAACAATTACAATATTACAAAACATTACAAATATTAGAATCTGAAGAAAAATCAGAGTATTCAGTCATCACAAATGTTATATTTCAGACACTGGAAACATTCTATTGTTGCATTAAGCCAATATGTCACTATTGGCTTTCTATATCAATAATATGCATATATTTCTAGGAAAAGGAATAATATTCTAATGGTGATAGAGAAGTAATTGCTAATTGTGCTAATAAAAAACTTTCTACATAAAATGAAATTCATATCACTAGCCTTTAACAGAGGACTTTGAAAAATATCTTTTTCCCTCTACTTAAATATAAACTTCTCTTCCTTCTATTGAGCTTCATGTTCTTTTCTTTCTCCTTAAATTAAAATCACAATTTTTCAACTGCAGAACTCTGACCTCTTATCAATTCATAATTGATTCACTGAACAAATTACTCTAGCACATTCCTAAGTATTATGTTTCAGGTTCTGGTGAAAAACTGTTCATGGTTCTTAGAATTTTGGATTGACTCAAACGGGACTAGATCCCACTTCATTAGGATATTAGATTCTTATGTTGCTATGCTACTAAATATAGGACTTCCCTCGTGGCTCAGACAATAAAGAATCTGTCTGCAATGCATGAGACCTGGGTTCGATCCCTGGGTTAGAAAGATCCCCTGGAGAAGGGTATGGAAGCCCACTCCAGTATTCTTGCCTGGAGAATTCTATGGACAGAGGAACCTGGCAGGCTACAGTCCACGGGGTGGCAAAAAGTCAGGCATGACTGAGCACGAACACTTTCATGCTACTAAATACAAGAACACTTTGATAATAAACCACAGTGGAAAAATATGTGTGTGTATATACATATATATAATTCATCTGTATGTGTATGTCTCTCTCTATATATATATGTATATACACATATATAACTGAATCACTCTGCTTTACACTATAAACTTATATTGTAAATCAACTATACTTCAATTTAAAAAAAAAAGAATGATCTGAAACTATCACATTGTTAATCAGCTATACTCCAATATGAAATAAGAAGTTTTTTTAAAAAAAGAATGGTTTGAGACAGGACTTGTGATTTCACCCAAACACACAAGTGCTCTTTCTTAGTAAAATCACTTGAGTGTCACAGGGCTGAAAAGGAACACAAGAATTTATCTGCTACATAAAGGACTACATTCAGAAATCACATGACTAGGAGAAGGCATTCATGCAATTCTTCTAGCAGGTTTGGTACCCTGAGTATCTCCTACTCCACTTTAATGACTACTCTTTTGTATTGTTATTCATAAAAATGAAAAGTAACTGGTTATTCAGTTCTTTCTAATAATCCTCGGGGCTCCATCTGTGAGAACGTGCAGAACTCCGCATCGCTCCTGTCATGCCAACCCATTCTGCACACGTCACATGTATTTATCTTTCTGCCTGGAATGCCCTGGAGTCCTCTCATTCTTGACCTCAAAAATTTATCCTATAATAAAGCCAAGTGTCACATACCCAGTAAAGACTTTCCTGACTCCATCAACAACAGTGAGCCTCTCCCTTCTTCTATGTACTGAGATATAAATATAAATGTGTACATTTTTTCCTCTTGTTCACTTAACCTCCTCCCAACAACTGCATCAACGGTACTGCTATTGTTTCCACTTCTAACATAAGGAAACTAAGGCAGATAAGGTCTCTCTGATTTCAAAGTCCATTGGTTGCTTGTTTGCTTAATACATACTCCATTTAGCTCCACACTCTATTGAGATGGTTGTCTGGTTGCCTCCATTCCCTGGGTTCCCTGATGACAGAAGGCAGAGATCCTGATTCCTCTCTGTGTGTGCAGTGTCTGGCACAGAACAGATACTCAACAAATGCTCGATAAATGATGAACTGAATGAACAAATGAAAAATAATTACCTTCAAAGTCCCAGGTGAAGAAGAGTTCGTCTCCTTCTAAACATTCTAAAGATTCTTCTATAAAAAGCATGATAGTGTGCTGATTTCATCCAGCAAACGTTTTGGGAGTGGGTAGCACATGTGATGTGCTTAAATATCAATGAGACACTTTCTTGCCCTCAAGAAACTTAATTCAGCAAGGCATAGGGATAAACAAATAGCTAATGACACCAATGCGTGTTCTACTTTTTCTAATCCCCCGCAACTTCCACTCTTGAAAGGAACCTCATTATTTACAGATGTTGCAATACCTCATAGCTCTGGGTCAGTGGGATGTAGATCCATCAACATTAAAAAAAAAAAAAAAAAAGAATCTCCACAGATCTCAAAAACACAATCTTCTGAGGCATTCGCAGTTAAATCAGTAGTCATTTAAGTACTATGTTAAAGAAAAGAATAAAATCAAAGACACATTAATACTACCCTAGCACTTTTTCAGTTACTAGAGATAACACCAGCTTACTAGAGCTGTAACATCAGTAACATCAGTTATTAAAGATTCTTTACCAGCTGAGCCACGAGGGAAGTCCAAGAATATTGGAGGGGGTAGCCTATCCATTCTCCAGGGAATCTTCCCAACCCATGAATCAAACCAGGGTCTCCCACATTGTAGACAGATTCTTTACCAACTGAGCTATCAGGGAAGCGAGATAACACAAGAAAGCTAAAAACATCGGTTTTAGAGCCAGAAAGATCAAGATATCTATCCAAACTCTGTCTCTCTCTCTCCCCATGCAGACCACAGGCAAGTCATTTTCTCTTTATGAACCTATTTCTTACCTGTAATATGGAAATAAGGAGACCTGCCTTCAAGAGCTCTTGTGAGAATTAAAAGAGATAATGTATGTAATGCTTGCCACACTAAAGGTGCTAGTTTTATAATGTTTGATCTAATCTAGATGCTTCTTGAAGAGTTCTGGTTCTATCTGTAATATAACAATACTGCTGGCCCTAGTGTCAACAACAAAAAGTGATGACCAAATGAAAGGTACTTGAAAAAAAAAAAGTCACTTGAAAAAAAGGAAAGAGAGTCTCAGGTTTCTAGATGGTGTGGATATCATCTGTCCCTTCTCAGCATACACCCTGCAAATCCCTTATTTTGGACCTTTTCTGTGAAAACCAGAACTTTATTATTTCTATGATTAGATTTAAACTAACTGACATGTGTTACTCAATTAGCAATTCTCATTTCCACAAAGAAGAATCTTTGAGTTGCTGAGAAAGAAGAAAATGAATTATATACGATGTCCAGGAATCAATCTTGGTATATAGTCTAAAGTCTGTGCAGTGTTACATTTTGGTTTTCCAAGTCCATTTCTTAACTGTTTCTTTTAACTGATTTTGCAAAACATGTAAAAACAATCAAATAAAACACTGTCCTTTCCACTGTAAACCTAAATTTATAATCTACTTTACTTAAAATATCACATTTACTAGCTACTGGTACAACTTGAAACCCACCAGGAAAAAAAAAAAATGAATATAGACACAGACTTTACTCTTTGTATAAAAATTAACTCAATATGGGTCACAGATCTAAAAGCAAAACACAAAACTATAAAACTGTTAAGGGGTGGGAAAACAGAATAAAATTTAGGTAGTCTTGAGTTTGGCAATGAGTTTTTAAATGCAACACCAAAAAGCCTCTCCATGAAACTGATAAGTTGGCCTTCATTAAAATTATTTGCTCTGTAAAGACGCTATTAAGAGAACAAAAAGACAAGAAAAATACAGCTGCAGAACAAGTATCTGATAAAGCACTTGTACCAAAAATATATATAAAGAATTCTTAAAATTCAACAAGAGAAAATGGGACTTCCCTGGTGGGTCCAGGGGTTAAGAATCCACCTTGCAATGCAGGACACACAGGTCTGATCCCTGGTCCGGGAACTAAGGTCTCCCATACCGTGGGGCAGTCAGGCCCCATTGCCACAACTGCTGAGCCCTTGCACCATAAAGCCTATGCTCCACAACGAGAGAAGCCCAAGCACTGCAACTAGAGAGTAGCCCCCACTTGTCACAACTAGAGAAAGCCTCTGCGTAGCAAGGAAGACACAGCACGGCCAAAAAAAAGAAAACAGAGATCTATTCAAAAATGGGCAAAAGTTCCTAACAGACATCTCATCAAAGAAATATACAGATGGGAAACAGCATATGGAAAGATGCTTAACATTAAATGCCATTAGGGAAAGGGCCAATTAAAGCAATGAGATATTCCTATGTACTTATTAGTACAGATAAAATCCAAAAAACTGATAATATCAAATGTTAAGAAGGATGAGGAGCAAAGGGAGCTTGCATTCACTGCTGGTAGAAATGCGAGATGTACAGTTGCTCTGGAAGACAGATTGGCAATATGTGACAAAGCTAATCAGAATCTTACCATATGATCCAACAATTGTGTTCCTAGGTATTTATCCAACTTATTTGAAAACTTTTGTCCACACAAAAATTTACCCATGAATAATCATAGCAGCTTTACTCACAGCTGCCAAAATTCAGAAGCAAGCAAGATACCCTTTAACAGATGAATAGATACAAACTGTAGATACATCCATACAATGCAATAATATTACATGATAAAAAGAAATGAGCTATCAAACCACAAGAAGACATGAATGAACCTCCAGTGCACATTCCTAACCAAAAGAAGCCAATCGAACAAGACTATATGATTTCAGTGATATGATATCCAGAAAGGGCAAAACTACAGAGACAGTAAAAAAAAAAAAAAATCAGTGGCTGCCAGGGGAAGGGTTAAGGGAGTGATATGTGAAACAGAGAAGATGTTTAAGTGTTGAAATTATCCAGTGTGATACTTTTGTAAATAAATAAAAGAAATTACACATTTGTCAAAACCCACAGAACTTCACAGAAGAAAGAGTGAAACAATATATGTAAATTTTTTAAAAAATCACTTAGAAGGTCTGGGGATCCCAGGATGGAATTTAGGATGTAACAAAAGTATCTACTTGTATCATAAATGTGTGCAACAACCTCACTACAAAGGATAGGAGGGAAAGGAGTGGCATCTCTAAGAGAAGTGGAATCTGTAAAAGGAACAGCACACAAGCACTGTACTCTAGTTGATAAAGCTGTTTCCTCCTCTTTCTAAAGAAAGCACAGGTTAACAATTTTGATACTGTTGTACACACATAATGGGTTTGAACAATTAAGTGGCAGATGGTGAAAGCCAGGTTTCTTCTCCCTGTTAGAGTGAATTTACAGATAAGCGAGGAAAGAAATCCAGAATGATATAGGTGGTAATGGACTAGGCAGAGTAAGAGACAACCATATGAACTCATATTTAGCTTAAAATAGATATGCATGTGGAGGAGACGGCACTCCAGTCCCGTATTCTTGCCTGGAGAGTTCCATGGGCAAAGGAGCCTGATGGTCTACAATCCATGGGGCTACAAACAGCTGAACTGGACTGAGCACATGCACACAGATACACATGGTTACAGAGAGAAACATGCATAGCTAAGTATATATACAGGCATTTGTATACACTTACATGCATTCCCTGCTGTCAGACGAGAGGTTCCAGAAGTAATGACACCTCAGTAGCAGCAAGAATACCTAGAGTCTGTGATGACCTAGAGGGGTGGGAGGGAGGGGCATATATGTATACATATAGCTGATCCCCACTGTTGTACAGCAGAAATGGACACAACATTGTAAAGCAATTACACTCCAATTAAAAATAATAATAATTAAAAAAAAAAAGAATACCTAGAACCCAGATCTTGGCTTCTAACATCATTTCCCAAGAAGATGAAGCAGATTCTTTCTGGCTAACCCGAGGGCTGGGGCAGGAAACAGAAATACACAAGATAATCATGGCACATCTTTTAATGTTAGAAAGTAAGGAAAAAATTTTTTTTTAACTTACATTAATAGAGAGATGTCAAAGGAAGACAGGAACCAACTGAAAGAGTTCACAGTGTCCAAAACTGAAACAATTCGGGGAACAAAATAAAGTAGAATTGGATTCCAACCCAAAGTACAAATATAAATATACCCAGGAGTCCAGACCAATATAAGCAAATGATTGAGTAAATTAATAAATGGAGTGTGAGTGAAAGTCGCTCAGTTGTGTCCAACTCTTTGCGACCCCATGGACTATACATGCAGTCCATGCTTTTCTCCACGCCAGAACACTGGAGTGGGTAGCCTTTCCCTCCTCCAGGGGATCTTCCCAACTCAGGGATCAAACCCAGGTCTCCCGCATTGCAGGGGTATTCTTTACCAGCTGAGCCACAAGGAAAGCCCAAGAAAACTGGAGTGGGTAGCCTATCCCTTCTCTAGGGAATCTTCCTGTCTCAGGAATCAAACCAGGGTCTCCTGTATTGCAGGCGGATTCTTGACCAACTGAGCTACGAGGGAAGCCCTTAATAAATGGAGGAAAGAGACAAATCTTCCATGCAAAAAAATTCCAAAAAATGTATATAAATACTCTACCCTCAAGAAGGAGAACCGTAATTCTCCACTTCTTAAGTACAGGCTGTTCACAGTGACTTCCTTCTAAGAAACAGCATTAAAAGAAAGAAAAAAGAGCGATTTTTTTCAGTGCAGAAAACTACTACTACTGAAGCCAGGTGATCAAGATCAATATCAACAGTGATAAATCATGTCTGATAGTGAAAGTCACTCTGTTGTGTCTGACTCTTTGCAACCCCATGGACTATACAGTCCTTGGAATTCTCCAGGCCAGAACACTGGAACGGGTAGCCTTTCCCTTCTCCAGGGGGTCTTCCCAACCCAGGGATCGAACCCAGGTCTCCCGCATTGCAGGCCGATTCTTAACCAGCTGAGCCACAAGGAAAGCCCAAGAATACTGGAGTGGTAGCCTATTCCTTCTCCAGCTAACTTCTCGACCCAGGAATCAAACCAGGGTCTCCTACATTGTAGGCAGATTCTTTACCAACTGAGCTAGTAAGCACCCTTTCCATTATGTGATAAAAGTAGCACTGTACCTTAGTGATCTTCCTCTCAAAAGCCCAAAACCTCAATCTGATAAGGAGAATAATATTCAACTAATTCCTATAAAGGGCATTCTCCAAATACCTGACCAGTACTCCTCAAAACTGTAAAGAGCATCCAAAACGAGGAAAGTCTAACAAGCTGTCACAGCCAAGAGAAGCCTAAAGACACGTGACAACTAAGTGTACTGTGGCACCCGAGATGACAGCTGCTGGAAAAAAAAGGCGCATTAGATATAACTAAGGAAATCTAAAGCATAAACTTTTGTTAATAATAATGTACCAATGAGCGTCCCTGGTAGCTCAGTGGTAAAGAATTCGCCTGGCAACACAGGAGATGCAGGTTTAATCCCCGTGGCAGGAAGATCCCCTGGAGAAGAAGATGGCTACCCACTCCAGTATTCTTGCCTGGGAAATCCCATGAACAGAGGAGCTTGGCGGGACTAGAGTCCATGGGGCTGCAAAAGAGTCCAACAGGACTCAGTGACTACACAACAATGTACCAAGACTGTCTCATTGATGTAACAAATACTAATGTAGGGTAGTAATAAGAGGGGAAACAATATGGAGGTATATGAGATGTCACTTTACTATCTTCACACTTTTTCTATAAATTTGATCTAAAAAATAAAATGCTTTTAAAAATACCATTTAAGAATGTATCTAGAAAACACTGAAGAGGCTGCAGTAAAGCATAGAAGAACCTCACACCTTCCATGGATACACTAAACCTCAAATGTTTACAACTAGTCCATTACAGAATTCTTCTGAAGAAAATATTTTCAGTCACTAACAGCTGCAAACAATTTCACACAGTAATTCCCTGCAGGGATGTACCCTAAGTGAAGTGCTTAACTAAAATTAAAATTCTTTTTCCTCTTACATACCATTGCAGATGTCTGAAAGTTTGGAATTATCATTAACTTCTATTTCCTTCTGATGACCCAAACGTAGTTGTATGCTTAATACAACTCCGAAAAGCTAACAAACTTTAAATAAATCAAATCAGTGCTAAAATATCCATCTGACAAAACTTCAAACATCTAAACCAAGACCTTAAGAAAAACCATCATCTTTTATTCTGGATACTCTTAATGCATTTCCTTATATACATCGTGGTTCAAGTGAGCTGCTGCAGAATTAAAGTAGGTAAGTGAAAAAAAAAAAAACAGAAGAGTCCAGAGAAGAATAAAAAGTAGTGGGTGAGGATTTCCCCCGTGATCCAGTGGTAAAGACTCTGCCGCCACTGCAGGGGGGCATGAGTTTGATTCCTGGTTCAGGAACTAAGATGCGGCATGGCCAAAAAAAATTTATAAATTTTTTTAAAAAGTGTAAAGTAGTGGGTGAACACGGGTGTAAAATAATGAAAGAAAAGGAACAGATTACTATTTGAAATGTATCACATAAAATCACTGAAAGGAAAGGGCAGGAAGCCTATGTCATAGCATAAAAAAAAAAAAAGAAACTGGTATCTGTAAAGTATTAGCATAGACAAAAAATTAAAAGCAGGAAAATCTAGAGACAAAAGTAAAATAAAAATCTTTACATTTGATCAGAAACAAGCCAAGTGTTCAAAATTTGGCATTAGATTCCCAACAGGGAACAAACAAGAATAAACCATTTTGAAGAAACTTCATGCTAAATACAACTTAAAATATTCCTCCAATATTAGTAAAAGGATGAAAATTACTATACAATGATATTCAATGACACTGAAAAGTGGGAGAAAAAAGATTACAAAGAGGATGTATTAAATATTGTGAGTTATCTCACAACACTGGAATTAAAAGCAAGTTATCTTTCCTTCTCGTCTTCTATGAAGAGAATAACTTGTGGAATTTTTAGAAGTCTTAATTTCTGAATTCTGCACTAAAGGCAGTCTATAAAATGTTACTATATTTGTGATACATTCTACCCTACCCTTTACATGGCAAGTCTACAAAGTGGGTTATTTTTCAAATTGCCAAGTGAAAATGTGAACCCATGACCAAAAAGTTCCCACACCAGCTACATAAGAACTACAGTAATATGTCCAGAAAACTCCAATTCCAAATAGAAAATAGGTGAGAAAGGATAACACAAGTCTTTAATTTTCAATGACCACATGATCTAAATTACCGGTTCACACTTTACAAAACCCAGTTCCCTGTAGAAGAATAGTATCCTTTCAATGGGAATACATTAGAAGCAATACACAACACAGTTACTTTGTTGTATGTATATAAAGAAGACTTCTGGGAATCCCAGTTCTTCTATTCCAACCCCCCCCCCAAATAAAGCCAAAACCAAAGTAGTCACAGGCGCCTCAAACCAAGTTTTATCTGAACTCTTCAGATATTAGCTACTCCTCTTATTATCTGAGGTGAGGACTGAAACCGTCAAAAGAAAAGCAATAATACATTCCATGGAAATACATTTTGTAAAGGTGAATTCCAATTCCTAATGCTCTAGCACTCTTGACGCCTAAGGGGTTCAAATCCTCATACCTAATACAGCATCCTACCCCCAAAGAGAGTCCAGCGAGGCTGTGGGTACCATGGGGAAAGGATTTGACAAACAATGCAAGCGAGGGGACGATCCCTGGCAAGATTCTGCCTACAGGGAGTCCTTGAAAGGAGAGAAGAAAGTGAGAGCGTAGGAGGAGCGGGCAGGGTCTTGGAAACCCACTCCGAAGGCATTTACTGACAAAGACCCCAGAAGGGCCGTCTTCCCAAAAGTAAAATGGTGAGTGAGCCGAGTGAAGCCGCTAAGAAAGGAAAGTCACCAGGAATTAGCAGTGACAACTACGCACAAACAACGAGCTCCCTCGAAATTGGAGGGGTATGCGATGGGGTCTTGTTGCAAAGTGTCAACGGAAAAGACCACACACTCTCCCCCCTCCCCCCGCAATGTGGGGACGGGGAGGGTAGCTCTATGAAAGCCCAAGTCTCAGACAAGCCGGGAGAAGAATATTCGGTTCTGGAGTCGCCCGGAGGACCAGAGAAACGCAGGTGTACCTGCGGAAGCTCAGGTTACCGGGAAATATGACAAGGACCGTGTGCGTCTCCTCCGCCCACCCTGCCGGAGCCCCGGGCGCAGAGGGCGGGCACCGGCTCCGGGCGCCCGGGACCCGCGCGCGGACTCGCTCCGGAGGCAGCGCCCTAGCACACCTGGCTCCCGACACCAGTTGAAAGCAGTCAGAGTGAACGAAGGCGGACGCGGCGCCTGGCACCGCTCCATCTCGGCACACAAAGGCGGGTTTTGAAAATCGACGGAAGAGTCCGAGCCGCGGGACCCCGGTAGGCGCCCTTCTCCGAGGGGCTCTTACCTCGGATCCGCCCTCGGGGCCGCGGCTTCCCCGGAGGCGCCTCGAGCCCTCACCCGGCGGGAGGCGGCCGGGAGAAAGCCCCCGACCCGGACCGCTCCCTCTCAGTCCTCCGCGAGCCGCCAGCCGCCGTCGGCGCCCGGCCGAGGAGAAGCGGTCTCCCGGGGCGAGCTCAGCGCCGGCCTCGCGCTCGGCGAGACCGCCTCGCCCGCCGCCGCCGCTGCCGGGGAAGTCTGGAGCTACACGCCCGCTCGCCGGCTCGCCCGCTGAATCGGCCGCGCGCCGCGCATGCCCAGTGCTCCTGCCGGGAGCGAGCGCGCGAGCGAGCGCCGCGCGGCCCTGAGCCCGGCTCCGCTCTCCGGGTCTTGGCGGCAGCCGAGCCGCCGAGTAACTGGTCGACCCCAGCGCGGGACGCGAACGCACCAGGAGGCCGGGTGGGCGGGAGAGGGGCGGGAGGAGAGAGGGCCGGGCACCGAGCGCAGCTGTCAAGGCCAAGATCAAAGTCGGACCGAAGTTCTGAGCCGCCGACGGGTTTCCAGAAGTGCCCTAGCAGGACCGACTAGCAGCCGGGAGGCGCTGGAAGGGGAGGAGAGCAAGAGGTTTGCCCCGGGCAAGAGTGGATGCTCCGAGCGGAGGGAGCGCCCCAGCTCCTGGTGCTCACGTCGTGGCCGCTAACCTGCGAACCGTAAACCCGGCGCACCCAAAGACCCTCCAGCATCTGTCTTCCTCCCGGGACCCTCCCACCTATTTTTCCCCTTTTGTCGCTTCTTTTTGTTTTTCTCCCCAACTCATGCCATCAACTGGTGACACCCAAGGGGGCCTCTCTTCGGTCCCTGGGAGTCTCCAAACTGCCGGTCCTTAGCTGCAAGCAGCAAGACCAGACCCGCTTCACATGCCTGCCTGCGATGCTATTTTTTTCTCGTAGCTCCTGCCAAGAGCCTGATGTGGTTTGAAATAGTGGAGGCTTCTTCCACATAATGCCTCTCACGACCTTGCTCAGTTCAGTTCAGTCGCTCAGTCGTGTACAACTCTTCGCGACCCCATGGACTGCAGCACGCCAGGCCTCCCTGGCCATCACCAGCTCCCCAAGCTTGCTCAAACTCATGTCCATCGAGTTGGTATGCCATCCAGCCATCTCATCTTCCGTCATCCTAACCATCCCTCATAACCTTTTCTCCGCCCAGGAGCCCCTGGAACCCTGGAATGAAAAGTCCTTCCGTGTGTGACATTGCCTTCACTTCTTCTTGAAACCCCCAGTTTGTCATAGCTATGGCCCCCTCCTTTCTTCGTTCTTTAAGGTCACGACTCCCAGGAATCAAGGAAAGACTATAAAATAAATTTGGTTAAAATAGATTGAATCTGCTTGTTTCGTCCATTAAGGAATAAGGGTAGTCAGGGGAAAGAAAGATTTCACACCAAGATGGGAAATAAAACCAGTACCCTAAAAGTAGAAATAGACCTTAAGTCCGGTCCACTATCTTAAGTAGAAATCCTCTCTCCAATATTTCCTCTACACCATCAACCACTTAAACTTTTCCATTGTTAGAGATCTCTATTTTTATCTATATTATATATAATTATAATTTTTATTGAATACTATGCCAGGAACTATGCAATTTTTATATGCTGTTGCTAATCCTTAAAATGAGATGGGCCTTGTTGTACCTATTTAGCAGGAAAAGGAAACTCAGAAGTTTCATTCCTTTTGGCAAAGCCAATGCTGATGCCAGAATTAAAATCCAAATTAAAAATGCTTAACTCTAAAGTCTGTGTCATTTGATTTGTGAACATCAAATCAACTTTCCTTAACTTAAGCACTGGTGCTTATTCTGCCCCTAAGAGCCGCACAAAATTAACCTCATTTCTTATAGACATTGTAAGCCTTGATATATTTGAACCAATTAAGTAACTACCAGATCTTCTCAAAATTTCTTCTTCTTCAAAATCTCTAGAACCTCTCACTGTTTTCCAAGTGGAATGGTGAGTCCTCATAAGTACACTCCACACCCTGCCTTGAATGTCCTTTGAGTTTTCACTTTTCTCCTTAAATTGTGTGCTCTGAAGAAAATACAGTGTTCAAATACAGTGGGTTGAGAAGCAAGTATTGCAGGGATCAACCCCTTTGATCGAGGCATACCCTGACAATCAGTTCAGTTCAGTTCAGTCGCTCAGTCACGTCTGACTCTTTGCGACCCCATGGACTGCAGCACGCCAGGCCTTCCTGTCCATAACCAACTCCTGGAGTTTACCCAAACTCATGTCTATTCAGTTGGTGATGCCATCCAACATCTCATCCTCTGTCTTCCCTTTCTCCCACCTTCAATCTTTTCCAGCATCAGGATCTTTTCCAATGAGTCAATTCTTTGCATCAGGTGGCCAAAGTATTGGAGTTTCAGCTTCAACATCAGTCCTTCCAATGAACACTCAGGACTGATCTCCTTTAGGATGGACTGGTTGGATCTCCTTGCAGTCCAAGGGACTCTCAAAAGTCTTTTCCAACACCACAGTTCAAAAGCATCAATTCTCCAGCACTCAATAATGCATCCCAAACCTGCATTAGGTTTTTTAGCAAGCATGTTGCTGCTGCTGCTAAGTCACGTCAGTCGTGTCCAACTCTGTGTGACCCCATAGACGGCAGCCCACCAGGCTCCCGTCCCTGGG
Organism: Cervus elaphus; assembly: GCF_910594005.1. Lineage (NCBI taxonomy): Eukaryota > Metazoa > Chordata > Mammalia > Artiodactyla > Cervidae > Cervus > Cervus elaphus. Next base: position 25,630,743 of record NC_057836.1, read on the forward strand.
ATTCTCCAGGCAAGAGTACTGGAGTGGGCTGCCATTTCCTTCTCCAGTGCGTGAAAGTGAAAAGTGAAAGTGAAGTCACTCAGTCATGTCCGACTCTTCCAGACCCCATGGACTGTAGCCTACCAGGCTCCTCTGTCCATGGGACTCTCCAGGCAAGAGTACTGGAGTGGGGTGCCATTACCTTCTCCTAGCAAGCATGTTACAGAGAGGTAAAATATCCAAGTCAATTTCACATAGACTACAATTAAACCATATCTTTCACCTAACATAGTTTATACTTCCATAATTTTATGTTTGGGCTTCCCTGGTGGCTCAATGGTAAAGAATCCACCTGCAATGCAGGAGATACAAGAGATATGGGTTTGATGCCTGGGTCAGGAAGATCCCCTGGAGAAGGGAATGAAAACCCATTTCAGTATTCTTGCCTGGAAAATCCCATGGACAGTGAGCCTGGCAGTCCATGGGGGTGCCAAGAGTTGGACATGACTAAAGCAACAGCACATGCACACACACTCATTTACATCCTTACAACAATCTTCTAACAGTCTCCATTTTATACAGGACGGGGGAAAATACACAAAAACATGAGCCATAAGTCATCTATTATGTGACAAAGTTGAGGTTTGAACTCAGACAGCTTGGCTCCAGAAAACATGCCTTTGATGATTATGTTCTACAGTATATTAAAAAGGAGTAGACAGTGTAGAAATTCCAAACCAGAAGAGGAAGGGCAAGGCAATAAGAAATGAACAAATAAATATAACAGTATATCCATTTTTCTACCCTGTGCAAAGAAAAACTTAAAAAATACTGGAAAGAAGTGTAGAAAAGGGGGGTCAAATAAAAGATAGAAAGTAAAAAGTGAAGGGAAAAACATTCAAATATGTAAGTAATCACAACATAAATAAATTAAATTCTACAGCTAAAAGAGTCAAAGTACTTTTCAAAAACATTGGTAAATGTTTTTATAAATGTATTTATAAAACATAAGGACACTGAAAACATAAGATATATCGGGTATATAATAATGAAAAGAAGACTGGTGAAGCTACATTAATATCACACACAATGAACTTTAAGATTAAAAACCATTATTGGAGATAGAAAGGGCATCACATAATAATAAAACCTATAAGGAGAAACTGATAGATCCAACATTATGTTGGGGTTATTTCAAAGTTATCTTACCTATTGATAAGTTATTGATAATTCCATGTATATAGATAGATACAGATATATAGATACACAACATTTAGAGGTTACAATATCGACATACAACACTAACAATACACATTCTCATCAAACCTGTAAGAAATACTTACATAAATTTACCAGTGTACCTTACTGCATTTCAAAGAATTTGGATTATTTAGACCAGGAGTTGAAAAGCTACTGTAATCGGCTAGATCCCAGGTGGTGCTAGTGGTAAAGATCCCACCTGCCAACACAGGAGATAACACAGTAAATAGCTCTGAAACATGTGTATTACCATATGTAAAATAGATGACCAGTGCAAGTTTGATGCATGAAGCAGGGCACTTAAAGTCAGTGCTCTGGGACAACCCAGAGGGATGGGGTGGGGAGGGAGGTGGGAGGCAGGTTCAGGATGGGGGAACACATGTGTACCTGTGACTGACTCATGGCAATGTATGGCAAAAACCATCACAATGTTGTAAAGTAATTATCTTCCAATTAAAATAAATTAATTTTTTAAAAAAGAAAAATAAAAGACTCCACACCTCCACTGCAGGGGGCACAAGTTTGATTCCTGGTTAGGGGAACTAGGGTCCCACATGCCGAGTGGCCATAAATAGATAAATAAATAAAAATATGCCAACCATTGTTAGCTCACCAACTGTAAAAAAACAAAAAAACAGGTGTTGACTGGGTTTGTTGATTCCTAATCTAAACTTCGTAATCTCTGCTCACAAGGCAACTGATTTAGAAATACATTGCAGATTAATTTTTTTAAGATTTCATTTAAAAGTTAAATAACAGTACATTTTAATTTTTAAAGATCCACTTAAATAAGTGGGATTTAAAAATATACTTCCAAATAGCCATGGATCAAGGGGGAAATCATGAATGAAAATTTTAAAATACTTAGAACTGAAAAAAAGAGAAATAAGTTCTGGCATAGTCAGGACATGAGATATTCTCTAGCAGTGAACATGAGGTGACCACAACATTCAGCAGCATAAATGATTCTTAGAGAATAAAGTTAAGTGAAGATCACATAAATTATGTACAGTAAATTGCTCCTTTTACAAAGTTCAGGAACAAGCATAACTAAATAACATATTATTTGTTGTTGTTCAGTCAATCAGTCATGTCTGACTCTTTGTGACCCCATGGACTGAAGCACGCCAGTCTTTGCTGTCCTTCACCATCTCCCAGAGCTAGCTCAAACTCGTGTCCATTGAGTTGGTGATGCCATCCAACCATCTCATCCTCTGTCGCACGTATATAGTTGCTAAAACCAGTGTATAAACCAAGGAAAGTTTATCTTAAAACTCAGAATAGTGGTAACATCTAAGGAGTCAGGAAGGGAAATGAAAAAAAGGAGGTTTTTATAGACAAATTGTGATGGTGATGTACTGGTGGTTCAGACAGCAAAGAATCTGCCTGCAATGCAGGAGATCTGGGTTCCATCCCCGAGTCAGGAAGATCCTCTGGAGAACCCCTGGAAAAGGGAATGGCAACCCACTCCAGTATTGCCTGGAGAATTCCATGGACAGAAGAGCCTGGTGAGCTACAGTCCTTGGGGTTGCAAAGAGTCAGACATGACTGAGTGACTAACACTGAGGCTACTTCTAATGTACTGTGTGTCACTGGTGGTTACCGTAATTACCACTCTTGCTCCTGTGGAGGAGAAGGTTGTTGAATTGCACACAGCAGGGAGGAGGACATAAATGCAGGGAAATGGTTATAGCTATGGAAAGGCTGGAAAAGATGAGCCAGAATGAGAGAAGAGGGACAAGGCAATTGTTACTCAGATTTGTGGTGAAAGCGATCCAGTTACCGTTCTCTTATTTACCTGGACACAGTTCCTCAGAATGTGAGATTGCTTTTTATCCCTGACCTTTCAAAGTCCACTGAGCTCTGTAGATAAAGCACTCCTTTCCAGGAGGACCACAGATAGTCTATCCTAATTTTAAATCTGAAAGTTTGCTTTTACACCAAGGTTTATTTCCTCCAGAAATTCTAATGTCTCTGTACAATCGAGGGAAATTTAGTTCTCCTAAATCTGACTGTTATTGATTCCTTTCCTAGTAACACCTGAATATTCTTTAAAATGCAGATGAGACACCGTTCATTTTACCTTTTTGAGATAACTGTACTGCTCATTCCACAGAATGGAAATTTGCCTTTTGAAAACAGTTATCTCACTAATTTTTTTAAAGGGAAGCAAGGCAACTTTTACTGAATATCTACTATGTGCCAGACACTGAGAGCTATTTGTACATATTCTCTCAATTAATCCCTACTCCAAGATCATGAGAATGATTTTTTTATCTCACTATTCATAGCTTTTTTCTCTAATCAGATCTAAACTTTTTATTTTTCCACTTGTGTCTAATCACAAAAGCAGATGAAAATCAAAAGAGAAACATAAAATAGCCATGGGGAAAAATAAGTCTTCAAAAAATCATTAATTTTAAATTACAGAATAGCCCTAAATGGAATTCTAACTCACAATGAAAAAGAATGAAGTGGTTATATTAATTACTAACTTGGATGAACATCAAGATATATAGTCGTTTACAAGGAAATGTGAGTTGTAATACACTATGTAGTATGAATGAATTTATGTAAGAAAAGAATAACAGCTAAAGAAATACAGGCCATATTTTAACAGTATTTTTTATGGGAAGAAAGGTGATAGTGTAGAGAAGAGTTCCTTTCACTATTTAGTTAAAATTTTTTTGTTAATTTAATTTTATTTTTTTATTTTTTTTTACTATTTTAGTTAATATATTTTTATAATATTTGAATTTTAACAATGGACCTGTATTAATTTGTGGCAGAGAAAATTTAACATGGTAATATTTCATGCATTTTGTGTGTTTCTGTCTAGAATTGAGTGAGATTTTTAAAATTTCGGTTACTGAGGTCTAAAATATCTTTAGGTTTCTGAGCTAGAATAACCCTCAGGCTATTTAACAATTCCCCTTGGGTACCCTCATTGGCATTGCAAACACAGACTCTGTTTCCTTAAGTTGGCACCCAAATTTTTTTTCCATTGACAGCAGAATCCTGGAGAGAAAAGAGGGTGGAATAAAACAAACAAACCAACAAAAACACCTCCTATTACACATTTGAAGATTTTAAGAAGCAAATTCACACCTCTTATTAGCTTTCTCACTCCAGTCACTCTGGTACTCAAGAAAATTCCAGCAACTTGAAAGATAATTTCCCTGATTGCTGTTGTTGTTATTCAGTCGCTCAGTTGTGTCCGACTCTTTGTGACCCTATGGACTGCTGCACGCCAGGCTTCCCTGTCTATCACCAACTCCCAGAGCTTGCTCAAACTCATGTCCATTGAGTCGGTGATGCCATCCAACCGTCTCGTCCTCTGTCATCTCCTTCTCCTCCTGCCTTCAATCCTTCCCAGCATCAGAGTCTTTTCCAGTGAGTCAGTTCTTCGCATCAGGTGGCCAAATTATTGGAGTTTCAGCTTCAGCATCAGTCCTTCCAATGAATATTCAGGATTGATTTCCTTCAGGATTGACTGATTTGATCTCCTTACAATACAAAGGACTCTCAAGAGTCTCCTCCAACACCACATTTCAAAAGCCCTGATAACGATGGGTGCTTAAATCCAAGTTTCGGCAAGACAGCAGCAAAAATATCCCCCAGATTCCAAGTCTAATTTCATCTTAAAGAACTTGGACACACACACACACACACACAGAAATCTCTGGGTGCTTGTTGACTTTGCAGATACACTTTCCTTCTCTCTAATGAACACTTTATTTTAAATGCAAAGCTTTCAAAGTGTGTGTCACACTTTCTTATCTCCCTAAGCAGGGTGTTTATCTTTCTCACCACAGTTATCATTGTGCACATTCATGATTGTACCATGCAAGTACACAATTCTTTATACAAACCCTTGCAACTGGATGTTTGCATCTTGTGAAGGTAACATGGTGCTTATAATAGAGACCTATTCATAGCACCCCAGCAGGGTCGGTAATTAACACATTACTTCTGCAACAAAACAAATTCACACACTTTAAAATGAAGCTCATTAAGTAGCCTCACAGCCCTTCAGATTAGACAAGCACAAGTCAGGTCAGGCTTTGTCACCAAATGAAATTTGGAAAAAAACAAAAAAGCAAACAAACAACTTTTAAAAAAACTTTTGACTTGATATTGCAGATAAAGCCATCATGAACCTGTATAATGGTGCCTCAGGAGGAACTGCATTGCTGGCCTTGCATTTGAAACGCTAATGGCTATCAGTTTGAGTGCTTAATGTTTGCTTCTTTAAGTCTTTCTGCCTCCTTTGTGTAGTTGGACAGTCTTCCATCCTTTTTTTTGTTTTTGCTGTAACTTCCTCCACCACCTTCCTGCCCTAATAATTTATTATTTTTCTAAATTTCTTTACTTTTTAATTGAAGGATAACTGCTTTACAGAATTTTGTTGTTTTCTGTCAAACCTATTATTTTTAATCTCCTGTGACTTGAAAAAAGATAAATTATTATAATTGAACAAGAAATTAGAGTAAGTAGATTTTAATAAGGAGCCCTAAAGTTATTTTTTGATAAGATACAAATTTTACTCACATTCTTGACAACACCTGTTTCAACAATTTAAAGACTTTATTCTTTACTAATGATTGTCACCTGTATTCACAATTTTTGAGATTGTTATCTTTGGAAAATAACTCTAACTTCCTGCTCTACAAAAAGGAAATATTATGTCTCCTTTTATAGATGTCACCTAGTTTCAGAAACTGACACCTGGTGAATCATGCTATTCTAAAATATGCATGTATGACCTTTCGGTGATACGAAAATAAGCTAAGGGCTACAGTTTATTTCAGTTCAGTTCGGTTCAGTTCAGTCGCTCAGTCATGTCTGACTCTTTGCAACCTCATGGACCGCAGCACGCCAGGCTTCCCTGTCCATCACCAACTCCTGGAGCTTACTCAAACTCATGTCCATTGAGTTGGTGATGTCACAGTTTATTTCTTAAACAGTTTATTTACTCTTGCCCCAAAAATAATCACATTAGTTGCCTACATGCTCAGTCATGTCCGACCTTTTGCGACCCCATGGACTGTAGCCCACCAGGCTCCTCTGTCCATGGAATTTTCCAGGCAAGAATACTGGAATGGGTTGCCATTTCCTTCTCCAGGGAATCTTCCCAACCCAGGGATCAAACCTATGTTCCTGCCTCTCCACTGAAAGGCAGATTCTTTACCAGTGAGCCACCTGGGAAGCCACAAAAAATGTTATTACAATAAATATTAAAGTATTTACAAAACCTTAAATTATGATCTCAGGGTGACATTTCTAAATCATCACAGTCAGTTGCCTGTATTTTCCTTCTTTACTCCACTGACAAGTCCTTCTGTGTTCTGACCCCACCCTGTATATTTATCTGCATTCATCAATGCTCCAGCTGTGAGCTTCCCACAGCACCAATATGTGGAACCCTTCCATAGCCTTGCCCACAAGGGCCACACTGATCATTGTAACATGAAGAAGCCTGGGGTGGAGTGGAGGGGCATGACTGGAAAGCAATACAGGAATGTTCATGATGGTTCCAGGAGGAAAGTAGCCAAAGCAGGTGGAAGATCAATACAGGTGCTGAAGAGTGACATGATGAAAGGAAAGTATTGAAAATTGTAGGAACCCAGAAACCCATTCAGATGACTCAAGCCTAAGAAAGCGTCTACAGGCCTCTGATTCATCCATTCAGCAAAGGTTCAAGCACTTGTCAAACACAGGGATGGGCCATGGGGATACAAAAAGCAGTACAAAATGGTCCCCACCCTCGAGGGCTTGCAGTATTAGCACTATCTGAGCCCAGAGAAATGAACGCCAACTCAGCTGTGCAAAGTCAGGCTGGCAGCACGGGGACTCGTCCAACTGCCTTTCAACTTCCCAGATGTTCCTCGAGCACCCTGGCCTCCTTCCACCATAGCTGCAGAACTTGCTGTTCCCTGGCCCCGGAAGGCTTGTCTTCCAGATATCCACATGGCTTGCTCTCTCATTGCATTCAGGTTTCAACCCAAATATTACCTCATCAGAAAAGACTTCTCTGACCAATCACTCTATTTAAAGCTATATACCCCCCCACCCAAAGTATTGTGTGTTGAGTCACTTCAGTCTTGTCTGACACTTTGTGACCCCATGGACTGTAGCCCACCAGGTTCCTCTGTCCATGGGATTCTCCAGGCAGGATATACTAGAGTGGGTTGCCATGCCCTCCTCCAGGGGATCTTTCCAACCCAGGGATCCAATCCACATTTCTTATGTCTCCTGCACTGGCAGACAGGTTCTTTACCGCTAGTGCCACCAAGGGGAGGGATTAATTAGGAGTTTGGGATTCATAGATACACATTCCTATATACAAAATAGGTAACTAACAAGAGTTTACTATATAGCACAGGGAGCTATATTCAAGATCTTGTAATAATCTCTAATGGAAAAGATCTGAAAAAGAATAGACTTATATATATGTATACACATATATATATTTATCAGTCAGTTCAGTTGCTTAGTCGTGTCTGACTCTTTGAGACCCCATGGACTGACTGCAGCATGCCAGGCTTCCCTGTCCATCACCAAACTCCCAGAGCTTGCTCAAACTCATGTCCATTAAGTCGGTGATGCCATCCAACCATCTCATTCTCTGTCATCCCCTTCTCCTCCTGCCTTCAATCTTTCGCATCATCAGGGTCTTTTCAAATGAGTCAGTTCTTCGCATCAGGTGGCCAAAGTATTGGAGTTTCAACTTCGACATCAGTCCTTCCAATGAATATTCAGGACTGATTTCCTTTAGGATTGACTGGTTTGATCTCCTTGCTGTCCAAGGGAATTTCAAGAGTCTTCTCCAACACCACAGTTCAAAACCATCAATTCTTCAGCACTCAGCTTTCTTTATGGTCCATCTCTCACATCCATACATGACTACTGGAAAAACCGTAGCTTTGACTAGACGGACCTTTGTTGGTAAAGTAATGTCTCTTTTTAATATGCTTTTTAATATGCTATCTAGGTTGGTCATATATATATTATATATATATATATAATATATATATAGCTGAATCACTTTGCTGTGCAGCTGAAATTAATACAACATTGCAAGATAATTATATTTCAATTTTAAAAAATGGTACCACCTAAACACACACAAACTCAATTCTTTCTCTCTCCTTCTTCCTATGGTTTCACTTTGTCTTCTTTTTTCTCAACACTAATCACAATCTGTGATAATCTTGTTCAATTAGTCATTGTCTGTTCCCCTCATATAAATTCTGTGAGAGTAGGGATTTATCACTCATATTTATTGCTCTATCCCCAGTGTTGGACAGAATTAAATGAACAAATGAATGAGGAGAAATTTGAGCTGAGTTATGAAGAATATGTATCGATTTTTCAAGGGAACAAGTATTGTGTGTGTGGAAGGGGCCAGGGAGGACAGCAGAATGTACAGAAGAACAAGGATAATGCAAAGGAACCAAAGCACCTTGGAAGGAATTTAGAGGGAAATAAAATGATTGGTGGGTTTTCATTCACTGTTAAGCAAGTGACAGAGTAAGTAAACAAATGAATGAATGCATGATTGAATTAATGACCGAGTTTTGGTCTTAAAGAACACATAAGCATAGATGGGTAGAACAGAAGACAGGAAGTGGAGATAATTGAGAAGGCTGGCCTTCTACAAAGAGGAAAATAAGGAAGACCTGAATGAAGAAAGTGGGAGCAGAGAAGAGAGACCACACCTGAGAAGCAAATAGAGCTGTGATGTGATTGAATGTAGGGGGAGTAGATGAAGGCAGAGGATTCTGACGGAAGTGTCTGGATGGGTAGGGGTACCATTGACCACACAGTAAAACCAGGATTGGTGAAAGGAGATGAGCTGTGCAGATAATTCACCCTGTGTTGTAAATCTTAGGATTAAAGTCTCTCTGTAATAGGTGGAGACAACTAATATGTAGGTGGAACTGTGGACCTAAGTGTAAAGTGAAGACAGAAGACAGGTTTAGAATAGCATGGATGCCTTTATCTTCAGGAAAATAGAACAAGAAACAAAATTTAAGGATAATTTAAGAGAGCAAGAGGTAGAGGGAGGAAGAGGAATGTCCACCAAAAACAGAGAAGCACAGAGTAGGGCGGTTAGAGGAAAACTGGCAGCTTAAGCCCCTGAGAACAAGCATGTGCTGTCTGGCTCACTGCTGTAGCCCCAGTATCCTGGCAGAGGGGAAGTTCACTTCAGTCGCTCAGTCGTGTCCAACTCTTTGTGACCCCAGGAATCACAGCACCCCAGGCCTCCCTGTCCATCACCAATTCCCGAAGTTTACTCAAACTCATGCCCATCGAGTCAATGATGCCATCCAGCCATCTCATCCTCTGTCGTCACCTTCTCCAATCCCTCCCAGCATCAGGGTCTTTTCCAATGAGTCAACTCTTCACATGAGGTGGCCAAAGTATTAGAGTTTCAGCTTCAGCATCAGTCCTTCCAATGAACACCCAGGACTGATCTCCTCTAGGATGAACTGGTTGGATCTCCTTGCAGTCTAAGGGACTCTCAAGAGTCTTCTCCAACACCACAGTTCAAAAGCATCAATTCTTCAGCCCTCAGCTTTCTTCACAGTCCAACTCTCACATCCATATATGACCACTGGAAAAACCATAGCCGCAATAGACGGACCTTTGTTGGCAAAGTAATGTCTCTGCTGTTTAATATGCTGTCTAGGTTGGGCATAACTTTCCTTCCAAGGAGTAAACGTCTTTTAATTTCATGGCTGCAATCACCATCTGCAGTGATTTTGGAGCCCCAAAAAATAAAGTCAGCCACTGTTTCCACTGTTTCCCCATCTATTTCCCATGAAGTGATGGGACCAGATGCCTTGATCTTAGTTTTTCTGAATGTTGAGTTTTAAGCCAACTTTTTCACTCTCCTCTTTTACTTTCATCAAGAGGCTTTTTAGTTCCTCTTCACTTTCTGCCATAAGGGTGGTGTCATCTGTGTATCTGAGGTTATTGATATTTCTCCTGGCAATCTTGATTTTAGCTGGTGCTTCTTCCAGCCCAGCATTTCTCATGATGTACTCTGCATATGAGTTAAATAAGCAGAGGGTAAAGACATTCGCAAATACATGTGGGAAAGGGAGGAAGGGAAAGAAGGGGAAAAGGAAGGGAGGGAAAGAAGCTTGGAAGGAGGGAACTGATTAACAGTAGGACTACAAAGGTGGCAAGAAGGATAATGAGAACGAAGAGCTCAAATTCATCTTATTAAGGGCTTATAACATGACAGAGACCATTTCAAGCAGCTTCTGTGGCTTCTCTCATGCTAGTCTCACAAAGCTCTTGTGAATTAGGGATGATGATGATGATGACTGCCTCTTTATAGACGAGAAAATGAAGCCAGAGAAGTGAACTTACCCCAGTTTACACAGGAGGTAAACGACAGAAGCAAGACTTCAAGTCCAGCCTCTTACTCCGAAGCCCACTTGGCACAGATGGAAGAGAGTGCTTTGTGAGGGCCCTTGAGGGAAGAGGATTTCAGTGGAGGGGCAGCTCTGTGACCTGGGAAGGGGAAAGGAAGGAGAAGAAGTGGAGAGAGCAAATGTAGACTGCTACTGCAAGGAAGGAGGAGGGACCCATCGTAGCTGGAAAGGAACACAAGAGTGGCAGAAGCCGTTTTGTGTTTTTAATGAGCGAGTCTGGAGCATGTGGACTCGTTACAGTCTGTTTACATCACACCCCAGAATTGCTAAAAAGAAAAATGAGGGGGTTGGATGAGAAGACACGCGGGTTACTTCCAACTCTGATTCTACTATTCCACAACTTCGAAATTCTTTCTCAGTGGAGCCAGATGGAATATTTCACTCGATAACATTAGCTGGAAAAATGATTTAGTATACTTTTAAAGAGGTAGTTAAATAGAAACCCTAGCCTCTTTATTTGAGTTTCCTTATAATTCATGAGTTTTTCATCTTTTCCCATCCTGGTTAGTGACACTTCTTGTCTTTATGAGGAACCTAAAGTTTTTCTTTGTCTTTAGACACAAAAAAGCCTAATGACATATTTTTGCTTTCTTTTCATAAGTTAGGAAAGGGTCAGGGTCATCTGGGTTCATATCCTTTTTACTCATTGCCTTTTCCCTTTTGTACCCTACTCCTCATTCCACAGGAAAAAGTTAATTTAAGTGTAGGCAGTTATAGACAAGACATAATGCTTCTTTCACAATATGTCTTAAACCATGTAATCATTAGTGTTGTTTCCTGCAATTCTTTCTCCACTAACAATTCCTTGAAACCTTTCCTTTCCCCCAGTTTTCTTTCTTTTAGGCTAAACTTTTCCTTTCCTCCTCCTCTACAAGCAACTGGAGTGTACACATACCATCCACATACACATTCTGGATTTCATAATCCCAGAAATTATCCCAGACTCTGATTCTCCTTTTCCCTCTATTCTCAGCACACAGAGCCCTTTCAGTGACAAACATTCCTATCTTTTTCATGTCTTTGCCCAGCTTTTCTATCTCTGCTGCTGACAAGTGCTCAGTCGTGTCCAACTCTTTGCAACCCAAGGACTGTAGCCTGCCAGGTTCCTCTGTCCATGGGATTTTTCCAGGCAAGAATACTGTAGTGGGTTGCCATTACCTTCTCCAGGGAATCTTTCCAACCCAAGGATCAAACTCATGTCTCCTGCATCTCCTACATTGACCAATGGATTCTTTACCAATTTGTGCCACCTGGGAAGCCTTCTCTATCTCTAGTTGCTCCTTTTCTGATCCACATGATGTCAGTTTTCAATGATCTACAAGCAGGGCTATGAGGATGGGGAAAGAGTTTGGCTATGGAAAACACAAGACTCATTTCTTTGCTGGCTTTGGGATGTGTTTTCACACTTACCCAAATTGGTATATACCCAATTTTGGAAAATCACAGCACTTCAAACAAAGTAAAGCTCTACTTGGAAGACATGTCTCAAAAGGAATTATGAAGCTATCCACTCAGCTAATCTTTGCTCATTTTGATTCTGGGCATCCCTCCAGACAATGGATGAATAGCGTTATCTCTTAGACAAATGCAAATAATCTTCCCAGAGAGATCTTTATTTTCCCCTCTAAAACATGATATCTTCCTAGCTCTCAATTCCCTGGAGCAAGGTGATAATTAAAGTGTTTCAGGTTCAAAGGCAGTCTCTCTGAAATTCCTGATGAGTGAGCTTCAGACAGGAGGAAGAGTAAACAGAGATGGCAATGATATCATAAGTGAAACAGGTTACGATGTTAATAACATGTTGAAAATAAGACGTTTCTGCCTAGTATCAATAATTGACTCTGTTCACATTTTCCTGACACATGTGAATCCAAATCCCATCATTCATAATAGTCTCTATTTTGGCAGGCGTTTGCACCAAGCAAAGACGAACAGAGTGCAAGTAGAGAATCTTTGTCAGTACCCTAGCCAATACCATGATGGCACCTCATTATAAAGAGACCTAAAACAGTTCATGACAGCCAGCAACCTTTCTCTAGAAAGAGCACAAATCTCCATATCTCTGAAGCCAAATAATGATTTGCACCTTTTATCTTTACAGGCTGTGCCTTTGAAATTATAAAATGTTAGAATACTCGGCAATGATCTGTGGTAACCCAAGTACTTCTTTCTTTATCTATAAGCAACATTTTCAAGTACTGACAATCCTGATGATTCTTAACCAATTTAATCTGCTTAATCAGCAAGGTTTCTTCTCTTATTTGTGATAAGAATTATTCTCATGGTATTTGATACAATTAAAAAATAGATAATATCTTCAGTCTATTTTTCCTTATTTCTGTTTTTTCTTGATTAAAAGAAATCTGAATCTGAACTGTTAAACCAGGAAAACGTTGCATTGGCTAAGAATATGGAACTTTTTAGCTCAAAACAATTAATTGGCAAAAGGCCAATGCAAATGCTTGCTGTCTATTCAACTTTTATATCTATTTTTACAAAGGCTAAAAATATCTAGAACATGTGATTTATGCCACCTCACAGTGAGAATTCATCTGTATATGATAATGTAAGATACATCTGTAAAAGGAAAAATTTTCCCTAAATGAGTTTTTGGATTTCCTGTATTCCTGGGGCACAATAATTTCTGGCTGTTTGACAAAACCCATATTCTAGAGCTTCTAATACTCTTCCCTAAGGGTCAGTGGGAAGAAGCTTCCTTTTTACTTTCTCTGGGAGGAAAGACCAAAACAACTCTCAGGCCACCATTTTCTCTCATGACCTCCTGTCCTTCCCTGCTCTTAGCTCCCAGGGGTCATGACAAAGATTGCTGGTTTTAATCCAACTTTTTAAACTGAGGGCTTGGAGAAGCAAAGTAGAGTTGCATAACATTTTTCTCTATTTTATAAGACATGAGATAAAAAGATTATTCCAAAAAACTGACTTTCAAACCCCTAAATGGCCTTGGACATGCTTTCATTGGCTGAGTCTAAGAGACCACTATGGTCCCAAGACTCTTTAAGAGGTGGAATTTTATTTCTGAAATGGATTTTGGACCATATGCAATACATATAAGAAAGTTGTCTTTTCCAGCCACAGTGGAAAACATCTGTTTTGCTAATGGATTTGACTCTATTTGCCAGAATAACTTCCCAGATGTTTTGAAAACTCTGAACAACTGCAGCCTTTTGGACCTGCTCTGGTTCAAAACTTGATTTACTAAGAAAACATGTAGGTCTGTGACATAAATGAAAATGAAAATATTTCTCTTAACGAATCCTTAATACCAAAATATTTTAGGTATGGCCTCAGATTAATGGTCTTTTATACATTTTTTTCTTCTTAGGATATGCATTTAGACATGTATATACATAACTTCTTGGAAGGGATTAGAGTGTGAATAGAAAATTATTTCCACTCTTCTGAATCTAACTAGTGCTACTATTAGACTATTTAGGCTCCTTTTTCAATTCCCCAGCTTTCAGTAAATGCATGCTTGCTAAGTCATTTCAGTCGTGTCTGACACTTTGTGGCCCAGTGAATTGTAGCCCACCAAGCTCCTCTGTCCATGGGATTTCCCAGGCAAGAGTACTGGAGTGGGTTGCCATTTCCTTCTCCAGGGGATCTTCCTGACCCAGGGATCAAACCTACATCTCCTGCATTGGCAGGTGAGTTCTTTACCACTAATGCCACTGGGAAGACTTTTCCTTCCATTTCTGTGTTCTATTCAATTTTCTTCTTCCTCCTTTGTGAAATCCTCTAGGAGATCACACTCTTATGTCTGCTACAATTCAGAAATGCAAAATTTTTTTTTTTAATTTTTTTTTTATTTTTTTATTTTTTGCAAAATGTTTTAAAAGAAAATTCCAAACAAGACAAAACAAATCTATTGTGTATTCAAATGCAGTATGTATTCCCCTTATAAATACTTGCTAACCTTTTATATGCTTCGTTACTTGTTATACATACGTTTTTAAACAGCAAGAACTTATATTTTGAGTATTTTTTAGTTGCTACAGTTGGTCAGTCATTTCTAATGATCACACCTCTTTTCATTCATCCCCTAGAATGTAGGCTTCATCTTGCTCAACTTCACATTGCATGCCTGCATGCTCAATTACTTCAGTCCTGTCTGACTCTTTGAGAACTTTGCATTACCAGTGCCTAAAGAAGAGCAGTTGGTAAGCATTCAATTACCATTTGTTGAATACATCTAACATCCCCTATATGGGGGAGGTGAGTGGGTATTATGCCCCAGGAACCATGCGAAGTAATCTTACAAACACACACACACACACCATATATATTCCATGTAACCTTCTCAGGAACTCAAGTAAGAATTATTATCCCCACTGTACACCTAAAGGAAGAAGAAACTCAGAGAGGGAGGAGAGTAATCTATCCAAATTGACACAGGTAGAAAGTTGCAAATTACTTAGCTCCAAAGAAGGCTCTTTGAATAAAATGAGAGATAAACAAGACCCATACAAATTCTTTTTTCTTTCCCCCCATTTCCCTCTCTGGTGGCTGGTTCTGAAGAAGACTTTAAAAATACAATTGACAGAGTAGCATTGAAACGTATGCATTACCTGATGTAAAATAGATAGCCAGTGGAAATTTTCTGTATGATGCAGGGAGCTCAAACCCTTTTCTGTGACAACCTAGAGGGGTGGTGTTGGGAGGGAGGTTCAAGAGAAAGGAGACATATGGAAACCTGGTGCTGATCCATGTTGATGTGTGGCCGAAACCAACACAGTATTGTAAAGCCATTACCCTCCAATTAAAAATAAATAGTATTTTTTAAAGAAATTTAACTCTTCTTCCCTAATATAGAAAAGCTGGAAGGGTCCAGACTTATTTAGTCATGATTTTGTGGTCAAGATATCTCTGCAATCACTGTAAAGAAAAAGCAGCGAACTTACATTGAGCTGAATAGAAAAGTTTGGGGAGCACCTTGGCAGGAACCCAGTTATCCACCTTTGATCAAACTTCATTGGACTTGGCTGTGTGTGTGTGAATGTGCTCAGTCATGTTTGACTGAGTCTCGATGGACTGTAGCCCACCAGGCTCCTCCATCCATGGGATTCTCCAGGCAAGAATACTGGAGTGGGTTGCCATTTACTTCAGGAAATCTTCCTGACCTCTACTCTATTCCCTAAGAAGAATCGTAGGTGAGATCCTTAAATGGTTTTACATTTTCTGATGTAACTTTTACCGTGAAGTAAAAATTAAAATTACAGTCAATGGTAGGGTCCAAAGTGTAAACAGAAACAAATCTACCAGAAATTTTACTAATATTTGCTGTCATCCTGTTAAGTTACACACATACATATTGAGAATACAGTCCTTGGAAATTGTGATATTTGCTTTTTCGCTTGTTTATGTGATTTAAATGCATCAACATAATCATTAATTTATTCAACAAATAGTTGTTGAATATCTGCCAGCTATAAAGTAATTGGTAGTACAAAAGAGTTATTGAAATCCACTAATCAATATAAATCATGTGAAAAAAGATTCAAATTTAAAGCATATGTGAGCATTGTCAAAAATTATAAAAGGACAAAACGTTTTGAGATTTCAGAGTGAGGAAGGGTTATAAATAGCTAACGGGAATCAATGGTGATTTTGACGTATTCATCTTTATATTTTAGCTTATGTTTTACTTACAGGAGTAATAATCAAAGTTTTTGAACAAAAGCCACTTTTCAGGACTTCCCTGGTGGTCTAGTGGTTAAGACCATGTTCCAATGCAGGGGTGCAGGCTTGATCCCTAGTGGGGGATCAAGGATCCCACATGCTTCGGGGCTTGGCCAAAAAAAAATTATTTTTCAGACACTGTGTGGACTGTTTATGGCACTATTGAATTGATTAGAATTGCCTTTAGCTGCCATTTGCTTAAACAATAGTGAGACATTTAGATATTTCACTCAAAAAGAAGTCTGGAGGTAGGCAATTCAATAGCAGAGGAAGGGTTTCAATAATATCACAAACAGCACGGGTTCTTTCCATCTTTACCCTCTGCCAATTTTGTGATTGCAAGATGGTTAACGGACTTTCTTTAGCATCATGTGCTCAGACAAAAACTTTAAAAGTAGAGAGAAAAGCTGTATTCTCCTTAAGCGCCTCTGTTATAGGGAAGGAAATGTCTTCTACATGTTCCCTGCTCACTTTCCCCATGTCTTTTTGGTCAGACTTGGCTCACATACACTCCCCTAGAGCAATTGATGATGAAGAGGAATAGCATTGTCATGATATAGTAACAACTACATGTACTGTCTTCTCGCCTTCTCTCAAGACCTCAATTTAAATAAACAATATGTTTGCATTGATAGTAGAATTTTTAAATTACTCCTTTTAATAGAATTATTATAACAATTTTTGATTTGTCAACCATTGCTACAGTCCAGTCCATCAAAGGTGTATTTATCTTATTTTAGTACCAAAAAGCAATAAGTATTGTTTAGATGGAAATGGTGATTCACTGAGGTCAAATTATATTCAATTTCTTTGTCATTTTGCCCAAACTGTGATCCTAAAATTTTACTGAGTGGAGTTCCAACTCCAAACTTGAGAATGAAAACTAGTCCATGTGAAGTTATTACTGTTATGTCAGAGAAAGTATGTGGCCAGTAGATTTAATTCTAATTCCAGAGGGAATTAGATTAATAAGGCAAGCATATTTGAAATCATTGTACATACCAGTGTCATTGTCTGCTTGAATTCATTGTGTTAATTTCTTCCACCTTTTATATTTAACCAGAGTTCCAGCTTTCCACTTTGTTCAGTCCAAATATCAGAGTAGTAATTCTGCTCTTATTGCTTGTAGTATGAGAGAACTGTTTTAACATTAAAAAAAAGGAATTTGTCTTAAAATCATGTGTCTTTGAAACTGCAATATGAATATTTTTATTTATGGATTTTTCTTCACTCAAACCATGATGTTTCTAAGACTATGTTCCAGTCACCTATTACTGCATGACAGACCACCCAAAACATAGTAACTTAAAACATACCCTGAGAAAACCACAATTCAAAAAGACACATATACCCTACATGTACCCCAATGTTCATTGCAGCACTATTTACAATAGCCAGGACAGGAAAGCAAGCGAGATGTCCATTAACAGATGAATGGATAAAGAAGTTGTGGTACTTATATACAACGGAATATTACTCAGCCATGAAAAGGAACGAGTTTGGGTCATTTGTAGTGATGAGGAAGTCAAACTTTTTGAAATAGAAAGCAGAAGGGTGGCTGACAGAGTTTGAGGGGAGGGGGAATGGAGAAACTGTTCATGCAGTGGATATAAAGCTTCAGTTTTGCAAGATGAAAAGTTCTCAAGATGTGACACAATGATACAAATGTACTTCACAGTACTGAACTGGTGGCTCAGGCAGTAAAGGATCTGCTGCAATGCTGGAGACCTGGGTTCAATCCCTGGGTCGGGAAGATCCCCTGGAGAAGGGAATGGCTACCCACTCCAATATTCTTGCCTGGGAAATCTCATGGACAGTGGAGCCTGGCAGGCTACAGTCCATGGAATCACAAAGAGTTGACCCAACTAAGCGACTGAACAACACAAGCAACGCTGAACTGTTCACTTAAGAATGGTGAAGATGATAAACTTTATGTGCTTTTTTACCACGATAAAAAACAAAAGAAAAAATTTTTAATAATCATTCTTTTGATAAGAAGAGTGTCAAAAAATATGACTGTCTTTAAACCTCACAGACTGGAAAGAGGATTTGGTTCTATATTCAAAGTTCATTCTCATGGAAATTCCTTATTCTTTATGATATAGTTTCTCCAAACCCTGAAAATTTCAAATTTTGTAAATAAAAACCACAGTACAAATATAGTAGAGTTTAAGTACAGAAGCTACCATCATTTTTGGCATTAAAAATAGTCTAGATTAAAACTTTAACTGGAAACGTCAACATCCTCTGATATCTAAAATTAAATTGTATATTTTATATTTTATAAATTATGCCAATGCTACATATTATTTTAGATAATTATTTTGTTTGGGTTTTGAGCATTAGAATCAAAACCTGATTTTTTTTTCTTTTTAAAAGTTGCTTGTAAATATTTGCAAATTTTAAGTTGCAATAACAACAATTTGTAATTACAGAACTCCAATTAATTTTCACTTTTTGCGTGTGTGTGTGACTTCACTTTACCCTTGCAATATATACTTTATCCCATTTTTAGGTAACAACAACAAAGTCTAGGTATGTTAATTAACTTTTTCTCTAAGATTACTAAAAATACTAGCTACAGAATCAAGACTCAAGTTTAGTTGCCAACAAATGCTTTTTCACTCAGAAAATTGGTCAGAACCAGTGCTGATGATGAAGCAGTTTTGGTGTATTATTTAATATGATAATAATGACTAAGTAGGAAATGTCCCTTGCTTATACTTCCTTGTTCTAAGCAAATAATTCTTAATTAGGTAAGGTATTTTTCCTTTTAAAAAAGCAATATTTTAATTCTATAATCTGTTAAATATTTTAAAATTGTATTTTGATATTTAGTTATAAGAAAGTGAACTAGACTGGAGAAGGAAATGGCAACCCACTCCAGTATTCTTGCCTGAAGAATCTCCTGGACAGAGGATCCTGGCAGGCTACAGTCCATAGGGTTGTAAAGAGTTGGACACAACTGAAGTGACTGAGCATGTGTACATGCAGAAAAACACGCATATTTATTGAAGTATAGCTGGTTTACAATGTTGTGTTACACTTTTGGGAAAAAAAAAAAAAACAACCTGAAGCCAAGGAAGGATTTACCTCCAAAGATTCTCATATCATTAGATGTGAATGGGACCTGGGAATTGGGACTTTAAAATTAACTCCTATATAGCCCATATTGCAAACCAGGGGATTTGAGAATCCAGTCACTATGTACTAAATTTATTCCTTTAGATTGATACCTGTGGCCCTGAGTTCAAAAGTGAAGGCTTATTTTCCCCCCATTTGGAGCAGCATGCTTAGTTTTGACAAACAGCAGTAATGATGGAAAATATTGGAATTGCTTATTAATGTAATGTCACTGTTGAACTTTTTTTTCCTCTTGATATCACAACTTGACTTTTTGAAACAGAAGAAGGCTTGCAATTAACTCTATTATTTACAGCCACTGTGATTTGCCAGGGGAGTCTAACACTTGCTGGGTCAAATGATGTCTGAAGAAGTATTTGTCATTTATTTTCTCTGCTTGATCTCTTTATGTTGAACAAATGTACCCGATAGAAATAAAAATATGATGTGCTATGACTGATTGGTCATGTTAATCTGCATTCCATGTAGCTGATCTCTTTGATAAAGTTGCAAAATACTTTTCTCAAGTTTAGAGCTTTATAAATGAAAACTCAAAAAGATTTTTTTTCTGAACATTAATGTTAACATCTTTGTTAAACCAGAAGTTGTTAAAGCAGTTAACATATTCACCAATGCTCTTGAAATCACATATTTGTTTTTAAAGAATAGCATGCTGTTTGCTTCAATTAATTTCTAATTTAAGCTTAATTTCTTCAGTTGTATAAATGTTAGTCCAACTATATATGTACCAGGGAAACTTCAATTCCCTGATAGTAAAGATGCAAATTACTTGTGAGGTGTCTGATTGCTTCAGTGTTTTCTTTAAGATGAGTTGATGCCTGTTATAGTTATGGGTCAATTATATACTGTTAAATTCTATAGTTTAAGAAGATAGTAGAAGTAATTTCCAGTTTATACTTTTAAATTAAAGTACTATGTAATTTAATTGTGTTATCCATAGGGTGATTATGTAATATATAAAAAAGCTTATTTTGTAATGTGCTGAAAATCCAAGTCTAAACCAGAATAATAAAAATCTTTCAACAGTTAAAAAAAAAAAAAAAAAAAAAGAAAGTGAACCAGAACAGGGATTTTTCCATATGGAGTTAGATGGAATTTGGTAGGTAACTTCTGATGGTAAACATATAAAAGTCATTTTTATATACTGGGAGAAT
Organism: Cervus elaphus; assembly: GCF_910594005.1. Taxonomy (NCBI): domain Eukaryota; kingdom Metazoa; phylum Chordata; class Mammalia; order Artiodactyla; family Cervidae; genus Cervus; species Cervus elaphus. The sequence goes on from NC_057836.1 coordinate 25,651,426, forward strand.
AGTGCTAAGTCAGTGTCAGGCACACCAAGGTAGTTTCCAATTAGCTTTTTTTTAATGAGGATGATGTGCTTGGACTTTATAGAAATTGAAAGGTTTCATGATACAGTAAAGGACAAATCTTATGAGCTTTCTTCTATTTATCATTTGACTGCTATAGAGAAAGGTGCCACTTTATTTCTTAGATCTTAGAAATTAGAACAGATCTTAGTTCTTAGAACAGAGAAAATTCTCTGTTCTCTAGTTTTACAGGCATCGTTAATATTGTTTGTCACTTATTGTTCAACAGCAATGTGCAAGGTTAGGCATGAGCAATCACAGCCATAAAGTGAGAGGATAAAAAATAAGGAGGTATTTGCACAGCTAGTATCTTTCCTTCCAAGGATAAGCTATTCAGAGTTTCTAGTACTATTAATCAGAGGACCACTTCTTTCTGGAAAACTGTGATGATATTGCTATTTTTCACTGGTTTCATTTTCCCTGACCAGTAGCTTCTTCACAGTCTAAAACAAGTCTATCTCCTCTTTAGTTGGCAAAATTAAAATATGGTCTGTAGGTAGTTGCTTATTCGTGTCTGACTCTTTGCAACCTCATGAACTGTAACCCACCAGGCTCCTCTGTCCATAGAATCCTCCAGGCAAGGATACTGGAGCAGGTTGCCATTTCCTCCTCCAGGGGATCTTCCCAACCCCCAGGGATCAAACTCAGGTTTCCTGAATTGCAGGTGGATCCTTTATGAACTGAGCCGCTAGGGAACCCTCAGTAGGCTAGATAGTAGTGCTCTATTAATGTTAATCTCCTGATTTTGATCACTGTCCTGTGGGTATGGAAGAGAATGTCCTTGGTTTTAGGAAATATACGTGAATAATTAGGAGAAAGAAGAGTTGTATGTCTGCAATGTACTCTCCAATGTTTCAGAAGAAAATAATAATACATGTATTTGTTTACATAGGTGTGAGAAAGAGTGAATGAAAAAGTGAAAGAGTTAAAATGTGAACAGTGGGGAATATGGGTGAAGGGTGTACAAGAATTCTTTGTATTGTTTCTAAAACTTTTTCTGCAGGTCTGACTTCAAAAAAAAAGGCTTGGGAAAAAAAGAACCGTCTACCTCCTCTTTCTACCTGGCAATTCTCATGTCTGCAGTGTTGCTCCTGGTACTTTTCTATTACAATTCTACATTTCCTGATCACAACACCTAATATTTTGGCTTCTAACCCAAAGTTCTATACCAAGTTCCACACCTATGAGGGCTTCTCTGGTGGCTCAATGGTGAAGAATCCACCTGAAATGCAGAAGACACAGAGACACAGGTTCAATTCCTGGGTTGGGAAGATCCCCTGGAGAAGGAAATGGCAACCCACTCCAATATTCTTGCCTGGAAAATCCCATGGACAGAGGAGCCTGATAGGCTTCAGTCCATGGGGTTGCAACAGAGTTGGACATGACTGAGGACTAACCAAAGACAACACCTGTAAGCCAGTATTTCTACCTGTACATCCTACAAGATCTTGTCCTTCTTCCAAATCATTGACAATTGGTCCCCTTTGCTCATATTCACTAGCTCAGCAGGTTCTATTCATTTCTTCTTAAAATATGCTCATTCTATCTGGAGGGGTGGGTGGTAGGAGGTCCAAGAGGGAGAAGATATTTGTATACTATGGCTAATTCACTTTGTTGTATAGCAGAAAGGAACACAACGTTGTAAAGCAATTATCCTCGAAATAAAAATAACTTAAAAGAAAACATGCTCATGTGTGCCAGATCCTTTTCATCCCCATTACCACTAACATCTTTCAGGCCTATATTTCTTTCCTAGATCATTACAAAGGTCTCTTTACAGGTCAAATTTTCCAGTTTCACCCCAAACCATCCTGTGAACTGCTGCCAGATGATTGTCCTTAAAAACGACTAAGCACGTGACTACCATACTTAAAATGTCTTCCCTCGTTGCTTAGAGTGGAGTCTAGTCTTTCTCTTCAAATATAATAAGCCCTCCAAAACACGGTCTTTGCCTTCCTTTCACTTATTTTTTCCTCCACAGATTGCCCAAACTATTCATTTATTCCTGAAAGAGACTTCATATTTTTTCATGCCTCCATACCTTCATTATTTCAGCCACCTGATGCAAAGAACCGACTCATTGGAAAAGACTGATGCTGGGAAAGATTGAGGGCAGGAGGAGAAGGGGGCGACAGAGGATGAGATGGTTGGATGACATCACCGACTCAATGGACATGAGCAAACCCTGGGAGGCAATGAAGGACAGGGAAGCCTGGCTTGCTGCCGTCCATGGGGTCGCAAAGAGTCAGACAGGACTGAGCGACTGAATAATAAAATACCTTCACACACAGGCACGCATACACCCTTTTGAATGAAATTATTCCTTCCTTCTCTTCATAGCTATACTGTCTCTGTTCACCAAGCCCTTGAGTAAACATAACCCTCTCTTTGAAGCTTTCTTTTGTCCCTCTTTCTCTGCTGCAGGTGGTTTATTGCTAAATGTATCATGCTACCAGTTTTGCCTTGACCAAACATAACTTCTATTATTGCACTTACAGGATTGTATTTCTATTATTTTTTCATGTTTATCTTCTGCAGAAAAGCATGAGTTCTTTGAGACAGGGAACCTGACTTCTTACCAGCAGCATATAGTTGCAGAACCTTCCACAAAACCTACCAAATAAGTTACGTAGTATAAGTGGAGGAAAAAAATGTGAAGATAAGCCGCACTAAATATAGAATGCTTATTAATTTCTGAAATTGTGTTAAGAGACAGAACTACATTTTACTCTGAGAGAGAAAAGGCTTAAAATTGAATACTCAGACAAAGTAACACTTTGAAATCCAGTCACAATAAAAAAAAAAAAATTCAGTCTGTCAGGTTGAAATAAGTAGTATCAGATGCTTTCCTATGTCACAATTAAAGCCAGAAATTTTTCAGAAAACATGATTAGAAAAAAACAAATGGAAATAATAAACATTCCAAACAGTTGCAGAGGCACAACATAATGAAATTTATTTGCTATTGCTTAGAAGTTTTTATATTATGAAAATCATAATGTGGAATAATGTGAAACACACAAAATAATCAGTAGAAAAGGAAGAAGCAAAATTATAAATAACAGTAATAATAATCACTACTGTTTATTGATTATTACATGCCAGGCACTGTGCTGGAACTCTATATATTTTACCTCATTCTAGTCTCAGAACAATCCTCAATGTAGGTATTATTGTTTATCCCATTTACCGATGAAGAACTTGTGTCTTAGAGAAGTTAATTAAATTAGTGAAGTCACATAAGTGACATGTAAGTCGTAATTACGTAAGTCACATAAGTGACAGAGCCAGGTCTTAAAGTCTGACTTGGAAACCCAAGCTCTTACCTATTGCACTAAAACAGAAATAATTCTTTAACCATGTTTGACAATGTTTCTCTTGTCCCTTAGGGAGGAGAAGCTAGGAATCACATCAGAATCACATAGACTCTCCAGGGACTTCCCTGGTGGTCCAGTGGTTAAGAACCCACCGTCCAGTACAGGGGATGCGAGTTCGATCCCAGGTTGGGGAACTAAGATCCCACATACCTCAGAACAACTAAGCCTGTGTGCCACAACTAGAGATTTCATGCACTGCAATGGAAAGATCCCACATGAGGCAGCGAAGACCCCACACAGCGCAACTAAGACCAGATACTGCCAAATAAATAAATATTTTTGGAAAGAATCAAACTTCATTTTAATTATAGTACTTGGATGAGACTAAATTTTGTGATCACGCTCTTGCAATCATGAGAGCAGCAGTTGGGAATGGCCTATTCCCTGAAGAGAACATATATTTACCATGTCAATCATCTATCCACTAAGTAACCCCCACCCATAATTGAGAATCAGACAGCCAGTGACAGCGGGAGATGTGAGAAGAGAGAAGTTTCCCATGTCTTGGGCTAGAAAGCAATTGATCTTTGTCCCCCAATAAAAGAGATAGGAAATAGTTTTGGTGAAAATTGATGACCTGCGGCTGGCACATAGTCAAAGTGTTTGCCTAATAAGAGAAGAGGATCAAAAATTGGGATTGGTGCAGAAGTTATATGTTCTCATTAGTTATCTATTTTGTACATAGTATCAATAGCATATATATGTCAATCTTCATCTCCCAGTTCAGCCCACCACCACCCCCTTCCCCCCTTGGTGTCCATATGTTGGATCTCTATTTCTGCTTTGCAAATCCATCTATACCATTTTTCTAGATTCCACACATATGTGTTAAGACATGATATGTATTTTTCTGTTTCTGACTTACTTCACTCAATATGACAGTCTGTAAGTCCATATATGTCTCTACAAATGACCCAATTTTGCTACTTTTTATGGCTGCCCGATTGCTAATTCCTCTCCTACCAGCCTTCTGCCACCACACACAGGCCCTTAAATTCAAACATACTGAGTTATGAGCGCTTGTCCAAATGTGCTGTTCTCTCTTTTGCATTTGGACACATGATACTGCTTCTGTGTGTAATTCATTTCCCCAAACTCTTCCCTCATTCTGTCTCTGAAATTGATTCCTTTGGGTCCAATTCAAGAGTCATCTTTTCTAAGAAAACTTTCAGGACTAAGAATTGAGCTTCTTAGTATGCTCTACTCTCCCTTAAAACTCCATGGAGACTTGAGCTCTAGACTTTATCACACTGCATTGTTATGTTATGTTTACCTATCTACTTCCTTTTTACACCACGTGCTTCTGAGGTGCCTGGCCTAGGGCAGGACACGGTGATATTTGCTAAGGGAGTGAATGGCCGGTAATCCTCTTATTCATCCATAGTCACTGCTTTAGTCCTAGGAGATTTGCATGTACCCTTTCTTGTGTGAAAGTCCTGTAGACTGGAGGCTGGCTCTTCCTTTAATTTGCAAATAAATCCAATCGAAACTGAAATTAGTAAGGAGGGCAGAAAAAGAAAAGGTTGACAGTATTTTTTTTCTTCCTTAGTTATATTCATAGAAGTTATTATTGATATTTTCATGTATTTAATACATGAATTAAATTGATAATACTTAGCATGGCCAAATGTATAACATATAGATATATTATTTGCTGCTTTCAAGATAGCTGCTGAAGGAAGTATTTCTTTTTTTTTTTTTAATGTGTTCACTAAGTAGATTTTCTATGAACAGTTTTTCTATTCTCCTTTTTCACTGAAGAAAGAGATACACTTTTCCTTTAGGCAAGATTGTTGTTTAGTTGCTAAGTCCTGTTCAATAGACTGTAGCCTGCCAGAGTCCTCTGCACATGGGATTTTCCAGGCAAGAATACTGGAGTGAGTTGCCATTTCCTTCTTCAGGGGATCTTCCTGGACAAGGGCTTGAACCTCATCTCCTACAATGGCAGGCAAATTCTTTACCACTGAGCCACACACACAGAGCTTGAGAAACCCAATTTTGACAATAGTTCAAGGTAAAATGAGTTTACTTTCTTTGGAAATGTCACAGTCAGCATATAAATTTGTTTTTCTTGTCTAAATAAGGACAGGATACTATAACTGAACAGTTATACTGAACAGTATACTGAATGGTATACTAAAACTGAACAGTTTTTCTATTCTCTTTTATCACTGAAAAAAAAAAACACCACACTTTTCCTTTAAACAAGGTACAGTATTTGAAATGAATGAAAGTACATCAGGACACAAAGATTTAATTAATTCTCCCAATTTATACCCACTAAGACTTCATAGCTCTTTGTGAATAAATCTTTCACTACCATGTCATTTTTTTTCTGGCACTGTTATCCTATTCATGGAGTAGTAGAATATATTGATCTGACTTCTGACACAATAATCAAATTTCATTAAACTTTTAAATGAATTTGAATTACAACATTTGTAATAGAGATCAATACTCTTTTTATTGGAACATAATTGCTTTATACATTGTGTTAGTTTCTGCCGTACACCAATGTGAATCAGCCATATGTATACATATATCCCCTCCCTCTTCAGCCTTCCTCATCCCCATTTCACCTCTTTAGGTCATCACAGAGCATCGAGCTGAGTTTCCTTGCTTGTTAAATTAATATATATTTATGGAACAGACTGTTTTGCTGGAAATTTCTGTCCCAGAGCATATGATCTTTCTATTTTAAATGATCAAGGGAGAGCCTCTCTGTTATGCTGTGTTCCAGTTCTCTTTTGCTAGTATTTTATTGCATAAAAATGAATATGGATTACAACTCATAATGATACTGACACTCTTACACACCCCTTCTTTCTAATTGTTAAATCAAGTTTCTGTATTTTTCTTGCAATTACATTAACTCCCCTACTCACAGCTTTCCCTCTCCCACTGATTGAATATTGTTCTTGCTTCTTCTTCTGGGAGATTTTGCACCAAATACACACCTGAAAAAATATTTAAGCTATTTTTTTTCCCCCAACACTTACCCAAACCAATGTGAACTGACTCTATATGCCATCAACCTTCATATCAAGATTTCATCTGCAAGGGTTGGTTCAAATTTCTTTTTTGGTTGTAAAGTACTCAAAAAGGCATAGAGACAATGAACACATGAGAACATGCTAACATCATTAGCCATCAAGAAAATGCAAATTAAAACCATCACACTCAATAGTATAGCTGTAAAAATAAAAGACTGAAAAATAACGTGTTGGTGAGGATGTGAAGAAATTAGAATACTCATACATCCCTCATGGGAATGTAAAACGACACAGTTTCTTTGGAAAACAGTTTTGACAGGTCCTCAAAACACTACACATAGAGTTAACATATGACCTAGTTATTCCACTTCTAGGTAATGTGAACGTATGTCCACAAAAGAACTTATACACAAATGTTCATAGCAACATTATTCATAATGGACCAAAAGTGGAATCAATCCAAATTTCAATCAACTGATGTTTGCATAAACAAAACATGACATATCCAAACTATGGAATATTATTTGACCATGAAAAGAAGTACTGATATGAAATGACAAAAATAGGCAAATCTATAGAGACGGAAAAGATTAGTGCTTGCCTAGGGCTGTAGAGGATTTGGAGGAAATGGGGGGTAACTACGAATGGGTTCATGGTTTCTTTTGGGAGTGACAGAAATATTCTAAAAATTGATTAGAGTGATAGTTGCACAACTTTGTGAATATACTAAAAATCATTAAATTGCATGATTTAAGTTGGTGAATATATATGGTATGTGAACTTTGTTTCAGCAAATTATGTTAGAAAATACACAGAATAAAAGAACCTACGCACTGCATAAAGAATATGTAGTAGAGACCATTATCTCCAAGGTTTTAAATATGTTGTTTTGCTATTTTTGCACCACATTTTTTTAAAAAGCAAAAGGCTATTAAATAAATTGAAATCCTTGGTCTTCACTTTTCCCACCTTACCTAGAAATAACCACTATCATAAAGTTGGTGAGCATCATTCCTATGCATATTTTGATCCTTTTACTACTTATGTTTATATACATTAACAAAATATGAATCTACTTTGAATGCTTTTGACATTTTACATAAATGGTATAATAAAGTAGCTTTCAAAGTTTTCTTTTTTCACTTAGCTTGGTATTTAAAGTTTTTAAATGTGACCAGTAAACATACAGACCTACATCATCCTCTTAAATTCTATATAGTACTCCACTTTGTTAAAAGAGCACAATTGATTTACCCATTGTTCTAGTGATGAAAATTCAGGCTGTTTTCAAACATTTACTTCTACAAAAAAAAAAAAAAACTTGAAAAAAATCCTTGAACATGCTTCATAGATGTGTTTACCATAGTTTATCTAGAGGTCTACATACTTAAAGTTGAAAATTTCTGGGCAAGAAGTTATGACCAGTTTAAATAAAGTGCAAGCTAATTTCCAAAACATTTGTATCAATTTACATCCTTGCTGAAGTTTTTGAGGATACTGTTTTCTCCCACCATGGCCATCTCTCAGTATTATCAATCACTTCAAATCACTTCAGTGTAATGGTGGTGAAATAATATCTCACTGTATTTTCAGCTATTATCCATTTAGATATTTCCTCAGGTCCTTCTCCTTCTGGGCCCCTATAATGCAAATGCTGGTGTGTTTAATGTTGTCCCAGAGGCCTTTTAGGCTGTCCTCAGTTTTTTTTTTTCATTCTTTTTTCTATATTTTGTTTTGCAGCAGATTTCCACCCGTCTGTCTTCCATATCACTTATCCATTCTCTGCCTCAATTATTCCACTATTGATTCCTTCAAGTGTATTGTTCATCTCTGTTTGTTCTTTAGTTCTTCTACATCTTTGGTAAACATTTCTTGCATCTTCTCCATTCTTTTTCCAAGATCCTGAATCATTTTCACTATCATTATTCTGAATTATTTTTCTGGAAGGTTATCTCCACTTCATTTAGTTATTTTTCTGGGGTTTTATCTTGTCACTTCATCTGGGACATAACCGTCTACATTTTCATTTTGATTAAGTTTCTCTGATGTAGGTTTCATTCTAGCAGCTTTGGGATTGTAATTCTTCTTGCTTCTTTTCAATATCTCATTGTATTTTAATTCTATTTTCTTGAATTCAGGTGTGACTGAGCATCTCTGTGTCTACTGTCCTTTGGGTGTTGTTTCTGTAACATTTTTTTCCCTATTAATTGCTTATTTTCCTATTGGGTTATTTATTTTATTCACTCTTGTTTGTAGGAACTCTTCATGTATTTTGGATTGTAATACTATATTAGTTAGCATATGTATTTCAAAGATCTATCCCAATTTTGGTTTGCTTTTTAAGTTTTTAAATAATGCCTTTGTCAGATGCAGGTTTTCAATTTTTATATCATTAAATTTAACAATCTGTTCTTATGGTAGGTGCTTTCAGAGATATGAAAAAATTTGGCTTCATTTTTTGCTGCACATTTTAAGATTTTACTTGTATATGAATCTTAATCCACCTGAAATTATTTTTTTTATTGTGTGAAGTAGAAAAATATTTTTTTTCCCTTTAATACCATGTATCCCAGAACCCTTTCTTCAACTGACTAATAACTGTTATACCTCAAGTTCCCTGTATAGATTTTTGGCCATTTCTGGATTATTGATTCTTTCTCCTTGGTCTATTTATCCTTCGCTGTGTTAGTACAACGCTGTTTTAATTACTGTACCATATAAATCTTGCTCTCTGGCTATGTTTTGCTACCCTATCAGCAGTGCTTTGGAAAATTACAGAATAAACTTGTGAAGCAAAATACTCTAGGAAATAAATTTCTCAAAATGATAAGATGTTGGCATTGATTTTGGAATGTTATTTGGAATAATTCACAGTGGTACCTGTTAGCAATCTGTACAACTACCTGAAAATATTTTGAATCATGACCAGCTGCTATGATTTTGGCTTGCAAAGGAAATTGCCTCTGGATATTGAATATTATACCTACTATGTAAAAGAATTTTCATCTGAACTCCATTAACACACTGATGCTATGAGAAAGCTTTGCCTTCAGATTTTTTAAAATATAAAACTATGTATATATGGAAGTATATAACTATTGTATATGGAAAAGTTATTTTGGAGGCAAAATAAATTCTGGAATAGTAAGACATATTAATTGTAATATGAGTTTCTATGGTGCATAACAAAACATCCATATACACAAGTATTTATAGTAAAAATTATTGAATACACTGAAATACACAAAGAGAAAAATTAACAACATGGAATAGATCTTACCAAGGTAGTAATTAGCACTCGTCAAATAGCTTTTCTGACCCTGAGTTCTTGATAATCGCCTGTTCGGAAATTTCCTCTGAAAATAGCATCATTAATTGAAGTTCAACATTTCTCAAGATGATTTGCCCACATGTCAGTTTTCCCTCTCAACTTTCCTATTTCTGTCCTTGGTATCATTGTCTTTACAGTGTCCCAGATTCAAAAGCTTGGAATTATCCTTGATTTTTTACCTTCATATAATCTACCTCTCCAGGTGCCCCATTATCTACTGGGCTTCCCGGGTGGTAAAGAACCCACCTGCCAAGGAAGGAAACGTAAGAGATGCAGGTTCAATCCCTGGGTCGGGAAGATCCCCTGAAGGAGACCATGGCAACCCACTCCAATGTTCTTGCCCAGAGACTCCCATGGACAGAGGAGCCTGGTGGGCTTCAGTCCACAGGGCCACAAAGAGTCAGACAGAAATGAAGTGAGGCAGCATACACGCACTCTATCTATGGTAAGCAGAATGATGGCACCTCCCTCCCCCACCCTCAAAGAAGTTCATAACCTAACCTCTGAAAACTGTGACTATGTTATGTTACATGGCAAGGGGAAACCAGAAGTTGGAAATGGAATTAAGGTTGTTAATCAACTGTCTGCAAAATAAGGAGATTATCCCAGTGTATATGGGTGAACCCAGAGTAATTGCTTGCTTGCTTAGTTGTTCAGTCACGCCCAACTATTTGCAACCCCATGGACTGTAGCCTGCCATGCTCCTCTGTCCATGGGGATTCTCCAGGCAAGAACACTGAAATGGATTGCCATGCCCTCCTCCAGGAGATCTTCCCAACCCAGGGATCAAACCCAGGTCTCCTGCATTGCAGGTGGACTCTTTACCATCTGAACCACCGGAGAAGCCCAAGAATACTTGAGGGGGTAGCCTATCCTTTTTCCAGAAGATCTTCCTGACCCAGGAATCGAACCAGTGTCTCCTACATTGCAGATGAATTCTTTACCAGCTGAGTTATCTGGGAAACCCAGAGTAATACAGGAGTCCTTTAAGTGTGGAAGATGGACATAGAAGAGACAGTGTTAGAGCGATGGGCCTTCAGAAAGGTTTAACAGGCTTTCCTGGCTTTGAAGATAGAAAGGGACCATGAGCCAAGAAAGGCGGGCAATGTCTAGAAGCTGGAAAAGATAAACAGATCCTCCCCTAGAGCTTCCAGAAGGAATGTAGCTGGCCAACACCTTGATTTTAGTCCAGCAGAACCCATTGCAGACTTCTGACCTTCCAGGATGGCAAGATAACATATCTGTGTTGTTCTAAACCCTCAAGTCTGGGGTAATTTGTTAGAGCAGCAAGAGGAAACAAATACCCTGTCCAGCCACCAATCACGTCTCCATTGGTTCTTACTTTACACTTCTTCTCAAATGTCCTTTTCATCTCAATTTCAAGTGGCAGTATCCAGTTCAGGCCTTCATTTGTTAGCTCTGGATGTTGCAATAGATGCCTAACCATGATACAGTGGACATAGTCCTAAATTGTGAGGAGGGATACTTGGTTTCTAGTCTGCCTCTGCTATTAATTAGCCTGTGACCTAAGGAGAACTCGATGTCAAACTTCCTCACCCTCCATGCAACACACACATATACACACTCTCATATTATAAGATAATTAATTCTGTTATTTCTAGCCCTTTTAAAGCCACTGGATAGCTTGTCTACCTCTTATATCCTCATGTCTTCAATCCATACTATGCATCTGTCTAGAATGTTTCTTAAATCCTATTTTGTATAAATTACACACATATGTACAAACCTGCATTGACGTTTCATTACTTATAGGTTACATTAGTCCCTATTAAAGAACTTTTACAATGTGTGCATACTGCCCCATCTCTCTCCAAGATTTCTTTTTCTCTCCCAGAATATCCTGTCCTACCCATTTCAGTAAAACAGGTATATTCATTCATTCCTCAAAGGTGGCCCCTTCAGACTCTTCCTCCCTCCTGCAATTTCCATACCCCAAATTTCCAATTATCTGAGTCTCACTCTACTAAGAGTGAGAGTGGGCTTCACTGGTGGCTCAGTGGTTAAAGCGTATGCCCGCAATGCAGGAGACCTCGGTTCGATCCCTGGGTCGGGAAGATCCCCTGGAGAAGGAAATGGCAACCCACTCCAGTATTCTTGCCTGGAGAATCCCATGGACGGAGGAGCCTGGTGGGCTACAGTCGACAGTGTCACAAAGAGTCGGGCACGACTGAGCGACTTCACTTTCTTTTCACTTTTCACTCTTGTGAACATTTCCCAGGTGGCGCTAGTGGGAAAGACCCACCCACCAATGCAGTAGACGCAAGAGATGCGAGTTGGGTCCCCGGGATGGAAAACCCCCTGGAGCAGGAAATGGCAACCCACTCCAATATTCTTGCCTGGAAAATTCCATGGACAGAGGCTGGTGGGCTACAGGCCATGGGGTCACAAGGAGTAGGACACGACTGAGTGGCTGAGCACACTCATGCTTTCTGCAAAGGGCCCAGTAACTGCCACCCTCCGCAATTACCGCCTGTACTGTTTCTCACATTAAATTATGGTAGGAACTCACAAATGATCTAAATTTTCCAACTCTCAATGGGGTTGAGATTGGTAAATGGATGGGAGAAGAGCCATAAAGAAAAAGAAAAACTAGTTCAAAGGGCTAAAGCTTTGCCTTTTAAGTCTCTGGAAAGAGTGAGGAAACAAATGTAGTCACAACTAATCTGGTACTTTCTTGCTTTAGTAGTTCTCCCTTCCCGGGTATGTCTTGTCTCCCAAAGTATAAGCCTTTAATGACAGGGTCATTTCTCATGTTTCTTTTATCCCTATCAATTAGAAAAGAGTCTGATGTCTTACCAACAAAAGTTACTCACTGGTTTGCTCAGGGTTACAAAACATAAATAGTAATGACATTAACATACCAAATCCAGTTTTAGTTTCCATAGTTCACAAGGGATTCAAAATACTTAGAAAGTATTGAAACAATGAGTTCATCCATCAGATATTTATGAAAAGCTTGCTTGAGCTCAGTGTATGTTAGCCAAATAATCCCCAATGCTGGAATATGTAGACTCTCACTTAATCTCCTTAATGCTTTGGCCTCCAAAACCCATCTCCCCAGCAGCACTGTTTGGTATCTGCCAAACATGACTCATAGTCCTCTGATCCTTCTTGAATTCCTCTGGATTCTGGGAGGAAGTTCTTCCTACCACTGATTCAAAGCCTACCTCACTGCAAGCTGTAGAGTCACATAAATCCTAGGGGGGGTTCATTTCCCCCACAACTTCCCGAAAGGAACAATGTCTTAAGAACCTGGGCATCTGTGGGTGGTATTATAATAAATTAATTGCCATGCTGCAACTAATGTTCATGAAACATTTTTAGATGTCTTTGATTTAGTTAACTCCTAACAGCATTTATCCGGATTCTTTGCATGAAACTTTGTGTCCAAGCCATCTATTCAGCCAACGTTTTCAATGCTGACTACAGCATCATCTCCATGGGTGCTTTATATCTTTGCCATTTTATCCTGAAACCAGGATTTCTTCCTGATCAACTTACACTCTCATATTCCATGATGCTAATAGATGAGTTGCCCTGATGGAGGTGAGCTGTTGGTTCAAGTCTAGGGTAAAGATTTTAACCCAAAGTGAACCTGAGTACTTGGTCTGAAATCTCAGACAGCATGTCAGCACAGATCCATCACTGAGAATCTTAGACAATTATATTTAAGAACTGTTTGTTGTTCTGTCACTAAGTCGTGTCCAATTCTTTAGGACTTTCACACACCAGGCTTCCCTGTCCTTATTATCTCCCAGAGTTTGCTCAAACTCATGTCCATTGAGTCTGTGATGCCATTCAACCATTTCATCCTCTGTCGCCCCCTTTTCCTCCTGCCCTCAATCTTTCCTAGCATCAGGGTCTTTTCCAATGAGTTGGCTTTTTAAATCATGTGGCCAAAATATTGGAGCTTCAGCTTCAGCATCAGTCCTTCCAATGAATATTCGGGTTGATCTCCTATAGGACTGACTGATTTGATCTCCTTGCTGTCCATCACATATGGCTAAACATTTGTTTCAATTGTTTTTTCTCTATGTTCTATTTTCTTTCAGTTGTCTTTTTCCTTTTTTCCCCCACGCTTAAATTTACTTCCACATACACATTGTACCAACCGTCAGTAGCATACAAATGCCTCCTTCTTTGGCTTGTCAGTGACATGAATTTTTTTCTAGCAAATCCTGACAAGGGCATTGTATTTGAAATGTCATTTCCTTCTCTCATTTAGTCATAGAATTTAAGTCTCTTTCAAATATTCTATCTTTCTCATACACAATCTTTTGCTTGTCCAAAATTTTTTTCTTTCCCACACCAAATGTATATATTTATATGACATAATAGAACTGTTAAGGAAATTACTGCTTCAGTTTTCTAAAATCATGATAGTACCTTGGAGCTAATATACTGTAAATTAGCTATTTCAGTCATATATGTGTGTGGAAATACATAGATATACATAGATATACTTGCAATGCATAACCATCCTTAAACCATGAGTAATATACTGATGTACAAAGTCACACATATAAACTAACTATTGCTGATTTAAATATACAGCACAAGTCTAACCACATAGTTACAGGGCTCCCCAGGTGACAATAGTGGTCAAGGACCCATTTGCTAATACACGAGACATAAGAGATGTGGGTTCGATCCCTAGGCTGGGAAGATCCCCTGGAGGAGGGCATGGCAACCCACTCCAGTATTCTTGTCTGGAGAATTCCATGGACAGAGGAGCCTGGCAGGCTATTGTTTATAGGGTCGCAAAGTGTAAGACACAACTAAAGCAACTTAGCATGCACGCGAGTAGATAGTTGTCTCCATGCAGGAGACCTGGGTTTGATCCCTGGATTGGGAATATCTCCTGGAGAAGGTAAGAGCTACCCATTCCGGTATTCTGGCCTGGAGAATAATCCATGGACAGAGGAGCCTGGCAGGCTACAGTCCATGGGGTTGCAAAGAGTTGGACAAGACTGAGTGACTTTCACTTTCAGCTAGCCATAGCAGACACAAAGGCCAGAGTCTTGAGACCCAACTCAGAGAGACCCAGCCTAAATAACTGCCTTGACAAAAGTCTGACTGACCTGTCTCCAGGCCTAAATGTGACAATTGCTTTAAGCCAGAGAAACACCCTGAATGGATAGTGAGGCTTTGAGGAAACTGCTTGAAAACGTCTTGAGGAACTCAGTCCAGTGTTTATGATAGCAATGTGACTCCTAGGATATAGGCAGTATTAGACTCATGCATGAGACTTAACAGGGGAAATGTAAATAGCAATGGAAGATGAAGTAATAGTGAGAATTAAAAGCAAATATGAGGAAAAGGCCAGTGCAAGCTTCAAAGCAATGTTGACAGTAATTCAGAAAGAATAAAACAGGCAAGGATGAAATCCTTTAAGCCAGTAAGAAGTCTAACAATAGATTATATATTTGCCATCTGTAGGGACAAAGATCTAGGGATCTGTTGGGAGAGGAAATTGGCTAATGGGTCCTAAGAGTCCCATCAGAGTCTTGCTAAGTATGCCAAGAACACAAGGCCTCCACTGGTCTTACCTGGGCCATTTCTCAGGGTTATATGTGTAGTAAGCAACTTGGGAGGGAAGGGCTTCCCAAGTGGCTCAGTGGCAAAGAATCCGCCTGCCAAGCAGGAGATGTGGGTTTGATCCCTGAGTCAGAAAGATCCCCTGGAGAAGAAAATGGCAACCCACTACAGTATTCTTTCCTGGAAAATCCCATGGACAGAGGAGCCTGGAGGGCTATAGTCCAGGGAGTCGCAAGCAGTCAGACACAACTTAGCAGACCAAATAGCAACAGCAACTTGGGAGGGAAGAGGTAACAACTCCCCTCAGACAAAGAACAACTTGTTCTCTCTGAAACTGATGGATTCTCTAAGCACTGTGTTCCTCTCCTGTAATGCAACCCAACACGTGTGGAGGCATCCACGTAGGCCCACCTGAGTTATCCTGTGGAAACTGGGGGGTGTCAGAAACTGACACAAGCAAAGAGGAAGCTCATATTGCCTGCTGTGCCCTCAGTAATAAAGTCCTTCATCTTTGACCCCAGTCTCATATTTCCTGCCAGCATCCAGACACAATAACAGGCTTGCTTAATGACCTGAAAATTGAGTAAGATTCCCAACCCTTCCTCAGCTCAACTCCCACCACCCAGAATAATACCCAGTGAAGAGGGGTCGTTTGATTTGTTAAATGAGTCCCTTACTTAATGAATATCTGAATTTGCTTTATCTTACTATTAACCTCGCTTATGAGCATCAAATTAATTGACATATAGTTGTGAAGTCATGAGGCCTATTATTTATTCCTGATTAAAATATCATGCTAAAGAGACATCTCTGGTGGTCCAGTAGTTAAGAATCCACCTTCCAACGCAGGAGACCTGGGTTTGATCCCTGGTCAGAGAATTAAGATCCCATATGCTGTGGGTCAAGTAAACCTGCGTGCCACAACTACTGAGCCCACGAGACACAACTAAGACTCAACATAGCCAAATAATTTTTTTTTTTGAAAAATGATCATGCGAGGTGCTTACTATTTAAACTAAAATAAAATGGAGTTAGTGAAATTCCCATTAAGAAATGCAGGCAGCCCACGCAATTTGAAGGTACATTGTTTACACCTGTGTGTCTTCAGGTTCAGTCGCTCAGTCGTGTCCAACTCTTTGCGACCCCATGAATCGCAGCATGCCAGGCCTCCCTGTCCATCACCAAACTCCCAGAGTTTATGCAAATTCATGTCCATCAATCAGTGATGCCATCCAGCCATCTCATCCTCTGTCACCCCCTTCTCCTCCTGCCCCCAATCCCTCCCAGCATCAGGGACTTTTCCAATGAGTCAACTCTTTGCATGAGGTGGCCAAAGTATTGGAGTTTCAGCTTCAGCATCAGTCCTTCCAATGAACTCCTTTAGAATGATCTCCTTTAGGATGGACTGGTTGGATCTCCTTGCAGTCCAAGGGACTCCCAAGAGTCTTCTCCAACACCACAGTTCAAAAGCATCAATTTTTCGGCACTCAGCTTTCTTCACAGTCCAACTCTCACATCCATACATGACCACTGGAAAAACCATAGCCTTGACCATACGGACCTTTGTTGGCAAGTAATGTCTCTGCTTTTTAATATGCTATCCGTGTTGGTCATAACTTTCCTTCCAAGGAGTACGCGTCTTTTAATTTCATGGCTGCAATCACCATCTGCTGTGATTTTGGAGCCCCCCAAAATAATCTGTCACTATTTCCAGTTTCCCCATCTATTTCCCATGAAGTGATGGGACCAGATGCCTTGATCTTAGTTTTCTGAATGTTGAGCTTTAAGCCAACTTTTTCACTCTCCTCTTTCACTTTCATCAAGAGGCTTTTTAGTTCCTCTTCACTTTCTGCCATAAGGGTGGTGTCATCTGCATATCTGAGGTTAAGGATATTTCTCCCGGCAATCTTGATTCCAGCTTGTTCTTCTTCCAGTCCAGCGTTTCTCATGATGTACTCTGTCTTCAGGTTATTATAACCTTCTGAGGACAAGAACTGTGTCTTTTCACCCTTGGATTTGCAACACTTAGTATGTGCCTGGCACATTTAAAAGGCATAATAATGATAATGATGATAAGATCATAATAACTATCATTTGTTGAGTACCTACTCCATGCCAGGCCATGTGTTCAACACTTCATATGTAATCCGTGGAACCATAACATAAGTACTATTATTATCTCCATTCTAAAAATGAGAATCTACCAGGGATTGAGCCCATGTCTTCTGCACTGGTGGGTGAATTCTTTACTGGAGAGCCACCAGGAAACCCTAGAGGGGAAGGATGGGGTGGAAGGTGGGAGGGAAGTTCAAGAGGGAGGGGACATATGTATACCTATGATTGATTCATGTTGATATAATGCAGAAACCAACACAACATTGTAAAGCAATTATCTTCCATTTAAAAAGAAATAAATTTAAATAAATAAATAAATTTAAACTAAAAAAAAAAAACCACGAGGCTCCAGAGGCACAGAGAGGGGAGGAAGCTTGCCCACAGATACACAACTAGTAAGTGGTGCATGTGATGGGCTGAACACTGGTGCCCAAAGATCTCCACATCCTAATTCTTGGACCCCACAAATGTTACTAAAGAGACTCTCCAGGAGTGATTAATTTAGGGATCTCAACACGGAAGATTATGCGAGTTTGTCTGGATGCATCCTGAATGCCACTACAAGCGTCCTTGTAAGAGGAAGACTAAGGAAGATTCCACAAACGGGGAGAAGAAAGCAACGTAATCACTGATGCAGATGCTGCCCAGCTGGCTTTGAAAATGGAGGAAGGGATCACAAGCCAAGGAGTGCAGGTGTCCTCTAGAAGATCAACGAGGCAAGGAATAGATTCTCCCTTAAAGCTCTTGGAGTGGGCACAGCTGTGCCAACACCTTGATTTCAGCCTAGTGATGCTGGTTTCAGACTTCCAGCCTCCAGAACTATGAGAGAATAAATTTCTGTTGTTTTAAGTCAAGAAAAATAAAGAAAAAAGAAATGCTGCCAATAATTCCCAACTATTTGTCAACTCATGTGCTAATCATTTATAACATATTTGAGAGAAAGCATCAAAATCTTAGTTATATTACAGATAATATATTTTAATTTTGTGTTTAATATTTTTAAATGCATTTTAAGAAAATAGTGAATACCAATCAATAAGGAGATGAAAACAGACCTCTTGCTATTAATTTTACCCAGACCAGAAATCCAGATCAAGAAGCCTAACAAAAATAAACAGCCTAATTTTTCCCTTCACCCTTAAGAAAGTCACTGGTTTCAGATCCTCTAAAGCTATTGACATTAAGACCTCATGGATAATCCTCTCACTTCTATCTAGAACTGATTTGAAAGTGAAAGTGAAGTCGCTCAGTAGTGTCCAACTCTGCGACCCCGTGGACTGTAGCCCACCAGACTCCTCCGTCCATGGGATTCTCCGGGCAAGAATACTGGAGTGGGTTGCCGTTTCCTTCTCCAGGGGATCTTCCCAATCCAGGTCTCCTGCATTGCAGGCAGACGCTTTAACCTCTGAGCCACCAGGGAAACCACCCAGGGAACTGATTTATCAATACATAAATAACCACTGATTAATGATATCTGCCAACAGAATCTTTTCCAGTTATATACTAAAAAATAAAACAATTGAGACTTCAATTATCACGTGCAGCAAAGCGTATGTGGTGTGCCAGTCTCTGCTATGTACTTTTACATACACAGTGATGCATAATTTCTGAGCACCACCTGGCAGGTATGAAGTCTTTGTAACTGGCTCATTGTATTTTTCTCAATAGGTTGCAACCCTTTTTTGCATGTGGGCTCCACACCTTTCTAAATACTTGATAATTTATGGGAGAGGCAACTTTCTTTTCCTGGTGAGAGGCTGTAGAATTTGTTTTAGCTGAAATGAAGAACTTCCTTTATAGTTTAAACAACGTGCAACTATAAGCGACCAGCAGTGGCACAAGAAAGACTGGAACAAAACTTCAGTGTTCAAAATGGGCCATCAATGTTGGTTCAAGTCTTCAAATTTGACAGTCGCCTTATCTTCTCTAGATGTCTAAAAATAAATTGAAGCTAAAAAGTACTTTACTATGAACAGAATAAAATGGGGCCATGAGAGTAAGCTCATTACACTTTTTTTTTTTACCACCACTCTTTCATCTTTCTCCAAACAATTCACTCATGTAGGATTCCAGAACCTTATGGTTTGGACTAATATGGTCATTAAAATCTCATGTTTATAAATGAAGATCAACTAAAACATTTAGATTATTCAGATCATCACATTTAGTGGAAAAAAACAGTATCTTTGGAAGTGAAACAAACGTGGAGCTATGTAAATTTTCTTAAGAGGTATTGCACATAATAATGTTGTTTGGTCGCTCAGGGGAGTCCAACTCTTCGAGACCCCACGGACTGCAGCACACCAGGCCACCAGGCTTCTCTGTCCTTTGCTATCTCCCGGGGTTTATTCAGACTCATGTCCATTGAATTGGTCATGCCATCCAACAATCTCATCTTCTGTCATACTCTTCTCCTTTTTTTCTTCTTTAATAATAACAATGTAGAATTTATTAAAATGCACATATATTTTTAGGTCGCCACTAGGACAAATGTTATTGCAGATTTGCCTCACTTCTGCTCTGAAGCAGAATTTTCTAAGATGCTCAGTGATCTCATTACAACCAAAAAAAAAAAAAAATACCCTATTGTGTTAATTTTTAAAAGCATTTTTTAAATCACTGTTAGTCACACCCACTTTCTTACATATTATTAATATATATAATATTAATATATTTACAATATTTATAATATTAATATATTTACAGTCATCTCTTCATTAGTCTATTGCTACCACTGAAGGACTGAAGATCCTTGATGGTAGAGACTATCTTATTCCATTAAGTATATTCCTATAATCATACCTATTTATATGCTTGGAACACACTAAATTATTAGTAAAGGAATTCCCTGGTGGTCCAGTGGTTAGGATTCCGAGCTTCCATTGGAGGGGGCTTGGGTTCCATCCCTGTTTAGGGAACTAAGCTATAC
Organism: Cervus elaphus; assembly: GCF_910594005.1. NCBI lineage: Eukaryota > Metazoa > Chordata > Mammalia > Artiodactyla > Cervidae > Cervus > Cervus elaphus. The sequence continues at coordinate 25,671,787 of NC_057836.1, forward strand.
GACATGGCCAAAAATAAATAAATGTTAAAATTTTAAAAATAATTTTAAAATTTTAAAAATAATTTTAAAATAGATTATTGGTAAATGTTGCCTTAATAAATAATATTTGTATTCCCCCTCTATTCAGTTTTCAACTTAGAGCTCTTTTACCTCTACACACACTTCTGAGGTTTTCATCCATATGTGGAAAGCATCCAAATATGTCTGTCCATCCATCCACTCCCTCCAGATCTCAAGTCTTTTGATTTCAGCTGATTGCCGATATTCCCTCTGAATGCCCTGCAAGTCTGTACTCTCAACATGTGTAAAATTAAATTCACAGTAGTTTCCACAAATTCAATTCATCTTTAAAACTACAACTCAAGAGATATTTGTTGACATCCCTTTGCAAACAGCACTCACTAGACAATGGGGGTGAGATGAGCAAGGTAGTGTCAGGCCTCAGGAGACTTATAGACTAGTAAGGGAGATGAGCACTTTCAGGGTACCAGGTACAGTGTGATGAATATTAGAAGAACAAAGAACTGAAAATTCTGGAACTGCTCACAAACACCAACTCTTCAGGAAGCAAGAACATTTCGTCAAAAGCTAGATATGAACTTAAAAAAAAAAATCTCCAACATTTTGGCTTCAGAGGATCCTGACCCACTTTATCACTTGCTCCACATTCTTAGCTTTAACTTGCTGGAGGTAGTCTGTGCATCTCCCCAACATTTAGACCCCTACTTGCTGTCTGAGAACTGGCATCCTGGCTCCCATCTATCTGGCCTTCTGTGCTCTCATTCTGCCTCAGATTGCTTCTAAATCTGTAAGATGTACTCTAAAAGGGGACTTCCCTGGTGGTCCAGCAGTTAAGACTCTGTACTCTCCTTTGGGTCCGGAGCGTGAGGCTCCAGCAGAAGTATTCATGAGCGGGTGACCCAGAACGGTCCTTCTTGGAATTGGATAGCCATTTTATTTCTCTTGCTGCTAAGTCACTGAGCCTAGAAGAAAGTTTTATTTCTGGGATTCCTGTAGACACACCCACCCACATACATACATACATACATACATATACATATATATATTTTTTTATATTAAAAAAAAGACTATGCTCTCAATGCAGGGGACTGGGATTCAGTCCCTGGTCAGGGGACTAGATCCTACCTGCTGCAAAGACCCCACATGCTGTAACTAAGACCAGGCTCAGCCTAACTTCATGGGGTCACAGAGTTGAACACAACTGAGCACACATGCATACAAATAAATAAAAATAAAAATATTTATTTTAAAAAGATGTGTGCTTTTAAAATGGATAACCAACAAGGTTCTACTGTATAGCATAGGGAACTCTGCTTCATGTTATGTGGTAGCCTGGATGGGAGGGGAGTCTGGGGGAGAACGGATACAAGTATATGTAAGGCTGAATCCCTTTGCTGTCCACCTAAAACTATCACAACATTGTTAATGGGCTATACTCCAATGTTAAATTAAAAGTTTTTAAAAAGATGTATACTGAGAGGAAATAAAATACCATATTTCAGGAAATACTTTAAGAAAGAATCAGCCTTTGACTTGAATATTAGAGTAAGTTTGATTTTAAGAGGACAACAAAATTGGAAAACTCATCTAGTTAGATGGACTGGTCTGAGCCAAGACACAAGAGACAATCTAAGGGCATATTCCAGAAAGAGTGGGTGGGAATTTGCTGTGTTTGGGCCTGTTTGGTTCCCCACTGTTTACTTACTCTTCTACTCACAAAATAGGAACACTTGATCAACAAGATCCTCACACTCAAGGATGTTAAGATACTCCTAATATCAGGGGAAAGGATTCATATTGTGCCAGAAAAGGGGAAGTGGAAAGATGGAGAATGAAGTACCTATGCAGTAAAAATGAAGCAGTAAATAAACTAGAGTGAGTAGCAGAGTCACACAAGGGCAGTTTAAGGGTGTTGATGGTGGAGGAATCTTACATGATTCCCTCATTCATCAGCCCAAGGCCAGACAACCAAAGAGCTTATGAGTAACAGTAACAGAAGAGTGTGTGAGTGCTCAGTCGTGTCTGACTCTTTGCGACCCCATGGACTGTAGCCCGTCAAGCTTCTCTGTCCATGGGATTCTCCAGGCAAGAATACTGGAATGGGTTGCCATTTCCTTCTCCAGGGGGATCTTCCTGACTCAGGAACCAGAACTGCATCTTCTGAGTCTCTTGCGTTGGCAGGCTGATTCTTTACCACTGAGCCACCTGGGAAGCCCCTCATAGAATAGTGGACACTCTAAAGAGTCTCTGGGGATTTCCCTGCTGGTCCAGTGGTTAAGACTCTGAGCTCCCAATGCAGAGGACCCTGGTCAGGGAACTAGATTCCACATGCCTCAACTAAGATCCCAACTGCCCCAAAGAAGATCGAAGATCCTGCATCCCATAACTAAGACCTGGCATGGCCAGATAAACAAAGAAATATTTTTTTTAAATAAAGAAAGGCAATGAAGATAAAATAATACCTTCTGAGTCTGAATAAAAATGTCAACTATGGAATGACAAAGTGTCACTAGGAATCATACCGTAGAACTGTTTCAATGCCTGCTAAGTTGCTTCAGTCGTGACCCCATGGACTGTAGCCCATCGGGCTTCTCTGTCCAGGGGATTCTCCAGGCAAGAATGCTGGAGTGGGTTGCCATGCCCTACTCCAGGGCATCTTCTTAACCCAGGAATTGAACCCATGGCTCCTTTGTCTCCTGCATTGGCAGGCGGGTTCTTTACCACTAGTGCCACCTAAAACTATTCATCAGGTAACAAGGATCCATGTCAAGTAGATGGGGAAACAATGGAAACAGTGACTGACTTTATTTTGGGGGGCTCCAAAATCACTGCAGATGGTGACTGCAGCCATGGAATTAAAAGACGCTTGCTCCTTGGAAAAAAAGCTATAACAAACCTAGATGGGATATTCAAAAGCAGAAACATTATTTTGCTGACAAAAGTCTGTCTAGTCAAAGCTATGGTTTTTCCAATAGTCATGTATGGATGTGAGAGATGGACCATAAAGAAAGCTGAGTGCTGAAGAATTGATGCTTTTGAACTGTGGTATTGAGAAGATTCTTGAGATTCCCTTGGATAGCAAGGAGATCAAACCAGTTCATCCTAAAGGAGATCAGTCCTGGGTGTTCATTGGAAGGACTGATGCTGAAGCTGAAACTCCAATACTTTGGCCACCTCATGCGAAGAACTGACTCATTTGAAAAGATCCTGATGCTGGGAAAGATTGAAGGTGGGAGGAGAAGGGGATGACAGAGGATGAGATGGTTGGATGGCATCACTGACTTGATGGACATGAATTTGAGCCAAGCTGCGGGAGTTGGAGATGGACAAGGAAGCCTGGGGTGCTGCAGTCTCTGAACTGAACTGAACAGAAGGATCCATGTAAGAAACTAGTAACATTATGTTTTGTCTTGAAACTAAATATTTTTTTCAATTTCATAGCAAGTGGAGGATTAACATAAACTGCAAATTTTTATGAAGCTGGAATATGTTTTTTTTTCTTTGTTGTTGAAGAGAGTTGAAAGTTGTCTTCAACATATGTTGAGAATTTCTCCTTAAGATGGCTTCACACAGAGAAAGCAAGGCACGTGTTTAACTAGAATAAGCCAGGTGAAGACATTTATTACATTTATTACTTCCTGGGTCAGGAAGATCCCCTGGAGAAGGAAATAGCAATCCACTCCATAGATTCTTGCTTGGAGAATCCTGTGGACAGAGGAGCCTAGTGGACTACAGTCCATGGGGTCACAGTGTTAGACACAATTGAACATATTCACACACACACACACAAGATTCCCCAGGTATGGTTAATACATTCGCTTTGGGGGCCAAGGGGACAGTCTTTAGTAGGGCCACAGCCCATCCGCACAAGAGCAGCTGTGTGAATAAGGAAACGATACCCCTTCATCCAAGCAGATATATTCTCATGTAGGCACACAAACTAGCAAGCCAAATGAGAGATGGATTTAACCCTATGTGCCCCCTTAGCAGACCCATGTGTACTTCACAACCTGTGATTAAAAAAAAACAACTAGGCAGCCCTCATGTTCTAGCTACATTTAAAGTGAATTTGGGAGACTCCATTCCCCTTTGCTGTCTGACCTAGAAATAGACACTTCAAAAGACAATTAGTCTGTTTTCTGGCATAAGACATAAGGCTGGGTTCCCCACCCCCATGCCTACTTTTCCGGCTGTGTTTCTTTGAGATCAGATTACTTATAGCCTTGAGTGTTGAAAAGGGAAGATCAGACCCATTTATTTAATGTCATGACCAATATTGATCCCAGGCCTATCTACTGGAATAGATTCTTGGTAGGCAGTGCTTACTGTGGCTCTTAGGAGTTCAGGGAGAATTTATGAGCTCAATTCTTCTTTCAGTTAGAAAGGAAACACATTCAAGATGTACTAAAATAGCAGAAAAGAAGTGTAGTGCCCTACTTTATGAGCACAAGATGAGCTTGTATTTACTAGACAAAGAATTTATAGCTGGGAGAAGTAGATTTCAGCTTATGAGAATTTCTAACTGTCTACTTACACCAATAGCTCATTGTACAAAATTGGTTTCTGAGAGACTCTGAAAAATGATAAGGTCATAAACAATTGGGTAATAACATTCAATTACTAGCTTTCTCAACAAGTACTATTGCCTGATGATTTAGTGCAATTGTAATTTATAAATAGCCACTTAAAATACATTCTTCCATTACATACAGTGAAATATAACTTTTTAGATAGGTTATTACAATAGAAGGCAGCTACCTATAAACCTTGGTTGCTATTGAAAGATTTGTTGTAGGAATCTAAAGAAAGTGTGGACTGGAAAGTACTTTTTCAACTTGCATAATTGTAAGACAAGATGAAGCATTTTATACTTTATGACATCTTTTAATTAGATGAGAAATTAATATCCTGTTTTGTTGTCTCTGGTTTTCATTTGCAATTACATGTAAGGCTAGTCACAAGTTTTTGAAGTTATAAAGTATTGGAAGAGTCATAGTAAGGCTTTCTGTTTAAAATGAATGAGACAGAAAACTGGACAATTGAATCCTATCTTAACATCCTACAGTGTGACAAGAAGCATGTCCCTTCACATTTTGGCATTTTTATGTTGCAAATAGATATTTTAACCCCCGTTACCCTAAGGTTTACTGTCGCAAAATGAATGATGATTATCTCATAAAGATTAGATAGAGTCAATGCTTACTACCCTCTCCCTAACATAAATCCCTATTCTGCTCTCTCATTGTCTTGTAAAGAGGTTAGGGTCTGTTCTAATGGCAAACTAGTGTTCAAAATATTTCCCATCCCTGATAGTTAGGGACTTAGGAAAGGTCATGTATACACTGCTATATTGAAAACTGATAACCAACAAAGATCTATTGTATAGCACATGGAACTGCTCGGTGGTATGTGCCAGCCTGGATGGGAATGGCGTTTAGGAGAGAATGGATACATATATGTGTATGGCTGAGTCCCTTCATTGTTCACCTGAAACTAACACAGCATTGTTAATCAGCTATACCCCAATACAAAATGTTTTGGGTGTTAAAAAAGAAAAAAAAAATTTTTTCCATCCCTGAATGGGTGTTTCATTAATTTTTGCCTTTCCAAATTCTACTTATAACCCAAAGCTTCTTTAGCAAGCCCTCTCTAACCCATCCTACCTCCTTTGAGATCTGATATCACTTATACTCATATACTTATCTATCTAATTTTAATGCGATCCTATGCCATCTTACAGTATGTCTGTCTAACATGCATGAGCTTTGTTTCCCTGGCAACACCGTAAGCCTCAGAACAGAAAACGAGGTGTATCTCACTTTTGTTCCTGTATAGAGCTTGCTGTAGAGCTGAGCACAGAACTGGTGCTACTCAATTTAATTCAGTAAGTTTGATTCATGTTCCCTTGACCATACAGACTGTGCAAATTCCCAGGATGTTAGGTTCTATGATCAGTGATCACCCCCACATACATCTCTTGACCCAATGCTACAAACTATATAGATAGACAGATAGATGATAGACAGATAGATATCCATATTATTTTTTTAACCACCAACAGTCACTAAATTTAATCCCCCCTTTAACCATAGTTTACCACCTCATTTAAGAACAAGACACACATAATTAAAATATGTTAGAGGAAATTAATCTTAAAATTCAATTCCTTCAAGAGACTTATTAATAGTTTGGAAATTAAAAGTGTTTAAGAAAGCATAATCAGCATCATAATATGTGACTAGAGAATGAATGTGGACCACTTTACAAAATGCGTGAAAAGAAGTAAAATTGAAAAGACTGGATAAGGATTAGCCAAAGTCCTTATATCAAGAAAAATACTGGGGCTTCCCTGGTGGCTCAGTGGTAAAGAATCCACCTACTAATGCGGGAGACATGAGTTCAATGCCTGGGTCAGGAAGATCCTACATGCCATGGAGCAAGAAAGCCCATGCACCACAACTATTCAGCCTGAGCTCTAGAGACCAGGAGCTGCAACTACTGAAGCCTGCATGCCCTAGAGCCCATGCTCTGCAACAAGAAAAGCCACTGCAATGAAAAACTCTTGCACTGCAGATAAGAGAAGCCCCTACTCCCCCAAACTAGGGAAAAGCCCGAGCACCAACAAAGACCCAACACAGCCAAAAATAAATAAATATTTTTAAATGTGTGAAGTTACATACTGTTGCAAAATTCTTTTTTAAAAAAGAAAAATACATGGGTTTCAGTATAGATTTAGATAAATTCATGAATGAAAGATGCAGCATAAATCATCCAATGGGCAAGAAGGAATATAAAATAATGTCTACTGCTTACTGAGCACTTACTGTACATTAGGCTCCACTGTAGATGATGTCACTTTAATTTTCATAAAAGACCCTTGGGTGCAGGGGTACTCTCATGGTCATTTAGTAGAGGAGGAAACTGAGGCACAGAGAGGTAAAGTTGCTCAGTTAATCCACGACAGAACTGGGATTCAAACCCAGAAAATTGATATCAGATATGGAGTTTGAAATAAGATACTCATTTAACCCTGGGTGGATATCTGGTGGCAGCTACTGTACATTTAACAAGGTCCTGTCCTCTAAAAACTTGGAGACCACTTTGATCTGAACTTCTTCCTCAACTGCTCTGAGCACAGACTTTTTGTGGTAGACACAACATAAGGGAACCCTCAGTGAGTCACACACCCTGTATAATGTCCTCCCTCTGACTGCAGCATGGAAACTTTAACTTGCTCTAAGTAGAAGAACATGGATATGACAGCCTGGATGGGAGGGGGGTTTGGGGAAGAATGGATCCAAGTATATGTATGGCTGAGTCCCTTTGCTGTCCACCTGAAACTATTACAACATTGTTAATTGGCTATAACCCAATACAAAATAAAAATTTTTTTAAAAATAAAGAACTCCAAGAAGCAGAAAATAAAGAAAGAATACAGCAATGATAATAGGATAACACTCTCATAATTAGATTACATCATATAAGATTCTGTGTTAGCAGATTGGACAAAGATGCTCTCTTACTGGTCTTCAAGAAGCAAACAGCCGTGTCATGATCTGCCTATTGAGACAGATGGTTCTATGGCAGGGCATTGTTGGGGTACCACTAGGACCAGTGAGTGACTCAGCCAACAGCCAACGAAACTCCAAAGTCCTCAACCACAGAGCTGGTAAAGAATCTGCCTGCAATGCAGGAAACCTGGGTTTGATCCCTGGCTTGGGAAGATCCCCTGGAGAAGGGAAAGGCAGCCCACTCCAGTATTCTGGCCTGGAGAATTCCGTGGACTATATAATCCATGGGGTCGCAAAGAGTCGGACATGACTGAGAAACTTTCACTTCACTTCACTTCACTTCAACCACACAGTTACAAGTACATGAATTCTCCCAACAACCTGCATCATCTTGGAAGCACATTCTCTCCCAATCAAGCCTTCAGATGAGAAAACAGCCTAGCTGACATTCTGATTACAGAATTATGCAACTGAAAAGCAAGATTCTATGATTGTCCTCCATACCCCCACCCTCTAGGGTACACACATCTTCCCCTAGTCAATCTAACATGAATCTAGGTGCTATTGTGAAGGGATTTTTCAGATGCAGTTACGATCTGAAATCAGATGACCTTAAAGTAGGGAGGTTATCCTAGTTTGGCCTAAACTAAGTGATCCAGTAAGAGGGACTGGACATTTGAAATGTGAGGCATATTTGACACAATGGAGACTCTGTTGGCTTTGACGATGGAGGGTGCCAAGGGGCAAAGAATGTAGGAGGTCTCTATGACCTAAGAGAAGCTCCCCATTGACAGCCAGCAAAGAAGGGCCAGCCTCATTCACGGAACTAAATTCTACTTGGAAAAATGATCCTGACATCCAGCTGAGAACAGAGCAAGGCTGATACCTTGATTTTAGCTCCGAGAGACTCTGAGCCTTCAGGTGCACGGTGCCCATACTGTCCAGATTTCTACACGGCAATGAACTAGTAACTGGGCAGGGTTTGTGGGGATTTGCTCAATTTGTTACATAGCAACACATAACAGATACATGTGTCATATTCAGAGTTGACATAAATTGAATTCATAAAATGAATTTCATTAAATGAAATTGAGTCATTTCAATTAAACAGTCAGACCAGGGAATCTAAAGAATCCACCTGCAACGCGGGAGACCTGGGTTTGATCCCTGGTTGTGGAAGATCCCCTGGAGGAGGGAACAGCTACCCACACCAGTGGAAAGAGGAACCTGACAGGCTATAGCCCATGGGGTCGCAAAGAGTTGGATACAACTGAGTGACTCTCATTTTCACAATGCCTGGAATATAGAAGATGGTAAGCATCTGTGGGGACTTTTTCTCTGAATGAGCTCTGAAATACAGAATTTATTCTGTCATTGTCAAAGTGGCCAGTACTATTGTTACCGAAAAGTGGGGGGTCTGGCTGCTCACTGCCCAAAAGCCAATAAACAGGCCAGGTTGGTGAAAAGGAAAGCTTGCTTTATATCAGATGCCGGCAGCTGTGAGAAAGGGCAGACATGTCCAAAAGCCAACTCCCTCCTCCCTCTTTCCCCCAATAGGCAGAGTTGGGGGAGAGGGGCTACATGTAGAAATTGCACAGTCATCTTCAAATGGGTCATCAGTGGTCTGACCAGTGTCACTTTGGTTGTTTTAGGTACAGTTAATCTTTAGTTCTAGGGTCTGTTTGTTCCCATTTCTTTGAGGTCAGTTCTCACAATTGTGGTAGCTTATGTCGTGGGTACAGTCTGATCATCACATAGTTAACTTCTTCCACCTAGTGTTTTAGTACCTATAAGAGCTCACTGGATATGGCTCAGAATATTATCTATAGCCCTCGGGAAGGAACTAAGGGTCCTTGACTATGCTTAATTAGTACATTATTATTATTTCATCTTCTTTGACTGCTTTTCTTTGTGTCCACATGTTCTCACTTCTCTGATTAAACTTATTCTTTGACTAATGTTTTCCACCACAGACAAAAGGCAGGCAGAGGACATGGCAGGAAGGACCACAAGGGTCCTGCTCTGTTTCACTATTTGCAGGAAAAACGTTCACCATTCAGAACAAGTGAAAAATACTATGCAATCGTCTATGGAAGCACAGTGCAGCCAAACTCTCCTTTGGATATCTATGAGTACCCAGGAATCAAAACAAAGAGAATAAAAGTCACTGAACTTTACCTGTTGGGGCTTCCCTAGTGGCTCAATGGTTAAATACATACATACATACATACATACATACATATTTATACATATACACACCTGCCAAGGTAGGAGACACAAATTCGATCCCTGAGTCAGAAAGATCCCCTGGAGAAAGAAATGGCAACCCACTCCAGTATTCTTGTCTGGGAAGTTCCACGGACAGAGAAGCCTGGTGGGCTATAGTCCATGGGGCCGCAAAAGAGCCAGACAAAACTTAGTGACCACACAGCAGCAATAACAATGAACTTTACCTGCATATCTCAGAATCAGAATACAAAGAATTCAAGTTATTATCCTGGTTCTTAAAGATAGAATTTTAATATTTCCTATTTCAAATTATTCCACAACTTATTATCTCTCCGACTTTCCAGCTTTCCACCATAAAGTCCTGGGATACTGAGATCATGGGGAAAGTTTCAATAAATTGTCTCCTGTCTCCTGACTGAATCATAAAACTTGGCAGCTGTGAATTTGTTTGTCATCGATATAAGATGATCTCTGTGTTGAGAATTCAAATGCTTAAATTCTGGCCTATGTGTCATAGGTAATTTGAGTATCGGTTCCAAGGTCTTGGGATACGTTCCAGCATAAGTATGTGTTGTCTGAAATTTAGAAATTCTCCCTCAGTTGAAAGCTTCTCACTTTCTGCTTTAAGAGAAGTTACCAAATCAGTTCTATCTGAGCTTGTGTGGCCCAGAGGTGGTTTCATATCACTGGTAAAAATCAGTGATTCTCACTTACATGTTTATTTAGACCACCACAAAGATAAATTTATCCTTTAAAAAATAAATTTCTTGAGACACTGAGCTGTTTTATGTTGGTTGTGAATTTATCATACTTAATTTTTTTCTTTTGTTTCTGAGGCATGTGGGATCTTGTTCCCTGATCAGGAATCGAACCCAAGTCCCCTGCACTGGGAGTGTGGAGTCCTAGCCACTGGACCACCAGGGAAGCACCCACATTTGCTTTTGAATGGAAAAAATGTTCAAAATTTAGTTAAGTTAAAATGTTTTCTTTCTTTCTTTCTTTTTACTTTAAATTCTACCTAAATCTGCTATCCAAACCTCTAGTCCTGCCTTAGAAAGACCTCTTCATTATTTCTTACAGTAAAGATAATGTACTCCAGTTTCATCCATCTCATTAGAACTGATTCAAATGAATTCTTTTTAACGGCTGAGTAATATTCCATGGTGTATATGTACCACAGCTTCCTTATCCATTCGTCTGCTGATGGGCATCTAGGTTGCTTCCATGTCCTGGCTATTATAAACAGTGCTGCGATGAACATTGGGGTGCACGTGTCTCTTTCAGATCTGGTTTCCTCGGTGTGTATGCTCGGGCCTGGTGCACTGGGAAGACCCAGAGGAATCGGGTGGAGAGGGAGGTGGGAGGGGGGTTCGGGATGGGGAATACATGTAAATCCATGGCTGATTCATGTCAATGTATGACAAAAACCACTACAATATTGTAAAGTAATTAGCCTCCAACTAATAAAAATAAATGGAAAAAAAAGATAATGTACTGCTTTAGAAAGGTAGAGATTCACTAATTTTTTAAGGGGCATGGCATTTTTTGCCCGTGAAAGTATTATTATCACAGATTCTGACTGGTACTTGGAAATTTACAAATTTTATGCTGAAGAAACTTTATACTGAAGCTCACCAAATAGGCTGGTTCACAATTTGATACAAAAGATATTGGAAAGGTGTTACCCTTTGAGGATTCTGGAATGCCGGAGATGTTCTTATTACATGCTGGAAAACAATCTCCTGTTAGGATGACTTAGTGGTCTATCAGGTATTTTTCAAAATGTTATGTGTGTGCCTGTGTTAACTGCTCAGTCGTGTCCAACTCTTTGCGACCCCATGGACTGTAGCCCACCAGGCTCCCCTGTCCATGGGATTCTCCAGGCAAGGATACTGGAGTGGGTTGCCATTCCCTTCTCCTGGGGATCTTCCCAACCCAAGGATCGAACCTGGGTCTCCCGTATTGCAGGCAGATTCTTCACCACTACGCGACCTGGGAAGCCCTCTAACCGTTATCCTTGGGGTAAAAGAGATGAGATGGGCTCTGTAAGATGAGTAAAACACATGAAACACCAGGCCAAGAAGGCTTTACCTATGGGAAAAAAATAGAGGATTTTGGAAGCACTCTTCTAAACAGAATAATAAGAGATTCTGAAAGCTGGAAAAAAACTATTGGAAGGGAAGAATGATAGCCCGAGATATGGAAAGATAAAACAAGGTTAAGTATAGTATAATAAACAGCTCTCTCTCAGCTCTCCAGCTCTCTCTTGAATCACATTTCTTCAATTTATTTATAACCCCCATTGTTTCCATATATCTCAGGTCCCAAAGTGGAATTCATTTTCTTCCCTAAAACACTGCTCGGTAGACGGCACCACCACCAAATACCTGAGACTCTTCCTGGACTCCGTCTCCTGGCCTACGTACAGCTAATGAGCAAGCCCCTCTGCTTGAAGCTTTCAGATACGATTCTTTCATTTGCTTTGTTTTCCAACTTTGGCTTTAGAACCAACCCTAGCCGTGGCATGTCTGAAATGTTGTAACAGCCCCCTCCTAGCTGGTCTTCCCTGTCCCCATGGCCACGTGTCTATCCCTCCCCCACACTCCCAGCTAACCCTCATGGTCAGCTGGAATGATCTTTCTAAAAGTCTCATCTTTCCATTTCCTTGAATGATTTCCCATGGTCTAAAGAATACGGTCCAAACTCTTCAATGTGATGTAGGAAGCGTTTGAGATTCGGCTTCTGCTAGGTCAGCTGCTTTTCTGATGGTTCCTCCCTATCCAGAACATACTATCCCCACAAGGATTCCCTCCCCAGGGGCCCTTCTCAGCCTGTGATTCCCTTTTTTCCTTTATCTGTCTGATCGGCCTCTACTTTTCCTTCTATTTCAGCTGACTGCCCGTTCAGTCCATCTCATTTCTTTCATTCATCCACGAGCAAATGACTGTGAAGATATAAAGATGGATTAACACACAGCCAACCCTCAAGAATCCTAGTCCAGTGGGATTCAGTAGAGACCCAGGAGCAGGTTGACATGGCCACATGTACTGAGGGATGCCAGGCGCTGTGCTGTGGGGGTTTAGAAGAGGGGATAAAACAATAACAACAACAGTCTGTACATTTGCATCCTGTTACCATCTTTCTTAGGAAGAATTTAAAAACCACAGACCGCAGGCTGATCCAATATAGTGTTTCAGTTATTCCCCAAACATTTCATATTTAAATTTATTCCTCACAAAAGCCATAGCTAAATGCAACAAGGGTTTTGCTATAATATCATGTACAAGTGAATGTATTTATTTCCTTTTTTTAAAATTGCTTTTTGCAAGGTACTAATATTCCACAAACACTTGAAGTATAAACATGATATTGAAGTTCATTCAGCTGTGTTGTTTTGCTTTATCTTTTGTTCTTGTTCATAATGATTTCTTCCTAAATGTACTTCAGCTATCTATACAATAATTCAGCCACATTTACTTTATATTTGTGGCTTGGTTTTAATTATGGTACTTGTTGAAATTCTGTAGTGGCATTTGCTTTACTGTATTATGTGATTTCCAATTACAAGTAAAATTGCTGGGTGGCTGCCTGCTATCTGCCAGTACTCCATGACACCAAAATATTTCTTTTGAAATTTGCATTTTCCGTTTTTCAAGGCTAAGAGTTCTACATACCCAGAATTGATGCCCTCCTGCTGGATCACAGTATTTGTATTTGCATGAACCAGATAATACATTTCTCCTCACAAAATCAATTTTGGTATGTTTGATAATGTATACTTATCCCCACATCCTATAATAAAAATTCCATTGTAAACTGGAGGCATATTTTATTTACCAGCAAATGTCAGCAAATAGAGCACTTCCAGTTAAGGGATTTGGAGAAAGATCTGCAAAGGAAGTAACAATTGAGTTGGGTTGTGATGGATGGTTTTGAAGCAAGACAGGACTGACTGAAAAAGTAAAACCAAGTCTAGGAGGAAAATTCATGGAGATGGGAAAGTTCAGAGTATAATTGTGGTTCTTCGGTAACTCAGAAAGACTACAACCAGCATTTACACAAGGAATTTTAGGAGGAAAAATTGAAAAACTAGATCATGGAGCCAGATCATGAAGGCCCTGAGTGAGAGGCTGCATGCTAAGTCGCTTCAGTCGAGTCTGACTCTCGGAGACCCCATGGATTGTAGCTTGCCAGGCTCCTCTGTCCATGGGATTCTCCAGGCAAGAATACTGGAGTGCGTTGTCATTTTCTTCTCCAGGGGATGTTGCTAACTCAGGGATCAAACCTGGGTCTCTTAGGTCTACCTGCATTGGCAGCGGGGTTCTTTACCACTAGCACCACCATAAGAGGCTATGGGTATAGAAGTTCAATTGATGAGAAACTGGGAGACATTGAAGGGGTTTTGTTTTGATTGAACTTTAATTGAACTATAACATGGTGTAAGTTTGAGCTGTACAATATGTTAGCTTCATAATTTACATATTGCAATATGATTACCACTGTCATGTTAGTTAAAACCGTTATCATATCAAAATACTTATTATTTTTTGTGTGTTGAAAATAGTTAAGATTTAGCCTCTTGGCAACTCTGAAATTTATAATATTGTTGACTGTAACCATTACTTTGTGAGTTAGCTCTCCAGGATTTATTTACCTACTTCTTTTAGGTTTTTACACTTTAACATCTCCCTAGGGACCTCGCTGGCAGTCCAGTGGTTAAGATTTTGCCTCCAATATTTGAGGTATGAGTTTTATCCCTGGTCAGAGAGCTGAGATTCCCACATGCCTTGCAACCAAAAAAACACAACATAAAACAGAAGAGATATTGTAACAAATTCAATAAAGACTTTAAAAATGGTCCACATAAAAAAAAATAATCTTAATAAACAAAAACATATCCCTATCCCTGGATCCTGGTAACCACCATTCTACTCTGTTTTTACAAGTGCAAGTTTTTCTTGTTCCACATATCAGAGAGGTCATACAGGTTTCTCTGTCTGACTTACTTAACTTATCATAGTGCACACAAGGTCCATCCATGTTGTTGCACTTGGCAGATTTCCTTCTTTCTTGTGACTGCTTAATATTCCACTGTGCATATGGGTCACATCTTCTTTATCCATTTATCTGTTGATAGGTTGCCTCCATATCTTGGCTCTTGTAAATAATGGTGCAGTCAACATGAGTATGCAGCTATCTCTGAAAAGTTTTTATTTTCAGAATAGAAATAGTACAATGGCTGCCCTTCAAAGAGACGGACCTGGCAGCAGCACTTTAAATGGATTAGAGAGGAAGGTTGGGAGGTGGGGGACACCCGTAGAGAGGCCAGCCGTGTGCATAATGTACCATAAATGTGATGAAGGTCTAAACCTGAGAACTAACATTGGCTGCCTGCAGAGGAACAAAAAGAGAAAGAAAAATGGGATAGACACTGGATCGACAGAATGCATTAGTTATTTGGATCTGGAAGGCAAAGGAAAGAAGAGGTAAGGTGGGCTTTGGTACTTGGGAGAATGGTGATATGAGTTAGGACAGAACCAAGTGTTCGTTTTGAATGCACTGAAGCGCTGAACTTGGGCATCAGCAGGCCATTCAGATGGAGCTTTCCAGGAGGCACTTCACAATTTAGGAGCAGAAACCAGGAAAGAGACTGGGTTTGGAGATACTGACTTAGTGGTTGTGGCAGCCATCAAAGTGAGGAATGTGCCTGACAAACGCCCTACTTCAGAGAAAGTCATTAACTGAAGGTCTCAGCTCTTGGACTTAGTTTTTGAGCTGAGGACATGCATCTCACAGATGGCTTCCAGACAATGAGGAAGGTAAAGTGGCAATACTAAGGCAGACCAGCCAGAGAAGACAAAGAATTCCCTGCAAATTGGTGCAGCTGCTATGGAAAACAGTAGGGAGGTTCCTTAAAAACCTACGAATAGGGTTTCCAGATGACCCAGCAATCCCACTCTTGGGCATATATCTGGAAAAGATGAAAACTCTAATTTGAAAAGATACATGTACTCCAATGTTCAGAGCAGCACAATTTACAATAGCCAAGACATGGAAGCAACCTAAATGTCCATCAACAGATGAATGGATAAAGATGTGGTACGTATACACAGTGGAATATTACTGTCATAAAGAGAATGAAATATTGCCAATTGCAGCAACATGGACAGACTTAGAGATTATCATACTGACCGAAGTAAGCCAGACAGAGGAACACAAATATTATATGATATCACTTACAGGTGGAATCTGAAAAGGTATACAAGTGAACTTATTTACAAAACAGAAACAGACTCATAGACTTAGAAGACAAACCTACGGTTACTAAAAGGCAAAGAGGAGCAGAGGGATAAATTAATTAAGAGAATGGGATTAAGATACACACCACCAGTCACAAAATAAACCAGGAGCTTTTAGCACAGGGAACTATATTCAATATCTTGTAATAACCCATAATGGAAAAGAATTGGAAAAATGTGTATATACGTAAAATTGAATCACTTTGCTGTGCTCCACGGCAAACACAATGTTATAAATGAATTATACTTCAGTTTAAAAAATAATAAGGAAAGAAAGAAAGGCAAAGCAACATACTGTCCGCCAAACTGGCTCAAGTGAAAGTCAAAGTTGCTCAGTTGTGTCCGACTCTTTGTGACCGGATGGACTATAGAGTCCATGGAATTCTCCAGGCCAGAATACTGGAGTCGATAGCTGTTCCCTTTTCCAGGGGATCCTCCCAAGCCAGGGATCAAACCCAGAACTCCCGCATTGAGGGCGGATTCTTTACCAGCTGAACCACAAGGAAAGCCCAAGAATACTGGAGTGGGTAGCCTATCTCTTCTACAGCGTATCTTCCCGACCTAGGAATCAAACCAGGGTCTCCTGCATTGCAGGCAGATTCTTTGGCTCAAGGACTCACTAATAGCTTTGCTGAACCTTCTGTTGACTGTGTGGCAATCTCTCCCTCACTTAGGATCAGACTTGCATCAAGGTCTGACCTGTCTCTCAAGCATATCTGACCTCTCCCCAATTTTGTTTTTAGCACAAGCATTTCACATAAGCCATAAAATCTTTCCCCCATTTAATGCTGTCTTGGCATCTGCTTCTCAGAGCATCTAGATTAACACAAGTGTTACTTGAAATAGATGATATATACTCCTAAGCCATTTTGTATAACTGGCATTGATGCTCAAAATAGTGATATTAGGACTTCCCTGGTGGTCCCGTGGTTAAGACTGCATTTTTCCAATGCAGGGAGCCTGGGTTCAATCCCTGGTTGAGGAAGTTCCACATGCACACTGTAGCAAAAAAAAGATCTTAAATTTCCTAAGATCTTGAATCATTAAAGCAATATTGAAGTAACAAATTTAATTCATAAATTATAAAATTATAAATATTAGATAATACCTTTAAATGAGGATGCTATGCACTTATATTTAAAATATTACTTTAAATGGGAAGGGGGAGTAATTATAAGAAGCTTATATTAACCTCAAATAAATATTCCAGAGTTACGAGTCTTTGAGTTAGAGTCACAGATGAGTGATCTTTGAGGCACTGCAAAACCCCAGGTAATTAATGTCTTTTATTTTCCAACTACTCAGAAAGATGGAGATCCATTTATGTTGTTCTCTGGCACCTTTTTGCTCCTTTTTAAAACTTTTGAACAACATTACTGCTTTTAATATTAAAAAAAATTCTGATAATATATGTATTTTATAAATATGATGGATAAATACTAAATACAAACATTAAAAATACCTGACTAACCAACCACTATAGTGTATCACAGTGAGTTCAGCACACACGGAAGGCCTTCTTGATTGCAGGAAGCACATAATCTATAGTTTCTCTTATGCCACTATTTCCAAAAAAAATCTATGCTAAGACGGTATGGCTTAGAATCAATCAAAACAAATGATTTAATCAATATAATAATTAGGCTAGCAACTGGATCATTCAAGCAACTATGGTTTTCAGTTTATTGAGTATTCTAAAGACCAGTGTAAATAGAGAATTGTTGCTTTGGTTACTAGAATGGTAGCATATCTCTTTAGATGTTATAATTTACCTTTGAAGAAAATGTCGTATGAATAAGCCTTTACTCCAAGGACTTGTGTTTCTTCACAACCTTAGGAATTGCTTACTTTCTCTTTCCCATTAAGCTGTGGTTTAGAAACCAAGCATGTTGTTCTATCTCTATTGAATGCCTTTTGACTCAGGAGACTGACAAACAATGTTGGCAGGAACATCAGTCAATCTTCTGAAAGGTAGCCAATGAATTTGGAGTTCTTTTGGCCAGACAAGCCATGGGATCACAGCCCAGCTCTGAGCTAAGTTTAAGGACAATAAGATTAGTTCTGATATCTAGAAAAAGAATAGAACATATGGAAAAATGCTAGACTTAGAAAAAACTGACATTCTCTGATTTTTCTTCACAGTTAAAACTAATGAAAAGTTAGAATTAGCATTGCCTAGAAAGGTTATAGAAATGTATACATGCACAATTAAAGGGTCGGATGATTACTTGGAAACTTTGGATCGTATAAAATTTTACTATGAAAAAAGACCAAATACAAATCTTTCTTGACTGTGTATGAGGTTGCATCCAAATAAAACCATTCATAAATTGAAAATACGGTAAGTCAAAAATGCATTTAATGTATCAAAACTATGAACATCATAGCTTAGCCTAGGCTACCTCAAATGTGTCCAGAACACTTACATTAGTCTACAGCTGGGCAAAATCATCTATCACAAAGCCCATTTTATAATAGAGTATTGAATGCCTTGTGTAACTTATTGCACATGCATGCTTAGTCACTGTGTGTGTGTGTGTGTGTGTGTGTGTGTGTGTTGGACTGTAGCCTGCCAGGCTTCTCTGTCCATGGGATTCTCCAGTCAAGAATAGTGCAGTGGGTTGCCCTCGTCCAGGAATCCTATACCCCAATACAAAAAAAAAGTTTTTAAAAAGAGAGAGAGATATTATGAAATTGCTCTTCTGTATTAAAAAATTAAATAATTATATACCACATCATATATTAATAGTATAACAATATATTATTGTATATAATGTGACATACATTAATATGTACTGTATATTACATATTACATGTGTATTATATAATATATAATTATTACATTTATAAGATAATAGCACATATTATACATAAAACTCAAAACGTTGGGAAAAATTACAGTCAGCACCCAAGTAAACTTAAACCAGAGACCCTCAAAGTTAATACACAGTGTCTTCTGTTCAAAATTTGATACCATCTTATCTTTAACTCGGCAACACTAACTAGAATATAACAGAACTTTTAGGATCATCCATCATCTATCACAGGCAGACAAATAAATCAACATGTGACATTTTTACATCTCCAGGGTCAAAAGGTATTACTGTTTCATAAATGACAAAAGAAAGAGAGAAACGTGCCAGTGTAATTTTCTTATTTCCTTCCAAACTATTAACATATAAATTGTCATCCTGTTTTCCCAAAAAAGCATAGCCCAGGTCTAAAGCTCACACATCAGGTTTCCAGTAAGAGTCCCAATTCTATCCACCAGCATCTTACTCAGGGTATGGATCTTTTGCAGGCTTTGTGGCTTTACAGACTTACTGTTTGTAGGTTGATGGCCTTCAGAAAGAATTTAAAAAGTGATTAACTTCTCTTTTTGGTCTGCACATATGTATTTACTTTGAACACCAATATCAGGTGAAATAAACAAAATTAACCTCTGTTTAGAAAACAGTAAACCAAGATATTTGTAGTGGACTTATCCTATTAACTTGTGTATTCTTCAGTTTAGGTAGCTATCAACTTTCCCTCATTATTTGAAATGTTTTTATTATGTTCAGGTATTTTGGGAATGATACTATGACTCAGAATTATGTGGTAATAAATGTTCAGATAATACACAAAATGAAATGAATAAGTTAGAGAAAAACATAGCTAACCAACTGATTATCATTTAGGTGCATAATATCTATATAAGAAAAAGTTCTATACTTAGATGAACCAGCTTCAAACCCCATTTCATGTATTTATTGTAAAATGAGGCTGACTAATAGAATCTACCTTTTAGGGTTAATGGGATTAAGTATGAGAATTCTTGTAAATCCCATTAGCATGGGGGCTGACACATAGACAGGACTTGATGATTATTACTTTGTTATTACCAATCTCAGCTGTCACCTCATCTTTGAAGGTCATCTCCTAAATCTTTTAAATACTTTAATGACAATTATCCCCCTCCTTCTGTACTACTTTGCGATTTTGTTTACATCTCTCTTATAGCACTTCTACTGTGAATTATGATAATTAATACATGCTATGCCTGCCTTCCTCATTAGATATTAGGTTACAGATGGTTAGCACCACTTCTTCTTCATCTTTATATTTTAATCTCAGTACCCTGAGCCCACTATACAGAGTGAAGTAAGCCAGAAAGATAAAGGTCAATACAGTATACTAACGCATATATATGGAATCTAAAAAGATGGTAACAATAACCCTATATGCAAAACCGAAAGAGAGACACAGATGTACAGAACAGACTTTTAGACTCTGTGGGAGAAGGCGAGGGTGGGATGTTCCAAGAGAACAGCATTGAAACAAGTATACTATCAAGGGTAAAACAGATCACCAGCCCAGGTTGGATGCATGAGACGGGTGCTCAGGGCTGGTGCACTGGGAAGACCCAGAGGGATGGGATGGAGAGTGAGGCGGGAGGGGGGACCGGGATGGGGAACACATGTAAATCCATGGCTGATTCATGTCAAGGTATGACAAAAACCACTACAATATTGTAAAGTAATTAGCCTCCAACTAATAAAAATAAATGGAAAAAAAATAAATTTTTATTAGAGTATAGTTACTTTAAAAAAAAATAAAGGAAAACATAAAAAAAAAAATAATCCCAGTACCCTTTCTCCAAAACCTAATACCAGGTTTATATATACTCTGGACTTTAAAGATTTTTTTTTAATTAAAATTTTTTTTTCTTACATTTTTTTTTACTTAAATTTTTTTATTGTTTACAAACCCTTGGGTCAAAGGCTGACTTTCAATAGATCGCAGCCGGGGAGCTGCTCTGCCACGTTGGAAACCCCAACCCAGAAGCAGGTCGTCTACAAATGGTTTAGCACCAGATTCCCCACGAAAGTTGGGTGTAAGGGGGCTCCCTTGCATGATGGGCGAGGGGTCCGTGCCTCGTGTCCTAGGACAAAGGGTTCTCCGCACCAGACCCGGGTCCTCACGTGCAGCGGGGCACGAAAGATTATTATTATTATTATTTGATGTGGACTATTTTTTAAAAGTCTTTATTGAATTTGCTACAATATCATTTCTATTTTGCTTTTTGGTTTTTTGGCTGCGAGGTATGAGGGATCTTAGCTCAGCGATCATGGATTGAACCTGAACACCCCGCACTGGAAGGCCAAGTCTTAAACCCTGGACCTCCAGGGAAGTCCCTACACGCTGGACTTCAAGTGATTTATTAATGACAGATTCTTCATCACCCTTTGGATCTCACTTCAAATGTCAACCTCTCTGTCCAAGGATTCCAAGAGTGCCTCCCCAGCCCTACCCACCCCCTACCAAAGTAACTCTTACATCACCCTGTTTATTTCTTTCATCGTCCTTATCATTTTGGGAAATAATGTAATTCACATACATACTTGTTTGTTGTGCTGCTCTCCTGACGGAATGTAAGCACCAGGATTGGAAGCCCTTGCTCACCAATGAATCCTTAGCCCCAAGACAGTTCAGTGTCAACTTGGGTTCTTAGAAAGTACTTCTCCAACGAACACCTCCTATGGCCCAGGTATGACGGTGGCAGTTGAAGTGATGTGCTCTAGTGTCCCTGGTTTAAAGAGCTAGTAAAGTTGGTGACGACCTTTGAATGTTTAACAAGGTGAGGTTCAGGAACGATTGTGATAAGATGGCAGTCCCTGCCTCACTTCCTCTGCCTTTGCCATTCCAGTTCCCTCTGCCTGCTCACAGGGAGCATCCCCTACAGGCTTAAGCCCCCCAGAATTCCCAAACCAGTCATGGTGAGGAAGGAAAGCCTTAAACAGCGATTAGAACCACAACCAAAGATCTAGTGAGGGGCTTCCCCGGTCACTCGGTGGTGAAGAATCTGCCTGCCAATGCAGGAGGCATGGGTTCTTTCTGGTCCAGGAAGAGCCTCTATGGGATGGTCTGCCAAATAAAAACTCCCCAGGCATGAACGGTCTCTTAGGATAGGTAATGAAAGACCTTGGCTCACTAGAAAACAGGGACTTTGTGCCATTTGAATGATGCAAATTCAAAGTTTTGAATTGCTTCACTATATGTAGTAGATGAAGATGGCCTCCCACTTGGCTCATTCCCAGATTTGTGTTGGGGTCTGGTGAGTGACCTGGGGCCTTGAGAACTAATCCAAAAGGTCTGGTAGGATCTTTGGTAGAAATAGGGTTGGATTCTCGTCATCATTACAGAGCAAGGGCTTTTTCTTCTTTTTCAGGCTGAAAACTACAGGAGTCTTCACCAATTCCATGGAGTATTGCATATATTATGGCTTGGAAAGAAAATAAATCCCTTAAGGAAGCTGTGGTACATATACACCATGGAATATTACTCAGCCGTTAAAAAGAATTCATTTGAACCAGTTCTAATGAGATGGATGAAACTGGAGCCTATTATACAGAGTGAAGTAAGCCAGAAAGATAAAGAACATTACAGCATACTAACACATATATATGGAATTTAGAAAGACGGTAACGACAACCCTATATGCAAAACAGAAAAAGAGACACAGAAGTACAGAACAGACTTTTGAACTCTGTGGGAGAAGGTGAGGGTGGGATGTTTCGAAAGAACAGCATGTATATTATCTATGGTGAAACAGATCACCAGCCCAGGTGGGATGCATGAGACAAGTGCTCGGGCCTGGTGCACTGGGAAGACCCAGAGGAATCGGGTGGAGAGGGAGGTGGGAGGGGGGATCGGGATGGAGAATACGTGTAAATCTATGGCTGATTCATATCAATGTATGACAAAACCCACTGAAAAAATAAATAAAAAAAGAAAATAAATCCTTTGTGGCAGAAATTTGTGAACTTGGTTTTAAAGAAATTGCATGAGCTATTCCATGGTATACAATTATCAACTCAGCTTCTCATTAACTAAAAAATAGTATCACTTGGACCAGAAACTTGACTCTGGAGGTTTCAGGTTGGCGACCATGTGGAGATGGTGAAAGAGTGGCACGCCTGCCCAGAGAGGGCAGGGAAGCTCCGTGTTCCTTCCCACATACCTTGCCCTGTGCATCTCCTTTATTTGGCTATTCTTGAGTTATATCCTTTTATAATAAACCAGGCTTAATCTAAAATACAAGACACATAGAGATAACATTACATGAAGACAGATGTAGGGACTGGATTGATGCATATACAGCCAAGGGACACCAAGAATTGCTGGCAACACCAGAAACCAAGAAAAAAAAAGCAAGCACACAATAAAGAAAGAAACTCTTTGCTAGAAACTTGAGAGAGAGCATGGCCCTGCCAAGACCTTGATTTTGGATGTCTGGCCTCCAGAACTGTGAGAGAATAAATTTCTGTTGTTCTAAGCTACCCAGTTTGTGATACTTTGTTTTGGTAGCCCATTTACAGATTAACCAACTGGTAACAAAATTTTCTTCTGAGCAAAGCATTTACTGCATAGGGAAATACGCCCCCAAATAATTTGATTGTCAGAGGGTTTATTGTAGTGGCTAGGTTGTTGTTTACTGAAGAGGGATGGAAAGTCTTTTCAGTTGTGATGGATTCTTGTGACAGATAAAAGAAGGGTGCATGTTCTCTTCTGTGAAAATTATAGAAATAACCAGGAAAAGAGGAGACTTCAATGTTCATTATATAATGCTGGGTGTAAAATGAGAAGAGAATTGATTTTGTACCTGTGGTGGGTCTTGGAACCAATCTCCTGCTCAGACCAAGGGACTACATATTTACCTACTCACTGTAGGTACACTGAAAGTAAATTATTTGTATATTTTATTTATTGCTCTACCCCTAATCTCTAAGACAGTCCCTGGAGTACAGTGGCACTAAATAGAGATTTTTTGATACATCTCAGTCTGCATTTTTCTGACGGCTTCATTAGACTCTAAGTAAAGGCTATTTAAAAAAAAATTGAAATATAATTGCTTTACATGCAACTATATTGCTTTAAAATGTTATTTTCTGCTGTACAACAAGGCAAATCAACTCTAAGTACACATGCATCCTCTCCCTTGAGCCTCCCTCCCACCTCACCCTCATCCCACCCCCTAGGTGATCACAGAGCAGCGAGCTGAGCTCCCTGCTATATGGCAGCTTCCTAATAGCTATTTTATACACGGTAGTATATATATGTCAATCTCAATTTCCCAGTTCATCCCACCCTCCCCTCACCCATGTCCACATGTCTGTTCTCAACATCTGCGTCTCTATTCCTGCCCTGCAAATAGGTTCATCCGTACCGTTTTTCTAGATTCCACATATGTGTTAATATACGATATTTGTTTTCCTCTTTCTGACTTACTTTGCTCTGTATATGATCTCCATGCTTCACATATGTTCTTTCAATGAATCAATATAAAACATTTTGAAAGAAATTTAAAGCTCCATTTATGAAGAAATTCACTTTGCACTTACATCAAATAGCAATTAATAGGCACAGATGGTGTTATTTTTAGATTTGTTTGTTTGAATAAAAGAGGAAAGTAATTGAAAGAAACCAATATTCCTCTTGAATACTGACTTCTCATCTTCTTTTTGTTTCTTAACTTCTTATTTTAAAATTCAAATTATGCTCTGAAATGTCCTAAAGGATTGAAGCAGACATTTTCAGTTCCATGGATACTGAATCCATATTTCTTAGGTTAATGCAAAACTGAGGCTCCCTGTTCGCTTATTTTAATTTTCTTTTTTTCCTCCATTTCTATATGCAGAGGATAAAGGGAAACATTCATCTGCACAGAATGGCGTGGCATGCAGAAGTGATGAGGGCTGCACTCCAAGAGGATTAAGCACACAAAGAAGATAATTAACTTGCTGAGGCCCTACAGAAAATTGTGGAATGGTAAGAACGGCATTCAGAGTTTCTGCTACCCTAAGAAAGATCGATTCAAATAGCTACAGTACATGCCTCAGAGTTCATTTGTAAGCCCCAAGTGTTCATAGAAACGAAGAAGAATATTTAACCTTAAACATCAGGCAAAGAAAATAAAATGTTGATAATTTACAAAAGTGGTTTGCTTTTAAATAGAGGCTGGCATCTAGTTCAAGACCAAAACAGACTATATTTTTGTTACTGCTTTAAAATCATTCAGCATAGCAATAGAACTCCACATAATAAAATTTCACTAGGGAAAGTGATGAAAGCGCAGAGATCCTAGACGTCTCTAAATACAAATCCATATATACATATATATATGGGTGGTTAGAATAGACACTGATACATATATATATACATATACATATATACATATACATATATACATATATATATGCATATATATATGTGTGTGTGTATATATATATATATAGGTGGTTAGAATAGACACTGATAAGATGTTTTCCTGGGTGGGAAAATAATGAGCAATTTTAATTTTCCTTATTTGAGCACTTGTTATTGTTTAGTCACTAAGTCATGTCTAGCACTTTTGCGACTGCATGGACTGTGGCCCACCAGGCTCCTCTGTCCATGGGATTTCCAAGGCAAGAATACTGGAGTGGGTTGCCATTTCCTTTCCCAGGGGATCATCCCGACCTGGGGATCAAAGCCGCATCTCCTGCATTGGCAGTGGGTTCTTTACCACTGAGCCATGAGGGAAGCCCAATTGAGGTCTCAGAGTCTTTCAAAAATTTTATATAAAAAAAAAAATTTATAAAGAATGTGTATTTTTTTATCAGAAAAAATTATGAAAATTATCATGTACCTATGTATTATTTCTAATATATATAATGGTCAGCCCTTAAATCTAGACATCAGAAATGCACTTCATGTGTTTGAAAGCAAAGCGCCCCATTGACTGGGCAGAAAAACATCTCCAAGTTTACCAAATTTGATGATTCCGACTGCTATTTATTGTAAATTGAAAGTGTAGTGCCAGGCACGTAAGTCATCATCTGAGAAAAGAAAATCAGACAGCAGAACCATTTTGGACGAGCAGTTGGACTTTGGAAAGAAAGACCTAGGGAAAGAAAAATTGGAGACAATTTGAGATTCCTTTGATGCCTGTAATACCCTATACGTAAGCAGCAGCGAGAAATGGGCAATAGCTAATTTTTTAAATTTTTATTTTATTTTTAATTGGAGGATCATTACTTCACAATATTGTGACAGTTTCTGCCATACATCAACATGAATCAGCCACAGGCATACATATGTCTCCTCCCTCTCGAACTTCCCTGTCCCCTCCCTTCCCATCTCACCCCTCTAGGTTGTCTCAGAGCACCGGATTTGGGTTCCCTGTGTCATACGGCAAATTCCCACTGGTTATCTATGTTAAACACAGTTATGTATATGTTTCAATGCTATTGTTTCAAATTATTCCACTTCTCTTTTTCCCACTGTGTCCAAAAGTCTGGCCTTTATGTCTTCATCTCTTTGTTGCCCTACAAATAGTTACTGTTTAAAATCTTGCCTAAGAATTTGTGGTGATTGTGCTCTAGTCACTCATTCGTGTCCAGCTGGAGCCTGCCAGGCTCCTCTGTCCATGGAATTCTCCAGGCAAGAATACTGGAGTGGATTGCCATTTTCTTCACCGGGCATCTTCTCAACCCAGGGATTGAACCCACATCTCTTGCATCTCCTGCATTGGCAGGCAGGTTCTTTACCACTGAGACACCAGGGAAGATGGCCTAAGGAACTATTATCCTCTAAAATCTTGGGAATATTCATTAATATTACTCAATACATTATTTCAGACAAGATTTAAAATCATTGTGACACAGATTTCTGACTTCAGAATATTCCGCACTGGAATATGCATTCTCCTTCCACTCTCTGGCTTTGGGAAGCTTCATTCAATTTGATCCAACTCAGGTCTCTGCCAATGCAAAAAGAAGGTGGCAGTCTCCACCTTGAATAATATCAGCTAGACTAAGTCATTCCTCTGGGTATCATCTGCAAGCCTAAATGTATAAATCAAGAATAAAAACAAAAGGATTTCAAGGATAAAGGGAATTTCCACCGCCTTTTAAGTAGAGATGGGGATGATTGCAGTGGAATTGGTTGGGACAATCCCAATAAATGGGAGATGTTCTTAAGGAAATTGATTTAAATCTTAGATGATTTAAAACCACAAATTTCTTAGTTTGCATTGAAATATAAGTATAAACAATATAATATGTGAATTTAAAAATAAAAATATTTATGTAAACCACACACAGTCCCTTCAAAGGGTCATTATAAATGGGGAATTATATGGGAAGAGATTGCCATCTAGTGGATAAAGGAAAAATACATTATTGTGTAGGAGGCGGGCAGGGTTAAAACTCTTTATGCAAATATTAGCATTCCTCATTACACTACTTTATTAATCAAACACTTCTTTCTTAATTTAAGAATCATGTAGGCTTAGATATTTGGATATATATAGTGTTTTAAAACACATAAATGATTTTACCAATAAATTTTTATTGTTTTTCAATTTAAAAGTGTAATACATGCCATTGCAGAAAATTTCTGAGCTACAGAAAAGTATAGAGAAGAAATCTATAACTCTGCTGCCTAGAGACAACACAGTTAACATTTTAATGAATTTCTTTCAACCTGTTTTCTATGCATTCATAATTTTTCACATAATTGACATCTCAGAGAGTAATGTTGGAAGAATGCTTTAAAACACTTAAGTTACATTATGTGTTTTTAAACCATGTGATTTAAACTTGCTTTTGTCTGAGTGAGCCTCCTTTCCTGCAGGAAATAAAACATGCATTGCATGGAAAAGTAAGAGAATATCCTATGTTCAGGAAATTGCAGTGGCTTAATACTGTTGGAAAATGAAGTTAGAAGTCAAAGCTCAGTGAGAGTGTTAGGGAGAAGATGAACAGGAGATGGAGCAGTATGTGGAAAACGGGCTCAGGAGAATCTTGGGTATGCCAGATGGATACATTGTCTGCTGATAGGGGTAACTACTGAGGAATTTGGGGTAACAGTGATATAATTGGATTTGGGTAGCACACAATAATAAATAATAATAATAATTGGATACTAATACAGAAAGCAGACTAAAATAATGGTTCTCCAAGCTGGCTGAAGTTTAGAACTACCTAGGGAGCTTTAAAAATACTGATCCCCAGCTCCAGTCCAAACCAATTAAATCAAGATCCTCAAGAATGAGATCTTTTAAGTAGTTTCCCAGATGGTATTATTATACATCTTGGGGTGAGAATCACTAGACTAAAGAGAGATGAAACTAGAGACAGAAAACCACTAAGAAGGGGGTTGCATCTGATCATGTGAAAAATTATATGCACCTCAACTAGGTTAGTGACGGTGTGAGCATGGAGAAGTTGTGTAAGTGGTAGAGTTGGCACAAGTTGATAATTAATTGAACACAAAGTATGAAAAACAAAAGAATCAAAGATTATCCTCAACTCTTCTCAATAATCTATAATGGCTATCCTCTGTAATGGCTATATAGGAAAAATAAATTTATAAAAAGTGGAAAAGATTATTCTCTAATGGTGTCTTGGTAGATGGTGTCTTGGTGTCGGGAGGAAATACAGCAAATTGGGCACGTGTGTGGGAATCAGAAAGTGTGTAAGAAGCTACAGTTTTCCTTTAAATTCATCACCGATGACACAAATATACCAGATACATTTTCTGTTTGTCCTGTTGTAAATCTTTGGGCCAGGAAATGTCTCTCAGCTCCACCCCACCCTCTGATTCTCTCCTTTGGTGACCTTTGGAGTGAGTTGCCTCCAACTCCTTGTGACCCTATGGACTGTAGCCTGCCAGGCTCCCCTGTCCATGAGATTCTCCAGGCAAGAATACTGGAGTGGGTTGCCATGCCCTCCTCCAGGGGATCTTCCCAACCCAGGGATCAAACCTGCATCTCCTGCATTGCAGGCGGATTCTTTACATCTGTGCCATCCGGGAAGCCCAGGTGACCTTGGGACCCAGACTACAAATCACGTCTTTGCTCCACCAGGCTCTTCCCAGCAGGGGGCGCGAGAGGAACACCACGACTCTGGAGAAGAGAGCTTTACTCCTCCCTGTTTGCCCTCTGGTGGCTTTCTGACTGGCAGGGGTTCCACGGAGAATCACAGTAGGCCAGTCCTTTTCACCCCTGTAGCCAGCGAGCCTTTTTGTAGCAGCCACTGAATCCAATTCGCAATTTTTTCAACACGCAGAGAAAGAGCCTCATCCTCCCGATCCGTTCCCACCCCAGACATCAGCGACCAGCTGTCTGATGTCCCCTCCTCAGAGGCCTGGATTTCAACATCCTAGGGCCCCTTCTCTACGTTTGTACAATTTTCTTTGTTCCCTTTGCTCTTTCAGGCCTAGGGATGGTATCTGCTTCCCGGAAGTTGTGATTTCCATGATTCCTTCGAGTTCTCTTTTTACTCATTTAGTGATTAATATCTGTATATCTAATGGTAAAGAAGCCGCCTGCCAATCTAGGAGACTCGAGTTCAATCCCCGGTTGGAGAAGATCCCCTGGAGAAGGATATGTCAACCCACTCCAATATTCTTGCCTGGAGAATTCCATGAACAGAGGAGCCTAGCGGGCTATGGTCCACAGGATTGCAAAAATCAGACACAACTGAAGCAACTTAGCACATCTTTATATATATATGTCTACTCCTTATATTATGTTTTTTCTACTCAAATAATGTGTGGTTTCTGTCTTCTGACTTGACCCTACGGGGCCAGTTGGGATGAAAAAGTGCACCCTCAGCCCTCATTTGCCTGATCCTCTTTCCACATTTCCAGACTAAATAAATATTGACCTACAATGGGTGTTTCAATGGCTCTTTTTATAGAAGAGTTAAATAAGCATTTAACTTACAAAGTATGTGGTATAAGAACCTAGAAGTTATAACTTTATCTAATTCTTTCTCTTGAACCCATGAAATGAAAAATGTGTGTGTGTGTGAGTCGCTCATTTGTGTCCAACTCTGCAACCCCATGGACTGTAGTTATAGCCCTCCAGGCTTCTCTGTCCATGGAATTCTCTAGGCAAGAATACTAGAGTGGGCTGCCATTCCCTTCTCCAGGGGATCTTCCTTACTCAGGGATTGAACCCAGGCCTCCTGCATTACAGGCAGATTCTTTACTGTCTGAGCCAGCAGGGAAGCTCTGGCTTCCGAGAAATGAAAGTATCTCCTGCCATATCAATAAACAGGAAATGTCACAACCATCAGCGATTTCTGGCCTCCAAATGTGAATGAATGCTCCCTAAACTGTGAGCCAACAGATGCTGCCACCCCCCCCCCCCTCCCCAACCACCCCACCGTCCAAGGTGATTGCTGGGGATCTGAAGTGTGTGGAAATGCAAGAAGCAGCCATCTGTCACTCCTTAAGGTGAACAAGGAAACAGGATTTGGCCCCAGATAGCTGAGGTGCATATGAAAGGAATGAATTCAGTGAGCCCAGAGGCTTGCATCTTCCCATACATAAAATGCTGAATTCTTTAACTTGATATCTGATCTTTAATGCTCAGATTGCCTGATTTGCTTCCTTCCTGCCTCCTTGGAGCAGTTTTTTCAGAGCTACTGAGACGCTGTCCCCTTCCTGGGCTCAGAGGAGTCCTAAACATTCCCACCAAATAAAATAACTTTCTACTTTCAGGTTGTGACTGTATTTTTTAGTTGACATACCACACAAGTGAGAGGAAGACTGAGAGCCCTCAGCATTTAGGCCTTCAGGCGGTTGTCCTTTGTTTCTGGATTCTGTCTCCCCAAACTCTAACCCTCTTCCTGCAGACTTGCTCTAGCTTGCACCACCGAGGGTTTCCACCTATTTTCTCAGGGAAATTCAACTTCTCCCTAGTTGAGAAAATTGAAGGTGCTCAGTTGTGTCCGACTCTTTGCGACCCCATGGACTGTGGCCCCCCAGGCTCCTCCGTCCATGGAATTTCCCAGAAAAGAATACCTTCTCCAGGGGATCTTCCCGACCCAGGGATTGAACTCAGGTCTCCCACATTGCAGGCAGACTCTTGACTGTCTGAGCCACCAGGGAATCTCCTACTTGAGAAAGGGGCCACATTACCATGTGTGGTTAAACTACAAAGGTTTTGCTCACAAGGTGATGAGGTTTTCCATTGCCTGAGGTTTCCCGAAGGAACGGAAGAGTTTGCCAGGGGCCCTGCAGGGGTTCCAGGGAGAAAAGAGGGTGAGTGCTCTGATTCCAGACTGGTCTCTTTTTCTTTGGGTGCTGCTGCCATTTTCCACCCGATTTACAAAAGAACAAAGGCAGCTCACTTCCATGAGTAGTTTTCTTCCCAAGAAAACACAATCTAGCATCCTGATGTGACGTTAGAGTCTACTCTTTTGTGAAAAAATAACCTTTGATTTTCTGGACGTGGATCTTCTGGCTTTTTCCTGGGTATATCCATATTACTAGAACCATCCCTCTGGTTTGGAATTGCTTTGCTTGAATAGTTTAGGAAAAATGGTGTCAGCTTTGAAACTGTTTACCACAGACTGGGACTTGAACCCATGTGGCTGGGACTCGAATTCAGCCAAAATCCACAGTACCTGGTTTCAGGGCCTAATGAAGTTCAGGTTCTCGATGTCTTATCGCAGAAAGAATTCACTGAGAGACAAAGTGATAGGTAAGAAGTGGATTTATTCAGACTCAGAGAGAAGCACACTGCACAGACAGATCTCTTTTATATCATCAAACTATCTCTCTATCTATATGTATCTCTATGCCTAGGGGTATGGCCAGGTCTATGTTTATGTCTATATTTATGTCTGTATCTGTATCTCTGTCTCTACCTACAGAACCAAAACAGCTGATCTTTCTGTCCTAAATACTAAGATAGATATACTACCAAAGTATCCATATTGTCTCCCTTTTCTTCAATTGGAATATAATTTGAGATTTCTCACCCCACAAGCAGTGAATCTCTTTCCAAAATCATAAACTAAAAAGCAAAATGAATGAGAAAATATTTATAAACTGTTTATCTTTTGCTTAGTTGTTAAGTCATGTCTGACTCTGCAATCCCACCGGCTATAGCCCACCAGGCTCCTCTGTCCATGGGATTTCCCAGGCAAGAACACTGGAGTGGGTTGCCATTTCCTTCTCCAGAAACTTTATATCTGATAAGGGGTTAATACCAAAACATATGAAGAACTTACACACCTCAATAGCAAACACTCAAGCAATCTAACTTAAAGATGTTACAGAGGAACTGAATAGACATTTTTCCAAAGAACAGATGCAATGACCCACAGGTGCATGAAAAGGTGCTCAGCATCACTAATCATCAGGGAAATGCAATTGAAAACCACAATGGGATATCACTTCACATTTGTTAGAATGGCTATTATCAAAAAGAAGAGATAACAAATTTGGTGAAAGTGTGGAGAAAGGGGAACCCATGTGCACTCTTGGTGAGAATGTAAATTGCTACAGCTACTATGGAAAACAGTATGGAAGTGCCTCAAAAAATGAAAAATGAAACTACCATATGATCCAGCAATCCCACTTCTGAGCATACATCCAAAGGAAATTAGTGTTGCAAAGAGCTATCTGTCCTCCAGTGTTTATATCAGCATTATTTACAATTAGCCAAGGTACAGAAGCAACTTAAGTTTCCATTGACAGATGCATGGATAAAGAAAATGTTATATATATATATATATATATATAAAACGTTGTTCAGCCATAAAAAAATGAAATCCTGCTATCAGTGACAACGTAAGTGGACCCTGAGAGTGTTATGCTAAGTAAAACAAATAAGACAGATAAAGATGCCATATGATTTCTCTGAAATGTGGAATATAAATTTTTTTAAAAAGCTGATAGATATTGGGAACAGATTGAAAGTTGCCAGAGGCGGAGGTGGGGGGTGGGGGAATAAAGTGCATAAGGAGCTCAAAAGATACAAAATTTCACTTAAAAACTAAATAAGTGGATGGAATGTACAGCAAGGCAACTATAGTTCATAATACTGTATTGCATATTTTAAAGTTGCTAAGAGAATACATCCGAAAACTTCTCATCACAAGAAAAATAATTTTAACCATGTATGGTAAGTGATGTTCACTAGACTTATTATTGTGATTGTTTTACAATATATACAAATAGCAAGTCATTATGTTGTACACATGGAACTAATTTAATGTTATATGTCAAGCATATGTCAATACCTTCATTTTTAAAAGTTAACAGCCTAAAATGCCACAAATTTGTTATCCTGTAGTTTCTGTGTGTTGCAGTCTAGCATGGTTTAACTGGGACTTCTGTTCAGCATATTATAAAACCCAAATAAAGGTGATGGTCAGCTGTGTCATCTGGAAGCACCATTAGGTAGATATCTGCCTTCAAGCTTTACTGAAATTATTCTTTTCTAGCTGATCTGCAGTGCAGCTTTGCATTGATTAGATTTCTATCTACATGGACTATTTTGTTCCTTTTTTCTATTCTAATCACTGTGCCATTGACACAATGTTTATTATGACATCAAAATATCTGTGATAGCTAGGGCTTCCCTGGTGGTCTAGTGGCTAAGAATCCACCATGCAATGCAGGGGATCCCACTGGTTGAATTCCTGGTTTGGGAAGATTCCACATGCCTCCGGGCAACTAAGTCCTTGAACTACAGCTATTGAGTCTGTTTTCTGGAGCCCCCAAGTTGCAACTACCAAAGCCTGCATGCCACAGAGTCTGTGCACCAAGAGAAGCCACCACAATAAGAAGCCCATGCATGCCAAGTCACTTTAGCTGTGTCCGACTCTTCGCAACCCTATGGACTGTGGCCCTCCAGGATTCTCTGACTGTAGGATTCTCCAGGCAAGGATACTGGAGTTGGTTGCCATTTCCTCCTCCAGGGGATCTTCCCAACCCAGGGATTGAACCTGTGTCTCTACGTCTCCTGCATTGGCAGGCAGGTTTTTACCACTAGCACCAGCTGGGAAGCCCCTAAGGAGCCCGGTGCACCGCAACCAGAGGAAGCCTGAATCAGCAAAAAAGACCCAGCACAGCCAAAACTAAATACATAAATATTAAAAAATAATCTGTGATATCTAGTTAGAGAAGTCTTCTTTCCTTGTTTTTTCTTCTTTTGGGGTGTCAGGGAGTTTTGGTCTTTTGCTATTCTATATAACCATTAACATGAGCACGTTAAGCTTTATTTGGAACTGAGGCTTTGGTTTGGAGTTGCATTGAATCTGTGTATCAGTATGGTGATGTATTCATTTGCTAGAGCTTCTATAACAGAATACCACAGACTGGGTGGCTTAAGCAATAGGAATTGATTTCTCACCGTTCTGGAAGCTAAAAGTGTACAGTAAGGTGTTGCTGTTTGGAAATTCCCTGGTGCGGTCCAGCGATTAGGACTCTGAGCTTCCACGGCAGGGGGAACTCTGATCTTGCAAGCTGTGCAGCCAAAAAAAAAGGTGTTGCAGGTTTGGTTTCTGCTGCGGCCGCTCTCCTCCGCTTGCAGGTCGCCGCCTGCTCACTGTGCCCTCCTGCAGTCACCCCGTGGTCTGTGTTGCTGTGTCCTCTTCTAGTAAGTCACCAGTTATAGTGGACTAGGTCCCACCCAGATGATCTCGTTTTGCCTTTATTCTCTCTTCAAAGGTCCTGTCTCCAAACACACTCACATTCTGAGCTACTGACGGCTAGAGGTTGAACATACGAATTTGGGGGCAGCACATTCAGCCCCCAACAGGGGAGCACTGATGTTTTCCCAATATTGAATCTTCCCATCCATGAACAATACAGCCATCTATTTTCATATTTTTAATGCCTTTTTACAAAATTTATCACGTTCCCAGAAGCCCTGAAAAGTAATTGAATATTCTCACTTTACTTCACCAGACCTGTCTTTTTCCCTTCTGTGCTTTGGTTTGTGTCTTAGAAGGCTGACGTTTTTGGAGTCCATCAGAGGGCTCCCTTGCCTTCTGGCCTCTGTAAGGTTTTTGCCAATGGGAAGTGTGGGTAGGAGATCTGAGTTCATACACATCCCTGCCTTCTTGCCCACTTCACTGCTGATGGCTGGCTGTGGCTGTATTCATCTCCGGAGCCTTGCAGCTCTTTTTTTCTTTTTTTTAATATTTATTTATTTGGCTGTGCCTGTTTTAGTTGGAGCACATAGGATCTATTTCTTACAGCATTTCAGCTCTTAGTTGTGGGACCTAGTTACTCACCAGGGATCAAATCTGGGCCCCTTGGACTGGGAGTGTGAAGTGTTAGCTGCTGGGCCACCAGGGAAGTCCAGCCTTGAAGCTCTCGACTGTCACCTTCTCCTGTAGCCAGAGTGCTATGAAATTAGGTTCAGGTAACTGCTCCTTTTCTGTTGCCCATTCCAACCTATGATTAGTACCCCATTTTTCTCTCTTGAGTTTCTCCACCACTCCTTGTTGCTTGCTTTTGATCCTGACCACTTAATAAATGATCTATTCATTAAACTCTCCTCTGGGAGTTAAATTTTCCTGCTGGGGAAAAATACTTTGTCAGATTTATTCTCAAGTACTTTTTATCTCTTGATGCTATTTTATTATTTTATAGCATAATTTAAAATTACATTTCCTGTTTGTTGCATAGAAATAGGAATGCAATTGCTTTTGCTGTATTTTTTTTTTTAAAATCCAGCAAACTTGCTAAACTCTAATTCAAATGATTTATACTAGGTCTTTAAAAATATCTAAATATAAAAAGGTATAGATTTTTCTTTATATATAATCTCCAAAATAATCTTTAAATAATACCACATTTGTAATTTTCTTTGCAACATTTATGCCTTTTAGGGTTACATAAACATCTAGTTCGATGCTGTCTTGGAGTGATAGTGGTACTCACTCTTTATCTCATACCTAACCTAATAGGAAATGCTTTAAGTTTTTCATTATGTGTGATGTTTCTTTCAGATATTCTATCAGGTTTAGAAGGTTCCCTTCTAGTTCTGGTATCTAACAGCTATTATCATGAATGAATGCACATTAAATTTTATCTAAAGTTTTCTGCACAATATAATGAAACATTGATATCATTTTTTTCAGTCTTTTATTGTGGTTTTTTGTTGTTGTTCAGTCACTCAGTCGTGTCTGACCCTTTGCAAACCCATGGACTGCAGCACGCCAGGCTTCCCTGTCCTTCACTATCTCCCAGAGTTTGCTCAAATTCATGTTCATCGAGTCAGTGATGCCATCCAGCCATCTCATCCTCTGTCATTCCCTCTCCTCCTGCCTTTGATCTTTCCCAGCATCAGGGTGTTTTCTAATGTGTCAGTTCTTTGCAGCAGGTGGCCAAAGTATTGGAGCTTCAGCTTCAGCATCGGTCCTTCCAGTGAATATTCAGGGTTGATTTCCTTCAGGATTGACTGGTTTGTTCTCCTTGCAGTCCAAAAGACTCTCAAGAGTCTTCTCCAACAGCACAGTTTGAAGGCATCAATTCTTTGGCACTCATCCTTTTTTACTGTCCAACTCTCACATCCATATATGACTACTGGAAAAACCACAGCTTCGACCATATAGACCTTTGTTGGCCAAGAAATGTCTCTGCTTTTTAATATGCTATGTTTATCATTGCTTTTCTTCCCGTGAGCAAGCATCTTTCAATTTCATGGCTGCAGTCACCATCTACAGTGATTTTGGAGCCCAGGAAAATAAGACTTGTCACTATTTCCATTGTTTCCCCATTTATTTGCCATGAAGTAACAGGACCAGATGCCATGATCTTCATTTTCTGAATGTTGAGTCTTAAGCCAGCTTTTTTCCCTTGTTCAGGGGATCTTCCTGACCCAGGGATAGAATCTGGGTCTCCCAAGTGCTCAGGGCTGGTGCACTGGGAAGACCCAAAGGGATGGGATGGGGAGGGAGGTGGGAGGGGGGATCAGGATGGGGAACACATGTAAATCCATGGCTGATTCATGTCACTGTATGGCAAAAATCACTACAATACTGTAAAGTAATTAGCCTCCAACTAATAAAAATAAATGAAAAAACAAGCAAAAAAAGAATCTGGGTCTCCTGCATTGCAGGCAGATTCTTTACTATCTGAACCACCAGGGAAGTCTTTAATGTGGTTAATTATAATAATTGCAGCAGTCTGTCTTCTAATATTAAACTGACTTTGAAGTCCACAGAACTGACCGCCATACATTATACTCTTAGAACTCAGAATACAAATGAGGAGGAATTATACCTTTTGTTTTGGATACAAGGCAGTTTTCAGCTGTAGGCTTACCTACACACAATGAACTACAAATGGACATATGTTAATATTTTACTAACTAGTTCTTCTAATTGGAGTTGTGTTTTATATTTATCTCCATCAGTAATGTAGAAATTTAATAAATAATCATCTGTCCAGCATTCACGAAATGCCATTCACTCTAACTGGAAAGGAAATCTGAAAAAGAGGTGATAGATGTACTTCTTGTTGCTGTTTAGTTGCTAAGCTGGGTCCGACTCTTTGTGACCCCTATAGACTGTAACCTGCCAGGCTCCTCTGTCCATAGGATTTCCCAGGCAAGAATACTGGAGTGGGTTGCCATTTCCTTCTCTAGGGGATCTTCCCAACCCAGAGATTGAGCCCTAGTCTCCTGCCAGGCAGGTGGGTTCTTTACCACTGAGCCACCTACGAAGCCCCCGATATGCGTATAAGTACAGCTGACGTGGGGCTTCCTAGATGGTTCTAGTGGTAAAGAATCTGCATGCCAATGCAGACGATGAAAGAGATACAGGTTTGATCCCTGGGGCAGGAAGATTCCCTGGAGCAGGAAGTAGCAGTATTCTTGCCTGGACAATTCCATGGACAAGGAACCTGGCGGGCTACAGTCCATGGGATGGCAAAGAGTCAGATAGGACTGAGGATAGCTGATTCACTTTGCTGTGTAGCAAAAACTAACACAACACTGTAAAGCAAGTATACAGCAAAAACAATTTTAAACATAAAATAAGTGCTATTCACTTTTCTGCGACTAGAGTACAAAGATGAGAAAGCCATTAAGGAGCTCATAATTTAAACGAGAAAGGAGTGTGTGAACCTGTGTGCTCGACCACAAGGTGAGCTGGCACAGAGAGAAGGAAAGATAACTGAAAACATACACAGTAAGTGCTGTCGTACTGATGAATGAACAAAAGGCTGAAGAAATAGAAAAGGGAAGCATTTCAAGTCTCCATGCAAGTGATCAGCTTGACACCTGAATGAAGATACATGTTTACCACAAAAAGATGATGCAGAAGGAACCATTCAGAGACATCTGTGCTGATTAAATATGTGTTGATATGTGCCAAGACATCACGGCCTTGAGGATCAATCAGTGAAGTGGCTGCAAAAATCTCTGCTGTTTTGGTTGACATTCTAACCAATTTCAAAGGAAAGAAACAACTTGCCCAGGGAAAGGACCTTTCCTGCTCATAACAGGTTTTGTATCAGCAATCCTTCAAGTTACCCTTGTCACACCATGCAGGGATATACAAAGTGGGCAGCCTGCAGAAGAAAACACCAGTGTTTCTATTACACTTATAGATTCTAGTATTTCCAGTTTTGCCTGTGAACTAACATGTATGTAATTTTGATGGGAATACCAGACTATCTGACCTGCCTCTTGAGAAATCTATATGCAGGTCAGCAAGCAACAGTTAGAACTGGACATGGAACAACAGACTGTTTCCAAATAGGAAAAGGAGTATGTTAAGGCTGTATATTGTCACCCTACTTATTTAACTTCTATGCAGAGTACATCATGAGAAACGTTGGGCTGGATGAAGCACAAGCTGGAATCAAGATTGCTGGGAGAAATATCAATAACCTCAGATATGCAGATGACACCACCCTTATGGCAGAAAGTGAAGAAGAACTAAAGAGCCTCTTGATGAAAGTGAAAGAGGAGACTGGAAAAGTTGGCGTAAAGCTCAACATTCAGAAAAATAAGATCATGGCAGCCAGTCCAATCACTTCATGGCAAATAACAGTGCAAACAGTGGCAGACTTTATTTTTGGGGGCTCCAAAATCACTGCAGATGGTGACTGCAGCCATGAAATTGAGACACTTACTCCTTGGAAGGAAAGTTATGACCAACCTAGACAGGATACTAAAAAGCAGAGACATTACTCTGCCAGCAAAGGTCTGTCTAGTCAAGGCTATGGTTTTTCCAGTAGTCATGTACAGATGTAAGAGATCAACTATAAAGAAAGCTCAGCACTAAAGAATTGATGCTTTTGAACTGTGGTGTTGGAGAAGACTCTTGAGAGTCCCTTGGACTGCAAGGAGATCCAACCAGTCCAACCTAAAGGCGATCGGTCCTGACTGTTCATTGGAAGGACTGATGTTGAAGCTGAAACTCCAATACTTTGGCCACCTGATGGGAAGAACTGACTCATTTTAAAAAAAACCTGATGCTGGGAAAGATTGAGGGCAGAAGGGGACGACAGAGGATGAGACGGTTGGATGACATCACCAACTCAATGGACATGAGTTTGGGTAAACTCTGGGAGCTGGTGATGGACAGGGAGGCCTGATGTGCCACAGTCCATGGGGTCTGCTCAGGGCACGACTGAGCAACTAAACTTAACTGAACTTACAAATTATTATTCATATACTGGGAATGGGAACTCAAGCTTTACTGATGTATTTCATCAAAGAATTTGAAGACCACCGTTCTAGAGTCCTTCTAAGGCCTCAAAAAAAAAAAAAAAAAAGTAATTTGAAATTAACTGTATTTAAAGTCACAGAGCCCGTCTAAAATACTAGCAATGGAGAAATGTTACGTGGCTGGGGAATGCACTTAAAGGCCCTGTAGACAATCCCGGAGGAGCTGCCTTATAAAACTGTTAGGGATGAAAAAGTTCCTAGTGTTTGCAGGTTTGGGTCATCGCTGGGAACAACGAGAGGTAGACGTTAACATACCCAGCACAGTCCAACCGGCTGAACGGCTTGGTGCAAAACCCACATAGGCCGCCAGGTTCAGGCGAACAGTACCCGCTTTCGCACCTGGCAACTCTGCCCGGAAACTGCATGGCCACCACAGCTCTGGAGTGAGAGCTGAGAGCTCCGCGTCCCGACTTTGAACCAGAGCCAAAAACTCCGCCAGGAGCCGTGCGTACAGGCGTGGGGCTAGCGTGCCGCGTTCAGCGTGCGTGCTCTCGCGCTTGCGCGCTGCCGTCTTCGCGCCTGTATGCAGCTTCTGCGGGGCGAATCCGCCTTCCCGCCGCTTCGTCACTTCCGGCGGACGCTCAGCGTTATTAGTGTCGTCACTTCCTGCCGGTACCGGTGTGGACGGTACGGGTCGTGGCCGCCGGTTCTCCGCTTCTCCCCTTCCCCTACTCTCCTCCCTCCCTCCCTTTCCCTCCCTCGGCGGCGGTCAGTCGCCCGTCGCGGACTCCCTGACCCGTCCCTAACCCCTTCCTGACTACAGGCTACAGGATTGGCCTTTTCCTGTGCCCCGGCCCAGCGTCAGTGTCGGGGCGGGGGCCTTGAGGAGCCGGAGGCGCTGCCACAGAGAAGAGAAAAGACTAGACGACCCCTCGGCTCTGCAGCGGGATTGCTCGGCTCGCCGCCGCCATGGCGATGAGGCAGACGCCGCTCACATGCTCCGGCCACACGCGGCCTGTGGTGGATCTGGCCTTCAGTGGCATCACGCCTTATGGCTATTTTCTAATCAGCGCTTGCAAAGGTGAGCGGGGCCTCTAGTCGGGCCCCTGATGGCTGAGGTCGGGCGGAAAGCGAACGAGGTTGGCATCCCCATTGCCGAACGAACTGCGGCTCTCGCAGCGTTTGAGGTTAGGGCCCACGGCGGGCTGATGGGGAGAGGAATAGTTGTTAGGGCTCCTGCAGCTGACGCCGAGAAGCTTTGCTAAGTAATGCCCCTAACGAAGGCTTCTCAGTTTACCTTTATTTCTATTTCTGGAGAAGCTGAACTGTGCGCTTGCTTAGACGTCCCGGCCAACAAACAGTGTAAATATCTCTCAAGGATTTGGCAGAATGCAGCAACTAGGCCAGGCCTTATTTTACGAAGACGTAGCACTCCTATTATCTCATTGAATAGTCTTTTGTCCTATAGAATTTTTCATTTCCTTTTTCCATCTTTCAAATGGAAGCTCTGTGTGTGGGGGTATGTGATGGAAGCTGAGATTTATGTTAAGAAGTTTGTCCAAAATAAGACTCAAATCTAGACTGTTTTGACACAGGTCAATCTTTTCACCTAGTTACAAATGCTTCCGCGAGAGAATGTGCAGCTGGGTCCTCATTGAATTTATTTCTGAACGATCCTTAGTGACCCCAGTGAGTGAGAATAGTTCAGACAACAGAAGCAATTTCCACTTTGTTTTTCAATATGATCGTTTTATGTTTGAGTCTTAGATTTTAAGTCCTCCGAACTTCTAAGTCACATGTCGTCTTCAATATTTTTTAGATGGTAAGCCTATGCTTCGCCAGGGAGATACAGGAGACTGGATTGGAACATTCTTGGGTCATAAGGGTGCCGTTTGGGGCGCAACATTGAATAAAGATGCCACCAAGGCAGCGACAGCCGCTGCAGATTTCACAGCGTAAGTGCAGCCAGAAATGGCCACCTCCGGAGCTCTCTGTGGATTGTGCTCTGAAATGGTCAAAACGTCGTTAAAGGTTACTCGTGAAATTCTCACTGCCTTCCATATGGAACACCCCGTGTTTGATCTCACCAGAATTCCAACCTGATCCTACCTGCTTCATTCTCTTAAATGGTTCTCAAACTGTTCACAGAGACTCAAATGACTTCATTCTGTGTAAGGGTGAAATCTAAATTGTTCTTAATTTTTCCCTTGCATCTAGATTATTATCATCATTTTTGTCGATTCCACCAGCAGAATGTCTGCTGATGACATTATTCCTTATGGCACTGCCATCTTAGTTCAGGTCCCTACCACTAGTCGTTTCCCATCTGTTCAGCCTCCCTGGTGTCTTCCTGAACACAAATATCATCAGGTCACTTCTCTAGCTAATGCTTTTCCTGTCTTCCCTCTGCTTTGTCAGTGATCCCTGACCTTGGGTGTACATTATTAGAAGCTTTTAAAATACTCGTGTACATATTGATCTGGGGGTGGGGGCGTGGAGCGGTAAAGTCCCCAACAACAATTTCCTTGCCAGAAGTTCTTGGTGATTCTCATGTGCAGCCTTTAATCACCCGCTTAAAGGTTAAATTTCAGTTGCTGCCTCTTTACACTTTGGCCCATCCTAGTTCACCATCATCATCTGCACTGCACACCCTGTGCCCCACAATCTGGTTATACTCTTTGTTGCCCAAGTGGACCTTCCTTACGCTGATTTTTGGCTTTTGCATATGTTATTAACCAGACTTGCCAATGACCACTTTCCCGTCTGCTCATGTGTATCATATCTTATATAACCTTGGTACCTCTACTTCCTAATGTTTGTGACTTAGCAGACACTTAAATGTTTTAAGGAAGACAACATCAAGGGTTATTGTACATGCAGTAGACTGTTAGAGTTGAGAGTCTCAAGAGTGAAAGTGTTTAAAAAAAAATTTTTTTTAAACAATTTTACACTAAGGAGCAATTGTAAATGTGTTTGTTGTGCCTTTGTATTAAGCAAATTAAACATACTAGGTTTATTATGAAAAATGAAGGCAGATTGATTGAGGTGGTGCATATATAACTATATGTTTGTTGAAACTTGTAGAGCTCTATGCCATGGAGTGAGTTTTACAATACATAATTTTTTAAATAGAATTTTTAAATAAACAGAGAGATAAAATCCCATGCTCATGTGGGATTAAATTTGAGATGATGAGAGATCAGTAAGAAAAGGTAAAATGTCAGTTTGAACTTTTTTCTTTGCCTTCAAAGAATAGATGTGTTATGTTTATGCCTAGCCATCATAAGGGTTTGTGCTCTGCCCTGTTGTGATTCTGTGCAATTCTGATAAAATAAGGAACTACTTGGTTTTATGTAAATCCTTTAATGTCAAATGTTGCTTTAGAGGTCAGCATGCATGCTTATAATGTGACAGACTCCTTTGTTAATTATGGGATGTGAAAAATAGGAAGTAAAAGTGATTCTCATACAAGGAAGATTTGTGGAGGACTGGAAGGCGAGGGTGTCCATTCCCTCTTTTTGCTCACACTGTCGGCTGTGTTAAACTTCTGGCTCTTACAGTACTTATTGACTTATGTATTGTTGCTTCTTGAGGCCATGGGCCATGTCTTATATTTTTTTGTATGCCTGGCTTGTTCAGCACTTTGTCAAACAAATAACTTAAGGAAGTTTCTGAAGCAGAAGGAACTAAGAATGGATGAATTAGAGATCTTGGTTTTGCTTCTGAGACATTTATGTCTCCTGTGAGTTCAACCTATTTTTTTTTTTCCCCTTCAATTTCTCCAAAGTTTATTTTTTGCTGAGTCCATTAGGAACATTGTCATTGGGAGAGAATGTCATTGGTTTCATAACAGAGATAGAAAATTGGAATTAACAACTCTGTATGTGTTAGTCGCTCAGTCGTGTCCGATCTATGACCCCAGGGACCATAGCCTGCCAGGTTCTCCTGTCCATGGAATTCTCCAGACAAGAATACTGGGATGGGTTGCCATTTCCTTCTCCAGGAGATTTCAGAAATTTGTTAAGTGGATTTTAAAAATGTCGTTATTGAAACTAGGTCTCCAGTTTGCTAAGTTAATAGTTAATAAAGTGATATTTTAAATTAAATTTGATTGGGTAAAATGTAACAAGATCTTAGGCACTACAGACATTAGAATTAAAATAGACGATCTTTTAAATTGCATTTCTGGAGAGATTCATTTCTGTTAATCTCAGTTCTGTGTTATCTGGCTCAAACATGAGTGCCAATGACATGAGCAAAATGCTCTGTCGTCTCTTGCCTGATGGACAGTCTTGCTCTGATCTGAGACTTGTACAGAAGCTTGCTAGGAATGATAACCCATCTCTGTAAAATCTGTGAAGACCTGATGCACATTTGACA
Organism: Cervus elaphus; assembly: GCF_910594005.1. Taxonomy (NCBI): domain Eukaryota; kingdom Metazoa; phylum Chordata; class Mammalia; order Artiodactyla; family Cervidae; genus Cervus; species Cervus elaphus. The sequence goes on from NC_057836.1 coordinate 25,715,685, forward strand.
AATTGTAATGCCAGCCCTTAGGAAAGAAATGAAATGCATTAGATAGAAATTACTGCTTATGTGATAATTACTCTGAAATGGAGAGAGAAAAAGGTGTGAAAAATACAGCACTTTAAATACTTAACAGAGTTCTGAAAAGAGTAGTCAAGATTTTATCTTGCTGCCAGAGGCACAGTTATCTTTGTTTTTAGGTCACTAACAGCATTAATAACCCAAGTCATACATTTGAGGTCATTTCTCTGTATAGGTATTCAGTGTTGTTTTGGGACTTTCTTAACATTTCAGGTCTCAGTGTCTGTGTTTACACGGGGTTATTAAAAACATGAATGCTGGGGCCAGGTTGTGTTTGAACACTGGCTCCATCCTTTAATAGCTCTGTGATCTTGTGAACTTTATTTAACCTCTCTCTTTTGCAGTTTCATCATCCATAAAAGTGAGAATAGCAATAGTGCCTACCTCTCGTCGTGAATGGGCTTCCCTTGTGGCTCAGCTGGTAAAGAATCTGCCCGCAATTTGGGAGACCTGGGTTCAGTCCCTGGGTTGGGAAGATCCCCTGGAGAAGGGAAAGACTACCCACTCAAGTATTCCGGCCTGGAGAATTTCATGGACTGTGTAGTCCATGGGGTCGCAGAGTCAGACACAACTGAGCGACTTTCATTCGTTGTGAATATTAAATGAGTTGATATGTTTATATTTAGAATGTTACCTGAAATCTAGTAGCTATGTAAATGCTAACATGTGTAAGGTAACACTGATAGCTACCACCCCAATAGACCAAAATCATGTGTTCTTTTGGAACATCTATGGCTAAAGCCAAGAAACCTTTGGGTTTCATGCAAGGAAGTTTTAGTAGATCTACGTAGCAAGAGGGAATACTTTTGGATTTTTTCCCTTTCATTTCAGGCTTTCAGGTGCCATGATGTAGTGGGAAAGATGTAAGCATTTGCATTAAGCAGGCTTCCCTGGTGACTTAGTGGAACCTGCCTGCCTATGCAGGAAACATAGGTTCCATCTGAGGGTCAGGAAAATCTCCTGGAGAAGGAAATGGCTACCCACTCCAGTATTCTTGCCTGGGAAATCTCATGGACAGAGGATCCTGGTGGGTTATAGTCCGTGGGGTTACAAAAGAGTCAGACACAACTGAGCAACTAAACAACAAGGCCTGAGTTCATGTGCTAGCCATACTTTGTATTTTCAGTTTGATCATGAGATGTTTCTTAAACCTCTTGTTTCATATTTGTCAAATGAATGTAAGCCAAGCGTGGTTTGGGGGCAAGTCAGAGAGATTTTTTTCCACTTACGTGCCTGAATCTAGCCTCGTGTCTGTTGCATAGCAGGTGCTTGGTTAGTGGGAGCTGAGACTTAACCCTCATTTGTTGTGTGTCTGTAAAGTGTGGGGATGTGTGCATCCTTTCTTTATATTCTCATTTAATGACCTGTATGGGCTCTGCTATTATGGAACTTGACCCAATAAAGAAGAGCTCCTTAGTGTAATTTTAGGTGTCATGTTTATCAAAAGGATAATTTTGCCCATTTTTCTTATAGAGAAAGTATATTCAGCAGGGCTGGTCTGTGAGTCAGTTTGGAATGTTATCTTGAGGTAATGTGGGTAGGCAGCTGAAAAGTCAGCTGAAACTGTCCCTGAAACACCATTCTCTTTTTTTTTTTTTTTTATTCTCTTTATATCTTTTAATTCGTCTTTTGATTCATAGAGCTAATGTTACCACCACATCTCCTGATCCTTTTTTTTTTTTGTCTTCTTGTAAAAAGCCCACAGGAAGAGCTACATTTTCTCTGAATAAGGTTCTCAATAAATCAAAGGTGCTATTGTCTCCTTTTTGATGGCTTGGCCGTCATATTAAGACAGGCAGTCATTTTCCCGAAATAGCTTAATTTTTTTGTTAAGGCCTTAAAGAAGTAAGTTAAGCAGCCACTCTTTTGAGACTGGTGAGTCCTCTCTCAGAATATGAAAAGTATTGAACAGATAGCATTGATCACATGCAAAAAACTGGGGACATAAGAGGTATCACTAGTTTATGAAGATGGCAGGTACATCTTGAGTTGTACAGAAATGAATGCTATAGGATCATCTGTTGAGAGGGTATTGTTAATGATGTTTCATTAAGCATCTTCCTTTATGGACCCTTCCTGCCATTTCTCTCAGGGGAGCTCCATGGAGGATGTCCTTTCCCCTGCTCTGATTTGATCCCTGTAGCCAGCTAGTTAATAACTGGTTTCTTGCCTGGAGTTTAGGTTATTCCAGGTTCCTTTTAGGATTCTAAGCTGTTTTTAGGACTCTTATTGTGAATAATGGAAATGTGCCAAAGTTAGTACAAGTGACTAGAACATGCTCTGTTGGGGAGTGTGGCACTCGATTTTACTAATGTATCTAAGTGGGAGGAAAGCGAGTGTAGATACATTGGCCCTCTGGATGGTACTAGTACAGTCGCTCCAGTTGCCTCTGCAACAATGAATGGACATGATCTAAGCAGAATAATTAGATTTTGGGGAGTTTGGGGAAGATGACTGAATATCCTTGAAATTAGTATCGCTAAGGACATCGCCCAGTTTCTTTGAGACTTGAGAGTGTGTGAATAGGATAGAGATTTCAAGTATATTTGATATTTTCTTCACTTTTGATGTGCTTAGTCGCTCAGTCATGTCCGACTCTTTGCAACCCCATGGACTATAGCCTGCCAGGTTCCTCTGTCCATGGGGATTCTCTAGGCAAGAATACTGGAGTGACTTGCCAGGCCCTTCTCCAGGAGATCTTCCTGACCCAGGGATTGAACCTAGGTCTCCTGCATTGCAGGCGGATTCTTCACTGTCTGAGCCACTTTGGAAGCCCTTTGATACCTTCTGTTACTATAGCAGTCTAATCTATGTGAACTCTTATCACTGATTTCCCTGTGATTAAGAGTAAACATGTGGACAAAACTAAAAGTAAAGTAAAATTAAACACAGTATAAGCTGAGTTCTGTGGAAGAACAGAAAGGAATGGTTGATGGAAGTGAGAAAAATAGAAGGTTTAGTGAAAAAATAGCATTAGTGATGACCCCTGAGGATGAGGAGAACTGGTTTAGCCAAGAATGTAAAGTTTGTTGTTGCTGCTTAGTTGCTAAGTCGTGTCCAATTCTTGTTGCGACCCCATGCCTTTGTCCATGGGATTTCCCAGGCAAGAATACTGGAGTGGTTGCTATTTCCTTCTCCAGGGGGCCTTTCTGACCCAGGGATTGGACCCTTGTCTCTTGCATTGGGAAATGGCTTCTTTACCACTGAACCACCAGGGAAACCTAAGATGATAAAAATACAGACCAAGTAGAACCCTATGAGCAAAGACAGAGGAGCCATAGCTTGTTTGAGGGATTGTTTATAATCTGATGTGACTAGATTCAGAGAAATAATCCAAAATGAGGTTGGGAAAGTAGGATTGGACCAGAGAGTTGAATTGGAAATGGGAGAGGGTGGAATAGGTTTCCTGTGCAAAGAGAAATTAATATTTGAGAGTTAGTATAATAACCACTCACAGTTGACACTGTTTCTCTCAGAACATACTTACTCAGCCACTCATGACTCATGTCTATGATTTCCAAGATTTATATTGTATCATAAGCATTTATTCCTGTTAGATGCTTCGTGCTTCTTTAAGTTGCACATACTGTTACACTCCTCTACAGTGTTTCTATTTTTACCCCTGGGATATTTCTACATGCTCTATAAGACTACTAGTTTTGATGCTTAGATCTTCTGGGCTTTCTGACATAAATGGTGGTGTGGTTTTTGTTTGTTTTCTCTATATCCATGTGTGTTTGTCTTTTTATTTCTTCTCTCTCTTTTTTTTTAATTTATTTATTTGACTGCATTGGGCTGGGTCCTAGTTGAGGCACTCCGGACCTTCATTGTGTTATGCAGTATCTTTCATTGTGACTCGCTGACTTAGTTGCTCCCCGGCTTTTGGGATCTTAATTCCCCGACCACGGATGGAGTCCATGTCTCCTGCATCGCCTGGCAGATTCTTAACCATTGGGCCACCAGGGAAGTCCCTTAATTATATTTCTTAAAAGTACTATTTAATACACACACACACACACACACATATGTATATTTTTTTCTTCTTCTTCTTCTCTGCTAAAGCTAACACTACTGAGGCAGGAACTTTGGGATCATGTTTTTTTTCTCCCTTTTGTGCCCTAGCACTGAGTCTTGAGTGACATACTTGATACATTTATTCTATGTTTAACGAGTGAAGAAAAAATACTCCTTGCTTTCTCTATTTTTCTTTTGCTTTCTGTTTCATTGTTCACTTTATTCCTAAAAATAAATGTTAGTTACATTAGAAAGTAATTATTAGAATAATTATTATGGAGGGTAGCTTGTTCCTCATAACAATTTCTTTTTCCCATGTGGAAGGTTTTCTTGTTTATTTTTCAGTCACCTCTTCTGATCTAAAATGAACTTTTTTTCTTCTTCTTTATTGTTCAAGCTTTTTTATTTGGGGGATCTTCTTAAAAGTATTTCTGTGAACTGTTATTTAAGCATTATCCCCCAGCATACACATATATACACATGTGTGTATAGACACACAACCACACATATACTTTGGGTTGGGATGGGTTTGTTGGAAAACCTACAATTGAGAGATTTGAAAACCTACAATTAAAATCCTCAACATTAGCATTACGTAATCAAAGACTGATACTTTGTGTGGAAGTTAATTGGTCTAGGATTTGAAAATTTAAGTCAACTTTGAGGAAGAGATAGAGTATTTTTTTCTCTACTGTCTTGATTTAAAATTTCATGTAATCTCTTGTCAAGGCTTTTTATTCTCCTGTAAAATTTTTTTAAAGTATTTATTGTTTTTCATCTCTTGTTTCTCATGTATTATGAGTATAGACGAAAAAAATTGGAAAGGTGAAACTGAATTGGTTAAAATGTTTGCAGTCGTGTTATAAGGATATTATGGCTAGAGGCTAAAAGGAAAGTAAGGATTTCTGGTTCATGGATCTTATTTACTTAAATTTGATCTTTTCCATTGTCAAAATTATATTGCTATATCATTTTTACCTTATAATACATTTATATAACATCTCAAATATCTAACTTATTTGGTAACTAATTATCAAAATTGCCATATGTTTGTCTTTTATGTTTTAGCAAAGTATGGGATGCTGTCTCAGGAGATGAATTGATGACCCTGGCTCATAAGCACATTGTCAAGACGGTGGATTTTACGCAGGTATTAGAAAGTGGAGTTTGTTTAGGGAGTTAAATTGCTGTTATTATAGGATATGGCTATGGTTTTATATTTGATTGGTTTGTATTTAGTTCATGTTTGATTTTGTGGGGGAGTATTTTGTATATGGTGACTTACATTTGATCTGACTCTAGATTAAACTGTATACCTTTACAGTTGACTCTTGATTAACATGGTTTGAACTGTACAGGTCCACTTAACATGAATTTTCTTCAGTGGTAAATACTGCAGTATTACACAGTCCACAGTTGGTTGAATCTTTGGATATGGAGGAACTGAGAGTGGGGGGGTGGACCACATATATAGAGGACTGACTATAATTGATACATGGATCTTCCACTATGTGGAGGATGGGTCCCTTAATCCCTGAGTTGTTTAAGTCAACTGTATTTCTTCTTGGTTGATCCTATGAGATTTTTAAGAACCCTGGAACTCTTGTATCAACAATAGCAACAAACATCTAAAAAACCCAAGTAATGTTTCCCAGTGACTTAGAAGGGAGAGGATAAATTGGAGGTCATCACAGTCATACTGCTCAGTAGGCAGCGGGGGCAGAGCCAGTTGAGAGCCATGTGGTTGGTGGTGTGACCTTTAAACTGGGAAGCTTACAGGATTTGGCAATTATGAGAAAGGTAAATGCTTTATAGTATTTTCTCAGGAATAATTGGCCTGTGTGCATCTCTTTGTAACATCTGTGAGCTTTATTTGCATTTTATGTAGTGTTGAAGAAGCTGCAAAGAGATATAACTATTAAAGTAGTTAATCTAATACCATTTTACTTGTATGTGTTTTCAGGATAGTAATTACTTGTTAACCGGGGGACAGGATAAACTGTTACGCATATATGACTTGAACAAACCTGAAGCAGGTAATTTTAATTTATTTGTGCTTTTGTTTTCTTCTAATTTAAATAACTTTTCCTGATTAAAGGAATTCCTGTTCAGTACTCAAATTAGGAAAATGCAGTCACAAAGAAAAAATTAAATTTTAATCCACCATCCAGTCCATCCCCACTCCCCACTCCCCTCGTCATGTGGCATCTTTTATTCCCTGACCAGGGATCAAACCCACACCCCCTGTATTGGAAGTGCAGTCTCAACCACTGGACCACCAGGAAAGTCTCCTCATCCAGGATTATTAATTAATGTCTTTAGTTTTGGGTTCATGTTTTTCCAGTCTTTTTTTTTAATGCAGATATTTTTTTTAATGAATTTTTTTTAATACTATTAAAAAAAATTTTTATCCTGATAGACTTTTATTATGACACTAAGTCTTAAAAGGTACATAATAGTGTTAATTAACTTTTGGTTAGAAGGAGTGGTTATTATCTGTAGAAGGTGAGAAGGGTAAGAATTCTCAATGTATATACATACTTGGATTTTTGAACCACATGGGTGTGTCAGCTATTCAGAAGAAGGTTTAAAATCTGTAGTAATTTTTTTATGTCTTTAAATACTCTATTCATTCTTTCTAACGACTTGTGTGACTTTCCATTCTATGGATAAGCAAACTAACCAATCTCCTATTATGGCCTGCTTGGGCTATTTACAAATTTTAAAGATTATAAGCAGTGTTGTGCTAAACATCCTTATAGTTGCAAATATTCCACAATTGTTTCTGTAGAATATCTACATAGAAATAGAATTGTTGAGACAAAAAGGAGATATACTTGGAAGCCATTAATAGATATTATTACCAAAGAGGCCACCAGTGAAATATAAAAAAGTACCTATAGCCAACCTGTTCTAGCAAACACTGATAACTAGCTTTATCTTTGCCAGTTTAATAGAAAAATTCTGATTAATGTGAACTTGAAAAATAATTCATCAGGTTAAAGTACTGTTGAATACCATTTTAATTTACTTATTATATACTAATTGGGTTCTTAAATTTTGTATTGTGGGCACAGTTTATTCATAAGTCAGTAAGCTTTGGGAGCTTATAACAAAGTCAAAGCTACATTGGAAATTAAGCAATTATCCTCGAGATACCTTTTCTAAAGTTACTTCTAAGGTGAGGAAACAAACTACATTTATGGTTTATTCTCCTTTGGTATCTGGGGATTAATAACTTTATGCTAAAACATAGCAGACTACTCTGACCTCACCAAATCAGTGTACCTTCTGGCTCAGGAGATAGTTCAAGGGTCAGGCAGATATCTTTTGTCTTCTTTATCCTTTCTCAAAGCTGCTTTTTGAAAGTGATTCTTCCACTGTCTTGCATTAGAAAGAGGAGCTTTTACTCTGTCAGACAACAGATTAGAAACTTCAGGTGGTGGCTGCTATAATGTGTGCACGGTTTTCATCTGTGTCTGATAGCAGTGTCTGTCTGTGTTTTGCATTCAGCTCTTGCTATCCACACAAACATCATGCAGCCAAAGAGTAAGTTGGGATCATAGTACTGGTCTAGTGTTGTCTCTTTGGACCTGCCCACCACTGGCCAGCCTCCAAATTCCCACACACAAAACTTTGGGAATAGAGATTGCTTCGGGGAATTTAATGTAAGATATCTGTAGTAACTTTTTCTTTTAAGTGGTGGTGCAGGGCAGGGGGAGCAACTTTAAATGTTTTGATTCTTAAACTCTGAGGTATAGTAACTTGTTAATCCCCATTTACCAGTGATGAAGTATAGTCTTCAAAAGGTTAAATGGTTTGCCCAAAGTCAAAGTTGTGTTGAATGGTATTGCCTGCAACATCTGCTTTTGCCCAGACATAGCAAGTTTATTAACAATTGTGTTTTAAATTGTTTTTCTGAAGAACCTAAGGAAATCAGTGGTCACACCTCTGGTATTAAAAAAGCTTTGTGGTGCAGTGAGGATAAGCAGATCCTTTCAGCGGATGATAAAACTGTTCGGTGAGTAATTTTTCTTTAATAATTTAAAGTTTGAAAATATGTTTGACCTTGGAGCTTATAGTTAAGTTTTCTGTAACTATCATGTAGGAAGAATTGTGTCTGAACATTACAACTGTGGCTGCATCTGGGTCACATTTTTTCAGAGCTGTCTGCTATAAACATAGAGTGGGATTCACAAGACTCAATTAAAACTGTTGACATCTTTATAAGCAGTTGCTCTTAACCTGGGTGAATGGACTGCCTGGCCATAGCGTGTCCATTATATCCCTGAAATTCTATACAAAGTTTTGTGAACTGTATTTTTCTGTGGAAAGATAGCTATCATCAGACTCACAAAAATAGAGTATGAGAACCATTATTTAGAGCAATGCTGAAATTGATTAGATTAGGAGATATGTCTTAATAGCATAATCACTTGGGAAGTATATTTACAGTATTAGTTTTGACTTGACCAACAAGCTACCAAATAATTTGATGTTTTATGCTAAAGCCACATTTCTCAGTATCATCTGTAATTCGTGAATTGGAGTGGAGGTTGTTTTACTGCAGTTGTGGTTATTTTTTCATTGGTTAATCTGCAGGTGTAATTTAAACTGTAAGTATTTTTCTTAAATGAGTAAATATCACCTTCTTTTGTTTTTTTATGCAGCCTTTGGGATCATGCTACTATGACGGAAGTGAAATCTCTAAATTTTAATATGTCCGTTAGCAGTATGGAATACATTCCTGAGGGAGAGATTTTGGTAATAACTTATGGACGATCTATTGCTTTTCATAGTGCAGTAAGGTATGTCTGAGAAGTATCTTCATTTTCTTTCCTGGTAACAAAGGGGCAGTTTAGTGTACTTAACATTTGGAAGGCATGTACTAAGGTATTTAATGCTTTTAAAGGCAAATCTTGGCGTATATGAGGTAATATGGAGGAAAATTGTTTCCATACCTAATAATAGTGAGTTTTTTGAAAATTTGGTAGGCTTTGATCAGAAGAATTAATCAGATTAATTTCCGGGTGTTTTGGACATGTATTGGTAAAATGTAACAAGTTTTAATGTATATTTTTCTTTAAAGATCCCTAGACTGATGCTATAATTTATATTGTTCATTACTCTAAAACCTCTGTGATCTTGATTCTGCCATTTCACTTTAAAATTTAAGAAAAATTAGTGATTTTTCTTTCTGTTTCCAAGTAGGGCATAGATTTAATGATTTTTTTTAAAAGCAGACTTAATTTTTATGACTATAAATATATTAAGTGCTTATGTTGGAAATTTAGAAAATATAATTTTGAAAAACTTGGGTATAATCCTGTAGCCATAGAACCAGAAAGTTACTGGTAGCTGTATTTTTTGCTAGTCTTTTTTCTTTGGGGTGTGTGTGTGTTTGTGTTTTTTTCTTTAGTTACTAGGACCCTAATAAGTATAATTTTCATTTTTTTATTCTAAGATACTCTTAGCCATTAAAATTCTTTGAAAACATTTTTACTAGGTGTATTATCATAGAGTCTGAGTGAGTGAAAGTCACTCAGTCGTGTCTGACTCTTTGCGACCCCATGGACTATACAGTTCATGGAATTTTCCAGGCCAGAATACTGGAGTGGGTAGCCATTCCCTACACAAGGGGATCTTCCCAACCCAGGGATCGAACCCAGGTCTCCCTAATTGCAGGTGGATTATTTACCATATGAGCCACCGGGGAGGCATTATAGAGTCTACCACGTCACACATTAGTTCCCCTGTTGTAACTCTGCAGTGAGATTTATGATACATCTCTTGCATGTTTCTTCACAAGAGAATCCTGTCAGTAGAATTACCAGTTCAGAGGTCAGGAATGTTACGGCTGGCACAGTCTGCAGCCTGCGTGCAGCTTTGTCGCCTGCCTCTGCCTGCCCATCCCAGCCCCAGACAGGAGCCTCCCACACACTGCACTGCTCTCGGGTGGGCAAAATCACAGAGAAACATGAGTGGATAACAACAGAAGATGGTGTTGGAATAGTTGGGATCAACAGTTTTTCACAGGAATCTTTGGGAGATGTTTAGTCTGCCTGAAGTTGGAGCAAAGTTGAACAGACAAGATGAGCTGGTGCTTTGGAAAGTGTGAAAACTACTAGTGAGCTCTGTTCTCTATCAGGAGAAGTAAGTGAAATTAATGAAGCTATTGCAGAAAAGCCAGGACTTGTCAACAGATCTTGTTATGAAGATGAGGGCCACACTGAGTAACTCCAGAATTAAATAAACTGATGGGTGAAGAAGCATGTGAGAAATACAGAAAATCTATTGAGGAGTAACAATGGAACCCCTGAATAAACTAGTTTAAACAAAACAGAGGGTAGGAAAGTGTTTAAAGTTCTTGGTGTACATACCACTTATTTGATTTCCATAAAGAATGTACCACATTATATTCTGACCAGCAGTCCTGACCTTTTCTCTGTAAAGGGCCACTTGCAGAGCTGAGCTTCACTGAATGGCCGAAGAAATGAGAAGGCAATCAAGATGGAGATGAGCAATTAAGAATGCTAGAGAGTTCACACACACACACAAACACACAGTGAATTGATAATAATGGAATGGTACTGCCCAAAACCATTAAATTGTGCAGCTGAGTTCATTGGTTGCTTCTGGACTCGGGCAGCGTGCAGCCCTGCTGTAGAACCTTGCCTGAAATGGTGGTGGAGGAGGTTTGCTGGCCTATTAAATATTCTGCCATTTAAGCCAGAAAGTTGCTATTCAGTGATCCTGCGTAAGTCATGACTAACTTTCATTTTCATGCTTTGTAGCATGTGATGATGGGAGTAGGATGGCAACATTTCGGAGCTGAAATGCTCTAATGTTTTGTGTTGGAAGCCTTTCAGGATTTTTAGGGTTAGGCTGGAAAAGAGCCGATGCCCAAACTCATTGATATTCAGGGGAAGCTATTGTTATGCATTGATTTTTATTATGTAGCTCTAGTCTCAGATTTAGTTATTATTTTATAGCCTGATAGATAAAACTGAGCCATTTTGAGCAGTTTTATGTTTCACAGCATTAAAGCTTTTTCCTTTGCAGAAACTTAAAAGTTCTCAGCAACTGAAAAATAATATACAAATACTCCTTTATATTAATTACTTGCTGTAAAAACTTCTGTGTACAAAGATAATGCATGTTTGTCCTGGAAAAATTAAACAATGCAGAATTAAATTTTTTTTTCAAAGCAAAAATCCTAGTATATTAGCCATACTGTTTTCATTAGCCAACCTAATCATTTCCAGGAAGGCATTCACTGCACAAAATGGATATCCCTCTATGGAAGGGGCTGTGTATTTTGGGGATGCATTTCACTTGGGCATAGTAGCCTTCTGGTTTTTTTTTCCCTAATATTATTTAGATGTGTTTTTGTTTGGTGTTTTTCCTCTTTTAAAAATTATAATTGATTTATAAGGTTTAATTTCTGCTGTGCAGCAAAGTGATTGAGTCATACGTACACATTCTTTTTTATATTCTTTTCCGTTAAAGATGTATCACAGGATATTGAATATATTTCCCTCTGCTCTACAGTAGGGCCTAGTTGACCCATTCTCTGTATAATAATTTGCATCTGCTAACTCCAGACTCCCACTCTCCCTGCCCCATCCCCCAGCCCCCTTGGCAACCACCGGTCCATTCCCTGTCTGTGAGTCTGTTTTGTAGATAAGTTCATTTGTGTCATATTTTAGGTTCCACATATGTGATATCTTATGGCATTTGTCTTTCTCTTTCTGACTTCACTTAGTATAATAATCTCTAGTTCCCCTATGTTGCTGCAAGTGACATTATTCATTTTTATGGTTGAGTAGTATTTTGTATTTATGTACCACATCTTCATTATCCATCCATCTGTCAGTGGCCATTTAGTTTCCAGGTCTTGGCTGTTGTAAACAGTGATGCTATGAACATAGGGATGCCTGTGTCTTTTTGAATTATAGTTTTGTGTGGATACATGCCCAGGAGTGGGATTGCTGGATCATAATGGCAACTGTATTTTTAGCTTTTTGAGGAACCTCCATACTGTTCTCCATAATGGCTGTACCAACTTACATTCCCACCAACAGTGTATAAGGGTTCCCTTTTTTCCACACCTAGAGGGCTTTTTTTTTTTTAGCAGCACTTTGTTGTTCAGTCACTGCTCCGTGTTTGACTCTGTGAGCCTGCCATGCTCCTCTGTCCTCCTCACATATGTCAGGATGTTTGACTAAATGGATATTGGATTAGTCCTTAAGTTTTAGAATTTAGGAACATTTTAAATGTAACATTATTTCCTCATATTATTTACGAAATATTCAAAACTTATAAATATTATTTAATTTTTTTTTAGTTTGGACCCAATTAAATCCTTTGAAGCTCCTGCAACCATCAATTCTGCATCTCTTCATCCTGAGAAAGAATTTCTTGTTGCAGGTGGTGAAGATTTTAAACTTTATAAGTATGATTATAATAGTGGAGAAGAATTAGGTAAGTTGTCTTTTTTTTTTTTCTTAAGATTATGTAGGTACCTTGGTCAAAGGTTAGGTTTCAGTGATTAACACCTCAGTTAGCCATTTTTTTAGCTCCTACTTGCTTTCTGGCAATCCTGCTTTACAGTCCAATGAACTTAAGCTTGTTAGAATTGTACACAGAATAAAACACAATTTCGTTTTGTTCGGGAAAACTGATGGATTGTGTTGGGTAAATGGAATCTCAGTGAATACACTAAATAGAATCTATTTTAATTGTTCAGTGTTCATAATTTATTGGTTGAATATTAAGTGACTTAAATAGAGAATCTTTCCCATTGTTTTTATTTAATGTCACTTTTCAAGTTTTAGAATATTTTGGCCACATGTTTTATTCTCTGAAGGAGAGAAAGTAAATTATTTGTGGGGTATCTGAGGTTACAATTAGTGAATACAGAACCTTGGATGCAGATATTCTTATTTCAAAATCTCAAATTCTTTCTATTCTTATGATAATTTTTTATATTCATAATAACACAGGCATGATATTCCCTGGGAGCAGCTAGTGCATGAATGTCTTTGAGTTGAGTGGACATGGAGACAGAAAAAGAACATTAGTCTAGTAAACAGTTTTGAAAACTGGTAAAGTGAGGAAGCATTAGAAAGTAAGTGAAGAAAGTCTGGAAATAAGGATATGCCTTAGACAGAATAACACCACTACTAATGTGTACGTTTTCTCATTAAACTCTATATAGGATCAGTGTTGATCCTTGATCTTCTTATTCTGTGTGATCGAATGACTAGTGGACTCCAGCTCGTCTGCTACGAGAGTGTGAGAGGCAGAGTGTGTAAAAGAGCTCCATCTGGTGGTTCTCTGTAGGCATAGTAAGAATTGCTTCCCTGGTAAATAGTGAGTTGAGGATTTGAAAATGGGGATTGAATTGATAGGCTTTAGACTTGCTTTCCATAGACTTGAAGGTAGGGTGTCATTTACCTCCCTTTCTTTATCTTTTTTCTGGTTTGTTTTAAAAGAGATTTCTAGATGTCTTTTTAAAATTCATTGTTTTTGGCTGTGCTGTGTGCAGGCTTTTCATCTAATTGTGACAAGCAGGGGCTCTTCTCTGGTTGTGGTGCTTGGGCTTCTCATACTGGTCTCTCTTCTTGCAGAATATGATCTCAGTAGTTGCGGCTTGTGGGCCCTAGGGCTTTGGCTCAGTAATTGAGACACACAAGCTTAGTTGCCCCACTGCATGTGGAATCTTCCCAGACCAAGCATCAAACCCACATCCTCTGCTTTTCTCAGGCAGGATTCTTAAGCACTGGACTATCATGGAAGTCTCCTTTAGCTTGATTGGAACATGAAGTCTTGTTTTTTGTTTTGTTTTGTTTTTTTATGATGAGAATCACTTTAGTTTTAGTTCGGTATAGTTTTTTGACTTTGCCCTCAGAATTTCACATCCTCTCTAGTGTATCAAGACTTAATGTCCTGTTTAAGTATTAAATTATCTAATACCCTTCTCTTTCTCAGAATCCTACAAAGGACACTTTGGTCCTATTCACTGTGTGAGGTTTAGTCCTGATGGAGAACTCTATGCCAGTGGTTCTGAAGATGGAACATTGAGACTGTGGCAAACTGTGGTAGGAAAAACATACGGCCTTTGGAAGTGTGTGCTCCCTGGTGAGAATTTTTATTCATAATTTTGTATCATTTTTCATCATTGATTCTGTCTCTATTTCTGTCTTCTATAGAATAAGGTTTAAGCAAAGAGTAGCCTGATGAATAAATCATCCATTAATCTCTGAATAACACTACTTATTGATCCTTACTAATAAAGTAGACATGTTAATAAAAATACTGTTATTGATCCCAAGTAGTTATAGTTTGGATCTAAAAGTATGAATGTGAAAGATATACTATTTTAGAATTACAGTTATTAAGGTGTTTTGTAGTTTATTGCTTGCCATAGTCTTGGTGTACTCTTCTTAATTGTTAAAATACTAGAACTTGCTCATGACATTGTAATTCATGTAATCATCATTGCTTTTCTTTTCATAGAAGAAGATAGTGGTGAGCTGGCAAAGCCCAAGATCAATTTTCCAGAGACAGCAGAAGAGGAGCTAGGTAAATACTAGCAGTTAACTTCTGTAGGGTCCTGGAGAATGGAAAACTGAAGTGTTAGTTAACTCATTGACAAAAATCTATTCAGTATAAGCATACTTAAATAAGAGGAAGTTTAAATATATGTATATTTATATATACATATGAATACATAAAAGATAAATCATTTTAAATACCTACTGCATGGTACTAGCCACGGAGATGTATCATGGAGGTGACTGATACGGTTACTCTTAAAGGACTTAGAGTTTGACTTAGGAGGCATATGCTAAAATAGACTGTTGCAGTTGTAATTTTTACATAACACTTGTTAAGCACCAAGTGCTCTTTCCCAAATATAGAATTACAAATTGTAATGTGCTCTGATCAAATATAGTATTGATTGAAATTCAAATCAATAAAGGAGGGAGCCACATCTTCAAAAATCTGACTTTAATTCAGTGTTTACTAGACAGTTGAAGTCACTGAAAATGTAGCCCCAAAGAGAACCCCCTGGAGTGGAAGAGCTTGATGGGAAATGGTCCATTCTCTGCTCCTTGCTTCTTAGCGGTCTGGCTTCTCGTCTGTGGCATGTGCTCTCTTGCCTCCCCTCACCAGCATGCTTGAAAGACTTTTTCATTCTTTCCTTAATCTCACAGAAATATAGAGTGGCTTCTTTCCTCCCTTAAGTCGACTAACGTGACTTTCTGTTTTTGAATTGTAGAAGAAATTGCTGCAGAGAATTCAGACTCCATCTACAGTTCAACTCCCGAAGTGAAGGCCTGAGCGTCAGGCACATGCCGCAGACAGTGCACAACTTACGGACTAAAGCAAGCAGAGAAAAGCGTCAGCCTCCAGTTACTCTCTGCTGAAAGCAACGTGAGCAGTATATAATGAGGAATACGAATTAGCTCCAGTGCTGGAACTAACCTACTTGGTGATACCTATGAGTGAGAACACAAGAGTATCAGCCAAAGGCTGATGGAGTTATGCTCTTACAGTGTGATGGTCTGTTGTCTTTTTAATGAGTATGTGTAAGCCAACATCCAATTTCTCTTATTACAATTAGATTTCTTGTAGCTGTTTATGTTATTATGAAGAGGGAAAATATATTGGCCTATTTTTCTGACTTTTCCCTTAAAAGCAGAAAGCTGGTTTTTTTTTTTTTTTTTTTTGCTTTAGTTATAAAGAAGAGGGAATACATGATAAAGTAACAGTTTGATTTCTCTTATTGTACACTGCTTCTGAACATCTAATTGTTTTTAGTTGTCTCAATAAAATGGCTCTAAAACAATGCTGTGTGTGTTTCTTGGGGAAACTGATAGATTTGAGTAGTTGGAATGTTTTGGCTGTGCTGGGTCTTGGCTGTGGCACTTGGGATCATTTTTTCAGTTGCAAATGTAGGCTCCTAGTTGAAGCACATGGGATCTAGTTTCCTGACCCGGAATTGAACCCGGGCCCCCTGCATTGGGAATGTGGAGTCTTAGCCACTGGACCCCTGGGGAAGTCCCCATAGATTGTAGTTTTATAAATGGAAATGGCCAGAAAGTTTCTCTATATCATATCAAGAGACCACCCAGTTAAAGGATCTGTAGTGAACAGAAATTGCTTCCTGACATTGAAATTCAGTTACTTGTACTGGATTTTTTAAGTCTTCATGTGCTTTGGTAGGGTTTTATATACCTTTCTCCCTCCTAGATTGGACAGAAATGCTTGAACTGCCTTTTAAGAAAACTTTCAGGAAAAAAAATGACTTATTTAAATGATAGATACTTGTTATAAGGAAAAAAAAGTTCAGAATTAGCAGAAAGATAGCAGAAAAATCACGCAAAATCCCACTAGCCCCTAAAATCTATTAAAATTGATCATTGCACATTAGTATACCTTTGTGTGTATATACACAGAAGAGATTTTATAAGAATGGGGTTAATTTTAGTCCTGCACTGTGTTTCACTACCATTTTAAGTTCAGGTGGTACTCAAGAAGCCCTCTTACCACCCTGCTAATAAAATGGATCAACTCAGTTTAGATTTGTGATACATTTATTTTTTAATAATGTGGGAGGAATACTGAACTTGTTCGGAAATACCTCAGGCAAATGAATATCTCTGCCAAATTGCTTTTTCTCTCCTTATTTATCTGGTGGATGATCCTTGATAACTTCTTAAAAGAAATAACCAACCCAAAAATTAGTCTTTGAGAAAGCACAATAGGCTGTGACTGCCTTAGCGGGCCGAGAGGGGTGTTGCGGAGAGTCAACTGATGGTCCACATGTGGTCACCTGGGGGGGGGGGGATTGTATTTTCTTGTCAGCTTGCCACATGCCTGATCTTTGCAGCAGCAGTATTCTCATTGTACCACAGATTCTAATCATACTCTGACCTACTGTAAATAAAGTTGAGCTTTATATGCACCAGATTGAAACTTTGAAATTGATTGGTAATTTATGAAGTTTGTGACCAAAGAGAATTTCTACCTAGGTTTCCTAAAGCTCTAAAGACCCTACATAAATGCATACTTAACACCATCCCTGGGTGGCAGATAGCTTGAAATCTCTAAAAGTTTAAGCATGGAAGCAACCTAGGTGTCCATCAACAGATGAATAGATCAAGAAAAAGTAGCTGTACATACATGCAATGGAATATCACTCAGCCATAAGAAGGAATGAATTTGAGTCAGTGCTAGTGAAATAGATGAGCCTAGAGCCTGTTACATACAGAGTGAAGTAAGAAAGAAAATATATATATTAATGCATATATATGGAATCTAGAAGAATGGTGCTGATGAAACTATTTGCAGGGCAGGAATAGAGACCAGACAGGGAACAAACTTGTGGATGCTATAGGGGAAGGAGAGGGTGGGGTGAACTGACGGAGTAGCATGGAAACACGTTACCATGTGTAAAGGAGATAGCGGGAAGTTCCAGTGTAGTTAAGGGAGCTTAGCTCTCCTGTCTGATGACCTAGAGGGGTGGCGTGGGAAGGTGGGAGGGAGGGGACATGTGTATACTTGCGACTGATGAATGTGTGGCAGAAACGAACACAACATTATAAAGCCAGTATCCTCCAATTAAAAGTTTTAAGTTGAATTTCGGGCCATGGAACTCTGTCATACCATAGCTTATAGTTGTGTAATTACAGTGTTCATGTTGGTCAGATCTCTGGTTGATTGCATTGTATTAATTGTCAAGGTCTTAGGTTATTAGATTCTGATCATCCAGTTAAGTCATTTTAGGTTTCAGCTTTTGCCAAATTGAGTTGATCATTAGCTACTTTTGTTTGAGCAGCAGAGGATATGTCTTTAGGGAACTTGACTAGTTTAGCTCTGAGGGGTACCCTTGTGTTTCTTGGCGGCCTTGCACATGCTAAGTATACAAAGCACCTGACAGGCTGTGGGAACAGAAGGTGTTCGGTATCCTTTGTGTCTTAGTTTTCTATTGCTGCTGTAACAAACATCACAGGTTTATGGCTTGAAACAGCACAAACTCACCCGACGGTCCAGGCCGTCAGAAAGTTGAAATGAGTCTCACTGAGCTGGTGTTGGCAGAACTGCATTCCTTCTGGTAGGAGAGAATCTGTCTCCTTACTTTTTCCAGCTTCCAGAGGCCTCCGGCATTGCTTGGTTCATGGTCCTTTCCTCCATCGTCAAAGCCGACAACGTAGCATCTTCAAATCTCTGAGTCTCCCGCAACCCTCTTTCATGTCAAAGACATTTGTGATTGCATTGGACCCAAGTCAGTTCAAGATTCTTAATCCCAGCTGCAAAGTCCCTTTTGGCATGTAAGAAACATTCGAAAGTTCAGAGGTTAGGATATGGACATCTTTAGTGGGCCATTACTCTGCTTACCACACTTTATAATGGTGGAACCCTGTAGCAGAATTTATTTTAGCAAAAAGTTCAAGTTTGTATTTTAAAATTGTATCTGTCAAAGCCTCCAGTGTCCTGTGTGTTTTCTAACCCAGTGGTTACTTTCTGTTTTGATCTTAATGAAAGCTTTGCTGCTGCAATTTAGTCATAGTCAATGTCAGACTCTGTTGACCCCATGGGCTGTCGCCCTCCAGGCTCCTCTGTCCATGGGATTTCCCAGGCAAAAATACTGGAATGGGTTGCCATTTCCTTCTCCAGGGGATCTTCCCAACCCAGGGATTGAACCCGCATCTCCTGCATTGGCAGGCAGATTCTTTAGCACTGAGCCACCTGGGAAGCCCCCATAGCTTAACTTTAGCAACATTCAATTGTCTTACTTCCTTGTTTTTGAAGTTGTTTTTTTTTTTTTTTTTTTTACTTTATGAAACTTCTATCACACTTCTGATATTCCTTACATCTTTTTGACTGCTTCTGTATCTGCCAGCTCCTTTTATGCTTGACCTCAGGTCTGGTCTGTACTTTCTAGCCCTGGTCTCCAAAGAGAAAATGTAGGATTCAGTATCTTCTGAAATCTTTCAAATTCCTATATCCCATCTGCAGTCCTGAGCGCCAGAATTTAATATCACAGTTGCTGCTCCACTGTAACTGTTAGTAAGCATCTCAGGTTTACCTGTGGAAAACAAATCTTAATTTCTCAACCAAACCTATTTCCCCTCAACCTGTTACTCATTCCACTCATGGGCACTGCCTAATACTTCTTCAAGCTGAAAGACATAAAGTCCTTGAGTCTGTTCTCTTCCCCTATTTTTCGTCTCTGTGTAAGTCCTGTGGGTTCTTCTGAGTCTGTACTTGACTCATCTCTACAGTTACCACCCCAGGCCAGGCTGTTCCCATGTGGACTATTCTAGTGCCTAACTGTTCCCCTTTTATCCCTACTCCCTCACCTCGCCCTCATCCCATCCGTCCTCTGCATAGGAAAGCTAATCACTTGAGGGTTTGAAGAGGCCGAGTGACTGTCTTGTTTAAATCCATAGTATCTTCCTATGACACCATATTTTCACTATTTTCTGACTGCTGCCATCTGTGACTTCATTTTTCCCCTTGTTTGTACTTCCTTTAGCCATTGTGGCTTCAATTCTCAACATCTTTTTTTTATTTTTAAGATTTTTGTTTTTGATGTTGGATCATTTTTAAAGTCTTTATCGTATATGTTACAATATTGCTTCTGTTTTATGTTTTGATTTTTTTTACCACAAGGCATGTGGAATCTTAGCTCCCCAACCATGAATCGAACCTGCGTCCCCTACATTGGATGGTGAAGTCTTAACTACTGGACCACCAGGGAAGTCCCTCACAAGGCTTTTGACTTGGCTTGCTTGCTATTTCTGCTACTTGGGCCACTCTTATTTAAATATTTGCATGGCTGGCCCTTTCTTGTGATTCAGGTGTCAAGTCCTTGTCACTTGCTATTTTGTCCTATTTAATCTTCCTGCTATCTGAAATAATCTTGTCTATTTTTTGTCTTCACCAATACTGCTTTGCTTAGAAAGGTGGCTGGTATATTGGAAGTGTTCTCGTAGATGTTGAAATAAGTCCCTAAAAAGCATCAAATCGCACCAGACCAGGGAGATGATTTTTCACCTATCCCCCATGGAGCAGACCTTTCTCCCCACTGAAAGTCAGATATGGCAGGCACCTACCCAAAGCACATGCCTCTCTCCAGTGAATTCACGTATAGCTTCAGCTGACCTGAGATTCAATCACCTACAAGGATTTCCGCTCGTGTGATAAGTCTCCCCATCTCCACTCTGCTTCCCATTCATTCTTCCTCTGCAGCTTCCTCTCCACATCCTAATCTCATTATAACTCAAATCCTGCCTAAATTTTAATAATTTACCCTATGCATCATTGCTTCTCAGTTTTAGTGTCATTTAGAGGTTTTTTCCTAAGAAACTAGGATTGAGTACAGTCAATTCTCAAGAATATTTCATGTCAGTAAATAAAATTAAACACATTATTATTATTTTGGCCACACAGTATGTGTTATCTTAGTTCTCTGACCAGGACTGGAACTGGAGGCCTTTGCATTGAAAACTCAGTCTTACCCACTGGACTGCCAGGGTAGTCCCAACACATTCATTTTAATGGCTATGAAATAGTAAAGATGTACCATAATAACTTACAGATTACATTTTTTAACAGTTCAAATTCAGTGGAATTATTAACTTAGCTGCCTGTTCCTCTTTCAGACCAAGGTGGAGGCAAATGGATGTAACTTTTCAGGACAGAGCAACAATAACATGGGGAATTGAAAATGCAGACCAAGGGAAAATATTTCTTTAGTAGGAACCTTATGTTCTACACCTGAATATTTTCAGACAGTGGTTCTGTTGGATTACTATATGTTATGGCACCCCAGGGGGGGATTCCTGAAGGAAAAGAATTACTGGAATACAAACATTCTCAGATAGGCCTAGCTTTGCTGAGCTATAAGAATGCACAATTGCCAGTGTGACATAGTATCACCTAGACAAGTGTGAGTTTAAAATCAATAGAGTTCCTGAAGAAACAAATGAGACATCTAACAAATTTACTTGAGTAAACAAGGCCAAAGTATGCATCTAAATGATAGCTAATGGACAGCAACAGTACTTTATAGGCTGAACTACTTTATGTAATTAATGAGAGAATAGAACTTGGTCAAGTGGAAAATAACTGGTTTGAGTTTACAGATGTGTGTGGAAATAGTATTTATTAAGTGACTTATGTTAGATTTTCCGCTTGGTTTTAAAATACTGTTATTTTTAAATTTTTCCAATAAAGCCATGAGATAGGTAATATCTCCATTATGCATATGGGAAACTTCATTTCAGAGGTTAAATGACTTGTCTAATGAGTCTGGCTTCAGAGAAATCATAGGAACAGTAAGTATGTGTCTGTGAGTTATACTGCCTGGGTTTGAATCATCCTCTAGCACTTATAGACTAATCTCTTTGAGCCTCAGTTTCTTTACCTATGAAAGGAGATGACAGTTTTCACACATAGATTTTCCTAGGGGGGAAGAGATCAAATAATTGATGGAGGGGCTTAACTCATAGGAAGCACTTAATATAACCTAGTGCGTAAATGTTCAGTTCCTCAGTGGTGTCTGACTCTTTGCGACCCCGTGGACTGTAGCCCTGGACAGGCTACAGAGGACAGGCTCCTCTGTCCATGGGATTTCCCAGGCAAGAATACTGGAGTGAGTTGCCATTTCCTCCTCCAGGGGATTTTCCTGACCCAAGGATCAAACCTGTGTCTCCTGCATTGGTAACAGGATTTTTTTTACCACTGTGCCACCTGGGAAGCCCCAATATTATGTATTTATTCTATCAGTGATCCCTCCCAACTTTGGGATTTGTTGGAAAAATAGATGAAAACGATGGGGAGTGGGTGTCAGTGACAAGATAAAATGGTCTGCTTCTAATTTTGCCAAGTGAGCCTATTAAAACATCACCTACCACCACAATCTTCATGAAAGAAAGGACATTTTGAAATCCTAGTTGGTAGTGAAGGGCAGAGTCTCAGGATAAAGGGCTATTCCTTAAATTGAATAAATTTAGCTTCATAAAAAATACAGTATAATTCTTTTTTTATTTTTGGCCATGCCACACTGCTTGTGGGATCTTAGTTCTCTGACCAAGGATTGAACCTCAGCCCTCAGCAGTGACAGTACAGAGGCCTAACCACTGGACCACCCAGGAATTTCTTCTTATTTCACCATGAAGTAGGAATTAGAAGCTCTAGAAGTCACTCTACAGTTCTGAAATATTTCAATTCTAATATTCAAACTCTTTCCCAACCTTCCCTGTTTCTACAGTTTCCCCCATCTGAATTAGAAATACTATTGACAATCCACAGTCTAAGTGAATTTTTACCTAAGGAACGTGTGAATGACTGCTCTAAGAAATCATAGAGACTGCAGTTGAATATAGGACTTGTTAAAACAGTGGGCACTATGAGAAAGTAGCACAAACTGTGATAAATACTCATTCATCTAACAAATATTCTACTAGGCCTGGGTGTGTGACTAAGCAAACACAACTAGTTCATGCCCTTTGACCCTTAACATTTGGATTAGTCCTATCTCCCAGGTCAGGTAAGTTCTTAAGTTTTCAAGGTAAATAGAACATATTCTTAGAGCTTTAATTTTAACTGAAGGAGTCGGGGTGGGAGGGCTGGGAGATAAGTAATTTATCTGACAACTCGAAATTTTTATTAAAAAACATCCATGGATTTCCCTGGTGGTCCAATAATTGGAGTTTGCCTACCAATGCAGGGGACATGGGTTTGATTCTTGGTCCCGGAAGACCCCACACCCCTCGGGGCAACTAAGCCCATGCACCACAACTTCTGAGCCTGTGCTCCAGAGCCCATACTCTGGAGTGAAAGAAGCCCCTGCAATAAGAAGCCCACACACTGCAACTAGAGAGGACCCCCACCCACCTGCTGCAATTAGAGAAAGTTTGCACTCAGCAACAGAGACCCAGGGTAGCCAAAAAAAAAAAAAAAAAATCCCATAGCCACAAAAAGGAATGGCATGCAAAATTTGCATGAGTAAAAAGAATACAATAAAGACAGATTTACCCTTGTAAAAGACAGTTTGGGCCAGAGCACGATTAGCATGCATGGTTTACTCTCTGCCTCGAGGCTGGTGATCCTTTGCACTTAGCTGGCGTAAACATCATCTGAGGGAATTTTTAAAAATACAGATTTCACGGTCCTAGAGATTATGATTCAGTAAGGCTGTGGTGAAGCCTAGAATCTGCTTTAGGAAAAATCTTTTGGGAGAGTCCAACATAGGAGTGGTGGCCCACGGATCTGAGAGGCCTTACCTTAAGGATGGATACTTCAGCAGTTTCAGAAGGCAAAAAATGTAAAACTGAGATTCGCAGAGTGAAATTTAGCAACGTTTCCTCATTAGGAAAAAAACAAAAACAAAACCCTGCACTTCCCCTAGTGGCTCAGTGGTAAAGAATCCACCTGCCAATGCAGAAGACATGGGTTCGATCCCTGATCAGGGAAGAAGATCCCACAAGCCTCAGAGCAACTAAACCTGAGAGCCACAACTACTGAGCCCACTTGCCGCAGCAGCGCAAGCCCGTGCATCCCAGAGCCCAGGCTCCGCAACAGAGAAGTCACTGCGACGAGAAACCCACGCACTGCAACTAGAGAGCAGTAGCCCCAACTCCCTGCAACTGGAGAAAAGCCCGTGCAGCAACGAAAACCCAACACAGCCACAAATAAATAAATACAAAATTTTTAAAAACCTCACTTTTTGCATTGTATCCCCACTGTCTCTGAATGCTGCCAATTTACAGTCAAACCGTAGAGATTAATCCCAGGTTCAGTTCAGTTCAGTTCAGTTGCTCAGTCATGTCCGACTCTTTGAGACCCCATGGACTGCAGCACCCTAGGCTTCCCTGCCCTTATTTTAACTTATATGCAGACTACATCATGAGAAATGCTGGGCTGGATGAAGCACAAGCTGGAATCAAGATTGCTGGGAGAAATATCAATAACCTCAGATATGCAGATGACACCACCCTTATGGCAGAAAACAAAGAATTAAAGAGCCTCTTGATGAAAGTGAAAGAGGAGAGTGAAACAGTTGGCTTAAAATGCTACATTCAGAAAATTAAGATCATGGCATCCGGTCCCATCACTTCATGGCAAACAGATGGGTAACAATGGAAACAGTGACAGACTTTATTTTTGGGGGCTCCAAATCACTGCAGATGGTGACTGCAGCCATGAAATTAAAAGACGCTTGCTCCTTGAAAGAAAAGCAGATTATGACCAACATAGACGGCATATTAAAAAGCAGAGACATTACTTCACTGACAAAAGTCTGTCTAGTCAAAGTTATGGTTTTACCAGTAGTCATGTATGCATGTGAGGGTTGGACTATAAAGAAAGCTGCGTGCTGAAGAATTGATGCTTTTGAACTGTGGTGTTGAAGAAGGCTCTTGAAAGTCCCTTGGACTGCAAGGAGATCCAACCAGTCAATCCTAAAGGAAATCAGTCCTGAATTTTCATTGGCAGGACTGATGCTGAAGCTGAAACTCCAGTACTTTGGCCACCTGATGTGAAGAACCGACTCATCTGAGAAGACCCTGATGCTGGGAAAGATGGAAGGTAGGAGGAGAAGGGGACGACAGAGGAGGAGATGGTTGGATGGCATCACTGACTCAATGGACATGAGTTTGAGTAAACTCCGGGAGTTGGTGATGGACAGTGAAGCCTAGTGTGCTGCAGTCCATGGGGTCGCAAAGAGTCAGACACAACTGTGCAACTGAACTGAACTGATGACTACAAGGGATCTTGTTTTTGTTAATTTATCACGGGCCCAGTGGCCTTGGCTAATGTTGGTATTCTGTAAAACTGTATTATATTCTACTGGGGAACATGGTGGTCTAGCTTTGAGTGTTAGGCCAGCTCCGGGCTTTCAGGGTGAAGATAAAAATAGGTAAAATATTATTATACAGGACTTATCTGGTAGTCCAGTGGTTAAAAATCTGCTTGCCAATGCAGGAGACATGGGTTTGATCCCTGGTCAGGGAAGATCTCATATGCCTTGGAACAGCTAAGCCTGTGCACCACAAATACTGAAGGCTGCATGCCTAGTGCCTGTGCTCTGCAACAAGAGAAGCCAGTGCAATGAGAAGTGTGCACACCGGAAAGAAGAGTAGCTCCTGCTTGCTACAACTAGAGAAAGCCCATGCACAGCAACGGAGACCGCAGTTCAGTTCAGTTCAGTTGCTCAGTTGTGTCCAACTCCTTGCAACCCCATGGACCGCAGCACGCCAGGCCTCCCTGCCCATCGCCAACTCCTGGAGTTTAACCAAACTCACGTCCATTGAGTCAGCAATGCCATCCAACCATCTCATCCTCTGTCGTCCCCTTCTCCTCCTGCCCTCAATCTTTCCCAGCATCAGGGTCTTTTCAAATTAGTCAGTTCTTCGCATCAGGTGGCCAAAGTGTTGGAGTTTCAGCTTCAACATCAGTTCTTCCAATAAACACTCAGAACTGATCTCCCTTAGGATGGACTGGTTGGATCTCCTTGCAGTCCAAGGGACTCTCAAGAGTCTTCTCCAACACGACAGTTCAAAAGCATCAATTCTTCCGTGCTCAGCTTCCTTTACAGTCCAACTCTCACATCTATACATGACCACTGGAAAAACCATAGCCGTGAATAGATGGACCTTTGTTGGCAAAGTAATGTTTCTGCTTTTTAACAAGCTGTATAGGTTTGTCATAACTTTCCTTCCAAGGAGTAAGTGTCTTTTAATTTCATGGCTGCAATCACCATCTGCAGTGATTTTGGAGCCCCCCAAAAATAAAGTCTGCCACTGCTTCCACTGTTTCCCCATTTATTTGCCATGAAGTGATGGGACTGGCTGCCATGATCTTAGTTTTCTGAATGTTGAGCTTTAAGCCAACTTTTCCAGTCTCCTCTTTCATGTTCATCAAGAGGCTCTTTAGTTCTTCTTCACTTTCTGCCATAGGGGTGGTTTCATCTGCATATCTGAGGTTAATGATATTTCTCCCAGCAATCTTGATTCCAGCTTGTGCTTCATCCAGCCCAGGGTTCTCATGATGTACTCTGTATATAAGATAAATAAGCAGGGTGACAATATACAGATCTACGGCAACCAAAAAATGAAATAAATAAACAATTTTAAAAATGCTTTTTTATATATGAATGGGATGTAGACACATCCAAAATGTTCAGCAATTGGCTTTGGGCTGACAAGGATGAGAGGCAGTTCCATGTAGAGGGAAAGGACTGGAATTACTTTTCCTATGAAGCCTATAGTTACTGTGTGAAGCCGACAATAACATTAACAGCTTCCACTTGTTGAGCCCCTACTAAGTGCCACAATGTGTATTGTACTACTGCTTTACACACACACAACTTTGCAAGTCAAATCTGTTTTGATCATCTGTATTTTACAGGAAGTAATATTCTTAGAATCAGCTAGTCATTAGATGGAATTGCTGGCGTATTAAGGAATTGGACCCATTTGGAGTCTGCTCACTTTCCACTGGCCTTCCCCAGTGGCTCAGCTGGTAAAGAATATGCCTGCCAATGCAGGCAACACAAGAGACGTGGGTGGGGAAGATTCCGTGGAGAAGGAAATGGCAACCCACTCCAATATTCTTGCCTGGAAAATTCCATGGACAGAGGAGCCTGGCTGGCTACAGTACATGAGGTCGGAAAGAGCTGGACAGGACTGAGCACACATGCAGTTTCCACTAGGCCAGGATCTCTCTGCTCATAACTTTGATGTCTCTATGTACAACAATGGAGAATATAGTACATGCTTGGCAGGATTGTTCTGAGACTCCATTGCTATCATCTCTCTGAAAGTACCTAGCCTAGTAACTGGCTCATGGTAAACAAACTGTAACTAAGTTGTCCCTCTTTCATCAGAGTGGAGCTGTCTCTGATGGTGAGTAGGGAGTTGATCAATGGCTGTATTGAGTTACCGCAGTTAACTTAAACCTCCAGGTCATAAAAAAGTCAGGCTGAAAAAATTCACAGAATTAGAGTTCTAGAGGTCCAAGATGTTGTCAAGGTACTTTCTTACAGATGAAAAAACCGAAGCTTAAAAAGGCAGTTATGGCCAGTGTCACACTTAATCGCTTTCAGAGCAAAGCTGAGACCCCAGGTCTTCCCATTCTTAAGCCCCCTGGTTTTTCAGGCCACAGAGCTGCTTCTCTTCAGGAAGCCTAGGTTAGAAGTCACAGGACTTGGGACTCCGGCGTGCAGGTTGGTCGCCCTTAAAAAGCTCGGGGACCACCGATGCCCTTTCAGGTGTGGGGCTGCAGAGCTCTGCCAACAGTAACTGGGAGGAGCTTCTCCCGTCTTGTTTTGTAACCCGGGAAAAGTTTCAAAATGCTTTTTGTTTACTGCAGTCGGTAACTGAAGTATTTGACGACGAGTTCTCGCAGCATGATTTGCGGAAATTAATACGGGAGTTTCGCGCCTGGCGGAGAGGACCGAGGAGGCTAGGTGATGCGACTTCCTCTTCAGTCCGAGGGGTCAGGTTCCAGCCATCCGGGGCTGTTCAATGGTTCCGCCCCCAGATGGGCGTGACCTGGCGGAAGAGGGGCGTGGCCTGGCGAAGCAGGGGTGGGGCGAAGCAGGAGCTGGAGGAAGGAGGAAGGGCGGTGCAGAGGCGGGCTCCCGGGGCCAGCTGTGCTTGGGCTTCCCAGACATGTCGGCGCACCAGCAGGGCACGGAGCTCGGTAAGGGCCCGCAATCGCTCCCTCTCCTCTCCATTGCTCTCGATCCCTTGCTTCCTCCAGCCTTGCGGCGCCCGGTGCCCTGGCCAGGGGTCCCCGAGGCGCGTGCTAGACCGGTCGGGTGGCGCAGGCGCGGGGGCAGCAACCCAGGAGATTCAACCCTTGGGCACGTGGACCCTGCAAGTCTTGACTCACGAACCTTATATTTATAAGCGGAGGAAGTAATCGGAAGAGATTCGACTTTGATCTTTCAGCTCATTCGTTCACCTGGTTGCAAAGAACAGCAACAGTAACCAAAAAACCCAAAGACCCGCAAACAAACCAGATGAAAACCTCGGTTCCATATTCTTAATAGAATTACCTTGCGCTATTTAATGCTGGTTTTCCGTGGGTTATTGTTGGCACAGCTCTATGTCCAGAGCGGTCGTACTATTGAAAAAGTTGTCAAGTCTCTGGACTATGTGCTGTATGCTAAGTCACTTCAGTCGTGTCCGACTCTGTGACACTACTGATTGTAGGTTCCTGTGTCCATGGGATTCTCCAGACAAGAGGACTGGAGTGGGTTGCTATTGCCTCCTCCCGGAGATCTTCCCGACCCAGGGATCGAACCTGCGTCTCTAGTGTTTTCTTGCATTGTGAGGCGGTTCTTTACCACTAGCGCCACCTGGCACTATATAGTCCGTCCCTGGATTATATAATTTAATAGAAATTGTATGATTTTATAGGTACAATGATTTCTAAAAATGCTTGAATTATTTTGCCATTTATTTCATTTCATTGATATTATCAAATATTTCTGGCAAGAAAACTTAGTTTTGATTTTCCTGAATGTGAATAATTTGTAATTCAGACAGCAAAACCGTGATGGAGCCAAAGTTTAGGGATCTTAGTTTAAGTATGATAGCTTGCTTATCTGTATTCTGAATCTTCACTTTAGCTGTGTGACTTTGGGCAAATAACTGTGCTTCAATTTCTTAATCTGTTAAATGGTTATAATAGTAGCACTTGTTTGGAGATTAAAGGAGAGGGTTTAACTGATACATTGTGAGCACCTAGTATACTATTATATACCATATACTTACTATTATGTACTATTTGTGTGGAGAAGGAAATGGCGAACCTCTCCAGTGTTCTTGGCCTGGAGAATTCCGTGGACAGAGGAGCCTGGTGGGCTACAGTCCATGGGGTTGCAAAGAGTAGGAAACGACTGAGTGACTAACACACACACACACACACTATTTGTGAGTACCTAGTAAACGATTATACACCATATATATAGTAAGTATAACGTATATAAGTATAACGTATATAATAGTTTACTGCTGCTGCCGCTGCTGCGTCGCTTCAGTCGTGTCCGACTCTGTGCGACCCCATAGACGGCAGCCCACCAGGCTCCCCCGTCCCTGGGATTCTCCAGGCAAGAACACTGGAGTGGGTTCACAAATAGTATGTAATCGTACTCACAATGTGCCAAGTAAGTATACAATAGTATAAGGAGAATTCTATTTTTAGGGGCCAATTTTGAGAAAATTAGCTATAAATTTATATAATACATATAGGTATTTTTTTTTTTCCCTCTAAAAGTGTTCTCATTAAAACAGCCTGGACTTCATGAGGTGGTCCAGAACTTTTGTCAAACGGTAGAAGCTTGTCTTTATGAAGGCAGGTGATTTCCTCACCACGTTGAGTCACCTTTACTCACTGCCCTTTAGTAGGTTATATTTTAAACTCTAGTTGTATCTTTGAAATGTGGACTTTAGTAAAAAAAAAAAGGAGTTTCCTAGATTGGAAGATCCAGAAAGATGATGGATGGAGAATAAGAATGGGCATAGGCCTTAGTCACCTTGCTATCTTCAGGGTATGGCTGTGACTCTGTTTACCATTTGATGCACTCTTGTTTCACCAAAATGTAGAAGTTTTTCTTTCAAGAAGCACAATTAAACCATTTTTTGCTTTTTTTTCTTGAGCTATAATTGACATAGAATATTTTAATTTTATTTGCAAGAATTAGAATCATGTTCATTTGTTCGTTGAAAAATAGCAGTATAGACAAAAGAAAAACAATTGCTATGTAGAAACTATAGAAAAATTGGTTTTTGTAGACAAAAACCAATTGCTATGTAGAATAATAGTACATGTAATTTTTATGCAGCTATTTAAATGATCATAGTTTTGTTTTATTCTCTTTGTTTAAATAACATCAAATATATTTCTTGGGTGTTTTTCCTTCACTGGTATTAATCATTAATCCAGACAGAGATTTAGCCTAAAATGCTAAAATAAGTTATTTGAAATATTTATGTAGTGGGAAAAAATAATTCAGTATTAATTTATGCAGTATATTACTTAGTGCCTTAGTCTTTTGAAATAAACACTAACTTTTTAAAATAAATGAACTTTTAATCCTTTATTGGGTTGGGAAGATCTGTTGGGGAAGGGATAGGCTGCTTACTTGAGTGTTCTTGGGCTTCCTTTGTGGCTCAGCTGGTAAAGAACCTGCCTGCAATGTGGGAGACCTGGGTTCGATCCCTGGGTTGGGAAGATCCCCTGGAGAAGGGAAAGGCTATGCACTCCAGTATTCTAGGCTGGAGAATTCCATGGACTGTATAGTCCAGGGGGTTGGAAAGAGTTGGACACGACTGCGTGACTTTCACTTCACACCTTGATTATAATTAGATTGTAGATTGGCCTATGGCTCTCAAACCTGAGTGCATTTCAGAACCACTGGAATGGTTGGGTCCCATGTCCAGAGCTTCTGATTCATTGAGATCTCAATTTGTATTTCTAATGAGCTGTCACCTAATGTTAATGCTGTAGGTCCAGGAGCCACACTCTTAAGAAAGCAAGCACCTTGTCCAAAGCCACAAGCTACTCAAAAGCTAGACCAGCTCTAGGGTTCTTTTTCCTTCTGATTCCAAACTAGTCAAGCCTTCTCCATAGGAAGACACAGCTGTCAACTACCCACTTACAGCCAACACTGCTCAAAGAAAAAGATATAATCTATCTAACTATAATCTTTATAGTTCTGTGGTGCACCTTTGGCCCTTTGTTGTTATTCTTTAGTTGCTAAGTCATCTCCAACTCTTTGCAACTCCATGAACTGTAGCCCACAAGGTTCCTCTGTCCATGGGATTCTCCAGGCAAGAATACTGGAGTAGGCTGCCATGCCCTCCTCCAGGGGATCCTCCTGACCCAGGGATCAACCCATGTCTCCAGCGTCTCCTGCGTTGGCAGGTGGGTTCTTTACCTCTAGAGCCACGTGGAAGTTTGAGTGATGTTCTACCTTCTTTCTCTTTTCTGAATATCATTAAAATTCAGTTTTGTTACTTCTGTCTTTAAAGAGATCTCAAGAGGCTTATGAAGGATATTGGCAGTGTGGCTTCCTTTCAAATGTGATATTCTTTGGGGGTATCTGGACAGTGGGGGTGTTGTATTAGGTGACCTCTGAGGATTTCTCTGCTCTGTGTCTGCTGGTATATCTGCAAGCTCTTGTGTGTGTGCTTGCATGCTGAATCATGTCCAGCTCTTTGCAACCCTGTGGACAATAGCTTGCCAGGCTCCTCTGTCCATGGGATTCTCCAGGCAAGAGTACTGGAGTGGATTGCCATTCCCTTCTCCAGGGGATCTTCCCAACCCAGGGATCGGACCTGCATCTCCTGCATTGCAGGAAGACTTTACCTGCTGACCTATCGGGGAAGCCAAGCTCTTGTATGCAAAAAGGAAATTTTCAAAGATTTCTGAAAAACAGAAAAAAAAAAAAAGAAAAAACTCATTGAAAACTGATTTTTAGTTGAGACGGGTTGGGGACAATTCTATGAATTTTTTGTTTTGCAGTAAAAAGAAATTGTTTTAGGCATATATTTACAATTGGAATGATCAGGAGCCATGATTACTGAGGAATCTGTTTTGCTCTGTAGAAGCATTTTTTGTAATTAAAGTAGAACAGACAGGGCAATTTATTTGCTTAAAATATAGTTAAAGGAGATCAGCTTTGGATTAATTGCTAAACCAAGAAGCAAGATGGAATTTTGTACTTTACGAAATACATTTATTCATTCAAAAGTTGTTCTTGAGTAGCAGTTGTGAACTGGTTGACATTACCTGGGCTCTAGGGATACAACATGGACAAGGGGAGTCCCTACCTTCACAGAACTAGGTCTGATGGCTAGCTGCATCGAACCAAGCTGCAGTTAAAATAAGTGCAAATGTGATACGCTGTTACTTTCCATTTATTTTATTTTAGATAGTTATGCCTAACCTGTACCTTAAATGAGTTACCATAACAGAGAAGACTCTTGAGAGCCCCTTGAACTTCAAGGAGATCAAACCAGTCAATCCTAAAGAAAATCAACCTTGAATATTCATTGGAAGGACTGATGCTAAAACTGATGTTCCAGTACTTTGGCCACCTGATGTGAAGAGCCAATTGATTGGAAAAGACCGTGGTGCTGGGAAAGATTGAGGGCTGAGGAGAAGGGGGTAACAGAGGATGAGATGATTGGATGGCATCATCAACTCAATGGACATGAGTTTGAGCAAACTCCGGGAGACAGTGAAGGACAGGAAAGCCTGGAGTGCTGCTTATGGGATCGCAGTTTAAGTTTAAGTTTATGGGATCGCAAAGAGTAGGACACAACTGAGTGACTGACCAATAGCAACAACAGCAAGGGCTATTTCCTCAAAGACTGCAACGACACTGTGGTCCTCAAATTGAAAATTTTAACCTGAATTTAGTATTATCATCCAACCCACAACTTCATGTTTAGCCAGTTGTCCAAATAATATTTGTTTAGTTCAAAAAAAATTCATTTCAGAATCATGTGTTGCCTTGAATCGTCATGTCTCTTTAATTGTCTTCAGGCTGAAATGATTGCTTAGTGTTTTGTTGACTTTTGCAGCACAGAGGCCAGTAGTTTAACAGAATGTTCCTCTGTTTCTGTTTGCCATGTTTGTGGTTAGATTTAGATTATGTATCCTTGGCAGGAATTTCACAGCAATGATGCTGTGTGCTTCTCATTGCATCCTATTAAGTAGCCCATGATATTGATTTGTCTCACTATTTCTGTTCATTTTGATCATTCGATTAAGGTGTTGTCTCCTAGGCTTCCCCACTGTAAAGTTACTTTTTTAACCTTTGTAATTCATGTGTCTTTTGTGTTGTGGTACTTTGAAGCTATTTAAGTACCCTGGTTCTCTGCAAATTTTCCATTTATTTATGTTTGTTTTTATTACTATACATTTGAGGTTTCCTATTTTTTTCAGATGGGTTGTAGTTTTTACTATTATTATTTAATATTGAAGTTGTTGAGGTTTTGCTAATGGGATTCTCTTCATCCTAGCTCCTCTCTCTTTTTAACATGTCTCATTGTTTACTTCATTCTTTTTTGGCTTAATAAGGTGTTCCAGGCTTCTCTTATATTGGATTGGCTAAAAAATTTGTTCCGATTTTTCCATAACATCTTATGGGAAAGCCCAAATGAACGCTTTGGCCAACCCAATACGTCCCCTGGTGACTCAGATGGTAAAGAATCTGCCTGAAATGTGGGATGCCCGGGTTCAATCCCTGGGTCGGCAAGATTGCCCGGAGAAGGGCATGCCAACCCACTCCAGTATTCTTGCCTGGAGATTATGTGGACAGAGGAGCCTGGTGGGCTACATACAGTTCATGGGGTTGCAAACAGTCAGACACTACTGAGTGACTACACTTTTACTTTCAATACTTTCCCTGTCTCAGCACTAGAGTCAGCTCTTGCTCCAAGGAATGTTTTTTTCAGTGGATAATGGTATTTAGAAGCCATGATCTGGGCAGTAGGTATGGAGACTTGTGTGTTCCTGCTCCTAAGCCCCTCATTGGTAGAGTTAGACTTTGTACACACACACACACACATTTACTTCTATAACTACCTACTTATCATCTATCTATATCTCTCTATATGGTGAAAACCATGAATTCACACCAATTCTTCCAATTCCAGACCAGCATCACAGATTTATTCAGTTTTTCTTCCTTTGCATGTTTGAAACCCTTCACATGCTGGGTTGTACATGCTCCGTGCCCAGTAGACATTCTTGACTTTCTCGAGTTCTGACCCCCTGCGCTGGGCACCCGCATCCAGCCTATACTGCAACTACTGCATCACCTGCTGCCCACATCGATTCCCCCCGGCAGGTCTGTGCTTCTCTGGCTCAATGACTCCCCTGCTTCCCAGGGTGGGGGTAAGGTTTAGGACAATTGTTAGGAGAGGACAGGGACCAGAACACATTAAAAAAAATTTATTCTTATGTATTATAAACTTACACACATTAAAAAAGAAAAAAAAAGAGCGAAGTAGAGTTCCTGCTGTTCCTGGCACTTGTTCCTTGTTGCTCATGATAATGGCTGGGATGCCAAAGTGAGCATAGCCTGGTCTCTGCTTTCCTGAAGCTCACAGTCAACTAAGGGGGGACTGTCTTGTATAAAAAGTTATCACAGGATGATACAGGTGGCCATATTGTTGTTGTTATTGTTTAGTCGCTCAGTTGTGTCTGACTCTTTGCGACCCTGTGGTCTGCAGCACCTCAGGCTGTCCTGTCCTTCACCATCTCCTGGAGTTTGTTCAAACTCATGCCATATAGAAGTAATCAAATTGGAAAGTTACAGAGGAATTTACAGGTAGTCCAGGGCAGATTTTTGGAAAGGATGTTTTTGACAGGGAGTAAGGAACTGACCCACAACAGCCTGGCATGTTGCATTAACTATAGGAACCCAATTTTCAGATTTCTAGTGCAATCTTCTCATTCTGTAATGACTAACCATAATATTTTAGTGAAGAAAGAAGAAAAAAGTCCTTCATAATCTGTGTATGAAATTCATAAACAGAGTCAATATATAATCATGTACACGTTTAGGTTTTTTAAAAAATATTTTATTTATTTGTTTAGGCTGTACTGGGTCTTAGTTTCGACTCAGGGTTGTGGGATGTGGAATCTAGTTCCCCGACCAGGGATCCAACTCAGATCCCCTTCATTGGGAGCTTGTAGTGTTACCCACTGTACCACCGGAGAATTTCCATACTTTTAGGTTTTAAATGGGACCGCCTTTTCTGATCCTGAACTTTGATTTTATATTAGAAGTCTTTTACCCTTTGCTTATAAGCACAAGTGATAAGGCTATCTTTTATTATTCTGATACTATTTTGATAAATGGCTTCCCACGTGGCTCAGTGGTAAAGAATCTGCCTGCCAATGTAAGTGACGCAGAACACGTGGGTTCGATACCTGGATTGGAAAGATCCCCTGGAGGAGGAAATGGCAACCCACTCCAGGATTCTGGCCTGAAAAATCTCATGGACAGAGGAACCTGGTGGGCTGCAGTCCAGGGGGTCCCAAAGAGTCAGACACAACTGAGGAAGCACGTGTGATGCATGATTTTAGGAAATAGCAGTATAAAGGAATCATTTGTGTTTGTGGTATAATTAAATAATTAACAGTCCTGCATGGTGCCTGCTAAGTTAAAAAAATAAAGCATCTGAGCTCTGTGGAATTTAATTGTTAGAAGGGAAGACAGACTTCAAGCGCTCATGTGAAACGGGATGCTTCTGCCAGGAAAGAAAGGCTAGTCAGCGAGACAGCGCAGAGAGCCCCGGAGGATGCGGTTTAGACGTGTCACTAGAAATTGTTTAAGTGGAGAGCGTCGGCGCTTTTAAAACACTGCCTGTCACTGGAGGATTGGGTCACCTTGAAATGTGTTCATCTTTGAGTTAAAGGCATGAAAAGGCACTTTGAAATTTTCCGGTTAACTTTGGTGTGTGTCGTGTGTGTGTCTGCAGTTGTATCTCTCCTCCGCCCGCCTCTGCCGTTCACAGGCAGCTCCCTGGAAACCAGAGTGGTCGCACGAGAAGGATAAATGTTTCATCTCCATTCCAGCAAACTATACAGAGTTTTTGAAAATGTGGAGACACTCCAGGCTGTGAGTTCTGACTCTCTTTGTAGAGTCGGGCCTTCCTGCCCTAAAGCAGAGTCTGAGATAAGAGCAACCTCCGGTAGTTCCTTCCTAAAAAGGTGCCACTTAGCTGGTGCCTTGGTTCTCTTGGACTGTGGTTAATAATGTCGGGATTGTGGCCTTTAATGCTGGCGGAAATAATCCAAATTAACTGCTCTTGTAATCTAGGTTCAGATAAGCTTTTCAACTGAACACCTAGTGGACCCAACTCTTGCCCCATGGCCACAAGGTAGAGGGTGTGTGTGTGTGTGTGTGTGTAAGTGTGTGATTTCATTCAGTGTCTGGCATGTTTCAGGTGGAGAGGCTGTTTATCTCTGATGTAAAGATCTATGTATAAACATTACTTGGGAATAGTCAAACACTTTTCTAGGAAAATAAACAGTGTCCACGTTTATAAGGCTACTTTTGATTTTAAACATGTCCCAGTTTCCTAGCAGGAAGGCATCTTAGGTATCGGTTTAACATCCCTGTGTTATAGAGGAGTAAATGGAGAACTGAGGAAGTTAAACCTGTAGGCACATGGCCTTCGCAGGTGGTTCTGGACATGAGGCTCTCTCTCTTTGCTGATTTATTCCAATACACAGCATTACCTCCCTCCCCTGTTAGTCAGACAGAGAAGGGAAAATATTGTATGAGCTCCCTTAAATGCAGAATCTGAAAGGAAATGATACAAAGGAACTTATAAAACAGACTCACAGACTTAGAGAATGAATTTACCGTTGCTGGGGGGAAGGGATAGTTAGGGAGCTGGGGATGGATATGTACACACTCCTGTATTTAAAATGGTTAACCGACGAGGACCTACTTTATAGCAGAGGGAACTCTGCTTAGTGTTACGTGGCAGCCCGGAGGGGAGTTCAGGGGAAGAATGGATATATGCATATGTATGGCTGAGTTGCTTTGCTGTTCACCTAAAACTCACAATATTGTTTATTGGCTGTACCCCAATACGGGCTTCCATAGTGGCTCAGTAGTAAAGGATCTGCCTGCCAATGCAGGAGATGCAGGTTTGATCCCTGGGTCAGAAAGATCCCCTGGAGAAGGAAATGGCAACCCATTCCAGTATTCTTGGCTGGGAAATCCCATGAACAGAGGAAACTGGTCCATGGGGTTTCAAAGAGTCAGACTTGGTGGCTAAACAACAACCCTCCAATATAAAACAAGTTTAAAAGAGGCAGATTCCTGACCTCCACAGTAGTTTTAACTATCCATAGGAGAGGAGAAACCCAGGAACTTGCATTTTCACAAGCTCCCCAGAAGGTTCTTAGGAACGCTGCAGATTCAGAACCCTGCAGTAAGCCAGAGTGACCCAGATTAATTGGAGTTTCAGAGAACCTTCAGTGACTGTTCAGTTGGCCTGTATCTGCAGGTTCTACATCTGTGAAGGGCTGATGGTACCGTACCGTTTTCTGTAGGATGTTTGAGCATTCACAGATTTTGATATCCACAAGACTCCCAGAACCAATCCTGTGGATACCAAGGGATGACTAGATTATTTTTTGATAAATCCTTTTTCTGTCACTTTTGCCTTGGTATTAATGTCTTTATATGTCATAGTTTTTTCCTTTTTTTTTTTTTTAAAATCTTTGGTTAGCTAAGTTTCTGTAAGCAAATTTGGGGAGAATTTATCCTTTTATTTTCTAGTCGAAATATGTTGCATGATGTCTAAAGCATATTGTGAAGGCAGTGTTGGAAGCATCAGGAGTATAGGACAGTTAAGTGGGTGTCTTTATCTGAAAAGTGCATGATATCTGAAATGGAGCACATTTTATTCAAATAATGCCACTGGCTAATAGAAAAATGTGATCAAACAGTGGTCTTTGTGATGATTTAGGAAACTGACCTGAGAGCATCTTCTCAGTGATCTCAGAGACTGGAGGGGACAGACCCTGAAGATCTAATACCCAAAGACGCAATGTTGTCTACCACAAAGAGTAATTTAGTTAATTTTCTGGTGGGAAAACGAACATATTCGTATTTTATTGGAGATTACTAATTGAGTTTGTATTGCAGACTCAGGGAAGAAGGGGACAATCCTCTTTACACTTGTATGTGGCAAAGTAGCTCCAGTTCTGTGTATTTTGGCATTTTTGAGGGGAAATTGTTTTATTTTCTTCAGTATTTAAGGAGAAACTTAAGTGCATCTGATAATTTTTTAGAAAGAAAACAACATATTTCAGTCTTCTGTGTCTTTATAAGCAGAGTTTATTTTCCTTTTGCAAAAAGTGTTGACTCTTCAGGAAGTAATCATTACTATACTCTCAAATCCTTCCATCCAGCACAAATACGTAGAGTACCTAGTATGTATTCAGCATTATCGTGTCTTTGTGAAAGAGACCAGGGCCATAGAAGTTGGGATGCCCTGCCCTTGAGAAACCTCTTCATCAAACTTTAAAACGTCAGTGGGAAAGCGTAAAGCTTCACTCTGGCCAAGGAAAGCAGACTTGGCTCATCCTTGGGATGTGCAATTGCCCTGTTTCAAATCAGGAACCCGTCAACATGGTATTTATAACTGACCTTTGGGTAATCATTTAAAAGTACTGTGGGAAATCTCTTGGGTGAGACAAATGAAGATCTCGCATGGGTTTTTATCAGTGGCAACACCTCATGGATCTGGCTCCAGGAAGAAAAAGTCACAGTTTCAGTCTGCAGAGGAATAGTGATTGACTGGTTATACTATTACACTAGTCATCACATAAAATAGAGAAGTTGGGGAAGTTAGTGTTTAAAATGCAGAGTCCAAGCAATAAGCATTGGTACTGATATGGAAGATGTCTTAGAAACAAAGCAGAGTTCTCTTTGCTTCTGAAAGACAGGGCAATTGTTTTGACGCTGAAAGTAGTACTTTTACAAGCCCTCAGTACAGTAACCTCAGGCATCCTACACAGTGACTGTCCCGGGATCTGTGCTTGGCTGTGTATGCTTCACCAGGTTTATGCATTGTGGTTTTTCTGGAAAGCACACAAAATTGGGACCCAGGCATTTTGGTCCTTACTCTGGCAGCATCTGGCTATGCGACCTTGGAAGGGGACTCCAGTGCCCTGGCTTGTACTTTACAAGTTGGTGAAAAGGATGCGTGACAGTGTACATTTATCTATTGTAGCGATTGTGCCGCTGGGGGGGGGGGACATTGATAATGGGGAGAGTATGCATATGTGGTGGTTTTTTGTTTGTTGTTGTTTAGTCGCTAAGTTGTTTCTGACTGTCTGCAACCCCATGGACTGTAACCTGCCAGGCTCCTCTGTCCATGAGATTTCCCAGGCAATAATACTGGAGTGGGTTGCCATTTCCTTCTCCAGGGGATTCTCCCAACCTAGGGATTGAACTCGAGTCTCCTGCATTGACAGTGGATTCTTCACCACCAGGGAAACCCAGTGGGGCAATCAGGAGGTGGTAAATAAGTTTACCAACCAGTAATTCTTTCAAGACTGGAAATAAGAATGTCTGTTAACATCTGTTAAAGTGAAAGTGAAGTTGCTCAGTCGTGTCCGACTCTCTGCGACCCCATGGACTGTAGCCTACCAGGCTCCTCCGTCCATTGAATTTTCCAGGCAAAAGTACTAGAGTGGGTTGCCATTTCCTTCTCCAGGGGATCTTCCTGACCCAGGAATTGAACCGAGGTCTCCTGAATTGCAGGCAGATGCTTTCCATCTGAGCCACCAGGGAAACCCTACATCTGTTAAAATTTCATGCCAATAGTTGAATTAAGTAAATATACTTTATGCTCTAAAGATTCTATATACAGCATCCTAGAAATAACTTTGAGTTTGGAATCATAGAGACCTGTTTAAATCTTAGTCCTGACATGTGCTGTGTGACCTTGGACAAGTAATTTAATCTCTGAGCTTCAGCTTCCCTGGTGGCTTATTTTCCCTTATTTTCCTTTTGCAAAAAGTGTTGACTCTTCAGGAAGTAATCATTACTATACTCTTTACACTTTTTCAGTTTCCTCTTCTATAGAATGGACCAAATGCCTTTGTGGCAGAATTAGTATGAATATTCAAAGAGAATATAGTTAAATCACCCTTAACTTGATGAGTGGTAGCCCTTATTCCAGTGATCTTCTGAAAATATGGCTTTCATTATTACTTCACCTCCTCCTCTAAAGGCTTGCTTCATTTCCTTTGCTGTTTTCCACTCATCTCCCAAAGCCCTTTGCCTTCTCTTATGGCACCGACTGATTTCTGTCTTGTGTTTGCATTTTGTAGTGATGCTTTATTATTATAATTTTTGGCCATGCCTCATGGCTTGTGGTATCCTAGTTCCTTGACCAGGGACTGAATCCCCACCCACTACAGTGGAAGCTCAGAGTCCTAACCACTGAATTACCAGAGAATTCCTTGTTGTGATGCTTTATTAATATCTATGTTTGTTAGGTCTCTACATCCCTCATATTACTTGTTGTTGTTCAGTTACTCAGTTGTGTCTGACTCTTTGCAACCCCATGAACTGCAGCATGCCAGGCTTCCCTGTCCTTCACTATCTCCCGGAGTTTGTTCAAACTCATGTCCATTGAGTTGGCAATGCCATCCAACCGTCTCATCCTCTGTCATCCCCTTCTACCTTCTTGTTCTGCGCTCAGTCTTTCCCAGCATCAGGGTCTTTTCTAATGACTTGGCTTCTGGCATCAGAGTACTGGCCAGAGTAAAGACCCTGGGAAAGATTAAAGGCAGGAGGAGAAGGGAACAGCAGAGAATGAGATGGTGGGATGGCATCACCGACTCGATGGGCGTGAGTTTGATCAAGGTCTGGGAGATGGTGAAGCACAGTGAAGCCTGGTGTGCTGCAGTCATGGAGTCCCGAAGAGTCATACATGACTGAGTGACTGAACAACAAAAAACTGGATCTTCCACTTCAGCATTGGTCCGTCCAATCCAGGGTTGGATCCTGGATCTTTAACCTCTGGATAATCGAGAGTCAGCTTATGTTAGGGATGTTCCTTATGAGGCAGGGGAAATTTTGACTCTGGGGCACCTGCCTCTTGCTGCAAGTTTTTCTTACCCCTGCAGTATATGGAGGGTACCCCTCCCTTTGTTTAAAAGCTGTCTGGGAAATCTCCTTGGTGGTCCGGTGATTAAAAACCCACCTTGTAATTTGGGGAACTGGTTGATCCCTGGTTGGGGAACTAAGATCTTGCATGCCAGGGCCAGCTAAGTCTGCACACTGCAACCAAGACCCTTTGCAGCCAAAAGTAAGTGTTCCTTTTTTTTTAAAAAAAAGTTGTCTGGAATAAGAACAGAAAATTCCCTCCTCACCAGTGAGTGAGTGATCAATGATGTAGAGAGTTCCTTTTCCCTAGGAAAGGTAACTTTAATAAGTAACTTTAATAAGTACCAAGGAGTGACCCTTTAGTTGTGCAGTTGGAAACTTTTAACCAGAGGGAGTATTGGGTAGCTGGCGAGGAACCTTCTTGCTGTTTCCTGCCATTTTGACTTCTGTCCACTTTGTGTTTGGTACAATTGACCTTACAGAAGATCACTCAGGCTTCCAGTCTTCCGTAGCTGTTACATCCTCCCCTGCAGAGGGGAGCAGCCTTGTTTGTAAAACTTGGACCCAGCTCCTGTGGAGAGCTGACTCAGTGACGTGACTGCCTCAGGAGCTTCCGGTTCTGATGCGGGCAGTGGGGGGCCTGTGTTCCTGGGGGTACACCCTAAGGGGGACCACTTCCCCGATGTTTCCCAATGACGAGCGTGGCCTTGGAGATGCTCTTGTAGAGCTGATTCAGCTGAACTTCTGAGTTGACACAAGAGATCCCTTCTTATTTAAAGTAGGGGTGATTTCAAGTTTTTGGTGATGTGTCCCAGAGCATCTGGTAAAAGCAGCACCCTTGTCAAAATCCTGTGCCATCAGATAACTTCTTCCCGAGGAGAAATTGTGGAAGGCGATCAGGCGCTGCTGCAGGAGGCAGAGTTTTGATTATGCATCAGGAGGTGGGAATCACCGCCTGACTTCCGTTTTGAGCAGAGATTCCCAGGCAGTGTTGACAGTCACTGTGTTTCATCACATGGTGGGGGTTGGTGTGTGTGTTTGGGAGGCGGCATCAGCTTCAGCCCTGCCTGCTTACCGGCAGGGTGTTTTAGCACGTGTTAGACACCTGCTGTTTAAGGGTACACCTACATCCCAGGCTCCTTCTGCATGTGTGTAGATATATGCATTACATGCAGATAAAGGCATTCCTGGTATGTAGGGCTGTGGAAAGCATTTGATATTTTCTGTAAATCAGAGGATATTGAGAAGATGATATAAGGCATGTATGGTACATAGAGTAGCTATGCAATAAATGTTTCTTTTTTCAATTTTTCTTTCAAAACTTCATTCACTTCACTTACAAAGGATGACGTCCCAGTTTGAGAATTTGGGTATGTAGTTGTAACCCACTTAAGTTAAATTTTTCTGCAAATAAATACATATGTTGGGATGGTTACCCACTTAATTATATAGCCTTCTTTTTGGAAGGACATTGGCCTTTGAAGTCAGACTGCCTGGGATTCGAGTCCTGATTCTTCTACCTATGATTTTTGAGTTTTCACAGCTAAAAATATGTGGTGAATAAAAGCTGGGTCACAGACTGAAGATTAAATAAGGCATTATGTGTAGGGCAGCTGGCATGGTGCCTGGGATGTGGTGAGCTATGGTAAGGATTACTTACCCTTCTCTTTACAAGAGCTGTAACAGAAATGTTGAAAGGTTTTGACCTTAATGCTCAAGAATAACTGGTTGTGAACAAGAGTATTGCCAACTGGAGTATAACATGGGGTTGTGAGGGAGAAGTTCAAAGAATCTAGGGTGCCTGGAGGCCTAGTGTATGCTGGAGTTTAATGTTGAAAGAAGGTATGTAATCAAAAATGCCAGCTCTTTGTGGTTCCATGGACTATAGGCAGCCAGGCTCCTCTGTTCATGGGATTCTCCAGGCAAGAATACTGGAGTGGGGTGCCATTTCCTGCCTCAGGGGATCTTCCCAACCTCTTGTCTCTTGCGTCTCCTGCTTTGGCAGGCGGATTCTTTACCACTAGCACCACCTGGGAAGTCCTTTCTAGTGACTTGCTTCTCTTCTTTGAAAATGCATTAAAGGTAGTTATCATTTGGAGGCTTCCCCTCCCTCCCCCAAGAAGGGAATTTATCCATCCCAGGTTCTTTTTTTTTTCTAATTTTTTTGGGGGTGATCAGCATCTTTGAAAATTGTTAAATAACCAGACTACAGAGTAAGTGTTTATTGGTTAAGTATCACTGATGCCATCCAGTAACTGTTTTAGGCAAGTAATCCCAGACAAGTTAGTTCAGTCTAGTTTACTTCAGTCGCTCAGTCAATATGTCCGACTCTTTGTGACCCCATGGACTGCAGCACCCCAGGCCTCCCTGTCCATCACCAACTCCCAGAGCTTGCTCAAACTCATGTCCATTGAGTCGGTGATCCTACCATCTCATCCTCTTGTCTTTCCCTCCTCCTGTTGCCTTCAGTCTTTCCCAGCATCAGGATCTTTTCCAGTGAGTCATTTCTTTGCATCAGGTGGCCAAAGTATTGGAGCTTCAGCTTCAGCATCAGTCTTTCCAGTGAATGTTGAGGACTGATTTCTTTTAGGATTGATTGGTTGGATCTCCTTGCAGACCAAGGGACTCTCAAGAGTCTTCTCCAACACCACAGTTCAGAAGCATCAGTTCTTTGGTGTTCAGCTGTCTTTATGGTCTGACTCTCACATCCGTACATGACTACCGGAAAAACCACAGCTTTGACTAGATCAACATTTTTCAGCAAAGTAATGTCTCTGCTTTTTAATATTCCGTTTAGGTTTGTCATAGCTTTTCTTCCAAGGAGCAAGCGTCTTTTAATTTCGTGGCTGCAGTCACCATCTGCAGTGATTTTCGAGCCCAAGAAAGTAAAATCTGTCGCTATTTCCATTGTTTCCCCATCTATTTGCCATGAAGTGATGGGACCAGATACCATGATCTTAGTTTTTTGAATGTTGAGTTTTAAGCCAGCTTTTTCACTCTCCTCTTTCACTTTCATCAAGAGACTCTTTAGTTCCTCTTCGATTTCTGCTGCAAGTGCTCATCTACTGTTTTTGTTTTGGTAAAAGTGGATATTGGTTTCAAGATCAAAATACACAAAGTTTAATAGCAAAATTGTGGTGATTCTCCTTAGGACATTTAAAAAGTATTTGCCTGAAAGGTGAAGTGTCAAGAATAACATGAACTCACAAACTTTAGGAAATAAGTTTACGCCCCTCTTAAAACATGTTCTTCATAACTTACTACATCTTATCTTTGAGACAAAACATAAAAGTAAATGTTTCTATGCACAACTATGTATACAGTAGGTAACAAATGAGAGCCTACTGAATAGCACGGGGAACTCTACTCAGTACTCTGGTGTGACCAAAGTAAAAGTTAAAGGTGCTCAGTCGTGTCCGACTCTGCAACCCTATGGACTATACGCTCCATGGAATTCTCCAGGCCAGAATACTGGAGTGCATAGCCTTTCACTTCTCCAGGGGATCTTCCCAACCTGGGTTGGGATCCCTCCCTACCCAGGGATCCAACCCAGGTCTCCCACATTGCAAATGGATTCTTTACCAGCTGAGCCACAAGGGAAACCCAAGAATACCAGAGTGGGTAGCCTCTCCCATCTCCAGTGGATCTTCCCAACCCAGGAATCGAACCAGGGTCTCCTGCATTGCAGGTGGATTCTTTACCAACTGAGCTATCAGAGAAGTCCTATAGTGACCCCATGGGAAGGAAATCC
Organism: Cervus elaphus; assembly: GCF_910594005.1. Classification (NCBI taxonomy): domain Eukaryota; kingdom Metazoa; phylum Chordata; class Mammalia; order Artiodactyla; family Cervidae; genus Cervus; species Cervus elaphus. Next base: position 25,760,213 of record NC_057836.1, read on the forward strand.
AAAAAAGAGGGGATATATGTATACGTGTGATTCACTTTGCTGACAGCAGAAACTAGCACAATATTGTAAAGCAACTATGTTGTTTAGTCACTAAGTCGTGTCCGACTCTTCTTCGACCCCATGGAGTGTAGCCCTGCAGGCTCCTCCCTTCATGGGATTCTCCAGGCAAGAATATTGGAGTGGGTTGCTATTTTCTACTCCAGGGGATCTTTCCGACCCAAGGATCGAACCCATGTCTCCTGAATTGGCAGGCTAATGCTTTACCACTGAGCCAGCTGGGAAGTCCCAAAGCAGTTCTACTCCAATAAAAATTAGAAAAGAAAAAGTAAATCTTCCTGGGTGAGCTCATGTATTGCCTTACGTTCACAAGTAAGTGGCACGTGTGTTATGAGAGCAGAAGGACAGGGCAGGAGAAATGGGGGCATTGGTTTCAGGAAAAATAAGTATAGGTTTTAAGTAACTGTTGAGTTCCATTAACGTATTTATTCTTTATTTTTGGAAGGGAGCTTAACATACTTGTTTAAATTGAAATGAAGTAGTTTTTATTCCTGTTTTAAGTTCTGTTCTGTAGCCTTTAAATTATGCTTATACTTTGATAGGATTAGTTGTGTGTAAATCTGTTCTAGCATTTAAGTATCCTTGCAGACTAACTTGTGTGACTGGCATGACATCCAGCAGAGGTATAGCTTTGTGAATAATGTTTTCTATTTCAAAAAAACGCCAAAGGCCTTTTGAGATACTTTCAGATTTTAATTTAGGAAAGCCTGTCATCCAATCTCTCATTGAGAGGAAAGAGTTAAATAGGTTTTCTCTGAGGCTCTTAGCTCCTAGAACAATCGATCAGATCTTCTCAAAGGACTGAGAGATGGATCTTTACCCAACAGGGGGCCAAAGTTTTCCAGCTTCTTAATGAATTTCTCTGAGGTCTAATGATTCCTTTTGAACACTGGGCACACTTAGGGGTTTGGAGAAACTCTGATAAGTTTTCCCAAAGTTCATTGAATTGAAAGGCTAAGTAAGTGTTTGAACATACTTAAAACCAAATGTGGTTTAGTCAGCCTTATAGGATATCTTTATGAAAGGGTATAGTGGTGAAATCAAGATCTTGGCAAGGAAATGTCTTGTAATATGGGAAATTTTGTCAATTAGCAAATTTATTTAAGATGCTAATTTGTCTAAAAAACATGTGCTTTCCAAATTCAAAAAGCCCATGTACCTTCCCAGCTTGCTTTGCCTGGAAAGGGTGTAGATAGAGGCTGAAAACCAATGCTTGATTTAGGCTGATAAAGTAAGTCTGTTTCATAAAGGTGAAATATAGGGTAGAGTGTCAAAGAAACTGTAAAGGACCTTTTGTCTTCTTCTTAGATTTTTTTTCCTCCTAATCATACAAAGCAAAGCGTCGTGATACAATGAGATTTCAATTATCATGTAAGTCCATATGTTAAGTCTAAGTCCAGAATGTGAGCCCTGGTGGTCTATGAGCATGGAGAAGCTCCATCTTTTAGGAGTATAATGGTATACTTCCTAATGACATTTCTGAAATAGAGGGAAAATGAAATATAGGAATGCCTTGTTTTATTGCACTTTATTGTACTTGGCAGAAGTTGTACTTTTTACAGACTGAAGGTTTTTGGCAACTTTGCGTCAAGCAGGTCTACCCTCACCATTTTCCCCACAGCATTTGCTCATTTCTTATCTCTCTGTCATGGTTTGGTAACTTTTGCAGTATTTCACACTTCTTCATTGTTATTGTGTTTGTTATGGTAATCTGTGATCAGAGATCTTTCATGTTACTCTTGTAATTGTTTTGGGGCACTATGAACCATGTTCATAGCAAACTTCATCCATAATTGTTGACTGTGTTCTGACTGTTCCACCGACCTGTCATTCCCCCATCTCTCTCCATCTCCTCAGGCTTCCCTATTCCCTGAGAGTAAATAGTATTGAAATCAGCCCAATTAATCACTCTACAAGTGTGCATGCTAAATCGCCTTAGTTATGTCCTACTCTTTGTGACTCTGCCAAGAGGGGGATTCTCCCTGGGATCACAAAGAGTCGGACATGACTTAGTGGCTAAAATAACAATCATAGTAACAAAGAAAGGTGAAGAAGCTGCAGAAGAAAAGTTTGAAGCTAAAGAAGCTATCTCCTAAATATCAAAGTGCAAGGTGAAGCAGCAAATGGTGATGTAGAAGCTGTAGCCTGAAGGTGGCTTCACTGAACAATAGATTTTCAACTTATAAATGATGTGAGAAATGCTGGTTGTCCTGGGATAATTTCTTCCAGTGTTTGTGTCAGTAAAAAGCTCATTAGATACTTTTGGGGGCATGGATGGGGCTTATCAACCATAGGATGGTTCTGCTGGGCTGTTTCTTTGAAAGACTCTCAATTGTTGAATAATTTGTTGTCTTCTCTTGGCCTGGTCCATTTCTGTGGAGGTGAATCCTCCAGTCTTTTTTCTGGGGGACCGTAAGCTAGAGGGCTACTGTTCTTAAAGTGGAGGGGAAGCAAGCTGGTGGTGGCTCTGGATAGCAACCTTCACTGTTCCTTCTATCTGCTCTGCTATAATGTTGACGACAGAAATAGTACAAGGTGTTGGCGGAGCCGTTAGCAGGGGCACCTAATGTATGTGGGGTGACAGGGAAGGCTTCCTCGAGAAGGATTAAACTGCTATCGGAAGGATGAGAACAGAGCCAGCTACGTGAGAATGAGGGGAGAGTATTGTAGGCAGCGTGCATGTGTGCTCAGTCGCTAAGTCATGTCCGACTTTGTGTGGCCCCATGCATTGTAGCCCACCAGGCTCCTCTGTCCATGGCATTTCTCAAGCAAGAATACTGGAGTGGGTTGCCATTCCCTTCCCCAGGGGATCTTCCTGACCCAAGGATCAAACTCACATCTCCTACATTGCAGGCGGATTCTTTACCACTGAGCCACCTGGGAAGCCCCGTTCTAGGCAGAGGGCTTATAAATTTATTTGAGTAGATGTGTCTTGTAAGGGGGACCAAGTAAGTTGTCAACTTGTTATAGTAGTTCATATAATCAGAAGAACAGCTCCGGGGATATAATACCTAAGGCACTCTTTCTTTTGGTGGTTAGCTGTATGTACTTAGTCGCTCCGTTGTGTCTGACTCTTTTTGACCCCATGGACTGCAGCCTGCCAGGCTCCTCTGTCCATGGAATTCTCCAGGAAAGAATACTGGAGTGGGTTGCCATGCCCCCCCCCCCAGGGGATCTTCCCAACCCAGGGATGGAACCCAGGTCTTCCTTATTGCAGGCCGATTCTTTATCGTCTGAACCACCAGGGAAGCCCAACTAATTAATACCATGTCTTTTTCAGATATGTAAATAACAGCAATGAGGTTCTAAATGAGGTGTTTGCTTAGGAATCCAGATTTAAACTTACTACACTGGGTATGAGAAGTTGGACTTTGTGAGGAGTTGAATGATTACATTAGTTGCAAGTTTGTCTTGTTAGTTGACTTTTTCTTTGTCTGTTGACTTTGTCTTCTGGATGTCATCTGAGATTTGTTGGTTGGTTTCTGTAGTGGTAATATGACCGATTAGACTAGTTTCAAGCAGATACTGAAATTTAGATTAGCTGTTATATATACCTAAGTATTCCAACTAAGGGCTTGAAGAACTTTTGAAATGCCTTTAGAATCATAGGGCAGATTATAATGACTCATCCCAGATTTAAAACTTTGATGTCTTCCCTTTTTGTATTGACTTAGATATAATTATCTCAATCTATCCATCTTGGCCTTTCGTGAAATGTTCCCAGCCTGTCTTTCAGGCTTTGTTTCTGTTTCTCTCTGATATGTTTTCTTGATTCTTCAGAAAAGAAAAGAAGTTTACTTTTCCCTAAACTATATTTGAATTCTTCCACCTCAGGGTCTCACTTAGAATGCAGCTCTTTCCCTTCTCAGCTGCCCCACCCTCCCCTTATCTCTACCCCTTCACAGCTGTTGGGGTGATTCTTTCAGCATGGCATTTTTTTAGTTCGAGCACCAGCAGACTCTCACTTTCTCTCTCTCTTTTTTAACGAGGGATTTTTTTCTTTTTTGGTTTGGCAGCACCCTGTGGCATGTGGAACCTTAGTTCCCTGACCAGGGTGCAAACCTGTGCCTCCTGCATCGGAACTCGAAGTCTTAACCACTAGATGGCCCAGGAAGCGCAGATCCTCACTTTCTCTTAAACTTTCATAGCACTGTGTCCCTTGTTTACTCATTAGAAAGGAAGAATAAGACCTAAGGTCCCTATTTCTACTTTTATTTTCACATCTTTTGGTTGCAACATATCTATAATTTGGGCCCACTCAGTGATTTTGGCATCTGCTGGGAAGTGCTGTGCTACGCTAAGTCTCTCAGTCATGTCCCACTCTTTGTGACCCCATGGACGGCAGCCCACCAGGCTCCTCTGTCCATGGGATTCTCCAGGCAAGACTACTGGAGTGGGTTGCCATGCCCTCCTCCAGAGGATCTTCTTGACCCAGGGATCGAACCCTCCTCTCGTACATCTCCTTCATTGGCAGGCAAGTTCTTTACCATTAGCGCCAATTGGGAAGTCCATCTAGTGTGATAGAGCTTACTAAATCTGTTATTAGCTGATTTGAGTGCAGATTCCTCTTTATTTCCCCTGTGATCTATCCTCAAGTTGTCTCAGTCATATATGAGGGAATATATGTAAGTGTTCCAAGTTATCCTCATTCTAAACATCTTCAGAATGTCCCCATTTTATTTGTATCTTCATTTGATATTATCATTGGATGTCAAAGGCAAAAGAGCCTACCCATTTGGCCCTATTTCTTTTTTCCATTTAGCCTTTTCTTTTAACTATTTTAAACTAACTTTTATTTTTTTTCCTCCTCGATTTTGAGAAAGTAAGTGTTCATTATGAGGCTTCCCAGGTGGTGCTAGTGGTAAAGAACCTGTCAGCAACCCACTCCAGTATTTTTGCCTGGGAAATCCAGTGGACAGAGGAGCCCGGTGGGCTATAGGCCTTAGGGTCGCAAAGAGCTGGACACAACTAAAGTGACTTGGGATTGGCCCTGGTGTCTCAGATGGTACAGAATCTGCCTGCAATGTGGGAGACCTGGGTTCGATTCCTGGGTCAGGAAGATTCCCCTGGATAAGGAAATGGCAACCCACTCCAGTATTCTTGCCTGGAGAATCTCCATGGATAGAGGAGCCTGGTGGGCTTATAGTCCGTGGGGTTGCAAAGAGTCAGACGTGACTGAGCAACTAACACACAAAGTGACTTAGCATGCACGCATGTGTTCATTATACAGTTGGCAGAAAATGGGCTATAGTTCCCGCCCCCCCATCCCCCCGGCCTTTCTATTATGTCTAACATACCAACTGATCAAATAAATTCATAGTAGTTCTCCAGTACTTCACATGTGGAGTCCTCTGGCTAAATTTCAAGATTCCCTGTGACCTGATAGCACCTTACCTGTGCCGTTGTATCTTCACTCCCAAACAGAACTTTTGGTCATTCTTAACTGTCCTGTGAAGAAGCCATCACCATTCCCATATTTGGTCTTTATTGATATTATACCCAGTATGTGAAATGTCTTCCTTCTCCTTGACTTGTAGTTCATTTCTGCTCATCTATTAGCGCAGGTGGACGTGTTGAAATCTTCTTGACTTTCCTAGTCTTCTCATAGTGACGGATTTGGAGCCAGAACCCAAGCTCCGGCCTTGTTCTGCCCTGCTGTGTCCTCTGTTTAGCATTCCGGCTCAGATCCATTGAATGACAGCTGTCACACCCAGCTGGCTGTTTCTTTCCTCCTTGTCAGCAATGGCTTTCTGGTTAATCACAGAAGACCTGCGTCATCACACCAGCCGGACTATAAAAACACTGTAAGATAGCTAACAAGTGCCTGACATGGAGGCGATGGTCCATAAACAGCTGTCCATGGTTTTCCAACTCCAGACCCAGTGATGCTCATATCGTAGAACCAGAAGCTAGAATTCCTTTCTTCCAGGGCACTGCTGCGTCTCCAGAACTGATACCCCTTCCACTTCGGTTAATCTCTATCCTTGGCAATCTAGTACAAGGCTTCAGTAGATGGCCTGTGGGTTTGGTCGTGTTAACCACTGTGCTGTTTAAGTTTTGCAGTGAACTCACTCGGAACTCTAGTAAATTAAAAACGAAAAGGGCGGGGAACTATTGGATATTTTAACTGCCTCTTTCTTTGACTTCTTGGTTCAATCCAACAGTATATTTCTCAAACAGCTTTGATATGTAGACTGCTGAGGAAAGCTATATGGTTCCAACCTGGCAGGTTAAGAGTTCTTTGAACTAGTTAATGAAATGCTTCATACTGGGAACCTGGAGAAATATCAGCTTAGTTTCTGAAAAGCCTTTTGATAATGCTTCCCTTAAGGGTTTAAGAAAAATGCCAACAGAGTAAAAAGTATTGCTTTTTTCATAGATTTCAACATATTTAAACAATAGCAAAAAAGAGTACAAAGGAAAAACTGCTGTTCTTTGCCCAGGGAGGTCAGTCATTGGTTGATACCAGTTTTCTTATGGCAAATAATACTGTTAGTGCTAACAGAACTCTTTGGAGGAGAGCTTAGAAAGACAATTGATGGATGTCAAGTTAAAGATATTTTGAAAAGTGAAAAATGTATTAGCTTTGTAAATACACTGACGTGAATTTAAAAACATAGGCACCCACTGCTATGATATTTTAACCTGTAGAGTTTCACTGTAATTTTTAAAAACAAATTTTGTTGAGCTATATTTAGGATGCTGTAGCAGAAATACCGTGGAATGTGCAGCCTATAAGTAACAGAAATGTATTTCTCATAGTTTGGGAGGCTAGGAGGTCCAGGATCAAGGTGCTGGCAAATTTGGTGTTGGATGAGAACCAGTCTCCTCATTGGTGGCTGTGTTTTCACTATAAACTCACATGGCAAAAGGTCAGGGGATCTCTCTGGGGCCTCTTTTATAAGGGCAGTGATCCTGTTTGTGATGGCTCCATCTCATGACCTGGTCACCTCCTAAGGGCCTAACTTCTGAATACAATTACTTTGGTGATTAGGTTTCAACATATGAATTAGGATTGGGAGAGGGTGAAGCGTGCAGACCGAGTGCTACTGCTAAGTTGCTCCAGCCGTGTCCAATTCTTTGCAACACCATGGCCTGTAGTCCATCAGGCTCCTCTGTCCATGGGATTCTCCAGGCAGAATGTTCTAATCCTAAATGTATAGTTTAGTTTTTACATACCTATATAAGTGAGTTTCAGTGTAATTTGATTTACACATTTGTATCAGTAGAAGGTTAAATATTTATATTTAAAAAAGTGTATGCTATACACCACTTTTATTTATTATATTTTAAATATTTACTTATTTATTTATTCAGTTGTGCTACATAGCACAGCATGTGGGATCTTAGTTCCCCCACCATGGATGGATGGAGCTTTGTGCACTGGAAGCTCAGAGTCTTAACCACTGGACTGCCAGGGAAGTCCCAAATACTTAGATTTTAAAGTTTGGGAAAGGAAAAAACATAGCTCTTAGTCTGCTATTTTATAGTTGTGAATCAGTTTCTTATTACAGGCTTTTCTTGGTTTCTGTATGTTCTGTATGTTAATTATTGCTATAAAATAAATTGCTGTTTGATGATGCTAGGTTATGAGATCTGTGGATTGACCCAGCTTCTAGATTTTTCTGATTATTTCCTCATGATGTCATTTAACTTACTTCTGTATCTTCTGTGTTTTAAGTTGGAAGTTATATCTTATATTAGTTTACCACTAGAACCAGTAGTAGATAGATGGATAGACAGATAGATACATACCTAGCCACACACACATATGTGTGTGTGTGTGTGTGTGTGTGTGTGTGTGTAGCCTTTTATTCTATTCAGGTCTTTCTTCATTAGATTGGATGAGGCCCACCCACCTTGGGGAGGGCAATACGCTTTACTCCATCCACCAATTTAGGCCCTGACCTCATCCATAAACACCCTCACAAGACACATGCAGAAATAATGTTTAATCACATATCTGGGCACCTTGAGGCCCAGTGAAGTTGATGCATAAAATTAACCATCACAAATCTAAGACTTGATTTGTTCTTTGTTCAGTCCCTAAGTTGTGTCCAATTCTTTGCGACCACATGGACTGCAGCACGCCAGGCTTTCCTGTCCTTCACTATCTCCCAGAGTTTGCTCAGACTCATGTGCATTGAGCCTGTGATGCCATCCAATCATCCATCCTCTGTCACCTCTTCTCCTGCCCTCAATCTTTCCCAGCATCAGAATCTTTTCCAATGAGTTGGCTCCTCGAATCAGGTGGCCAAAGTATTGGAGCTTCAGCTTCAGCACCAGTCCTTCGAATGAATATTCAGGGTTGATTTCTTTTGGGATTGACTGGTTTTATCTCCTTGCTGTCCAAGGGACTCTCAAAAGTCTTCTCCAGCACCACAGTTTGAAAGCATCAGTTCTTTGGTGCTCAGCCTTCTTTGTGGTCCAACTCTCACATTTTAAAAAACACCTGTAAAAAATTCATTGTAAAAGAATACATATTCACATGCACAAATAAAAATGTATTTGTATAAATTATTATAGCACTATAGTGTAAGTTGAATAATTACTCAGCTTTAGTTTCTTAGTTGTATCAGTCTCTGATGTCATGCCATTGGTAGTTTTTTGAAGAGTAGTTTTTAAAAATTTCTTAAAGTATTAAAATGTCCAGCAGTTTTTTCAAACTTTCATTTTATGTTTCTTAAATTTGTGATCCTTGACACAATCAGTTGATATTTCTGTGTGGAACATAATATTTTTAATTAAGAAAATATTTACAAATGCTTGGTACTTGGTACACTTAGAACTTAGAACAGATTCTATAAATGGAGACTATTCTCAATTCTCATTTTTTTGATATTGAAATGTGTAAATATTTTAGTACAAATAGTTTCACAGTTAATGTATTTTGCTCCATTTCCCTGATAGCTCAGTTGGTAAAGAATCTGCCTGCAGTACAGGAGACCCTGGTTCGATTCCTGGGTAGGGAAAACCCCATGGAGAAGGGAAAGGCTACCCACTCCGATATTCTGGCCTGGAGAATTCCATGGACTGTATAGTCCATGGGGTCGCAAAGAGTTGGACACGACTGAATGACTTTCGCTTTTCATAGGACAAATCTTGTCAAAAAAGAGGTCTTGATTTTCTCTGAATGTTTTGCTAAATTCATATACTGTAAAATCATAGGCTGTCTCAACTTCATTTTTGTGGTATTGTGATTTATGATAAGAAATATATATTTGGTGTTCATCTATTCTTCTTGGCACAGAGCTCCTAAACTCTTTGGATTTCCTGTGATGAGAGCTGTAAAGGTGTCTTGTGATGTTAATGAGACTTCCCTGGTGGCTCAGATGGTAAAGAATCCCCCTGCAATGTGAGACCTGGGTTCAGTCTCTGGGTTATTTAATGAGGTGACTTTTGGGCCTCAGCTAAGCATGGGGGCTGGTGCTTGGAGAACCAACCACTGATTAGGGAGTTGGAACTTTGTTTATTTTTTTTTAACTTTTTATTTTGTATTGGAGTATAGCCCATTGGGGTATGGACTATGGGCATCCCAGGTGGCGCTAGTGGTAAAGAACCCTCCTGCCAATGCAGGTAGACGTGAGAGACCCGGGTTTGATCTCTTAGTCAGGAGGATCCCCTGGAGAAGGAAATGGCTTCTTGCCTGGAGAATCCCATGGACAGAAGAGCCTGGCAGGCTGTAGTCTATGGGGTCACACAGAGTTGGGCACAACTGAAGTGACTTAGCATACACGCATCAAGGCATCTGGCAGATTCAGTGTCTGCTGAGAGGTCATAGCCGATTAGCAAACAATGTTTTGATAGTTTCAGGGGAACAGAAAAGGGACTCAGCCACACATATACATGTATCTGTTCTCCCCCAGGGGAGTTGGAACTTTCTATCTCACTCCCCCAGCTGACTGCTGGGTTAGGGAGAAGGGCTGGAGGTTGAGTTTAGTCATCTATGACTGGTGATTTAATCAGTCATGCCTATGGAGTGAAGTCTCCATAAAAATCCCAAAAGGATGGGGTTTGGAGAGTTTCTGGGTTGGGGAACATGTGGTGATTCAGGGTCCCTTGGAGAGTACTTGGAAACTCTTTGCTCTTTCTTTTACCTTTCCCTTGACGTCTTTTTCATCTGTTTTCATCTGGCTCTTTCTGAGTTGCATCCTTCTGTAATAAACTGATAATCTAGTAAGCAAAATGTTTCTCTGAGCCTTGTGAACCACTCTAGTAGATTAATTGAATTCAGATTAATTGGAACCTCCAATGGTAAGTTGGAAGCTTGGGTGATAACCTGGACTTGTACCTGGGGTCTAAAGTGGGATCGGGTGGGATTGGGGGTGGACCAGTCTTGTGGGACTGAGCCCTTAACCTGGGGAATCTGGTGAAAATATCTCTGGGTAGATAGTGTCATAATTGAGATGAATTGTAGGATAATTCATCCTACATTGGTGTCTCAAGCTTTGCACGGTGGTATAAGACACTGCTTCTCCCCACATTGGAATTAAGTGTAGACCCCCCACTTAAATTCTTTCCAGTACAGAATATCAATGTATTCAGTTTAATGTTGGAGCTTGTGGTAGCCAATCTCCAAAGATGGACCAGGTCTCTGAAATCGATGTCTTTGTGTTGTGTCCCACTGCATTGATTCAGGCTCTCTCTGAGACTGCCTGTAACCAAACAGAAGTGATCAGTAGCTGTGGTATGACTGGGGAGCCCTGAGCACCTCTGTGGGAAGTTCAGCTGCCCTGTTGGAAATGGTTCATAAAGAAGGGGATGTTCTAGACTTACATGGAGGTGCCCTGGCAGGGCCCAGGCTTCTGCCACTCCCTCTGAGGCACAGGACACGGGAGTGCAGCCCCATCACCATCTGGCTGTGGTCACAGGCCGCTGATCTCAAGTGAGAGCAGCAATAGAACCACCCTGCTGAGCCCAGTCAACCAATAGTGTGAGGAGAAATCATAAAAGAATTGCTGTTGTTAGGCATGACATTTTGAGGTAGTTTGTTACACAGCGATAGGTGTGCATGCATACCTTCAGTCATGTTTGGCTCTCTGCGATCTCATGGACTGTAGCCTGCCAGGTTCCTCTGTCCATGGGATTCTCCAGGCAAGAATACATTCTCTTCTCCAGCGGATCTTCCCAACCCAGGGATTGAACCTTAGTCTCTGACATCTCCTGCATTGGCAGGCAAGTTCTTTGCCACTAGTGCCACCTGGGAAGCCCTTACACAATGACTGATAATAATCAAATCAGATAGGTTGAGATATTCCCAAGTACAATTTTAGAATTTTTAAATTAAGCCTTGTACATGGGTTGAATCTCATTTAATTTGTTCAAGCCCTCTCATTTGCAGAGGGATAAATTTCAGGGTCTTCTTCTTTGCAATATTTGCAAACAATTGTCAACAAATAACAATTATCACCAAATAACAATTGTCACTGTTTCAAAAACTGGAGGCTTTGGATGTTTTATTTACATAATAGGTTTTTTTTTTTAAATTTTAGTTTTGGCTGCACTGGGCCTTCGCTGCTGTGCAAGGACTTTCTCTAGTTGCAGTGAGAGGGGGCTACTCTCTAGTTGTGGTGCGTAGTGTTCTTGTTGTCGTGACTTGTCATGTTGCAGCACAGGGGATTTAGGGCAGGTGGGCTCAGTAGTTGTGGCACACGGGCTTAACTGCCCCGTGGCACATGGGGTCTTCCTATATCAGAGATTGAACCCCTGTCCCCTATACTGGCAGGCAGATTCTTAACCACTGGACCACCAGCGAAGTCCATACTTGGTTGTTGTTCAGTTTCTAAGTCATGTCCCACCCTTTGTGACCCCATGAATTGCAGCACGCCAGGCTTCCCTGACCTTCAGTATCTCCCAGAGTTTGCTCAAACTCATGTCTGTTGAATCAGTGATGCCATCCAACCATCTCATCCTCTGTTGTCCCCTTCTCCTCCTGCCCTCAATCTTTCCCAGCATCAGGGTCTTTTCAAATGAGTCGGCTCTTCGCATCAGGTGGCCAAAGTATCGGAGCTTCAGTTTCAGCATCAGTCCTTTCAGTGACTATTCAGGGTTGATTTCCTTTAGGATTGACTGATTTGATCTCCTTGCAGTCCACGGGACTCTCAAGAGTCTTCTCCACAGGTTTTTTAAAGATTTTTCAACTGATTTTCAAAAAAAATAAAGCCAATATTTCAAAGTGTTATTTATAAAATAGTTCATGACTGACATATGTCAGCTTAGAATGATTGACAAAATTGTTCTTCCTCTTCAAAGATTCGTATGTTCCTAACATTCAACTGACAATAGCCAGTAAAGAGATAGTGCACACTGCCAGGAAGAAGTATTTATTTTTAATTAAACATCAGTTTTCTCACAAAGATCAGGTAGTTCATTTATTCTGTGTATATATAAAATGCTTAAAATTTGACAGCAATAGCTTGCACTTTGATTGTTAGACTGTGGGAAATTATTTGGATGAGATTATAAATTATGTGTCTATCACAACCAAATCCAAGTGTTTTTCTGCTCCCTCAGTTTCTTAATAAGAACATTGTTTCTATTTTGATGCCATATTCCAACAAAATTTGCATCTGTGGCATCTCTGCAAAATCAAATAATCAAAAAAAAATAATTGATTTGTTCAGTGTTAACCTGTTTAAATTTATAGTGGTGGTAACATAATGTTAGGTGTTTTACCTTCAACAAAATAAGACTTTAAAATTTTTTCTTTAATGTTAGGTTTTTTAAAAAATGAGCCAATATTTGAATTAATTTAGCTGATTTTTCTCTTTAAAACACCCATGACTGATGTAAAATGGCATTTTCTAGTTGTTATTAAAATTCTTCTGCTTCTGAAGCCAACAAATTAATGAATACTGCCTTAAACATACACTAGGAATTTGGGATGTAAAAACAAGCACTATATAGAATACTCATTTTATCTAAATGAGAAGTCATGCTTCATAGTTTTATATAACTGTATCTGCTGAGGCTATATTAAATTGCCATCGTTAAGCACAGGCTTCTTAACATAAGTGCTAATTTTTTAAGTAGATACGAATGCTTTTAAGCAGATTTGGGTCTTGGAATCAGTGACATTTTTGTAGAGATATTTTGGCGTGTGATAAATGTTGAAACCTGTATGCAGGTCAGGAAGCAACAGTTAGAACTGGACATGGAACAACAGACTGGTTCCAAACAGGAAAAGGACTGCATCAAGGCTGTATATTGTCACCCTGCTTATTTAACTTATATGCAGAGTACATCATGGGAAATGCTGGGCTGGAGGAAGCACAAGCCGGAATCAAGATTGTTGGGAGAAATATCAATAACCTCATATATGCAGATCGCACCACCCTTATGGCAGAAAGTGAAGAACTAAAGAGCTTCTTGATGAAAGTGAAAGAGGAGAGTGAAAAAGCTGGCTTAAAGCTCAACATTCAGAAAACTAAGATCATGGCATCTGGTCCCATCACTTCATGGCAAAGAGATGGGGAAACAGTGGAGACAGTGGTTGACTATTTTTCTGGGCTCCAAAATCACTGCAGATGGTGACTGCAGCCATGAAATTAAAAGGAAAGTTATGACCAACCTAGACAGCATATTAAAAAGCAGAGATATTACTTTGTCAACAAAGGTCCGTCTAGTCAAGGCTATGGTTTTTCCAGTAGTCATGTATGGATGTGAGAGGTGGACTATAAAGAAAGCTGAGCACCGCAGAATTGATGCTTTTGAACTGTGGTGTTGGAGAAGACTCTTGAGAGTCCCTTGGACTGCAAAGGACATCCAACCAGTCCATCCTAAAGGAGATCGGTCCTGGGTGTTCATTGGAAGGACTGATGTTGAAGCTGAAACTCCAGTACTTTGGCCATCTGATGAGAAGAGCTGACTCATTTGAAAGGACCCTGATGCTGGGAGAGATTGGGGGCAGGAGAAGAAGGGGACAACAGAAGATGGGATGGTTACATAGCATCACCGACTCAATAGACATGGGTTTGGGTGGACTCTGGGAGTTGGTGATGTACAAGGAGACCTGGCGTGCTGTGGTTCATGGGGTTGCAAAGAGTGGGACATGACTGAATGACTGAACTGAACTGAAATGTTGAGAAGCATTTTGTGCAAACTGCAGATCATGAACTTTTCTGAGAAATGGAAACTCAGAATTTAATTTTTCAAAAGAATATTTATTTATTTGGCCACTTTGGGTCTTAGATTCGGCACACAGGATCTTTGGTCTTTAGTTGTGGCATTTGAAATCTAATTCCCTGATCAGGAATCGAACCCTGGCCCCCTGCATGGAAAATGTGGAGTCTTAGCCACTGTACCACCATGGAAGTTCCTAATTTTTTATTAAACATACTATTTTGAGGTCATTGTGGCTGATAGATTGTTGTGGTTTTTTTTGAAAAATAAAAAAGCCTAATTCCGAATGCATAATTTATGGGAGTTTGATCCTTGGGTCAGGAAGATCCCCTGGAGAAGGAAATGGCAACCCACTCTAGTGTTCTTGCCTGGAGAATTCCATGAACAGAGCCACTGGGGAAGCCCCATTGATATCATATACGGTTCATATAATAATAATAATAATAAGGTCTGGTGACCATGGTGCTAAGGTTTTTGGTGACCTTTTCTATGGAAGCAGTAAAAGTGGCATCTGACCTTATCATATCTGCCTGGCACCTTGTAGTCATATCAGGTTGGTTTTGTGGAAGAGCTCTGTGGCCGAGGATCGGTCATGCAAGTATAGGTGTGAAATGCCCCAGAGACATGTTACATGTTACATGTGCTGATGCCTGGGCTCCAGCAGCATCACCCACTGGTTCACCCACTCAGTCTCCCTTCCTTTCTTCCTAACCTGCACACTGCTATCTGTCAGTACCTCTTAATTCCAAAGAGTTAGGTATATTTTGCTTTTACTGTTCAATAAAGTAATGCATGCTCTTTGTAAAAAGTTTTAAGTAAAAAAAAAAAAAATTAAATATTATGTAACTATAAAGCATGGGAAAGCAAAAATCTTAACTGATTCTACCTCTGAAGACAAACATTTTTATCAATTTGGTCCATATTCTATTACTTTTTTGCACATATACCAACAGAAATATATTTTATATTTTGGGATATTAGATTAAACCTGCAAATGAAGACTCATTTTAGACCCCACCTGTTGGAAATAATGAAGCTCCTAGCACAGTCTCTGTCTTATATCTTTACGGTGTAGAAACTGGGTGAGGCTGAGTCTTCTTGCTAATATAAACTGAATATTTTCTGAACTTGACTGGATCAGCTATATATTGACATCTAAGGCTTTTTTTAAAAAAAAAGCTAACCTTTTCCAAGGTTAAGGTTGAAAGACTAGACACAATGAAGTTGATACTTCAGTTGTTCAGTGTCTAAGGTAAAAAAATAAATTTACTGTGATGTGGTGGGCTTAGTGAGCACCTATTTCTGTGCTTGGCATTGACTGATTGCTAGCAAGTTGCAAATTAGAACTGAAGATAAACAACACAGGAAAAACAGACATCTGGGTGCCTACAATAGGAAGAGGTACTCTGTAATAGATGCTGGGATTAAAAATATACTATGGAAGTGCATCTCAAGAACTGACTGTTTGGGGACAACCACTCAGGCACAAATTTAGTGGTACAATTAGGTATACAAACCCAGAAAGAATGAGAAGTGAAAACATAGGGAAATTTAATCTTTCTTACTTTTCCAAATTTGAGAAAGCCTCTGATGAAGTATCACCATGTATTTTTCTCCATTAGGAGCAAAGATAAAATCAAAATACAATCTAAACCTCCTTTTGTGGAGTTATCATTTGGTATTACACGTTTTAGGAATATTGGGAAGAAGTACAGGAATAGCTATGAACATAAGAGGAAGCTATGGAAAGGTGAAGTGTCGGTTTTCAGGGAAATGATGTCTGTCTCCACGGAGACTTAAGTAAGAAAGACAATAATGATTAAAAAAATGTGAAAAGAGTGTTTAAGAACAAATTTATAATTGAGAGAAGGGCCTGAAAGCCCCTGAAATGGCATACTGAGAGGAGCACTGGGATTTTTCTTCATGGAAGTGTTTTCTGAAAGGAGTATTATCGCCTTCCAATTATGGCTTTATGCCTGTTCTCCCCAAAGACACATGTGCTTGAAACCCTTCCTGGCCCCCTAAGAGAAACTTCTATGGTCCTGATGAGATTGTGTGTCTTAGAATCACTTCTCTGAGAAAGGAGATGCTAAAGGGTACTCGAATAAAATATTAAAAATTATGAAGGACATAACAAAGGCCAATCAGGCCTTTCTTTTCCCCAGACCCCATAATAGGAGAACAAGGGTTATCTGATGAAATTAAAGAGTAGCAAATTAAGTGCTAATAAAATGGGATAGTCACTTGTATAATTCATTATCATGGGAGGTCACAGAGGCAAATTCCGTGGCTGGATTAACTGTGGGGCTGGCTGATTTTATGACCACTAAAGATATTTTTAGCAGTGGAGGCTGATATTGTGAGAGAAATGATCCTATTACGTTCTCCCAGAGATGGTTTGCAAGGACCTCTAGCGAGTGGTGTCTGAGACATGTGAGAGCCAGCCTTGTGGGTTCTGATCGTTGGTGGGAAATTGTAGTAAAAATTAGTTTTTAAGGGGAATGTCCTCAGGTATTGTATTCGTGTTTCAGCCCCAACTTCTCTTGTGGAGATCCAAAAGTCCTTTAATGAGAAGCAACTGGGGTACAAAGTTTTGTTACACAAGATGGGGAATTCCTGAAGACCTTTTATCTTTTGTCCAGCAGAATGACTATAGTTAACTGTGCTGTGTTGTATACTTGAAATGTGCTATGAGAGTAGATCTTAAATGTTCTCAGCATACATGAAAAGGAAAAAAATATGGTAAATGTGTGAAGTAATAGGTAATGTTCATTAGCTTGACTGTGGTGATTCTTTCACAGTGTATACGTTTATCAAAACGCACACCTTAAATATATGCAGATTTTATTTGTCAAGCTGTTTGTGTGTGCTCAGTTGCTCAGCTGAGTCTGACTGTTTGTAACCCCATGGACTGTAGCCCTTCAGGCTCCTCTGTCCATGGGATTTCTCAGGCCAGAACACTAGAGTGGGTTGCCATTTCCTCCTGTAGGAGATCTTTCTGACCCAGGGATCCAGCGCTCTTTTCCTGTCTCCTGCGTTGGCAGGCAGATTTTTTTTACCACTGAACCTCCAGGGAAGCCCTACAGATAGGAGAGTGCATTTCAAAACAGAAGCAACAGAGATGTCTGTGGGAATTTTGTTGTTGTTTTTGTTTTTGGCTGCACTGGGTCTTAGTTGTGGCTTCAGGATCTAGTTTCTTAACCAGGGATTGAACTCCCGGCCCTCTACATGGGGAGCATGGAGTCTTAACTACTGGACCATCAGGAAGTCCCTCTCCCAGAATTTTGAGCAGCTTGTTTTTTCTTTTCCCTCTTCTGACTTTTTTTTTTATTTTAATGCGCTAATTTCTAATACACTTTGAGAAATTCTCCTTTGAGGAAAGAATGGGGGTATCCTATCAGCATCTAATACATATTAATCTTATCAGTGAGGGGTTATTGATCAAGGATTCCTTTAAACCCCCGTGTTAATTCATTTATGTATTTATTAACCATTCATTCTCCTGGACTGGGCACTCCCAAATGACTCTCTGCTGGCAGAAATGAGGCCCATGACATGAATAACACGTTTTCCTCCACCATTAGGTATCTGTGTAATGAATCAGTACAGAGTCTGCTAGTTCCAAATGTATTTGATTTTGCACAGAGTAGGACTTTTCATGGCTGGGCTTCCTTCAACAAATTTATTTATAGTTGAGCGGAAAAGAAATACAACTTTTAAAAAAAAGTTTTGGGCTTCCCTGGTAGTCCAGTGGTTAAGACTGTGCTTCCAATGCAGGGGATATGGGTTCGATCCCTGGTCAGGGATCCAAGATTCCACATGCTATGAGATGCAGCCAAAATAAAAAAAAAATTTAAAAAAATAAAATTAAAAAAATAAAAAAGTAAATAAAAGTTTTGATACTGATAAGTCTTTCCTTTTGAGGACTGTGTAAAAAACAAGTGAATGTATTTAATAAAATCTTCAAGTTTTAAACTGTTGTTCTTTTTACTTCTAGACCTAAGCTGGATCTCCAAAATACAGGTGAATAAACCGGCAGTGCTAAGACGTGCAGAACAAATCCAGGCTCGTAGACCTGTGAAAAAGGAGTGGCAGGTAAGGGCTTTTCTTAAAAACTCTCTCCCTTGGTTTACAGGCCTGATCTCTTCCCTTGAGGCCACAAGACTGAATTTCACTCAAGCTGCATCTCAACTTAAAAGATTGCAGCTGTCCGTGACTTATTTTAATAATTCATATATGATGAAGATGGGTTGGAGAAAGATAACATGTTTATCCAAACAGGTTAAAATCTTATCATTCTTGAGTGGCGAAGCTGCACATGAATTTGAGGCATCTTTATTCATGAGTGAATTAAATGGCATATTTTCTCAACACACTTATTCAGTTTCTTAGACACACCTTTGGTTGTCTTCTATTTTAATTTTAAAATCATAACACCTAAACCTGGTGGGTCCGTTGTTGGAGGCCCTGAGGTTATGAGAGTTGATCTTCTTTGATCATCATGTTTACTGTACGATTAATTTTCCCAAATTATCTTTCAAAATTTGAAAAATGGTGTTTTGTAAAGTACTGGTGGTCAGCATATTCTTCAGTATGTACCAACCAGAGACATGCTATGCATCTCAGGACTGAAGGGAATTCAGAGTTCATTCCACAAGTGAGGCAAAATATCGTGATTGAATCCTTTAGGGTGATAGGTTGCATTTTGCTCATCCTTAGAAATAATTTGACTGAAAAGATAAAAGGAATTTATTTGAATGAGTTGTGAAATGTGAATATTGTTTTAAAATTGAAATTGGATTAAACTGGAAAAAAAAAAAGAAAGTAGAGACTCTATTGTGTCTCATTCCAGGTCCCAGGGCTGGAGGTCTAATATAAGATTGAAACTTTTGTTCCCGAGTTCTCCCTTATCAGGGTAGAACCTTCCCAGGTTGCTCGATGGTAAAGAACCTACCTGCCAATGTAGGACATGCAAGACACGGTGCTGAGTCAGGAAGATCCTTTGGAGAAGGAAATGGCAACCCACCTCTGAGTCTCCTTGTGGTTGAGATGCAAAAGTCACATGTGGGGAGACTTGTTCTATTAGGAATTTCCATTTGGGTTATCTGTGGAAGAAAAAAAGTTTATAAGCTATTTTTCCCCTTTTATTTTACTCTATGTAACATTCATCTTTTTGGTTAAGCTTGAACACATCAGAATGTATGCCTCAGAATAGCATAGACAGGAGATTTTATTTTATTTAAAGCAGTTTGTTTTTAAAGATTTTTTTTTGATGTGGACCTTTTTTTTTCTTTTGGTCTTTTTTGACCTTGTTACAGTGTATTTTCTTTTTTTAATGTTTTGATTTTTTGACCCCAAGGCATATGGGATCTTAGCTCCCCTACCAGGGATTGAATTTGAACCCCTTTTTACCTTAGAAGGTGAAGTTTTAACCACTAGACTACCAGTAAAGTCCCTAGACATGAGATTTTAGCACCCATATGTACCTAATGGTTTTCTACTAACTAACTGAATTGGAGATTTTATTTTTTTTTAAAACTTGCTTTTACTTTCTTCAAACCAGGCTGCATGGCTCCTGAAGGCTGTTACCTGTATAGATCTTACTACACTTTCAGGTGATGACACAGCTTCCAACATTCAAAGGCTGTGTTATAAAGCCAAGTATCCAATCCGGGAAGACCTCTTAAAAGCTTTAAATATGCATGATAAAGGTAATGTGTACAGTCTGTCTGGTGTTTACCTTTTTTACAGTAGCAATCACTGAATCTAAGAAGACTTAAGATTTGGATGCTGAAATGATAGTAACAATAAAATCTGTGATAGAATTGTAATAATTCTAATAATAATTGAGATTCTTCTCTGAAAAACAGCAGAGAGAGAATCTGAGTCTCATTTTTAGGTCAGTTCTTTCCCATCATGGATTAAAGTTGCAAGTATTGAGTTTCTTTATTTTTCGTTCCAGTTCTTCAGTTTTGGAAATTTTCTGTCTAGTGACTCAAATACTATGATTCTGATTCCCTAGCCACGTGTGAAAAAGCCAGTCTCATTACTTAATAATCACATCTCATACATAAAGTATTTTCTGTGAGTAAATGAAATGCTTTTGAGAATAAAATACAAATGGGAAATAGTGCCAGCTTGTATATTGGGTTAGATCTTTTGAAAAAAAAGTTATATTCACTCTCTTCATGTACATGAAAGAAAGGACTTTCTAAAGTTGCCGTAAGTTTAGAACCTCAACATTTTAGAAATGGAGGAGACTTTGAGAGTTAATGCCCTTGTTTCTAAATGTGAAAACTGAGACCTGGAGGGTGAGAGGACAGTGTGCCTTGGTCCTCAATGGGCTAGTTTTAGAAGCCAGATCTAAACCGTGAAGGGATCTTTCAATGGTTCCTAGGTGCCTGTCTCTAATGAATGCAACTAATGCTGCATTGGCCCAATGCAGGTATATTTTCACAAATAGTTTGTGTTAATAGATAACTTATAGATCTAAACAGCTGCATAGCATTTCAGTTTCAGTTCGGTCACTCAGTCATGTCCGACTCTTTGCGACCCCGTGAACCGCAGCACGCCAGGCCTCCCTGTCCATCACCAACTCCCGGAGTCCACCCAAGCCCATGTCCATTGTGTTGGTGATGCCATCCAACCATCTCATCCTCTGTTGTCCCCTTCTCCTCCTGCCCTCAATCTTTCCCAACATCAGGGTCTTTTCCAGTGAGCCAGCTTTCCATATCAGGTAGCCAGAGTATTGGAATTTCACCTTCAACATCAGTCCTTCAAATGAACACCCAGGACTGATCTCCTTTAGGATGGACTGGCTGGATCTCCTTGCAGTCCAAGGGACTCTCAAGAGTCTTCTCCAACACCACAGTTCAAAAGCATCAATTCTTCAGCTCTCAGCTTTCTTTATAGCCCAACTCTCACATCTATACATGACCACTGGAAAAACCATAGCCTTGACTAGACGGACCTTTGTTGGCAAAGTAATGTCTCTGCTTTTTAATATACTACCTAGGTTGGTCATAACTTTCCTTCCAAGGAGCAAGCGTCTTTCAATTTCATGGCTGCAATCGCCATCTGCAGTGATTTTGGAGCCCAGAAAAATAAAGTCAGCCACTGTTTCCCCATCTATTTGCCATGAAGTGATGGGACTGGATGCTATGATCTTAGTTTTCTGAATGTTGAGCTTTAAGCCAACTTTTTGACTCTCTTCTTTCACTTTCATCAAGAGGCTCTTTAATTCTTCACTTTCTGCCATAAGGGTGGTGTCATCTGCATATCTGAGGTTATTGATATTTCTCCCAGCAATCTTGATTCCAGCTTGTGCTTCCTCCAACCCAGCATTTCTCATGATGTACTCTGCATATAAGTTAAATAAGCAGGGTGACAATATACAGCCTTGACGTAGTCCTTTTCCTATTTGGAACCAGTCTGTTGTTCCATGTCCAGTTAAACTATTTAGTATGTTTCTTTTATGTTGACAATAAAACATCTGCCATTTATAACACTTAAAAGCAGCAGCTTTATATGAGTCTTATACTACAGTTTTATAGTGTCTCTTTGATTTTTTAATTTAAGAGCTTATTCCTCAGACTGGGGGCTCCAGATCCAGATTTTATTATTTTCTACAAAAGAGAGAATAGGATTAGTGACATGTCATTTTGCAGTGCAGGGATACCTTGTTTTATTGCACTTGGCAGACCCTGTGTGTTTTACATATTGAAGGTTTGTGGCAACCCTACATTGAGCAACTCTGTTGGCATTGTTTTCCCAACAGCATTTGCTGACTTCTTGTCTCTGTCATATTTTGATAATTGTCTCAGTAATGCACACTTTTTCGTTATTGTAATACTCGTTATGGTCATCTGTGATCAGTGATCTTTGATTGTAATTATTTGGCATTAGGTTTTTAAAAAGTACATACCTTAACTTTAAGGTATGTACTTTTTAAAGATAATGCTCTTGTACATTTAATATTGACTACAATATAGGGTAGCCATAACTTTTATATGCACCAGGAAACCAAAAAATTCCTGTCACTCATTTTATTGTGATACTTGCTTTATTTTGGTGATCTGAAACTGAACCTGCACTATCTCCTAGGTCTGCCTGTACTATCTTGCAAGGTTCACTTATAGTTTTCTTCATCTACTGTCCTGTATGAACCCGGTAAAAACTTAGATTTTGTTATCTACATGAAATAAAACACTTTGAGTCAAAGCCACGAAGTTTACCATTTAGGATATTTTTTCAACAAATGGTACTGTATTAACCCCCAGGAACAATGTATTAAAAATATTTTATTCTCTAAGGATGAGAAAATGATCCATGTTGTCAAGAACTAGAAGGGAATGTGGAAAGTAAAAGCCTTTTAATTTGTTGCAATGTCGTAGGAGGATTACTTTTTCTCTGATTTTTATTTCTGCCAATGTTGAAGTATAAATAATAATTAAAAGCATATTGTGTGGCTTGAACTTCACGTGAAGTAGGCCGTCATGCCTCCTTTCTCCATAGGCATCACCACTGCTGCTGTTTGCGTTTATCCTGCCCGCGTGTGTGATGCAGTGAAAGCTCTAAAGGCTGCAGGCTGTGACATCCCAGTGGCATCAGGTAACGTCTGTGCTTTCTCTGGTCGCTTTTTCAGTGTGTTTCCCTTCAACTCAGACACCTTGGGGTATTATCTGCGCAGTTACTTTATTTTATTTATTTTTGACTGTGCTGAATATTCACTGATGCACTTTAACTTTCTCTAGTTGGCCGTGAGCGGGGCTACTCTCTAGTTGCATCTCACTGCAGTGGCTTCTCTTGTTGAAGAGCGCAGGCTCCGGGTGTGTGGGTTTCGGTAGTTGTGGTGTGTGGGTTCATTGCCTGAGGCATGTGGGATCTTAGTTCCTACACCAGGGACAAACGCGTGTCCCCTGCATTGCGAGGCGGATTCTTAACCACTGGACCACGAGGGAAGTCCCTGTCTATGTGATTTTATGCTGCTGTACTGTGCTCGGTCATTTCCAACTCTTTGCAACACCATGGACTGTAACCCACCAGCCACTCTGTCCCTGGGATTTTCCAGGCAAAAATACTGGAGTGGGTTGCCTTTTCCTTCTCCAGGGATCTAACCTGCCTCTCCTGCATCTTCTCCATGGGCAGGCAGATTTTTTACCTACTGAGCCACTTGGGAAATCCCATATAGTTTTATATTATGATTTTAACCAGTCTTGTCTATTTAATTGATTGTATTTATTCATTCTTTTCATATTTGTCAGTTGCCTGTTGAGTAGCAGACATGATATTAATTCCTAAGACTACAGAGCCGTGGGCTTTCCCAGTGGCTCAGTGGTAAAAGCATCTGCCTGCCAGTGCAGGAGATGCAGGTTCGCCCTTAAAGGAAATTCAGTTGTGAAGGAGGAATTGTCAAGTTAAAAAAAAAAAAATCATAATGTAGGACACATAATTTTTTTGTAAAATATAATAATAAAACTATGCAGAAGATACAGTTTTAACTCTGAGTGCAGTGTGATTTATTCTGCAGAGGATGGTGACGCTCAGAGGGTAAGGGGCTGCATCAAAGAGATGTAACTGCATTGGGTCTTAAGGATAAGGAGATGTTTAGAGAGTGGATAAGCTAGGGAGTGGGTTTTCCAGGTGGCGCTAGTGGTAAAGAACCCACCTGCCAATGCAGGAGATACAAGAGAAGCTGGTTCGATCCCTGGGTCAGGAAGATTCCCCGGAGGAGAGCATGGCAACCCACTTCAGTATTCTTGCCAGGAGAATCCAGTGAACAGAGGAGCCTAGCGGGCTGTGGTCCATAGGGTCGCAAAGAGTCGGACACGACTGAAGCGACTTAGCACCCATGCAAGCTAAGGAGTGGCATTTCCAGCAGAGGAGCTAGCATGCGTGAAAGTGCAGAAGTGCGTTCAGGGAACTGAAATGAGTTTGCAGGTGTTGCTTCCTACGGTAGGACGAAGGGAGAGCTGGGGAGTTGAAGCTGGAGAGGTAGGTGGGGGCCAGACCGCATGGGGAAACCTTAGCAGGCTGTGGTATTTGGGTTTTATTTTGTTGATGGGGAAGATACCAAGAGATGTTAAGTAGAGAATGCCGTGATCTACTTCATAATGTAATAAGTTAGGGGATGGTAGTGGATAAATTAAGGGGGATTAAAATGGAGTTATAGTACTTGTGGGAGATGACAAGAGCCACCCCCAAACCTGAATGATAAAAGAGGGTATGTTCAAGAGTTACTGACTTAAAGAAAGATGCAGTAGGAAAACAAGGCATGAAGGAGGGGAAAGTCCTCCTGAATGCTTCCCTGTGTGTGTGTGTTTACAAATGGATAGATAGATATTAAATTAGATTCTCCTTTTAAAAGATATTAGAGGGATATCCTGGTGGTTTAAAGAAGGAAGCTGAGAAGATCATTAATTTATTTTGTTAGGGACACATCAAGAGAAACAAAGTATGCAGTATTTATATATTAATAGAGCCTATTCATGAAGATTCCTGAAGTATTTGGCAGCTTCACCTTAATCACTTTTCATTTTTCATTCAGTTCAGTTCAGTCGCTCAGTCTTGTCTGACTTTCTGCGACCCCATGAACTGCAGCATGCCAGGCCTCCCTGTCCATCACCAGCTCAGGTTGTTTGCTCAGACTCATGTCCATTGAGTCAGTGATGCCATCCAACCATCTCATCTTCTGTCGTCCCCTTCTCCTCCTGCCTTGAATCTTTCTCAGCATCAGGGTCTTTTCCAATGACTCAGTTCTTCACATCAGGTGGCCATAGTATTGGAGTTTCAGCTTCAGCATCAGTCCTTCCAATGACTATTCAGGACTAATCTCCTTTAGGATGGACTGGTTGTATCTCCTTGCAGTCCAAGGGACTCTCAAGAGTCTTGTCCTACACCACAGTTCAAAAGCATCAATTCTTCAGCACGCAGCTTTCTTTATGGTCCAGCTCTCACATCCATACATGACCACTGGAAAAGCCATAGCTTTGACTAGACGGACCTTTGTCAGCAAGGCATTACCTCTGCTTTTTAATATTTTTCATTAGGTTCAATCACTTCAGCTTTTCCTTTATACAACAGGGAAACATGCTTTCCTCTAAGGTAGCAGACCCAAAGAATTTAATAACATCAAAGAAACATGAAAGGTTACTTTTAAACACAAGAATGAAATCAGTGATGAGCATGTTAAAAATGTTAATACTTTTTCCAAAAGTGTCATTGTGTTTTTATTTTCCTTCTGTTCAATATGGGAGACCTGGGTTTGATCCCTGGGTTGGGAAGATCCCCTGGGGAAGGGAAAGGCTACCCACTCCAGTATTCTGGCCTGGAGAATTCCATGGACTGTATAGTCCATGGGGTCGCAAAGAGTTGGACATGACAGAGTGATTTTCACTTTCACTTTTATACTTGGCCCAGTTCTTCACCGCTGCTCCAGTTTTGTGGGCTAATTAGGTGCTTTTCCATCATGCAGTATCTCCCCTTTGTCCTCATCTGCTTGACTGTTCATTTGAAGATGGGCAGTGGATGGAACCTGTATTTCCATTTGGTTGCAACAGCTATAAATATGAATAAGTCATAACAGTGATAGCCAACTTGGTCTAGAGTAGGCTCCGTAATTAACTAGTGTCCATCCACAGGGCTACTGCTACTACTTTATGAGTATCACTGTGATGATGACATAGCTTCTTAATCACCATTTTCCTAAAGCTCCCCCATTAGCATCTCTGCCAGCAGCTTAATTTCAGATCTTCCAAAAGATATACCACTAGTATTTATCCTAATGTCAGTGCTATATGAGATCGCATTTAGTTTCTTCACAGTTCACTTTGTAAGGTATGCATGAAGTTCAAAAGTGTCATTTATACTTTGGTCTGAACACTGATTTTTTTTTTTTTTTTTTTTTTATTAGTTGGAGGCTAATTACTTCACAACATTTCAGTGGGTTTTGTCATACATTGATATGAATCAGCCATAGATTTACACTTATTCCCCATCCCGATCCCCCCTCCCATCTCCCTCTCCACCCGATTCCTCTGGGTCTTCCCAGTGCACCAGGCCGGAGCACTTGTCTCATGCATCCCACCTGGGCTGGTGATCTGTTTCACCATAGATAGTATACATGCTGTTCTTTTGAAACATCCCACCCTCACCTTCTCCCACAGAGTTCAAAAGTCTGTTCTGTATTTCTGTGTCTCTTTTTCTGTTTTGCATATAGGGTTATCGTTACCATCTTTCTAAATTCCATATATATGTGTTAGTATGCTGTAATGTTCTTTATCTTTCTGGCTTACTTCACTCTGTATAAGGGGCTCCAGTTTCATCCATCTCATTAGGACTGGTTCAAATGAATTCTTTTTGACGGCTGAGTAAAATTCCATGGTGTATATGTACCACAGCTTCCTTATCCATTCATCTGCTGATGGGCATCTAGGTTGCTTCCATGTCCTGGCTATTATAAACAGTGCTGCGATGAACATTGGGGTGCATGTGTCTCTTTCAGATCTGGTTTCCTCAGTGTGTATGCCCAGAAGTGGTATTGCTGGGTCATATGGCAGTTCTATTTCCAGTTTTTTAAGGAATCTCCACACTGTTTTCCATAGTGGCTGTACTAGTTTGCATTCCCACCAACAGTGTAAGAGGGTTCCCTTTTCTCCACAGCCTCTCCAGCATTTATTGCTTGTAGACTTTTGGATAGCAGCCATCCTGACTGGTGTGTAATGGTACCTCATTGTGGTTTTGATTTGCATTTCTCTAATAATGAGTGATGTTGAGCACCTTTTCATGTGTTTGTTAGCCATCTGTATGTCTTCTTTGGAGAAATGTCAGTTTAGTTCTCTGGCCCATTTTTTGATTGGGTCATTTATTTTTCTGGAATTGAGCTGCAGGAGTTGCTTGTATATTTTTGAGATTAATCCTTTGTCTGTTTCTTCATTTGCTATTATTTTCTCCCAATCTGAGGGCTGTCTTTTCACCTTGCTTATAGTTTCCTTTGTAGTGCAAAAGCTTTTAAGTTTCATTAGATCCCATTTGTTTAGTTTTGCTTTTATTTCCAATATTCTGGGAGGTGGGTCATAGAGGATCTTGCTGTGATTGATGTCGGAGAGTGTTTTGCCTATGTTCTCCTCTAGGAGTTTTATAGTTTCTGGTCTTACATTTAGATCTTTAATCCATTTTGAGTTTATTTTTGTGAACACTGATGTT
Organism: Cervus elaphus; assembly: GCF_910594005.1. Lineage (NCBI taxonomy): Eukaryota > Metazoa > Chordata > Mammalia > Artiodactyla > Cervidae > Cervus > Cervus elaphus. Next base: position 25,787,594 of record NC_057836.1, read on the forward strand.
TTTTGGTCTGAAATTCTTTGTCGAGATACTGACCAACTGAAATTTGTCTCCCTCCTTCTCTTCCTTCCTTTCTCCCTTCCTTCCTTCTTTCTCTGCTAGTGGCCACTGGCTTTCCAGCTGGACAGACTCATTTGAAAACACGATTAGAAGAGATCAGATTGGCCGTGGAAGATGGAGCTACGGAAATCGATGTGGTGATTAATAGGACCTTGGTGCTGACAGGCCAGTGGAAAGGTAAGTGCACATGCTTACCCAAGAAGAGACTCAGTTATTCCCTGGTCAGTCAGATGGCGAGGATCTGAAAAGAGGCAGCGTGGTTTGGAAGTCACTGTTCTAGATTACAAGTCACTAGATCAGAGGGTGAATGGAGGAGAAAACACAACTAAGACTGCTCATCCTGTCCCTCGTAACTCTGGGCAGTTGCCCGCCTGCATGAACTTTTTAGATCCCTTTTAAGGAATCAGTTATTTCCAAGCAGTGAATTATTAACTTTTGTTCTATTCTTTGTTGTTTTGTTACTCAGTATAAAAATCACCCCAGGCAAGTATTTTATGCAGAGTTTATTTTAATATGCTGGAGGAAACTTCCCTTTCTTATGTTAATCTTTGTGGATTTTGAGGATGTGGGATTATTGATTAGTTTACAAGTCTGTTTTTACTCCTGTTCTTGAACATAGCTCCTTTGGATTTTATTATGTATTCACCTTCAAGATTTGTGATTTACTGTCAAGTCAATTACAGTAAGACATCCCCAGTCCAGTAACAAACTATTTCCTTTTTTTAAGAAATTGATTTTACTTCTGCCTTAAATATATTTTATATACTTAGAGATTTTTTTTTTTAAAGATAATAGACTATTTTTTAGAGTGGTTTTAAGTTACAGGAAAATTGAGCAGAAAGTATACAATTCCCAAGAGTCCCTTGGACTGCAAGAAGATCCAATCAGTCCATCCTAAAGGAGATCAGTCCTGGGTGTTCATTGGAAGGACTGATGCTGAAGCTGAAACTCCAGTACTTTGGCCACCTCATGTGAAGAGTTGACTCATTGGGAAAGACCCTGATGCTGGGAGGGATTGGGGGCAGGAGGAGAAGGGGACAACAGAGGATGAGATGGTAGGATGGCATCACTGACACAGTGGACATGGGTTTGGGTGGACTCCGGGAGTTGGTGATGGACAGGGAGGCCTGGCGTGCTGCGGTTCATGGGGTCTCAAAGAGTCGGACACGACTGAGTGACTGAACTGAATTGAACTTATACCCTCTGTGCATACCCCCCTACATACAGTCTCCTGTATCACTAACATCTTATATTATTGCAGTATATATGTTAAAATTGCTGAAGCTGAACTAATAGCATTGATACATTACTTAATCAAAGGAGGTAGGATGTGCTCAATCATGTTGACTTTTCTGACTCCATGGACTGTAGCCTGCCAGGTTTTTCCAGACAAGAAGACTAGCATGGAGATTGCCATTTCCTACCGCACAGAGATTGTTGATAGCTAAAATAAGTACAATTCTGTATTTAGAAAAAAAAAATCATTGTAATATGTAGCTTAACTGAAAAATTTTAATGAAATCATAGGATAAAATCAGAATAATGTATTGTCTCTTTAGCTATGTGGATAACAAATAAATGGCATATTTTATTCTAATTACCAAGGGTAATTTGTAGTTAACCAGTAATAAAGGAAGTAGGTGTTCTACTTAATCTCCTCCCCTACAAATAACCCTTGATAACACTGCAGTACACAACTTTCAAAGCCATTTCCCCTACATATACACACATGCAACTCCTACCATTTTGTAAAGTTTAAAATAAATATTTTTGTAAAAAGTGAAAAAGTTAGAATTAAAAATAGGATCATGTTTAATGTATTTTCCCTTAACCTAACTGTTGTACTTACCAATATCTCATAGGTATCTCTAGACTCTATCCATCAATCCATCTAGCTCATCTTCTGTAAATTCTAATTCCATTGTTTATCCATTAAAAATTGCTTTTGGTTAGGCAGCAGCAAAGATTCAGTCAGTGGTTTAAATGCTCAAGGATTTACTCTGTCATGTAATATCTATGTTCATGCTTAGTCACTCAGTCCTGTCTGCCTCTTTTGTGACTTCATGGACTGTAGCCCACCAGGCTCCTCTGTCCATGGGATTCTCCAGGCAAGACTACTGGAGTGGGTTGCTATGCCCTCCTCCAGGGGATCTTCCTGACCCAAGGATCGAACCCATGTCTCCTGCATTGCCAGGCAGATTCTTCACCCCTGAGCCACTTGGGAAGCCCTCTCACGTAAAGTCTAGGTGTAGATATTTCAGGAGTATTGTGGTAGTCCCTCAGAGTTCTCAGAGACCTGAGCTTCTTTTACCTTCAGCTTCCAAAGATCATAGTGTCTGATCTCAGCCTCAAGACCACTCCATTGTGTACAATGGATTTTGAAGCTCCAGCCCTTACACTTGTCTCCCAGACGACAGGAAATAGGGACTTGTCCTGTCTCTAGATCTCACACACCATCTTTGCTTACACTTCATGGGCCCAAAGCCAGTTCCATGGTCAGACTTGACTGCCAGTGAAGCTGGAAAATGTTATCATTTGGCTTGGAATATTCACTGTGTTTCCATTCATTCTTTATACGTTAGATGGTACACATTTCTGTGCCTAAGTGGAAAGGAGTGAGGGAAATACTGGTTCAGAAAGAGACTGTGCCACATGAGCTAAGTAGGATGCGATCTTAAAAAACTTGACAGCAAAAGTTGAGGCAAGGGGACTTCCCTGATGGTCCAGTGGCTAAGACTCTATGTTCCCAAAGCAGGCGGTCCAAGTTTGACCCCTGGTCAGGGAGCTAGATCCCATAGGCCATAACTAAGCAATTTCACCACAGCTACTAAGGCCATGCGCTCCAGAGTCCTCATGCCTCAACAACAGAATGTAGTGTATTGCGACCAGAGAATCCCTCATGTTGCAATGAAGACCCAGTCAAAATAATTAGTTTTTAAAACAGTTGAGGCAAAACAACAATAGCAACATTTAAATAAAAATAAGTATGAAGTCAAAAGGCACAGCAATCTGGACCATGAGCTATGGGGCAGGTTGTCTCAGAGATTTCCGTAGCCTCTGGGGAGCATCACTGTGTTCCAGGAGAATCCAGTCACTAGTACAGCAGTTCTGAGTGAAAGTGAAAGTCACTCAGTCGTGTCTGACTCTTTGCGACCCCATGGACTAGACAGTCCATGGAATTCTCCAGGCCAGAATACTGGAGTGGGTAGCCTTTCCCTTCTCCAGCGGAGAACCCAGGGATCAAACCCAGGTCTCCCGCATTCCAGGCGGATTCTTTACCAGCTGAGCTACCCGGGAAGCCCACAGTACTTCTGAAGGGTCTAGGAAAAAATGTCAGCTTGTTCCCGTTGTCTGATACTCCCATCTGTACCCACCAACATTTTAAAATCCTTGCCAGGTTTCAATATTTTATTTTTCAGATTCTGCGTTATTTATATGTTTGTCTGTTTTTGGCTCTGCTGGGTAATTGTTGCTTTTTTGTGGCCGTTTCTCTAGTTGCAGTGAGTGGGGGCTACTCTTCGTTGTAGTCACGGGCTTCTCACTGCAGTGGCTTCTCGTATTGTGGAGCATGGGCTTAATTGCCCTGAGGCAGGTGGGATCTTCCTGGACCAGGGATTGAACCCATGTCCCCTGCATTGTCAGGCGAATTCTTAACCACTGGACTGCCAGGATAGTCCAGGTTTCAGTTCTTGACAGTGCACGAATATCTTTTTGTGCTTTCGATTCTTGTTCCTTGGCTTGTGGGTCATGTGTGCCTTGGGCGTTTACAACCATGCTTAAATGGCTTGTTTTAAGTAGATGTCCCTCGTCCCTATATATTAATTCTGCTTGTCTTCTTGTAACAGCTTTCAGTTCAGATTTAAAGCTAGAGTAGGAAAAAAAAAATGAGTAAGCATTATGTGCTAAGTTGCCTCAGTCATCTCTGACTCTTTGCAGCCCTGTAGGCTGTAGCCCCCCAGGCTCCTCTCTCCATGGGGTTCCTAGAGTGTGTTGCCATTTCCTCCTCCAGGGGATCTTCCTGACCCAAGGACTGAGCCCACGTCTCTTACATCTCCTGCAAAACTACTAGGTTAGGGCAAATTTAGAAATAAACTCTGTGTCATTTAGTTGGATAAAAAACTGTGTGTTCTTTATCTTGTATTAAGTAATTATAGACATAGAAGTATAGATTGTATTATGACTTGTGCTCCTGTCTCTAGAATACTACTAATTGGAAAATCAAATACAATAGGAGATGAGATTTGATGTAATTGGCTTTCCCTTAATGAAGCAGGAATGGTTGTTTTTAAGAACTGATAATTTCCCAATAAGAGACATTCATGTAAAATATAATAACATATCTTTGTCCCAGACCATACTTTTCTATTAACTCTTTCTATGGTGTTAATAACCTCTTGACCCCAAACAAATTGAAAAGGACCATTGAATACTAGAAATTTAATTCTAACGAGAAGCCTGCAAACGTCTTGGGCCCTTTTTCACTGCAATATTTTGTCTTAATTTCAGTTCAGAATTTGATTACATACTGTGTTTTTCAGTGTCATGTTTTAATATTAGCTGTTTTCTAAAATATGAACCTATCATCGATTTCTTGGAATTTGCTGATGGAGGTGTCTATGAGACTGTTAGACATTCCAATCTAGGTCCCTCTTCTCTTTGCACTAAGGTGTGGAGGATACTGGTTAAAGCACAAGAGAAAGAATCCCATTTTTAAAACCTGGCCATTCAGAGTGTATCTTCACCATTTCTCATGGTCACAGGGGTTCACAGTTTAGGATCTGAACTCAGAGGGGAGATATGAGAAGGACTTGCTATTCCTCTGCTTGGATTCACTTTGGTGGTCATTTAAAATCTACTTCCTCAGGACTTCCCCAGTGGTGCAATAGTTAAGACTTCAGCTTCCAGTGCAGGGGGTATGGGTTCATTCCCTGGCCAGGGAGTTAAAATCCCACATGCATTGTGGCCAAAAAACCAAAACAAAACAGAAGCAATATTGTAACAAATTCAATACAGATTTGAAAAAATGACTCAAGTCAGAAAAATAGATAAAATCTACTTCCTCAAACTTTTAACTTTTCCACCCACCTTGCATGCATGCTAAGTCACTTTAGTCGTGTCCAACTCTGTGTGACTCTATGGGCTATAGTCCACCAGGCTTCATCTGTCCATGGGATTCTCCAGTCAAGAATATTGGAGTGGGGTGCCATTTCCTTCTCCAGGAGACCTTCCCAACTCAGCAATCGAATCCACGTCTCTTACATCTTCTGCCTTGCCAGGTGGGTTCTTTACCTCTAGTGCCACCTGGGACACCCTCCACCACCTTGAGGCTCCTTAAGTCTTGGCAAATGACCTTCTTACTACTTCTCAGAGAAAATACATCTGTTAGGCAGGAACTTCCTCAAAGTCCTCTGCTCCCCTTTTCCTTCTCCTCTTCCTCCTCCTGTGTTCACTTCCCCAGCTGCTCTGAGACTCTCACCTCTTCTCATAGTTTCATGACCTTAGTCCTTTTATGTGCCATTTTTTTCTCCCGTGGCCTCCGCCAGTGTCTGCTCTTTCCTCCCATCAGCATCCCAGCAGATATCCAAAAGTTCCTACATTAAAAGAAAAGCCCACTGGCTCTATTCCTGCTCATCCCCAGCTTAGTCTCCCTTTCTGTTCTCCCTTTCATGGCTGAAATTCTTAAAATAGTCATGTTTACTTGTTCCCTTGAATTTGTTTTTTCCAAGACACCAGTGGCCTCTTATCTTGCTGTGCCTGGGGATACTCTTCGGTCATTTAGTTCTGTGGCCCAGAAAGAGTTGACACAAGGGACAGTTTCTTCCTGGAAACACTCTCTTGTCACGGCTTTGCTGATTCCTCGATCTTCAGGTTTTCCTTTGTGTTTCTGATGCCTCCTATGTCTTGTTGCAAGCTCCTCCACCTCCCCTGTCTTCACTGAAGTGTCGATCCTCGGGCTCTGTCCCAGCAAACTCTCAACTTCTCAGGCCCTGCACACTTTTTTGGAAACCTCCTGTCTACACTGATTTTGGCCATTACCTGTGCTGAGGACTAAATCTCCAGAGTGGGGGACCTGAGTCTGTCTGACTTGGGAACCCTACATTCCATTTCCCCACTAAAATTATTCCCCATGAAATGATGCTTTTCATTGATTAGTTTCATATAAGCAAACATTCAAAGTCAGTGAATCTGGGCTTCCCTGGTGGCTCAGTGGTAAAGAATCCATCTGCCAGTGCAGGCGACATGGGTTTGATCCCTGATCTGGGAAGATTCTATGCCTTGGAGCAACTAAGCCCGTGGGCTACAACTACTGAGCCTGTGTGCCCCATAACCCATGCTTCGCAACAGGACAAGCCACCACAATGGGAAGCCCTCACATTGCATCTAGAGAGTAGCCCCTGCTTGCCATGACTAGAGAAAAGCCAGTGTACCGACTAAGACTCAGCACAGCCTAAAAAAAATCAGTGAATCTTCACCATAGCAGAGAATCCAGCCATTTTAGAAATCCATTAATATTTTCATTTCCCCGACTTCATTTACTTGTTCTATTAAATACAGCTTATTTTTGTTTAGGTCATTCATAACAGTTGTATCAGTGATTACAGGCACCTCATTTGATTTGCTTTGCTCCAATATTGCACGTCACAGATTTTTACAAACGGAAAGTTTGGGGCAACCTTGAGTTGAACAAGTCTGTAGGCACTGTTTTCCCAACAGCATTAATTTGCTTCATGTCTCTGGGTCACATTTTGGAAATTCTTACATTATTTCAAACTTTTTCATTGTTATTATTATTATATGATGGCGATCTATGACCAGTAGTCTTTGATGTTACTATTATACAAGGATTGTGACTTGCTGAAGGCTCAGATGATGGTTAGCATTTTTTAGCAGTAAAGTATTTCTTACTTTAAGGTATGTACACTGTTTCGTTTAGAGATAATGCTACTGTACACTTAATACACTACAGTATAGCATAAGCATAACTTTGCATGCACTGGGAAGCCAAAAATTTCACGTGACTCATTTTATTCCATTACTTGGTTTATTGCGGTGATATGAAACTGAACCAAAGTATCACTGAGGTCAGCCTGTGTATTATTCTGGAACACAGTGATGCTCTCAGGGGCTGAAGTCTGGGAGATGACTTGCCCCATAGCTGATGGTCCCATAGCTGACGGTCCCATAGCTGATGGTCCCATAGCTGACGGTCCCATAGCTGATGGTCCCATAGCTGACGGTCCCATAGCTGATGGTCCCATAGCTGACGGTCCCATAGCTGATGGTCCCATAGCTGACGGTCCCATAGCTGATGGTCCCATAGCTGACGGTCCCATAGCTGACGGTCCCATAGCTAATGGTCCAGGCTGCTGTGCTTTTTTTTTTACAGTTCAAATATATTTTTGTTGAAACATCTTTGTTATTGTCGTTGTGCCTGGTCCTTTGCTCTTAGGCTTTTTACTGTCAGCTCATTTCACTGTCCTTCCCTCACTCCTTTCCATCTGGGCAGAGAAATGGACACCATCTAACTTGTTGCTCGGGAAGTAGTTCTGACTGGGCAGGATGTGGAATGTCTTGGTGGTTCTCAGACATCCTCAGATTATTTGCCTCAGACCCCTGCCTCACAGAATCCAGGACATGTCCCCGATTCTGTGTACTGTCAGAATTGGGGGCTGGGTTTAGAGAGGAGCAGGGTCTACACTGAAAGTCACTCCAGATCATTTGGATTCCACATCCCCCCAAGCCATCCCATATATTCCTAAGGAGAAGCACTAACTTGGAGCAACTTTTTTTTTTAAAAAAAGAAAACACGCTTCTAGTTCTTGATTCTACATAGTTTAGGCATGCATGCTCAGTTGTGTCTGACTCTCTGTGACCCTATGGCCTGTAGCCTTCCAGGATCCTCTGTCCATGGGATTCTCTAGGCAAGAATACTGGAGTGGGTTGCCATTTCCTCCTCCAGGGGATCTTCCTGCATCTCTTGCATCTCCTGCATTGGCAGGCAGGTTCTTTACCACTGGTACCACTTGGAAATTAGGTGCCGCATAACTGAAGCATTCTTGAATTTGCATATTCATTAATTAATACAAATCATATTTCCCATGTGTTTGTTGTTTATTGAGCCTGGTTCTGCAGTTGGCTGTCAACAGGAGGCTTAAGGAACAGTGTTACTCTGTTGAGTTTAGCCAGAAAGACATCTACTTCTGTGCTCTTGGGAGGCTAGTTCTCCTCTCCCTGGGAAGAATGTGCCTTAGGTGAAGAGAGTAGTTGTCCTGTGCTGGACCCAGAGAGAGGTGGGTCAGATGAGCCAACCATCACTGGAGTCATAGTCAGACCCAGAAAGTGCCCAGGACAAATACACTGTGGAGTAAGAAGGGTGGGGGTGCTTCCCAGGTGGTGCTAGTGGTAAAGAACCCACCTGCCATTGCAGGAGATATGAGAGACAAGAAGTTTGATCCCTGAGTTGGGCAGATCCCCTGGAGGGGGGCACGGCAACCCACTCAGTAGGGTTGCCTGGAGATTCCCATGGACAGAGGAGTGATTCATAGCATCGCAAAGAGTCGGACACAACTGACGTGACTTAGCATGCACGCAAGCAAGAAGGTGGGGGATTGCTCCAGGAGACTGGAAATCTTTGGGTCTTTGCAAAGTCTGCATTAGACAAACCCTGGTTGGAATCCTGGTGCTATTGTTAGTAGCTGTTTGCTCTTAGATAAGTCACTTAGCCTCTCTCTACCTTCTGTTCCTTTTCTGTAAAACAGGCATCGTGGCATCTGCTTCATGGGCTTATATTAGTAATAGGGATTAAATTAGATGATGTCCACAAATTGGTCATCATTTTGCTTGGCCCAGATGAATCTCTCCATGCCCACTGTGGTTTCCTGTCTCTCCCCCTCCTCCTGATGAAGGTCTGTGTTGCCAAGGGAAGTAACGACATAGCAGAGGCATTGAGTTGATGAAGAAGAATTCTAGAGACGTAGGTTTTAGTATTTATCATTTAGCTAATTTACACCTGGTCTGTGAGCGCTTCTCTTCTGTCTGCCTCCCTCCATCTAAATAAGCTACCAGGGACTTCCCTGGTGGTTCAGTGGTTAAGACTGTGCTTCCAGGTTTCCAGTACAGGGGATGTTAGTTCGATCCCTGGTTGGGGAGCTAAGATCCCACATGATGTGCCGTGTGGCCAAAAAATAAAATAATAAGTTACTAGTGAGGGGGTAAGACATAAGGATTTTCTACGGGCATTTCCAGCTATAATGGCCTGTGATTTTGTATTTGGTATTGTTCCTTGTCTGTGTGTATTATTCCCATGATAAGTCCTTGTAATATGGTATTTTTTAATGATGATATTGAGGTTGACACCTCAGTGGCATTCCTTAAACAGTTCTTTGAAGAAAGAATTCACCAGAAGAGGTTCATCACATCATAAATCTTACTGAGCAGGTTTTGAAAGTTAAATGCATTCCATGCTCTGTAAATATACAGAGGTTTTCAATTTTTTTAAACTTTTTTATGACCACTCTCTGCTGCATGTATTTACCTAATGTATTACCAGTGACATGGAAAGACTATCAGATTCAAGCATCTTCCAGGACCTAGAGCTGGTGTTACTAGTTTTTGGAAACCCATTCCACACAGAAGCACGAGCAGGTGCTGGGGGTTTAGCCACTAAGTCGTATCCGACTCTTCAGACCCCATGGACTATTGCCCGCCAGGCTTCTCTGTCCCTGGGATTCCCCAGGCGTGAGTACTGGAGGGGATTGCCATTTCCTTCTCCAGGAGATCTTCCTGGCCCAGGGAAAGAACCAGCATCTCCTGTATTGCAGGCAGTCTCCAGGGGCCCCCTGTGACTCTAAAGGTGGCTGCGTCTGGGACATTTTCCGAGCATTATGTGTTCAGAATCACATCTGGGATTATCGTTGTCTTCTGTATCCACAGCCTCACTTACCTTTGACCCTGTTCAGCCCCATTTTTTGGCAGTTGTTTTGTTATTTTTTTCTTTTACTAGTTTATTTATTCAGCCGTGTTGGCTTCGTGGCAGTACATGGGATCTTTGTTGAGGTGCACAGTCTGTCTAGTTATGGCGTGTGGACTTAGTTGCCCCAAGCCATTGGGCAACTAAGTCTTAATCTTAGTTCCCCAACCAGGAATCATACCCTCATCCCTTACATTGCAAGGCAGATTCTTAACCACTGGCCCACCAGGGATGTCCCTACCCTGTTCGGTTCATCAGCTCTCCTAAACTTGGTTTGTGGAGTACATGCCTCGAGACTCTCAGGAGCTTTAGGATGGTACAATTTCTTTTTCTTTTTTTTTTCATTTATTTTTATTAGTTGGAGGCTAATTACTTCACAGCATTGCAGTGGGTTTTGTCATACATTGACATGAATCAGCCATGGAGTTACATGTATTCCCCCAATTTATTTTTCTTATTTGCTTAGTTTTACAAAAGAAGGGTGGTAGAAAGAATATCTCCTAAAAGAAGTTAGGGTTTTTCTTTGTTTTGTAGAGCTGTTAATCATAATATCTTATGAGAAAAGCAATCTCTAAATCTATAGACACTTTTTTGGGGGGAGGAATCACATAATCTATAACCTGGACTTTCTGTTTTGAGGGTTGTTTATAACAGAAACCCTCTGGAGATACTTACGACTGCTGTATGCTTTTATGGTTTTTGTTTTTATGCTATGATTCTTCAAAACTTCAAATACTATTGACAAAAATGTGTGTGTTTTATCTCTTGTAGGTTGTTATTTTACTACCTAGTGTTTTAGGTTCATCTCTGTTTTAGTCTTTCAAGATTAATTAGTTGCCTTAGTGGATGAAAACTGTTCTTGAACATTTTGTGACTTCCTTAGATTAGAAGGTTGCTGTGTAATTTTATATTAAGTGTTTTACTGTACATATAATTATCTTAAGAGTGATTTTCAGGCCACTCTTGCACAGTGTTGAACATCTTTCTGGTACTCAAAAAATAATTGCTTAGATATGTTCGTTAACAATTATTTTTAAGTGCCTTTGAATAGCATGAAATATAAAGGGAAATCTACTTTGTGGCTTTTAGATGGGTGATATAGTCTTTAAACACTTGGGTTCTTAACTTCAATCATAATTTCTATACACGAAAGCTTTACCAGCATAGTTTTCTATGTCTGTATGCTTTTGTGCTCAGGCTTTCAGTCGTGTCCAATTCTTGGCAGCCCCACGGACTGTAGCCCGCCAGGCTTCTCTGTCCATGGGATTTCCCAGGCAAGAAGACTGCAGTATTGGCAGAAATAGCAGTTTCCTCTTCCAGGGGATTTTCCTGACCCAGGGTTCGAACCTGTGTCTCCTGCATTGGCAGGCAGATTCTTTACCACTGAGCCATCTGGCTAGCCCTTTTCTATGTCTACAGTAGTACTTTTTCCAGAAAGCTTAACAGGCTGCCAGCAGCCTCAAGATGAAGAATCTGTTTTCCCTTTAGGTGGGAGCTGGAGAGGAAGAAGAGACTTTTAGATAGAGAAAAGTTGAATTCTTGAGATGCAAGTTCTTGCTGGCACAGGGAGCCAGTGGTCACCTTGTTTTGGATGCTCTTTAAAACCAATGCAGCGTGACCTCCTCCGTCCCCTTGGGTCAGCATCCAGGCCTTTCCCAGAGTGGCTGAATTCTCTAAATCCTGCCAGGCTGAGCCACTTGTTTTTCCCGCTGGCAGGGACAAGCAGAAGGTCAGGTTATGACCTCCATGTCTTCTGAGTGTGGCAGCAGTAGGAGGGACAAGGGGGACAGACAGGAGGCCACGCCTCTGATGGTGGTGCCGTTACATTGATTAAGCATCTGCAGTGTAATCCATCTTGGGTTTCTAGTACACCCACTTTTGCTACTCCTGAAAACCTCATTATAAGTCAAAACATTTATTATCAGGTTTCTTAATGTGACATCACTCTGCCAGCCACTGCTCTGGCGTGTGTGTTTTGTTAAATTTTGCATTATTCTGACTAATTTGCAGTCGTGGTGTTTGAATTCATTTTCATTTGTCAGTCATCTTTTATAATAGCTTTCCAAATTATTATTTTTCTGGTACGTGCAAGAATTGTTCTATTTTTTTTTAAATGGGGAATTTTCAGTTTCTGTAATGTTTGAATTTTTAACAGTAAAAGTGTATAAAAAGAATGTGAGGAGAAAAATTAATTAATAAATGCTTTGGGGAACAAGTCATGATATATGCAGAGACTTAATCATAAAGGGGTTTACTGAAGTATTGTTTATTTTTTTATTTTTTAAATATTGTTTATAAGAGCAAATAATCTGAAACTTTGAATATCCAGTAACAGATGGTTGAATACATTGTTTATGACCATGCAGTAGAAGATTGTGCAGTCATTAAAAATTGTGCTACAGACATGAATTTATTAGTTTGGAAAGATGTCTATGATATATCAAAGGGAAGGAAAGCAGGTTACAAAATAATATGTACCATATATAATCACACATTTAAAAAAAAAAAAACGGTAGAATAGTTGATTGTCTCAAAAGCCCTCCCTTGAGAAAACTACCTGGATGCTAAATAAACTACAACATTATAATAAACATATGTTTTTTTAACTTTTATTTTTGAATAATTTACAACTTACAGAAAGGTTACAAAAATAGCACACAGAACTCCCGTTTATTCTTCACTCAAATTCCTGTTATAAACTTCTACCCCATTTATCTTTTTGCCTTCCCTCTTTCTATCTCTGTCTCTCTATACATGTATGCAGAGAGAGAGATCAATAGATATAGATATATTTTTTCTGAATTATTTGAGATTAAGTTGCTGACCTATTGATACGTTACTATTAAGTACTTCAGTGTGTATTTCCTAAAAACAAGGACACTCATATGAAGCCACAGGAAACCATCAAAATCAGGAAATTAACATTAATGTTATTAATGTTACCTTTAGATCTCCTGCATCTTCTGCATTGGCAGGCAGATTCTTTACCACTGAGCCAGCTGGGAAGCCCACATGTCCTTTAGGCTTCTTCAATCTGGAATAGTCTTCAGTCTTTTCTTGTGTTTGAAGAATTGGGGTCTGTTTTGTAAAGTGTACTTCAATCTGCGTGTGTTAAATGTTTTTTCATGATTAGATTCATGTAGGTATTTTTGATAGGACCACCACTGAAGTTTTGCTCTGTTCTTCTCAATGTCCTCTGCTTTCAGGAGTCCCGAAATGTTGATCTGTTCCATTATTGATGGTGTTACACTTTTACTTGGCTAAGATCATTTCTGCCAAGTTTCTCCATTATAAAATTAATAAATATTTTGTATTTTAATAAGTAATTAACATCCACTATGAATGGAGATATGGTTAATATCTTGTTCTTCATCTAACTTTTACTCAGCAGTTTTAAGTGTTCATTGATAAATCTTCAGTTATACTCTGATAGTTGGCAAGTGGTGATTTTTTCTGATTCCATCATTTCTTTTATACTCATTAGTTAGCATTACCTTCTTCTCCCTCCCTTTCTTCCTCTCTTCAAGAACTCATAGATGCCTTTTTTTTTTTTTTTTTCAGTTGGTTATAATCCATTACTATCATTATTTATTCTGGTACTCAAATTGTCCCAGATTTGGCAGGTGGGAGCTGCTTGACACTGGCTCCTCTGCCCCTTTGACATGTTTTTGTTATTCTTTAAGACCTTCTTTACATTTATTTAAAAGATATTTCAGGCTTATTTTTAGCTTTCTCTGCCCCAGACTTAGAATCAGCCACTTTCCCAAGGAGCTTTGCTTGTTTTCATTGAAGGCTGGTGTTTAGAAACCAAGATCTGTGTGCTGCAGGGTGCTTATTGCTACAGGGTTGCTGCTGTTTCCATGCCTTCTCGGGGACAGATCTACGAAATACATAAATGTATACAACGCACACCTATAAACATACATACAACTCTGTCTCTCTATCCGTGATGTTAGGAAAGATTGAGGGCAAGAGGTGAAGGGGGAGCCAGAGGATGAGATGGTTGGATGGCATCACTGACTCAGTGGACATGAGTTTGAGTAAACTCTGGAAGATAGTGAAGGCAGGGAAGTCTGGCATGCTGCAGGCTATGGGGTCGCAAAGAGTTGGACACAAGTGGGCGACTGAACAACAATAGTAAGCTAGACATCTCTTCTCATGCCCCAAAGAGGTTATATCTTACATTCTTTAGGAAATGTGGGTCATAGTGTCCTCTGCTTTTTATTTAATTATTTATGACTGCACTGGGTCTTCGTTATTGCACATGGGCTTTCCCTAGCTGTGACGAGTGGGGGCTATCTTTGGTGCTGTGCTCAGGCTTCTCATATAAATCCAGGCAGTCAGAGCACCCACACTATTGTCCATTATACCATACTTCCCCAGTGGGTATGTGTCATACTGGAGTCATATGTTGAAGACTAATAAACCAATTCTGATGATCCCATGGACTGCAGCCCGCCAGGCTCTTCTGTCCATGGAATTCTCCAGCCAAGAATACTGGAGTGGGTTGCCATGCCCTTCTCCAGGGGATCTTCCCAACCCAGGGATCGAACCTGGGTCTCCCACATTGCAGGCAGATTCCTTCCTGTCTGAGCCACCAGGGAAGCCCCATGATAAGCTGAAAAGGGATTTATTATTTATTACTAGGAGGATCTGGAGTAGCTTACTGAATCAGTAGGAAGCTTGGAGAAGCAGGCTTGGAACACAAGCAGGACCATGAAAACTGGGGAGCAGAGAATAAGCCAGATGTGTCACAGAAAGGGTTTTGTTACGAGACCAGTGCCGTTGCTGCTGCCACTGGTCAACCTGACTGGTGACCACTCTGGCCTCTTGGATCTACCGCCATTGCTGATGTTGCATTACTGATGAAAATCTCTAACTGTCCTTCATCTTTGCATCACTCAGTAAAATTCAAAGGATTATGTAGAAGCATTCTTTTGATGAAGCCCAGACCTCATTTTGGGCTTCCCAGGTGGTGCTTTTGGTGAAGAATCTGCCTGTCAGTGCAGGAGACAAGAGGCTCGGACTTAGTCACTGACTCAGGAAGGTCTCTGGAGGAGGCACGGCAGCCCACTCCAGTATTCTTGCCTGGAGGAGCTCATGGACGGAGGAGGCTGGTGGGCCACAGTCCATAGAGTTGCAAAGAGTTGGACACGACTGAGCGACTTAGCACAGACTGCATTTTAAAAAGACCAGATTTGGTATGCTTTCTGATTTAATTGTCCTGGTAGACTCTGGGCAGAATGGTAACAGAAACAAATAACTTTCCCAGTGTTGATCTTTAAAGATATAAGACTCTTGCTCGGTTAACCTTGATCTTGTTATGTGATGAAATAGGTCAGTAACATAATTTAAGGAGTTGGCAATTAAAGAATCAGAAGGCACTGGTTGCATATTGGTTAAATCCAGTGAAACTCAGAGTGACCATTTTTGATTCATTCTGTTTAGGTCATGGACTAAAAAGCATGAATTCCAGGTGACTGATAATGGAGTCATAAAATATATCTGGGTTTTCTGGTTAATTTTAACTGTAGGTGAAGAACTTCAGTGGATATTAAAAGGTAATATATTTTAGAAAAAGGCTGGTGATTTTGCTCATAAATATGCTCAGGATCAATGTTTTCAGAATTTTGTTATACAGGCCAAAGTTCTCTTTCACACATACTGTAACAAAATATTTTCAAGCCTTATCTGATGGCTCACTGAATGTAAGGGCTAATCCATATAACAAAATTTCAGTGTAGTAAAAAAGTTGGGTCAGGCCATGAACCAAGATTTGACTTTTATCAACAACACTTAGTGGAAATTCATTTTACTAGGATTCTGAACTTAATGATTAAAACTTTTTGAATGCTTACAATAAGCCAGGCAATGTACAAAGTTCTGTGTGTGTGTATACCTATCTATCTGTATATATCTTATCTTTTATTCCTCAAATAACCTATAAAATAAATTTTATTATTGACACTTAAAGGCTCGAACTGAGGCTGGGAGAAATAACTTGCTTGAGGTCACCCAGGAAGTGATGGAGTTGAGTTTTAAATCCACATTTGTTTGACCCTTGGGATTGCTCATTGTACTAGGAAGAAAAATCCTTAATTAGATCACAACTTAACTCCAGATTATCATTCTTGAATTTTTAGCTGAAGAGGTTTCCTTGTCACTAGTTCTTAGAGGACAACTTTCTATTTTCAAGAACTGTTATTTCATCCAAGATTCATTCTATGAGTTAAAAGAATATAAATTGTTACTGCCACATAATCGTTTGCTATTTATCCTATTCTTGCATGTTGTCGTATTAGATGTGTGGGTGATATGATGTTCTCATGGTTTAGGTGGGACATGCAGGGTAATGTGGGCAATGTGGCATCTCAGGTCACTTCTGATATAACTACTGACTGTTAGAAATTTGTGAAAATATTCAGTCCTTTCTTGAAAAAAGCTTGGGTACCTTTTGAAGGTAACAAACATTGTACTTTTCCATGCGTCTTGTAATAGAATCCTTCGAGCTTCAAGTTAAGTTTGGGTTTTCTAAAATTGAGAAGACAAATTTTGTTCCATCTTTATCTTTCATGGTTTGGGGACTTGTCTGGTGGTCCAGTGGTTAGGACTCCATGCTTCCACTGCAGGGGGCGTGGGTTCCATCCCTGGTTGGGGAACTAAGATCCTGCATGCTGTCTGGCATGGTGCGTATCCCGCCTCAAAAATAAAAACACCCAAAACTTGAGTGTTTTGACTTAGTTTTCTGACTCAAGACTGATTTTTAGTCTAAGTACTTTAGAAAACCTGTGAATTATACAACTCTCATTTTAGCATTGAAAATGCTTCTCCTAACCCTAATATTTATTATTATTTATTATTATTATTATTATTTTATTTTTAATCCTGGTAGTGTAGCAATAACCGAAGTTCAGGAAATGAGATGTGGCCAACCTGATGCAGGGTAAAAGCTTGGTGTTATTGGCAATAGACAGTCTTAAATAATTTTTCAGAATTTTAATACTCATTATTTTGTACTGATTTTGCTTGCTAATATTCTGTTACTTTGACTATGAAATGTTTCCCCCTCAATTTAATTTTATTGAATATAATGGGTTTTGGGGGTATATATGTGTGTGTATGTAGAAAATAAATATATATATTTTGAATTCAGGTGCTTTAAGAGTGCTATATAGAGCTCTAGAAGGCAAATGTGGTACTGGGGTCAGAGGTTAATAGATTCAAAGCTGCATCTCTGAATTCCTCCACAGCTGAATTTGTGTACATACACCCATCACTCCCTGTCTAGGCTCAACGCTTTTTAGTCCGATATATCGGTGGCGCTAGTGTTAAAAAAACCTGCCGGCCAGTGCAGAAGATGTAAAAGACACAGATTTGATCCCTGGGTCGGGATGATCCCCTGGAGGAAGGCATGACAACCCACTCCAGTATTCTTGCCTGGAGAATCCCATGGATAGAGGAGCCTGGCAGGCTATGGTCCATAGGGTTGCAAAGAGTCAGACACGACTGAAACGACTTAGCACTCATGTTTGCGTAGACAAATACCCTGGCAGAGAGTGGGGCAAACTGTTATGTCTTTATTTTCATTAGCAGAGCTCTCAGGAAAGGCCTGCTTTATATTCCAACAAGAGAACTTATTATGTGTGAATGGGAGAATTCAAAAGGACCGGAGGATTTTTTTTTTCTTTAGTTTTCAAAGTGATATACCCCTGTATATATGGTAGATGAATTTCTTTTTTTTCCCTAAGTAACCACCCTAAGGAAGCAGTAGAAATTATTTGTAATTTGCATGTCTTTATAATGATACTTTAAAAGCTCTGTGGCTTGGGACCTGGGGCCAGGGCATAGAAACTGTTTCATGGTAGCAAATGAAGGAGTTCCTTAGAACAGGAGGTGAACTGCAACAGAATGCTTGAGGCAATATTAAATTGGGGTGATTTTTTAGAAAGTGACAAATGGTTTATGTTTCCTAAATCTGAGATGGGTTCTACCAGTTCTAAATGGCTGCCAAGTTATGTTATCACTTGCCGGCTTTGTAACGGCCTCAATTATTTCCTTCCTCAGCCCTGTATGATGAGATTCGTCAGTTTCGCAAGGCCTGTGGGGAGGCTCATCTCAAAACCATCTTAGCCACAGGAGAACTTGGATCTCTCACCAACGTCTATAAAGCCAGTATGATAGCCATGATGGCAGGTAAGCATTTTATATTGAAATGATGGTATATATTGAATGGATGCTTTTAAGAGAAATTGGTAAGTCGAAGCATTTGGCTATTAACTGAAAGTGCTAACCACTTGGAGGTTTGTTTTTTTTCTGTGGGAGGGGTCAGCTATTTTATGAATACATGTGCAGTGGGTAATGGACACAAACTTGGCTTTCTTCCGCGTTTTTGGGTGGCGTTTCATCACTGCATTATCCTTGAAAGGCAGTAGATGGCTCTCTTGTTAGTGAATTGCCTTCTGCGTTAGTCTTTGATTATTCATTCATCAACATATGTTAGACAGGAATTTCTTTAACTCTGACTTATTCCTCTCTGTGAATTTAAGTGTTTGATTTTTTTTTCAGAGATCCATATCCATCCTGTCTAAGGCAGCCTGAGCTTTTGTCTGTGTTTTATTTTTTTCTTCTTCTTAAATTTAGGGCAGTGTCATTGTTTTTTTTTGAAATGTAGCTTGTAGTCTTTGTTTTCACAAACAGCAGGTCTAACTATTCATACACCCAAGCTTGACACTGATTCCTTTTTCTCACCTTGCAGGAATCAGTGAGTCAGTCTTGAGAGTTCCGTTTTTCGCTGTATCTCATACATTCTCTCCATCCTGTGTGCTGCTATCTTAGGCCACTCATTCCCCACACGGATCACTTCAACGGTCTTCTAACTAGTTTCCCAGTCTCTGCTTCTGCCCCCTTTCAATCTGTTCTCCACACTGTTGCCAGAATGATCTCTCAGGAATGCTAATTGGGTTGCGGTACTGCTTGTTTAAAATCCTTCGGTGGCGGCCCTTCGTTTTCAGGATACAATATAAATTCCTTCAGTTTGGCTTTGATAAAGGTCCTTCCGGAGACCCAGCCAGAGCCTCCGCGGTCGCCTCCTTTTCATGTGCGGGGCTCCGTGCAGTTCCCCGCCGTGCCCTGCAGGTGGCGCAGGACCTGCCGTTGTCGTGCACAGACTCGCTCTGGCCCAGGGGCTCAGTCGTTGCGGTATCGTGCCGGCTCTCTGGTCGTGGCGCGTGGGCTCCAGAGTGCGCGGCTCCGTAGTTGCTACCCTTGGGCTTAGTTACTCCGCAGCATGTGAGATCTTAGTTCCCCGACCAGGCATCAGACCCTCATCCCCTGCATTGCAATGTGGATTATTCCTCTGTCAGATAACTTATCATACTGTACCGTGACGGAGTGTTGCATATTTAGCCGCCCTGCTAGTGGCTCCATGTTTGGATGAACATACGTGACTTCTCGGTTCTTAAATTCAGACCTCTATCGCAGCCACCCTCTAGATGTTTCTACTCATGTACTTTTCATTGAAGACTCTCAGACCTAGCGTGGTTCCCTGGAATTGTACTGAAAATCAGCCGACCAGGCATTAATGAAGCTGTTGCTCTGGTTTGCTGCTATATCCAAAAGATCTCTGCTCTGCTTATTTTATTTAGAGTGAAATCTCTGAAAACCTAAGGATAGGGAAGAATGGAACATTGTAATGAATGGGTCATCAGTTATACTGGCATTCCAAAGGTCCCCAATGATAGAAGATGCAGGAACCCTCAGGAGCCTGGGGAAAGCCCATTGGAATCTTAGGTAGACAGGTAGCCTCCCTTTGGGAGGCTAACCAGGGAGTTAGCCCAGAATGGTGTGATCCAGGTCACAGTGAAAGTGTATTCATTCTGCGTGAGCAAGCCAACCCTGTACCTATTGCTTAAAATAGGAACATTATTAGGTCCTCATGCTTGGACGTGCCTGTCCCACCCTCCACCCCAGCCTTTGCACCCACAGACAGAAGTGTGACTAGAAACAGGCCATCACCTGTCTCTTCCTGTTGGCTCGTACTCCTGTCCATCTTGTTTCTCTCCTTCCGTTTTTCATCTGAACAGTGTCTGATACTGTGAGCGGTAGAATTTGTATTTGTAATGTGCTTTACTGGATACTTCAAAGTTGTATTCCTTCATCTTCACACCAGCCCTGTAGCTGATGAAGAAACTTAAGGTGGAGGGACTTGCCTAAGATCTCAAAGCTAATTGATCATATAAGTCATTATCTGAACCCAAGTGTTCTGGTCTCAGGTGTATCGCTTTTTCAGTTTTAACTCATCCGTCTCCCAAGGCACTGTGCCAGACCTTATCATGACTCAAAGGCACAGTCTTTGTGAGATGTATATGGAAGCATCTAGCATTTCCTGACCACACTTTTTGCTTCTCATTCTGTTACGGAGGTATATAATAGAAATGAAGTCGTTTTTGAAAAAATTTTTAAGTGAAATTTGTACTGCCTTCACAGTTCATCCTGTTTCTGTATTATCTAAAAACTTTTTTTTTTGTTTTCTTCAAAATCAGCTTCATTGAAGTAAATTTATATCCAATAAAGTTCAAATGTTAACATGTATGATATGATGAGTTTTGACAATTTGTATATTCCATCTTCCCAGAAACAGCCTTTGTTCCCCTTTGCCGTCAGTTCCACTCTTTTTAACCTTCTGCTCCAGGTGCAATAACTGATCTGATTTTATCACCATGGATTAGCTTTGCCAGTTTCAGAACATTATACAGTGTGTTTCTTCTGTGTTTGTTCACCTACATGCCCTGAGGTGTAACACCTGTGGGATCCATTCACATCGTTCTGTGTATAAGAAGTTTGCTTCCTTGTTTTTCACTGTACAAATATAGGAGTCGCTGAATTTATTGATATAAGGTGTTTAGAATATTCTTACTAGTCTGATGTCTGTGGGGTCTGTAGTTATTCTCCTTTTTTATTCTCAGTGTCAACCATTTTTATTTTCTTTCCTGTTGTTGTTGTTCTTTGTTTTGTTTTGGTAGAAAATATAGTCTTGCTAGGGATCTGCCAGTTTTAGTAATCTTTTCAAAGAACCAATATTTTGCTTTTTTTGCTTTATCATTCAGTTAAAAATGTTTTCTAATTTTTCTAATTATTTAGAATGTTATCGGAGTGTTATTTAGAATGAAATGTTTAATTTCCAAATATTTTATGTTTCTATGGATATCATTATTACTGACTTAAAATTTAAAATTCTTTTATGCTCAGAGAATATCCATTTTAAGAATCTTTTGCCTTTTGAAATTAATGAGATTTATTTTATACCCCATTTTATGGCATATTTAAGTATCTGCCTCAAGTGCACTGAAAAAAGTGTCATTTATTTGCCAATGTCAGTCGTAATGTTCTGTAAATATCAATTAACTCAAGTTGGTTGGTCACATATTTTAGATCTGATTTTGTTTGGTTTTATTTTGGTCTACTTGTTCTATTAATTTAGTAACATCAAAGATTTCTGATCACTGATCGCCATAACAAATGTAATAGTAATGAAAATTTTTGAAACATTTCAAGAATTACCAAAACATGGCACAGAGACTTGAAATGGTACTGATAGACTTACTTGATGAAGGGTTGCCACAAATCTTCAATTTATAGAAAATGCAATATCTGTAAAGTGTAATAATGCAAAGTACAATAAAATGAGGCATACCTATATTCCTCTTTACACTTCATATGTCACAAATATAAAAACTTTACAGCAGTTCCATTTACACCCTCATTAGTGCCCAGAATTATTTTACTATTCTTCTTCTGCTTGTTTATAAACCCCTCCTCAAAGTGTTGTGATTTTTAATAGTCATTTGTCTTTTAAGGAAATTAAAAGAAGAAACCTAGGTAAAACCAGTCTTTTGCATGTGATTTCTTTCTCTCTTATTCTTCCTGTAGTCTGCTGGTGATTAGTTCTCTCAGATTTTGTTCATTTGAAAATGTCTTTTTTCACCTCCATGTTTCAAGGGTGGTTTACTGAATATAGAGTTTTAGGTTACAGTTTTATTTTTATTTCAGTACTTAACCTTATTATTCCATTTCTTGGAATTCTGTTTCTTCCTGTTTTCCTGTAAGTAATGTTTCATTTTACTCTGGCTGTGGCCACCAATATTTTATCTTTATTTTTCACTAATTTGACTATGATGTGCCTAAGTGTGATTTTCTTTGTATTCATCCTTCCTTGGAGTTTATTGAGCTTCTTGGATTTGTAGGTTGTTGTTTTAGACATTTAAAAAAATATTTTTTCAAATATATTTTCTTTCCCAGTCTTTTTTTCCTTCTGGGACCCAAGTTCCTGAGTGTTAGATATTGTCCACAGCTTACTGGGGCCCGTTAACTTCAATTTTTATCTCCCCTCCAACCCCAGCCCCCTTTTTCTGAATGGCTAATATACATGGGTCTTTCTTAAAGTTCATTGACCCTTATTTTCTACCTTAAATTTACTTTTATGCCCATCCACTGAAATTTGTGCGGATTAACATTTTTAGTTTTATAATCCATTTATTATCTTTTAGAATTTTAATTTTTCTACTCTTTTCCATTTTTTTCATTCATTGAGATCATATTTTCTTTAAAATTCTTGAACATATTTGTAATAGCTGATTAAAAGTCCTTATCTGCTCATTTGTATATCTGAATTACCTTAAGGTCTTTGTCTTGAGCTGCCAGTTTCCCAATGCCTAAAAATAGTTGCCTTATATATTTTGTTTAGTTGTACAGTTATTTATATAACTATTTATAGCGGGAGAGCAAGTCTCATAACATTTATTCTATCATGTCTGGAATTCTTCATGGCTTTTGTTTTCCCATCGATTTAGCATCAAAAATCTTGGAAGGAGTTTGTCATTTACATTCATAATAATTTTTATCTTATAATTTTGATAGCCATTTCTATTATTATAAACCCAATTCTCTAAAGAGAGAGAGGTAAAAAATATATATAACTATGTTAGTCTGGTGTTATACATCACTGTAAGTAAACACTTGGTTATCTAGAGTGTGTTTACGTTTTTGGTCAACTAAGTGATCAGTAGCCTAGTTTTTGGTTTAATCTAGGGCTTCCCTGGTAGCTCAGTCGGTAAAGAATCTGCCTGCAGTGCAGAAGACCCAGGTTTGATCCCTGGGTTGGGAAGATCCCCTGTAGAAGGAAATGTGAACCACTCCAGTATCCTTGCCTGGAAAATTCCGTGGACAGAGGAGCCTGGGTTGCAGACCATGGGTTGCAAAGAGTTGGGCACAAGTGAGGAACTAACACTGAGGAATCTTTCATAATGTTTTAGAGGAAGGAGCCATGGTCATGGGAGTTAGAAGACTTGGACTCTTGTTCTGTCCTACAGAATTTGTGACCCTTGAACAAATAAATTCATCTAATTTTCAGTTCAAATGAAGTAACACATATGATTTTGGTGTAGCTGTGTGTGCCAAGTCACTTCAGTCATGTCCAACTCTTTGCGACCCCACGGATTGTAGCCCGCCAAGCTCCTCTGTCTTTGTGATTCTCCAGGCAAGAATCCTTCTCTGGAGGATCTTCCCAACCCAGTGACTGAACCCGTGTCTCTTGAGGCTCCTACATTGCAGATGGATTCTTGGCCACTAAGCCACCAGGGAAGCCCTGGTATAGCTATAGGAGATAAAAGATACTGAGCTGGACTCTATTCTGTGCTGATCCTAAAGCTTATTGTATTAGTAGAATTGTTTAATGAATCTTACATTTGAATTTGTTTTGCCAGCTTTGGACTCTGTCTTACAAAAGAAAGCTGTAAAAAAAAAAATCTGATTCATTGAGAATCATAATTAGATGTGTCATTTTTTTTTATGGTATACTTCTCGGATATCATTGTCATTGTTTGTAATTCTTTCATGATGAAAGCTGTAGCAGCCACCTCAGCTCTTCAGCCATGTATGAGATCACTTATTCAGCAGCCACAGTGAGCCACAGAAATCCAAGAACCAACTAAAGTAAAAAATAAAAAAAGAAAGAAAATATTTTGAATAGATGAGATATATGTGATATAATCTGTATTATAGCAATAATGATAGGTAGCATTTCTTGAGCAATTACTGTAAGACAGGTACTCTTTAGGGATTTTACTTATATTTAATCTTTACCGTAACTCTGCGAGGTAGGTATTCTTCTATGGTAAAATAAGAATTAAATTAAATCAGTTAAAAGGGTATCTTTATTGTAGGGACTTCCCTGGTGCTCCAGTGGCTCAGATGCTGCACTCTCAATGCAGGGGGCCCGGATTCAATCCCTAGTCAGGGAACTAGATCCCACATGCCCCAGCTAAAGATCCTGCATGCTGCAACTAAGAAATTAATAAAAGCAAACAAACAAACAAATAATAAAGGCAAACAAACAAACAAACATTTAAAAGAAAATATTAAAAGAAAAAAAAGGTTATCTTTACTGCTGTTTTGTATGGTCATTATTGTTATTTGTAAATATCCCAGGTATTTCTGTCTTCTTTACATCATTTCCTCTGTCTGTTGTAGCCTTCTTACCTCCTGATGGCCAGTTTTAAAGATTTAAGTGAAATTTTCATACTCTGTCAGATTTCTCTATGATCTTTTAAAGGCAAAGCTAATGGTTCATACTATCCTCCTCCTTGGATAGTTGTAAATACCAGTAGCATTTGTCATATAGTATCACCATCAGTTGTTTTACCTGTTAGGGGTATGTGTGTGTGTGTGTTTATATAAATATATATATAGTTATATATACATAGTGTGTGTGTGTGTGTGTGTATAAAACT
Source organism: Cervus elaphus (assembly GCF_910594005.1). NCBI lineage: Eukaryota > Metazoa > Chordata > Mammalia > Artiodactyla > Cervidae > Cervus > Cervus elaphus. The sequence continues at coordinate 25,812,407 of NC_057836.1, forward strand.
ATGAACCTCCTTGAGGCCAATGAGGTTCTTATCTTACTTATCTGTATTCCTCTGTGATTGCTACCATGTCTGACATCTAGGAAAGCCTAAGGAAATATTGTGGAATATACAAATGAATCAATGAGAAAGAGATAAAGAAAAATGAAAACAGGCAAAATGAAATTAGATTAGATTAGATCTAGATTCCTCTTTCCTGGTGTGTCGCAACTTTGTAGAGTTGGAACATGTTGTTTTGAGAGCAAATTTCTATTTTAACTGAAAAAAAAGTTAGAAAAAAATATACCTTTGGCAAGGAGATTATGTATACAAAGTATGGCTTGAGCAATCCAAGCAGTGTGGTATGATGTCTAAAGGGTTTCTTAGGATTCTCAGATAGTTCCAGAGGCAAGGAAGGGACCAAGGAAAAAACGTTTTGCCTTGAATTTTTCGTCAGTGAAATGGATCTTGGGACTTCCTTGGTGGTCCAGTGGTTAATAATCCGCCTTGCAGTGCCGGGGACTCGGGTTCAATCCCTGGTTAGGGAACTATGATCCCGAATGCCATGGGGCAACTAAGCCCTTTCGCAACTACTGAGCCCTTGTGCTATAACTAGAGAGTCTGTTTGCTGTGATGAAAGGTCTCATGCGATGCAACAAAGATCCTGTGTGTTGCAGCTAAGACCCGAATCTGACAAATAAATAAATAATTAATTAAAATAAAATATTTCAAAAAAAAAAGAGAAAATGGATCTTACTTTTTACATTAGTGGAAATGTGGTGAGAGAAATACAAAAAAAAAAAGAAGACGGTGAAGTAGGAGTAAACACTTTGAAGGGAATATAATCAGGGAAGAGAAACGAGCACCATATTTTTTTCATCAAACAATCCAAGAACAAGGTGATAGGAAGTAAGATAGAAAAGGAAACATGCTTATAGAAAAGAGAAGTCGAAAGCAGGTCATCTACTGCTCAGGGATTTCCGCCCAGCAAATGCACACATTAAGAATAACGCCAGATTGTAGGCACGTGGCTTTATCTTTCCGTAGCCTGGACTGTTCACACACACGCAACAGCTAACAAGCTCTGCTCTGAAGTTATGCTAGACCTTATCTTTGGAAATAATGCAGGCATGATAAATAAGGCTGGAGTAGAAAAGCACTAAAGATGCAATCATAATGTCATCAGGTTTGAATTGCTGATGAAGATCTATGGGAAGAGTACAAACATAAAAATATGGGGCTTGAGAAAAGCAGACCTTGAAGGGAATGCGAAATGAGTTTTGAACTTGGCTGGGATTTTGTAACGTATAGGAAATCAAAAATGAAAAAAGTAGGAACCAGGGGAGGGAATACTCGAAATGCAACCCAATAAGATCAAAGTAATACAGAAACAATGAGATGAAGCTGAGAAAAAGAGAAGAAAATAGAAGGGAAGCCATTAAATAAATAAAAAAGGGAGAAAACAGTGGGAAATTTGCTGTGACTGAAGGAAACCAAAACCCTAAAAAAAAAAATGCTGTGATTAATAGCAAATTAACATCTAAGACTTTTTTAAAAGTTAAAAAAATTTTAAATATGAATCAATCCTAGTATAAATGACAGTATAGATTTATTTTTCTAAAGACTGTCATAAGTCACACTGAGTCCTTCATCTTAGGCTGCAAATCTTTGTATCCTGAAGGAGTATTGATCCAGATGGCACATCCAGACCCCTGTGGTGTTCCAGCCTGTTTTTTTTTTTTTTTAAATAAGATCTTGCCTTTCATAGGAAAAGCATTTAATTTATGAAAAGTTTGCTTCAGTTGAAAGTTTATCACTGGGGAAAGCATAAGAATATAGATAGGTATTAGGTTAAAAAGTAAAGAATTTAAAGTGTAGATTTATTTACAGTTCCTTAAACCAGCCCTGAAAATTAAATCACTTATAGAGTAAAAACTAATTAACTTGCCATCTCATTCAAGGCCCCAAGCAAAAATTTCAGAGTGTTTACCTTCGCCCACCCACGCCCTCCCTATCCTTTGTTGAGTGCAAAATAAAAAACTCCTGAAGAGAGGACTTTCCATGTTTGCTGGTCTCCCAGCAGGGCAGGAACTCCTGATGGTGCATTTTGGTCCATGCATGTCATTTTTATTTTTTTTTTCATTTATTTTTATTAGTTGGAGGCTAATTACTTTACAGTATTCTAGTGGTTTTTGCCATACATTGACATGAATCAGCCATGGATTTACATGTGTTCCCCATCCCGATCCCCCCTCCTGCCTCCCTCCCCATCCCATCCCTCTGGGTCTTCCCAGTGCACCAGCCCTGAGCACTTGTCTCATGCATCCAACCTGGGCTGGTGATCTGTTTCACCCTTGATAGTATACTTGTTTCAATGCTATTCTCTCAGAACTGCATGTCATTTTTAAAAACAGGTTAAGTCTATTTAAGCATTTAAGCATAAAGCTTTTTCTGTGCCTCCTCATGGCTGGACTTCTAGGGAGGAGGGGCAGGGAAGGAATAGCTTCTAAGCTCAGTTTTTTATGTGGTGTATACTAGTCTGTGTAAAATTTTACTATGTGAAATTAAAAAAAAGAAAGTAACTCACCTTATTCCAAAAGCATATAACCGCCTTTTACAGACCTGGCTTGTTGAGAGAAATCCCCTGGGCAGAAAGACTTGCACATCGCCAGTGCCTAGAAAATGCTTCTTTATGGGATAGATCATCAGGTACAAGGACATCAAAATATACAATTGTAAACAACGTATATAAAATTCATTTTTTAAAAGAAATCTGTATTTTTCTCAGTAGAAGAATTAGGGATTTTTTTTTTCTTAGTGAAATTCTGGTTCATGACTTGGAGGTGAGACCCATAGGTAGTTGCTTGTGTCTCTGAGATTGTTATTGATTTGTCTTTATTTCCTAACACGTTGATTTTTGTTATTTGTCATATAGTATCTGTGCCAGTTACTCACCTATTAGCAAATTCATAATTGCTGTGGAATTGAAATCCTCGAATGGGCCCCTTAGTCCTTTGCACTGTGGAGATACTTGATATACATATTTGGGGTTTCCCTGGTGGCTCAGTGGTAAAGAATCTGTCTGCAGTGCAAGAGATGCGGGTTTGATCCCTGGGTCCGTTGGGAAGATTCCCTGGAGGAGGAAATGACAGCCCACTCCAATATTCTTACCTGGGAAATCCCATGGACAGAGGAGCCTGGCAGGCTTTAGTCCATGGGGTCATAAAAGGCAGACATGACTTAGCAACTAAACCACCACCATACATATTTGTTGAATCATTTCCTGAACAAAGGTTAATAAATCTTGTAAAGTGAGTAGTTCACCAAATTCTTTTTGCAGTTGTCCTGAGGGAAAGTAGGGGAGGTACCTTATCAGCATTGAGTGGCTTGGAGACCTGAGGCTTGGAGGTTAAGTGACTCGACTGAGGCCACACGTGGAGGACGGAGCAGAATTCTGAAGGACTCAACCCCAGATTCCATACTTCAGTCACTGCACCATCCTGCTCTCTGCCCCGCCATCAATCTAGATTATGAAAGATAAGTTTAAGCTATGTTTGACCTTTGGAGGCCCAGAGGTATTTCTGGAGTCCCTGAATGAGATTTATATGTTGAACGGTACTTTTCTATGGAGGACACGAAAAATAAGACAATAGAGAGAGAATGTTTGGAGAAAAACTCTAGGGGGTGAGTGAGTGAGTTAGTTGCTCAGTCGTGTCTGACTTTTTTCAACCTCACGGACTGTAGCCCACCAGGCTCTTCTGTCCATGGGATTATACAGGCAAGAATACTGGAGTGGGTTGCCATTTCCTTCTCCAGGGGATCTTCCCAACCCAGGGATCAAACCCGGGTTTCCTGCATTGCAGGCAGATTCTTTACCATCTGAGACACCAAGGAATCCCCTAGTGGGTGGTAGACATGAAATACTCATGAAAGAGCCACATGAAGGCAAACCCAGAGCCTCACCCATGATAGACCCACAGCCAATCCTTGTTGAAATGAAAGGGAAGATTGCAAGAGAACCCTGAGCTCAGGTAGCTTCCACTGTATTTTTGTGTCTGCCTGCTCTGCTGATGGTCCCATGATGATGCACATGCAGGGTCATTCATATCAATGGCCACTTGAGTTCTGTACAAGGTTCTGGCTTGTTTTTAGATTCCCTTCCTTGGGGGTGCCCAGGGAGCAGCTCGCAGGTAGCAGTTGAAGTGGACCTTTTTCTTGTCCACCTGAGAAAGGATGAGGAGAGAGGTCAAGGCTGAGGGCCATATGAGAATGAAGGAGCAGAGGGATACGATGAAAGGGTGTGGAGGATGGAAATGGTACTGGAGCATATGTAGAAGGATGGCCGAGCATGGGATGAGGGAAGTTGAAACATTCTCATGAAGAGTGATTGAAAGGAAAGGGGACATCTTATTTGGGAAGAATGTGAGCATTGGGATTGTGATATTGTGTTCACATGCTTTTATGCACGCATATACACAACAAGGCATGAAAAGACATGCTCTGTCCCAAGGACAGAGGACTGGGACCTTACTTTTAGAAGATATAGAAAGATGGATTTTAGCCCAATATAAAGCAGAGTTTTGACAAAGTCCAGGTTTTCTGGAATTTGCATGGGCCACGTCAGGAAGTAGGAGGTATTCAAAGAACCAGTTGGGATGACATCCCAGTGGAGCCAGTGTTAGATACATGGTACTCAGTGACCATTGGGGTGCTTTCTGCTTTGGAGGTAAATATGATCCTGAAAGAAGAAACATTGTATATGATCCTTTGAATCTAAATGTTAAATGCGATCCTTTGGATCTAAGTGTTAAATGTGATTCTTCAGGGTTGAGTCTGATACTGAAGGAGAAAAATATTTTACGTGCCTGCACACACACACACACAGGTTGTGTATGTATGAAATTTCTGGGTAGACATAAATCCAGGATAGATAGGGCCTTCAAATATGGGATTAATGGGAAAAGAGGGAGGGTATTGGTTTTCTAAACTGCACCCTAAGAAAGTACCAAGAACTGGGTACCTTAAAACAACGGATGTTTGTTCTCACAGTTCTGGAGGGCAGAAGTCTGAAATTAAGGTGTCCACAGGGCCCTCTCCTTCTGAAATCTGTAGCAGAGAATCCTTTCTTGCTAGAAAGCTTCTGTTGTTTGCTGGCAATACTTGGCATGCCTTGTGTGTGTGTGTTAATCATTCAGGCGTGTCCAACTCTTTGTGACCCCATGGACTATATATAGCCGGCCAGGCTCCTCTGTCCAAGGATTCCTCCAGGCAAGAATACTGGAGTGGGTAGCCATTCCCTTCTCCAGGGGATCTTCCTGACCCAAGGATCGAACCTGGGTCTCCTGTATTGCAGGTAAATTCTTTACTGTCTGAGCCACCAGAGAAACCTTGGCTTATATGAATAGATGTGTTACTCTCATCTCTGCTTCCGTTGTCATATGTCATCTTCCTGTGTATTTCTGTCTCTTCTCTTATAAGGACACCCATCATGTAATAGCCCAGCTTACATAGTAAGACTTTATTTTTACCTAACTAGTTGCAATTGAAATGACAGTATTTTCAAATAGGTCACTTTCTGAGGTTCTGGGGATTGGAACTTCAACATGCCTTTTTAGGGACCAGCATTGAACCCATAACAAAGAGAAGCAGCATTCTTGCACTATGGTTCTCTTGTTTCCTGTAAAGACCTGAAGAAGTTTCAAGAAAAATACATTGAGTCAAACCAGCAAACTTAAATTCAGGTACAAAAGATTGATTTTTCCCCTCTAAGCAGTGTTGGATGGCTCTGTGGATAGGGGAAATCTAGTAGATATTAAATATTTTTATCTGCAAAAAGCATTTGGTAAGGTTCTCAATAGGAGATTAATGGCTAAAATAAAGAATGAAGCATTAGGAGATAAATTTGCTTATGAGCGAGAGACAGAGACTAACAGTAGAAGGAAATACTTTTTAGATTGGAAAGGAGTGACATACAGCACTAGCCAGGAATCAGTTTTGGGACCTATGGGTTTTTCACTTTATTTTTATTGGACTTTGTAATAAAAATACAGATCTTCAAACAGTGCAAGACAGAGTGAGTAATACTACAAGCATCAGTAATCAAAAGTTATTCTCTATCATAAACTAAATGACTGATAATAAATACTGACACGAGACTACACAATGTACCATAATATTATAAAATGGAGCAAGCGATTCTCCTGTGTTCTCTTTTCTTCTGCAAGGGTGAATATTTCTTTATTTGTTTTTCACAAAATATTTGCAGGTTTTTCGGTTTACTTTGTAAGCCAAATCAATGAAAAAATATTTTTTTAAACTTGGAAAGATGTGTTAACTAAGAGAAAAATTGGTCAAAGCAAGACAAAGGTTATATTGCCATCCTTAGAATAAAGAAATTAGGGACCCTGTGTGTTAAATTGCTCAGTGAGCTACTGAATAAAAAGACTTCGGGAGTGAGAGGGCATTATTGAAATCATCAGCTTACTCTGTAGTCATGGCTTTAATGGAAGCATATGCAAAAAAAGGCATCGTTAGAATGATAAAGCTATATATCTGAGGGAGTGAAATATTACATAGTATGGGGACTTTTTTTCTTTTCCTTTTAAAAAGTTTTAATATAATGGCTCTAAAAAAACTATAAAATTAAGTAATTGTACATGTAACTTTTGCCTTCCCAAGAACTAGTTAAGTATGTGGGAAGAATACTTTTCAAATTGGAATGTTGCCTGCAACTCCTTCTGTCTCAGTTACTAAAAGGTCTTTGCAGATTTCTGTCTGTTTTTTCTTGATTTGTACATCGTCAGATAAGCCAAGAGGAATAGAGCAACTAAACGTTCAAAAATTAACTCATGAAAGTTCCAAATGTTTTGAAAGCTGGAAAGAATAAGAGAAACTTATAGGATATAGAGGAACTTTTGTTCATCTCAAAGCTTTCATTTTATTAGGTAAGAAAACCAAGATTCAGACAGGTCAGATTCATAAGGAAATTACCCCAGAACAAATGAGTCAAAACACAGTCTAGACCGAGGTTCTCCACCCGGCTTGCAAATTAGAATTTCCTGAAGAGCTTCTTCCATAGACTGTTGAAAAGATCCTACCACCCAGAGATTCTGATTTTAACCATCTTGAATGGGAGCATTTGAATGAGTACTTTAAAAAACTCCCTTCCTGTGTCTACTAGGTAGGCAGGAATGAGAGCCTTTGATCTGGAATGTAGGTTTCTTGATGATAAGACAAGAGTCCTTTCCACTCATCTTAGTAGTTTAGAAATTATTCAGGGAGAGAATTACAAATTCAAGAGGAAAAACCTTTAGCAGAAACAGTCCACAATGAACAAACTGAATGTTCCGGTAGTTAGTTTACCTTACAGAAGGCTCGTTGGGAACTCTGAACCTGTATTCCCGTAGAACAAGATCATGAATGGTTATTTGATCTCTGTGCCAGCCCTGAATTTAGCCGACAGAGTAACTGAAATTTCACACCACAACAGTAGTTCTGTAGGTCCTAACCAACACATAACAGTGTTTTATGGAAGGACCTGAATTTGTATTTCTAATTAGGTCTATGAACATTTTTCATCCTTTTTTTGCCGCCTTGATAATACTGAGGTCCCTCTTCCCTTCATCTGCAAGGTATTAGGTTTAGGACTTGAATGGGGACTCCCCGCCCAGGTTCGAGCTGTGCTGGGGGGTGGAAGGAAATGAAAAAGTGAGGGGTGGTAAGGGATGGGGTAGGACAGAGGGCCTGGAGGAGGGACTGGTGGGGAAGAGAAGGGTGAGATTTTCTGTCCTCCTAATACCTAGGGTGTTTGTTTCCCTTGAACAGGCTCATGCAGCAGGTATTTTATGAGCATCTAATGTTTATCAGATGCTGTTCTGGGCATGGAAGGCCACAGTCCATGGGGTCGCAGGAGTCACACACGACTCTACTATTAATAAAACAGAACAACATTCTGGGCATTGGAAAAGATGACAAGAGAGAGGGGAGAGAAAAATAAGCAGTAGCGCCTTCCCTTTAAATGCCGACAACGTCTCTTAGTCTGGTGAGAAGGTGAAAAAATGAGGTTTATGATTTGCCCTATTGGGAATGGTAGGGGTTGTGGGTACACTTACTTTGGGGCTTCAGGAACATGCCACCCTCTGGAGGTCTCACAGAGGGATTCACAAAGCAAGTGGAGGAGTCATTAGGTGCAGAGAAGGAAGGACATTTCGGGCAAAGAAGCTCGTGCCCTTTTATATCTGGAGCTGTGAAGAGCATGCCATGGTGAGAACACTGATATGATTAGGGTGGAGATGTGGCAAGTGAGTGGATGAAGCGAGTAAGCAGCCTGAGGCTTATGGCTCTGCTATAGAATTTGCATTCCTGTCTGCGGGTGTGGAAAGTTTTTAGCCTTGGCAGTTTATAGCTGGGAAGTGAGTGATGGACAAATTCATTCATCCATTTCTTTCTCCACTATGTGCTAGGCACTGGGGATGAAGATCAATAACGTGCCCTTTCTCCAGACTCCCCGTCCTCCCTTCTTGCTCTCTGCAGTAGGAGAGCAGTGATCAGAATTTCATTTTCAGGGGAGTGTATTTGGGGGGAGACCAGGAACCCTTTAGGAGGCTCTTGTCACAATCTGGTGACCAGGATGAGGAGCTGAACCTGGGCAGTGTGGTGGGGCTGGAGAGGAGTGGACGGCTGAGGGGGATATTAAAGGGGTGGAATGATTCCCAGATGGCACTGGTGGTAAAGAACCCATTTTCCAATGCAGGAGACATAAGACTCGGGTTCGATCTCTGGGTCGGGAAGGGCCCCTGGAGGAGGGCATGGCAACCCACTCCAGTATTCTTGCCTGGGAGAATCCCCATGGATAGAGGAGCCTGGCGGGCTACAGTCCATAGGGCTTCAAGAGTCAGACACGTCTGAAACGACTCAACACATGGCACGAGGCTTTTTTCAGCCCAGGAAGCTGAACCTCTGCTTCCTGTTAAAAGGTCCTCCACCTGTTACCAATCAGGGTTCTTGGCCTTAATCAATAGAAATTGACTAGAGGCCAGACAGGAAATTCAGGCAAGGCTTTACTGGGGTCTCTGCTGAAGTAGGGGGAAGGGAGGAGTGAAATCAAGTAAGAGGTTCCCTGTTCCCACTCTGAGTTGGGATGAGGTGGTTCCTTATGTGGGGTGAGGGCAGGGTTGTGTCCAGGGTCAGGCTGGAGGGGTGACTTAGGTGTTTTGCTCACTCCTTAGAGGCTGTTGTGTACAAGGGTACACGTGCAGTACCTTGCTTTTGCTCCCGGATCTTCGGAAGTGGCAGTAGGGGTTTTCTGATCTCTGTTACCTTTCATTCAGAATCTGTCCCAACTGCACATGCACACAGTTATTTTTAGTCTCATACAGTTTCTTTGTATTTTTGTGGCTCAAGGAGAGGTGTTGTCCAGGTACAGTTGTTGTTATTGTTTAAGTCACTAAGATCTATCCGACTTTTTTGAGACCCCATGGACTGTAGCCCGCCAGGCTCCTCTGTCCATGGGATTTCCCAGGCAAGAATTCTGGAGTGGGTTGCCATTTCCTTCTCCAGGGGATCTTCCCAACCCAGGGATCGAACCCACGTCTCCTACATAGGCAAGAGGATTGTTTACCACTGAGCCGTCTGGGAAATCCTTCCAGGTACAGGCATTCCAGCAAAAGGTCCCAGATCCTAGACCTGTCTCATAACCTGTTCGTTTGTCTCACCAGCTTGTTACAGGACCAACCCACCAGATTCTCACCACTCCTCCTCTGCTCTTCTGTTCTTGTAACAAGGAGAAGAATTTTAAACGAAGTCTGTGTAAGGCTATGAAGATAAAAGAAAAGAGAAGTTATTTTTATATTTAGAAAACATTAGCAAGACAAGGCACATAAGCAAAATGGAGAACGAATGCAGTTATTTCAGTGATTTGGGAGCAAAAAGGAAATTCATGCTTTTACTTGAATTATCTTGATGCTTTGGTTTCCTAGTGACCTAAGAATTCGTGTTATAGTATGCTTTTTGTAAAAAATTTATCATCAACTGGGACATCGAAAGTTAAGTTTCCTGTGTTACAAAGCTGCTAAATTGGGCAGGGGACAATGGGGGAGGCACTGTCAATGAAACAGGGAAGAATTTAGATCATCCGTGTCACACGAAGCCAGCAAAAGGCTGTTTGTAGAATGTTAGCTGCTATCACACTGGTTTTATATTAACATTCTAGTGAATAATTAAAATTTGCCTGTTTATTTTTTAATAAAAAGGAAAAGCGTATAAATTACCGCAGAGTTTATAATGTTATCTCTAGTCGCGTTCATGGATGTGGCAGCTTCTGAGTAGGACTGTGGATGAGATAACTTAGTTAAAAAGCAGATTTTCTTCTGCTTTTTCCTGTGTTCTCATCTCATAGCGTTCATTATTCTAATGCCATTCAAAAATATAAAATGGAAATCCTTAAAACTATCACTTGGAGACATTTTCATTAGAGATGGTATTTTCTAAATTGAGTGGTTATTGAATACATTTTTCTGCTGAAATTATTTTTGAAGTACATTTCTCACTTTCATCCTCTGTCCTTATATAAGCCCACACCCAGGCATGGCTGATAACTCTGTCTTCCCTCTTTGCTTTTTTTTTTTTTTTCTCTTTGTTTTTTTAACCATACAGACTCCCGTGAGGTGATCAGTGTGCTGAGTTTCTCAGTCATGTCTGACTCTTTGTGACCCTTTGGACTGTAGCCCACCAGGCTCCTCTGTCCATGGGATTTCCCAGGCAAGAATACTGGAGTGGGTTGCCATTTCCATCTCTACCGAATCTTCCTGACCCAGGGATCGAACCTGCATCTCCTGTGTCTCCTGAATTGCAGGCAGATTCTTTACCTGATGAGCCTCTGGGGAAGCCCCATGAGGTGATGAGGGACTCCTTTATAATTGAATATAGTTTTCTGTTGAACCCACCCTTCTCCACTATTGCTTTTCCTGGTTATTCCTACAGGACTAGACTGGAAAGATTCCAGATTTTTATTCAAGTAATTGACCCAGGGTAAAAGCACCTCACACAGAGATGGGAAAGAGATTCAGGCTCAGAAACAAGGAAGAGGACACAGGCATTGTGAAGCCGCCGTCTGTGGTCTTGGGTGATGTTGCATTTGATTCTCTTAAGGATGTACATTGTTCAAGTAATTCTACACCCAAAAGGGATTACTGAACCCCACCAATTTCCAGAGGTGGGGTGGTGGCCTGGATTTGTGTCTGTTAGTAGGAAGAGTGTTAGTAGGTAGTAAGGGGGAAAATACAGCTAAGGAAAGACAGGAAGAGAGTCAATGGTATTAGAGGAAGAATCTTCAGAGGATGATGAAGTGATGAATAGGAGAATTTTAAAAAATATTTATTTATTTTTGTGTGCACTTGGTCTTCGTCGCTGTGCGGGCTTTCTCTGGTTGTGGTGCGTGGAGGCTGCCCTCTCGTCGTGGTGTGTGTGCTCCTCACTGTGGTGGCTTCTTGTTGCAGGATACAGGCTTTAGATAGGCAGGCTTCACTAGTCTCAGAGTGAGGCTCAGTCGTTGGAGCTCATGGTTTCCCCGCTGCATAGGGGATCTTCCCAGACCAGGGATCAAACCTATGTCCCCTGCATTAGCTGGTGGATTCTTAACCACTGGACCACCAGGAAAGTCTGACTAGGAGAATGTTAACGTGGAATGACGTGTCTCCTGTTCCCCAGGGTCAGAAATGGGAGAGAGGAAGCATTTGGCTGGAGACTCGTTCAGAGTTCAGATGCTTTGGGAGCTTAGAAAGGAATTCCCAAAGTGTTCCTTTCCTTAGTGCCCCAGATAAGTCCAATCAAATAAAAGTAGAATAATGGGCTTCCCTAGTGGCTCAGACAGTTCAGAGTCCGCCTGCAATGCAGGAGAGCTGGGTTCAATTCCTGGGACGGGAAGATCCCCTGAAGAAGGGAATTGCTACCCATCCAGTATTCTTGCCTGGAGAATCCCATGGACAGAGGAGCCTGGTAGGCTACAGTCCGTGAGAAATGACTTAGCAACTAATGCTAATCAGTATTCTTGACTGGAGAATTCCATGGACAGAAGCAGTCCAACACTTACTTTCATTTTCAACAGTCACTAGGTACTTTATAACCAGAAGGTTATAAGCTTTGAACTATTTGTTGAGAGATTCCAGATGGGTAAAGAAATACCAGGTAGGAGCCATCGGGTGTAACCTTGACTTCACGCATGACCAGGAACCAGCCAGATGATTGGCAGAGGACATGGGGATACCCCTGCTCTTCAGAGCCTGCTGCCCTCTGGGGGTATCCCTTTTCTCTCCTATTCCTTCTTCCTTAGCTGGTCCCTGCCTGTAACTGTGCCCTTGTCCTCTCCTGAAATTCCTGAAATTCCACCCTGTCTTGGGCGCGGGGACAGTCCATTCCTCTCTTCTCTCCCTCTGCATCTGATGCTCTGCTTGACCCGGGGCTGCTTTCCTGGCCGTGCCCTCCTTTCTCATCCCTTTGTTTGTCCCCTGCTTCATCCTGGGGAAGCACCCTGGAGAGTTGACTTTGGATTTGTTCCGAAACATATGTGACCTAACTTCAGTCTTTGGACTGTTCAAGACCCACTCCTGGGACTTCCCTGGCAATCCAGTGGTCTGCCTTCCAGTGCAAGGGATGTGGGTTTGATCCCTGGCGGAGGAACTAAGATCCCATACACTGCAGAGCCACTAATCCTGTGTGCCACAACCAAAACCTAGCATAGCCAAAAGTAGTAATAATAATAGATGCATTCCTTATCACCTGTGCATGTGATGTCTTTATGAAAAAATTTTTTTACTGAAGGATAATTGCTTTACAGAATTTTGTTGTTTTCTGTCAAACCTCAACATGAATCAGCCATAGGTATACATATATCTCCTCCCTTTTGAACCTTCTTCCCATCTCCCTCCCCATCCCACCCCTCTAGGCTGATCCAGAGCCCCTGTTTGAGTTTCCTGAGCCACACAGCAAATTCCCATTTGCTATCTATTTTACATATGGTAATGTAAGTTTCCATGTTACTCTTCCCATACATCTCACCCTCTCCTCTCTCCCCATGTCCATAAGTCTGTTCTCTATGTCTGTTTCTCCATTGTTGCCCTATAAATAAATTCTTCAGAACCATTTTTCTAGATTCCATATATGTGCATTAGAATACAATATTTATCTTTCTTTTTCTGACTCACTTCATTCTGTATAATAGGTTCTAGGTTCATCCACCTCATCAGAACTGACTCAAATGCATTCCTTTCTATGGCTGAGTAATATTCTGTTGTATATATGTACCACAACTTCTTTACCCATTCATCTGTCGATGGGCATCTGGGTTGCTTCCATGTACTAGCTGTTGTAAATAGTACTGCATGTGATGTCTTTTAAAAATATAGGTTCTTACATTGGTTTTGTCGGACTGCTGTGATAGTACCCCACACTGAGTGACTTAAACAATAGAAATCTAGGCAGCCTGGATGGGAGGGCAGTTTGGGGGAGAATGGATACATGTATGTGTATGGCTGAGTCACTCTGCTCTGCACCTGAAATTCTCACAGCATAGTTAATGGGTTATACTCCAATATAAAATAAAAAGTAGAAAAAAACCCCTCTATTTTGCAGTAGTTATGTACAGATATGAGAACTGGACCATGAAGAAGGCTGAGCAATGAAGAATTGATGCTTTCGAATTGTGGTGTTGGAGAAGACTCATTGAGAGTCTCTTGGACTGCAAGGAAATCAAACCAGTCACTCCTAAGAGAAATAGACCCTGAATATTCACTGGAAGGACTGATGCTGAAGCTCTAATATTTTGCCACCTGATGTGACATGTAGAGACCTTGATGCTAGGTACGATTAAAGGCAAAAGGTGGGCCCTATGCATGCGGCCTTCAATAGTTGCGGCTTGCAGGCTAAGATGATGCGGCTCCTGGGCTCTACGGCATCGGCTGAATAGTTGTAGCACATGGGTCTAGTTGCTTTGTTATGTGTGGAATCTTTCCGGATTGGGGATCAAAGTCAGGTCTCCTGCATTGGCAGGTGGATTCTTACCACTAAGCCACCAGGGAAGCCCTCCAATTTTAGCTTTTGAAGACTTGAACTTTAGTTTCTTCCTCTATATTTTATTCTCTTGAGCTCCCAGTATTTTCTCTCTGTTGACAAAAATGGTTCCTTTCTCTCTGCTTCTTTGGTAACTTCTTCAGATAGATTGGTTTATAGAGGTATCATTTGCTAGTCCTCAGAAGTTACTTCTCTACCAGAAATCTCTGATGTTCAGTGACTTTGCACTTTGAGCTTTTCCTAATAATTCTACCAACTTTCTCAAATCACCATTCACCTCCTACTTTTCCTTCCATGTTTTATTTAGCTGGACTTTGACTCCTGTCACCCAGTGTGGATGGAGAGTTAGGGGTCCAGATAGACATAGCTGGTAGTTCCTCGAGATCTCAGCCAGGCAGAGCAGAACATGTGTAGGGGGTGATACTTTGTTTTTGGCTGCAGAGAGCGACCACAGAGAGAGAGGCATTAACAGATGTAGTGTACAGTTGAATTTCTAAGTCAGAAGAGTGAAAGCAAAGAGTCCAGGGACTGCATCAGTTAGGATTGAGTGTGGTTACAGATAGCACAGAAGTGAACAGTGATGGTTCAAATAAATAAGGAATTAATTATTTTTCTCATAAAACAAGAAGTCTGGAGGTGTAGCCAGCTACTGCTATTGGTTCATCATCATTGTCTAGATTGGTACCTCAGTTATTCGCTTGATGTTTCCCTCATGGGTGAAAGATGGCTGCCAGAACTCCGGTCATCACATTTACATTAAAAATTGGAAGAAAGCAAAGTCAGTGCCACTTCATATTGAAGGAAATAGTTGAATTGGGCTAGGTAAGATTTCGACAGGCAGAAAAGAAGGAGGGTATGAAGTTGATAAGGCAGAGGATGTTTTTGCAAAACAATAATCAGTCTGATTTAGAAGGCAGAAGTGTGCAGTGGTGAAAAGCCTGGACTTTGACTTAGAAAAAGCTGTGTTAAATTCCATTCATGAGATTTAAAAGCTGTTATCCTAGGTTCCTCAATATCTATAACCCTTTGTTTCATCATTTGTAAATGGAAATAGTAAGAATAACCTGCCTTCCTAGTTATTGTGGAGATCAGATGAGAATAGATGCATAAAGCCAAGCACCTAGGGAGTTCTTAGCAAAACAAAAGACCCCTCTCCTCCTGTTGTTATATTATCATCATCAGAATTAGCTAGAGTCCAAGATACTCTAGGGTGGGCAGAAGAAGGGAACAATGGAATATTTGGCTAAATTCAGACCCTGGAGACTGGAAATTTTAAGATTTTGCTCTTTAAGCAGCTGAAGGTTGTGAAATGAAAAATGCCACCATCAAACCTGTCTTATCTGTTCATCCCATATTTCAACAATTTTTAGGGCTTCATACTTAAAAATTTTTGTGCTCTTTTGTTTCCATGTATTAAATATAAAAACCTGGGCCAAGTCAACCCAGAGAACCTTCTTCTTTCTCAAGAATAAATTGATGGTATTTGTGACAGAAGCACAAGTAAATGGATCGCTAGCATAAGTTGACACTTCACTGTCTGTAACCCAGTTTTCTAAATGCCTTTTTCCCTTATAGGTTATCATTGTGAATCCCATTTCCTGTTTTTGGTAATCAACTTAACAGCTGAAATTTTTTCTTCACTGAGGTTTTACATTTTAAAGTTACCTATATATTCACTTTGAATTTTGACATTTAATAACTCCCCTGAAATACCTGGGAGAAATTACATCTATGATAAAACACGTACTTCAGAGGGAGGGAATAAATGCCACACTCAAGGCAATTATATAGGCTGAATTAAAAACATTAAATATGTATCGAAATTTTAAAATATAGGTTTAAAAGGAATGTAAATGAGCTAACATATACATATTAAGAAACTGTTTCTATTCTGTTTGTGGGGGGTGGGGAATCTCCTAAAGAACCAGTAGCCTTAAATCAGACCTGTTAGTTTTATAATACGGAGTTCTGTGAGAGACAGATAAAGCCTCTGTGTTAAGTGTGTAGTGTAAGCTGTTGGTCTGAAATATACTTTCTTACCACATGGGTATATACAGTTTCTACTTGAGAATTTTGGAAAAGGAATGCATAGCCCTTTTCCTATAAGGGAAATACAGGATATGAGCATATATATTTATTTATTCACTGGCAAGTCAGTGCCTTGAAAAAAATGTGATTTTCAAGGAGATCTTAGAAGTTATTGTTCAGTTGATAAGTTGTGCCTGACTCTTTGCAACCCCATGAACTGTAGCACGCCAGGCTTCCCTGTCCTTCATTATCTCCCAGGGTTTGCTCAAACTCATGTCCATTGAGTCGGTGATGCCATCCAATCATGTCATCCTTCTGTTACCCCCCTTCTTCTCTTGCCCTCAGTCTTTCCCAGTATCAGGGTCTTCTGAGTCAGCTCTTGGCATCAGGTATCCAAAGTATTGGAGCTACAGCTTCAGCATCAAGTCCTTCCAATGAATATTCAGGGTTGATTTCCTTTAGGGTTGACTGGTTTGATTTCCTTGCTGTCCAAGGGACTCTCAAGAGTCTTCTCCAACACCACAGTTCAAAAGCATTAGTTCTTCAGCGCTCAGCCTTCTTTATGGTCCAACTCACATCCACACATACTACTGAAAAAAAAGTAGTTTTGACTATATGGACCTTTATTGGCAAAGTGATGTCTCTGCTTTTTAATGTACTGTCTAGGTTTGTCACAGCTATTCTTCAGTTTCTTAGAGAGTTCTGATTAATACGTAAGATGGGTCCAGCGGGCAGGCACGTTGTATTTACTCAGGACTTTTGCACAGTCTGGGTCAGAACCTTTCTTCCTGCCTGGTTCACAGACTTCTATTTCCTCCCCCTTCCTTGCCTCGTGTGTTTTTGGGAATTTGTGAATGACCCTAACATCCTGATGGTACCTATAACTTGGCAAAAGTTTGCGGTGACCATTCCCAGTGCTGCCCTTACCCATGGATGAGGTCTGCTAGGCTCTGTTACTTCTTCCTTTGCCAGCTTATTTCTCTTTTGTTGAGGACTCAAGGTCTCTAGTGGTGGCTGAGAGAAAAGAAATAAAGATAAAAATGAAGGCGTGACTACTTGAAAAATAGTGAGAATTTTAACTTGGAAATGATTTGTGAACGATCAGAGGGCAGCATTGTCTTTGTAAGTAGTTGGTAAGTGGTCACTGCATAACCCAGATGGCTGGCCAGAGAGCTCCGCACGTAAATACTTCCCATTCAGAGCTTTTCAAGGTTCACCCGTCTCTCGATCTGCTATTGGGAAGCATGTGAATCTCCAGGTACAGCGAAACAATCATCTAGAGATAAAAACACCCCTCAGGAAAATTAACACAACTTCTTTTATGAAAGACAGGTCACTGTAAAAAGTCACTCTACTTACTTATCATCAATTGTTGGGGGGAAAAAAAGATTTATGATGACATTGAGGTATGATAATCTCAAGTATGTTCTGCATTGTTTTTTAGAAGCTTTGTGTTTAAAATTCATAGCACTTTCTAATCCTGATAAAGTAGCCTAATTTTCTCACTCGCTTTTGTTCAGTAAAATGTATTTCTAAATCCATTTTAAGCAGCGATTTCTTCAATTTGAGTAATTTTCTCTCAAGTTAATAGATTCCACACAAGCATACCTGACTTTTAATGTTAATATACACTATATATTCCAAACTTGCTAGTGACAATAGAAAGCATAGTCGGAAGGAAATTCAGTTGTTTAAAGCATATCTAGCTTGTTATTTTGTTAAAACGCTTCTTCATTTTACTCTTTCTTGCCAAAGTATAGTGATACCAAATCACATTTTACCCTGTATTGAGGTTTCGTCTGCCTCTTCCCTCCTAGCAAGTGGGAAAGGAAAAAAAAAGTTAGATACGTCATCTTAAGGTGAGTTTAAAACTACTATGTCAATAGGGGACATTTACTTACCATAGTAAATCCCTACATCAGTAGGTTCAGCTCTAGGCAGTGGCCCAAAAGGAAAGCATTTTGATTTTGAGACATCTGGCAATGGCACCTTGATTTATAGATTGATGTTTTCATTTTATATTGAGACTAAAACGCTTTACTGGTTTATCCAGACTGTTATACCTCCACAGTGACAATGCCTATGCGTTTTTCTGGCATCTTTCTTTTGATCATCGGGTACCAGCCTAATGTCATGAATCTCATTTTTTTTTTTCTTCTCAATGGTGCCACCAGTTTTCTGAAAATGTGGGTACTGTGATAGAGACATATAAAGAAAAATTTTCAGAAATCAGACCAAGGGAAAGAGAAAACAGGTGTAACTTACATAACTAAGTCGTTGTTTCCTCTACTGGTGCAGAGCCCCATAAAGGGAAGTCTTGTCTTGTACACTGCTGTGTCCTCCTCGCCTTTTTAAAAATAATTTTATTTATGTTATTTTTGGCTGCACTGGGTCTTTGTGGCCAGGCTTTCTCTAGTTGCAGCGAGCAGGGGCTACTTGCTAGTTGTGGTGCTCAAGCTTCTCATTGTGGTGGCTTCTCTTGGTGTCAAGTACAGACTCCAGGGCGTGCGGGCTTCAGTAGTTGCATCTCCCAGGCTCTGAGCAGAGGCTCGGTAGTTGTGGCACATGGGGACTTGGTTGCCCCGGGGCATGTGGGATCTTTTCTGACCAGAGACTGAACCCATGTACCCTGCCTTACATGGCAGATTCTTACCTGCTGGACCACCAGGGAAGCCCCGTGTCCCCCCTTCTACAAGAGTACTAACACATAGTATTTTTTTTTTTCTTCTTAGTTGCCAAGTCGTGTTTGACTCTTTGTGACCCCATAAACTGTAGACCACCAGGCTCCTCTATCCATGGGGTTTCCCAGGCAAAAATACTGGAGTGGGTTGCCATTTCCTTCTCTAGAGGATTTTCCTGACCCAGGGATCGAACCTGCGTCTCCTGTATTGCAGGCGGTCTCCTGTGTTACAAGTGGATTCTTTACCGACTGAGCACAGTAAGTGCTCAGTAAATACTAGTTGGATGGGATTGGGATAACGTTGGGCTAGAGTGGTTGGAGTAAGCATAGAGCTGGGAGCATGTTATACATTGTCATCAGTTTGCAAGTGTAATTTTAGAGTTCCTCTTATATGTTTGAAAAGCAAAAGCAAGGCCAGTTCTAAATAAGATTAAGGGACTAGTCAGCTGGCCAGTTTCCTAGGGTGCCAATCCATAAATGGCACTGAATCATTGAGAACATTCAAGAAAGAAAAAATTGTATTTACTAGGATTTCTCTGTAATTCATGATTGGGATTGGGCCTATGACATTTTAGGGACATGCTCTTTTGTTCTCCAGACAGATCTTCTCTGCTTTCTAAGGAGGGTGGGTCCAGTTCATTACAGAGCTTTTGTTTGGCTGAGTGCAGTATTCAAATCAGGAGTTGCAGAGTCAAATTTTTTGGGCAAGAGAGAATATAGTTAAGTGCTATTGCCAAGGATCTTCTTATTCTACTTTAATCAGGATTAAGCCTTTTTAGCTAAATGAATTTAAAGCAACATTTAAAGGTTGTTAGTTTAAAAGGATATCAAATAGGAGCCTATGTAAGGTGATTACAGATTTTGATGTCTCATTGAAGCCCTAGGCGGGAGTGCTCTCTAATTGAGATAAATAATTAAAAAGAAATTAATAGCCATAGTAATAAAGCAAAATGAAACAGGTGAAAGTAATTATAAAAATATATATTATTTAACCCAATAAATCCATAATATTTCATTTCAGCATATAATCAGTATGAAAATTTTTACCGAGATATTTTCCAGTCTGTGTTTTGTATTGCCTTCAAAGCACCATGTGTATTTTATATTTGTGGCACATCCCAGTTTGGACCTAACCACTTTTCCAGTGCTTAGTAGCCACACGGTTGAGTGACCACCATCTTTGGCAGAGCAGTACTAGTCTATGCAGTGGGTAGTCAGTGACCCCAGGGCACATCATTGAGCTGGTCCTAAAAGGTCTTTTTATAAAAATTCCCTCTTTGGCCTGCATGAAATTCTCAGTTTGAGTATCGTTCTTAAAAAGATTTTTAAAGAAATGATAATGATAAGCATATTGAAGTATTTTCCTTCAAACATAATGCTGTAGGTCGTTTAATGCTTGAATATGAATGTTGTTCATTTGGTCATGTTGTGTGTTAGTTGCTGAGTCATGTCCGACTCCTTGGACTCTAGCCCACCAGGCTCCTCTGTCCATGGAATTCTCCATGCAAGAATACTAGAATGGATAGCCATTCCCTCCTTTGGGGGATCTTCCCGGCCCAGGGGTCGAACCTGGGTCTCCTGCATTGCAGACAGATTCTTTACCATCTTAACCACCAAGCTCATCTATAGAGTGAAGTATTATCAGTAAACAACCACAGTTGAGACCAATGATCACTAAATGTTATGTTATAATCATTAAGAAAGATGAGAGAGGAAACCTGGTTTATGGATATCATACTTGGGAGCTGATGGAAAACCCCTTGGAGAGACTCCTGGGAGTAGTTCAGGAAAGGGTTGCGGGTACAGATGATTATATGCACTTAGTTTGTCAACTGATTAATAATTTTAGCTAGAGTTAGTTGTACGAGTTTTCCTTTCTCTCCTGCTTTCTCCCTCGTGAACAGACTTTCTTTTTTTCTTTTTCTTTTTGTTTTAAATCGAAATGTAATTCCTATAAGGTGAAAGTCACTTTGAGAGGGGCAGTTCAGGGGATGTTTAGTATATTCACAAAGTTGTGCAGCCACTCCCAGTGGTCTAATTTCAGAACCTTATGTTTTAGTGACAAATCTAGGGCTCACTTACCCCTCACTTTCCTTCCTTGGCAGCTTTACTCAGAAAACAGAGAAGGAAGCAAAGGGGTGGAAACTATGAGAGCATGATTTGAGGGAGCCCATTTCTGAACTGTTGACTGTATGTGGATACATCCTCAGGAGCATTAATAATTAATACAATAGTAAAAATTGGAGGAGGTTTAGAGCTGAGTGTAGAAGGCATTCAGCTGTATCCCATGGCCTATCGTGGCCCCAAATGCTGGCGATATGACCTTGTAAACATTTGAGTTAAACAATCCTTTTATCAAATTGGAGAAGCAAAACTAAACTAAACTGTTTAAGGTTGTTTGAAAAATTACACAGTTTAGATCCACTATAAAATAGATGTTATTTGCATAGATGTCATCTGTAATGTTATTCCAGTTCTAAAACTCATTCCAAGGAATCTAAGTTTTAGAAATGAAAGGAAACTTCCTGCATATTAGACATAACTCGAGGACTCTTGTATGTGTCATGCCATTCTGACACATATCTTTGTATGGTTGGCATAATGGTATAGAATATTCTCCCAGGGACATTACTGTCAATGATCAAGGATTATATAGTCAGAGTTTCTACCTTGCATTTCATTTGAATCATACTGTTCTGCATTATTTTAAATGGCCACATTTTAATTTTTGTTGGGGGGAAGGCAACTGCAAGGAATGTGGTTATCATGAACTAATCTTCCCCTTGGGGTATTTGAGATATTTTCTAACTCTGAGATTGTGATTGCTTTCTGATTGCCATTCTGCTCGAACATGCCTTACTGCTTAATTGTGTTGCTCTGTTGCTTTTTTCACATGATGGACTGGACCAAATGAGAAAGATTGAGTTGACCAAAAAGTTAATTTGGGTTTTTCCATAACATCTTATAGCTACTCTTTGAGATCCCCTAAGATGTTATGGAAAAACCTGAATATTAGCCAACCCAGTATTTCCAGAGCTCACTTTTGAAATTGAAGGAAAGAACTGAGAGAGCTAGTGTTTCTATTTTTTTCATCTGGCTCTTTTCTCTTCCTTTTGGCAAACATTTCCCCCACTTTTCATAAGATTAGCCAATATCCCTTGATCCCATAAAAATGCTTTTGTGGTGGATGGCTGGATGGCATCACTGACTCGATGGACATGAGTTTGAGTAATCTCCTGGAGTTGGTGATGGACAGGGAGGCCTGACATGCCGCGATTCTTGGGGTTGCAAAGAGTTGGACACAACTGAGTGACTGAACTGGACTGAACTGTCTCCAGACTGAGTATGAGTGCCATGTTGATACCTCCATAAGGGCCATCTGCTTCCAACCATCCTCTGGCCAGTTCTTCAACCATACACTGAATCTTTTATGTCTCAGGTGTCCCTGGTGGCTTGACTGGTAAAGAATCCGCCTGCAATGTGGGAGACCTGGGTTTGATCCCTAGGTTGGGAAGATTCCCTGGAGAAGGAAACGGCTGCCCATTCCAGTATTCTGGCCTGGAGAATTCCATTGACTGTACAGTACATGGGATCACAAAGAGTCAGATGTGACTGACTGGCTTTCACTTTATGTCTCACCCCAAATTATTTTCAAGTCTATGTTGAGTGGAAGAATATAATATCTAAGAATATGGTTTTAATTGGGGGCTTCATATTTTTGTACAGTATATTTGTTTTTTTTTTTTAGTGTCCCATTGCAGATTTCTAGTATAAATTAGTGTCACAATTACCATACAAAACTCTCTTGCTAACTTTAATCGGTGATTTCTTACAGAGCAGTAGAAAACATGGTGCTAATGAATAATGTGCCCAGAAGCTCTTATTATAGGGTTGGCATGAATTCCACTTAATGACAAGCTTTCTCAAGCAGCAGTTGATTTTAAATCCTATTTTTCATTAGTGAGGTATAAAATGTTAATCATACCTTCCATTGTGCTGTTCTTTTGTAGCCTAGTAGCATATATCTTCCATGTTCACCAAGACTCCCTTTAAGATACTACCAGTAACTTCCTATCTCATAAAAAAAGATTTGTTCAGAAAAATAAAAATGTATGTTTCCCCATTGTTAGCTATATGTTTTTCTAATAATCACATCTGAAGCTTATTATGCAGTAATAGCCTTAAGATATTATTTTTTTAAATGTACTACTTTGGTCTTAATACTAGTTTTTAATCTCTTCTTGTTTCTATGAAGTCTGAATGAGATTTTCAAAATTGAATAATAATTTGATCCGTTAATCTTTTGAAGCTAGTAATTTTATTTTCCTCTCTTTGCAGTCTCTGAGGTTTGCAAATGAATAGAGCTTCATTACTGCAGTCTGCATTTAATAACCATTATCCATTATCTTGTAATTAAGACTCCCTGTAACGAATCATGAGGACAATGCAAAAATACATAGTACATTTCTTTAATGAACTGGAAAATGTTCATCTTGTTCTATTTAGTAATGAGTTGCTGAATAGTCATTAAATCCACTGGGGAATAGAGCTAGATGGATTTTGAAGACTGTCTTGAGTTTGTGGTTAATCTATTAGAATTAAAATTTCATCTTCTATTTTTATCAACAGCTGATTAGAAGTCATTCTGTTTGACCAAATTGATTAGAAGACCATATACAAGGGCAGCTGTTGTTTAATGAAAGTTTTTAATGAAACTGTACCATGGAGACTTGTAATTATAGGCCTTAGAAAAGCTTTGAGTTGCTTTAGACCACGAAAAAACTCTTGTGCTAGAGATTTCAAATTATGAAAATAAAAAAATATAATTTAATATCATACTATAAATTTATTATTAATTTTAATTTCAACCAAGCACATTTGAATACTTGTCTTATTTAATGTGTTCCTTTTGACCCTTCAGGCCTTTCATCTCCTAGTTTAGTTATTTCACTGAAATTATGGGCACTAATGAAAGAATATTTATATGGATAGCTATTTTAATTGTGAGATATTTTCTTATAAAGTTTTTTCCCCCAAGCTGAGCAAAGGTGAGCTTGGTTAATGTTGGATTTACGTGAGCTCTGAGGAGAACCTCTGGTGCTCTGTGGTGTCAGTAATTCCAAATCTGGCATTTATTTCTCTAAGGTAATTTTGGTTTAGCAGAGGGGCAAAGGAAGCAATATTAAAATAAGTAAAACAAAGTGTGTGCCTACTCACTCCCACTGGAAAATCCATTGTTCTTTTGACAGTTGTAAAATACAAAGGTACTTTCTAAGGTGTTTTGTGTAATTAAAGCTAGGTCATATTCCTGGATTTAAGGAAATAGCCAGTGGTGCCTCCACCCACCTGCTCTATGAATCTCTTATGTAGTCTCTGATTTCCAGTTGTCCTCCTCAGCCTATCCAAGCATCATATTTAGCATTTTAAACATTGATTTCAGATGATCAGACCTTCTATATCCTATGGGATTGTTACAGTCAGATTTTAGAACCCACATTGACACATATATCCCAAATATCACCATTCTGTACTTCTGTGCTCCCTGTCCCTCCCAGAGATTCTTTAGATGGATCCATTTATTACTGTTGGGATATGTCTTGAAATTTCTGTACTTTTGGTATTTCTTCTAATGGTATTTTTCTTCCATCTGCTCTCTCATCTTCACATTTTCTCTCTCCTTCAAGGTCTCTTCCAAATTTCACCCATTCCATGAAGCCTTCTCTTATTTTTGCTAAAGTGAATCTGAACCTTTCCAATTCTTGTTGACTGTAATCTTATATCCAAAACATGCAAATACTGTATATAATTTGTATCTTCTTCCATATGTGACTTCCCAGACAATAAAGGCTTGCCTTAAAATTTCAGAACTTCTGGTGTCAACTTTGACATATGAAGATCTTAGATGCTTTCATAACTGTACTTGGAGTAAGAAAAATCCAAATAAACTGAAAATCAATGACTTTTCTCAGACATTAAAGAATTTAAGTCACAGGGCAAACTTCCACCTTGAAATCTTTAGAGATAGGCAGAATCTGAGAGTCATAGCATACATCTCCCCATCTGTGAGAGTCAAACTGGTAGGAACATGTAAATGGTAATTTTGGCAAAGTGTTGGAGGCTACATGTGGCCCCTACATTTTTGTGGACTTTCTCTCCAGGAACCCCAGATTCTCACAGTGAAGAGCCAGGAAAGATCTTCTCTAGGCCCTGATAGAGAAAGAGGAAGATAATCATTGTGAAATATGTCCCAGATCATTCTTCTTAACAAAGGTCCACTTTCCAAGGCAAAAGGCTTTATTAGAGTCTCATCCTACTGGGGAGGGCATTTCACTGTAGTCTTCCTAAATCATCAAAGTCAGGGAGAAGAGCCAAGAAACACTTATGAAGGTTACAGCCCAAGGACAAAAACCCACCTAAAGACTGAAATTTAATAATAAGATTATAAAATACTTCCTCTCTCCCATGCATTATCATTACAGTAATAGGGCTTCAGTAATCCAGTGGATTACAGCTGACAGAGCTAAGACATATACTGTCTTTAAAGAGGAAGATTTAGGAAGACTGAAGTAAACATGAGAGACAAAAACAAGGACATTATAGGATTCAAAAACTCTGATACCTGTGGCTACAGCAAACAGTAAACACAGCCTGACTCTTAGCCAGATTAACATAAAATCTCGCACTGAAGTCCTCCCTATTCCCTGTTCTTATTGCCTGATGTCACATCTGGCATTCAACAGAAAATTACAAGAGATGCTAAAAGGCAAGAAAAAGCACAGTCTGTAGAGACAAACAAACATTAAACCAGAATTAGATATGGCAGATATGTTAGAATTATCAGAAAGAGAAATTTAAAGTAACTGAGACTGATACGTTAATGATCTTAATGGGGAAAGTAGACAACAGGAAGGAATGATAGGTAATGTAAACAGAGAGACAGAAACCCTAAGAAATACTCAAAAACTAGAAATCAAAAACACTGAAACAAAAATGAAGAATGCCTTGTCAGTAGACTGAATAGAACTGTGGAAAGGGTCAGTGACTATGAAGATAGGTCAAAATAAACCTCCTAAACTGAAATGCAAAGAGAACAGGTTAAAAAAAAAAAAAGAACATCCAAAAACTGTGGGGCAATTTCAAAAGGTGTGGCACATGTAACTGGAATAGTTGAAAAAGAAAGAGAAAATTGAGCAGACAACATATTTGAAGTAATAGTGGCCAAGAATTTTCCAAAATTAATGATAGATGCCAAACTATAGATCTAGGAATCTCACTCAGCAGAATAAATATCAGAAGCAAGCAAACAAAAAACACTATACTTAGATATGCATGCTCAGTTGCTCAGTTGTATCTGACTCTTTGTAACCCAATGAACTGTATCCCACCAGGCTCCTCTGTCCATGGGATTTTCCAGGCAAGAGTACTGGAATGGGTTGCCATTTCCTTTTACACATATTTATATATAATATTCACACTGAAGAAAACCAAAGACATATAGAAAATTTAATAAAAAGCCAGAGAAAAGAAAAAGGAAACCATTTCAATGGACTTCCATTGAAAACCATGTCAAAATAAAATGAAGTAAAGTGTTGAAGGCAAAAAACTCCACCAGTCTAAAACTCTATATTCAGTGAAATTATCCTTAAAAAGCAAAGGGCTTAGACATATTAAAAACTGGGGGAAATCATTGCCAGCAGATCTTCCCTGTAAGAAATGTTAAAAATATTATTCTGGGAGTAGGAAATTATGTAAATCAGAAACTCTGATTTACATTGAAAAAGAAAGAACAGAGAAAGAATAAGTGAAGAATTTCTTCACTTATTTATTTTCGTAAAATAAATTATTTTCTTTCTCAGTTGATCTAAAAGATAGCTGTTTAAAGTAGTAACAGTGATAGTATATTGGGTGATTATATGATTCAGTTCAGTTCAGTCGCTCAGTCGTGTCCGACTCTTTGCGACCCCATGGACTGCAGCATGCCAGGCCTCCGTCTCCATCACCAACTCCGGGAGTTTACTCAAACTCATGTCCATTGAGTCGGTGATGCCATCCAACCATCTCCTCCTCTGTCGTCCCCTTCTCCTCCCACCTTCAATCTTTCCCAGCATCAGGATCTTTTCCAATGAGTTAGCTCTTCACATCAGGTGGCCAAAGTATTGGAGTTTCAGCTTCAACATCAGTGCTTCTAATGAACACCCAGGACCGATCTCCTTTAGGATGGACTGTTGGATCTCCTTGCAGTCCAAGGGACTCTCAAGAGTCTTCTCCAACACCACAGTTCAAAAGCATCAATTCTTCGGTGCTGAACTTTCTTTATAGTCCAATTCTCACATCCATACGTGACTACTGGAAAAACCATAGCCTTGACCAGATAGACCTTTGTTGGCAAAGTAATGTCTTCTGCTTTTTAATATGCTGTCTAGGTTGTACTATAGGTATAAATGAAAATGAACTACAGCGGTATTATAGGGGATAGGAGGGAAAAATTAGGAATACTTGGTTGAAAAATAACTGCAGTACTTGTGTAGCAATATATAATGTTATCTGGAGGTAGATTTAGATTACTTAAAAATGTATACTGAAAGCTATAGGGCAACCACTAAAAAATATACAAAAGAAGTATAATTGATATGCTGAGAGGAGATAAAATGGAATCATATAAAATGTTCAGTTAAAGCCAGAGAAGGTAGAAAAAAGTGTAACAATAAAAATACAACACATAGAAAAGTTATAATTAATTATAAAAATAAGACCCTAGTGTATGTTGTTTGTAAGGAATCCACTTTAAATATAAAGACTTTGAAGGTTCAAACAAAAAGGTTGGAGGAACATGTTCCATGCTAACCTCAGAATAAAGCAGAAGTAGGGGTATTAATTTCAGACAAAGACAGAAAAATGATCATTTTTAGGGATAAGTAAGGACATGGCATAAAAATAAAGGGGTCATTTCTCAAAGAAGACATCCTGAACAATCCTAAACATATATACATCTAACAACAGAGCGTCAAAATCTGAGGCAAAATCTGGTAGAACTGAAAAGAGAAATAAGCAAATCTACTATTATAACTGTACTTCATGACTTGTCTTTCAGTAGTGGATAGCTCAAGAAAGCAGAAGTATCAGCTAGGATATAATTGACCTGAACAGCCTTATTAATCAAGTTGACATTTATGGAAAACTCTATCCAACAGCAGCAGAATACATATTTTCAAGTTCACATGGAGCATTCACCAAGAAAGGATACATCCTGGTTCTTAAAGCACACTTAAATGAATTTAAAAGAATAAACAATAGAAAGTATGTTCTTGGACTACAGTGAAACTGAACTAGAAATCAATAGCAGAAAGACAGCTGAAAAATTTCCCAAATAGTTGAAAATTAAACAATGTACTTCTAAATAATACTTGGTTCAAGACATTCTTAAGAGAAGTTTTTGAAATTTCTTTTTAATTAAATGAAAGTTAAAGTATAACTCATCAAAATTTGTAAAGTGGTGCAAAAGCAAAGCTTAGAAGGAAATTTTTAACTGCATATGTTAATAAAACGATCAAAAATCAATAATCTCAGCTTCTACCTTAGGACATAGAAAGAGAAAGAACAACAATTTAAGTCTAAGGCAAGCAGGACAAAAGAAATAAAATTTAGAACAGAAATGAAATTGAAAACAAAAACAATATAGAAAATTAGAAAACCCCAAAAGCTGGTACTTTGAAAAGATCAATCAAATTGGTAAAACTCTAGTTAGAATAACCAGGGATCAAAAAGAGAATGCTAATATCAGAAACGAGAGATCATTACTATTCCTATCATCATTAAAAAAATAATAAAAGAATGGTATGAGAAACTCTTTGCCCACAGTTTGATAATACAGATGGCTTAGATCAGTTTCTTAAAAGATAGAAACAACCAAAACTCACACTGAGAGACATAGTCTGAATAGGCCTATGCCTATTAGTGATGTTATTTATTTTAATGATAATCTTATAAGATAATAAATTTGCTTCTTTAATAATATAACATTTGATAATTTATCTAATAATATTATATTTGATACTTTAATAAACTATTGAATAAATATTAAGCAAATTATTAAAGAAAAATATTTAAAACATTCCAAAAAGGAAAGCAGTAGCTCTTGATGGTTTAACTAATGACTTGTACAAAACATTTAAGGAAGAAAATAATACCAGCTCTCCACAATCTCTTCTAGAAAGTAGAAGAGAGAGCACTCACTCTGTGAGACTATCATTACCCAAATATCAGTTATAAGAAGAAAAACAATAGATGAATATTAATATCACTCATGAACGTAGATGTGAAAGTCGTCCACAACAGAGTAGCAAAAATGAGTCCAATACATAAAAAGAACAATATACCACAGCCAGTACTCCAGGTGTGCAAGACTGATTCAATGTAATTCAATCTACCATATCAATAAGCTAAAAAAGAAAAAAAAATTGTATGCTAATATCAATTGGTACAATTAAAACATTTGATATATTCCAACACCTAATCCTAATAAAATCTCTCAGCAAACTAGGAATAGAGAGGAACCCCCTCAGCTTGATAAAACATATCTACAAACAAACTTCAGCTAATCTTCTGAGAAACTGGATGCTTTTTCCCTAAGACCCTTCTAAGAAAAGGGATGGATGTTCTTTCTCAGCTCTCCTACTCAACATTTTACTGTAAGTCCTAGCTGGTGCAGTAAGATAAGAAAAGGAAAATCAGTGTATAAAGACTGGTAAGTGTGGTAGGCTGATAATGGCTCCCAAAAATAGATTTACATCCTCATCCCCAGAACCTGTGAACATTACCTTTTTTGGTGGGGAGAGCCTTTGGAGATGTGTTTAAGGATTTTGAAATGACATTGCTATTCTGGCTTATCCAAGTGGGCTCAAAATGTCATCCTATAAGCTCTGGGTTTGGAAGATCCCCTGTAGTAGAAAATGGCAACCCACTCCAGTATTCTTGCCTGGAAAATTCCACAGACAGAAGAGCCTGGTGGCCTATGGACCACAGGGTTGCAGAGAGCCAGACACGACTGAGCACTCATGCACACACATGCCCTTGTAAGAGAAAGGCAAAGGAGTATTAAGCTCACAAACAGAAGGGAAGGTAATATGCAGATGGAGACAGAGCTTGGAGTGATGCAGGCAAGGAATGCTGGAAGCTATAAGTCAAAGAGACAAGGAAGATGTGTCTCTTGAGAGCCTCCACAGGGAAGACAGCCCTGCTGACTCCTTGATTTTGGATTTATGGCCTCCAAAACAGTGAGAATAAACTTCTGTTGCTTTGAGCTACCTAGCTTGTTATAATTTGTTATAGCAATCACAAGAAATTAATGCAAGAAGAAAGGTGTAAAACTGTCTCTTTGTGAAGAAGACATGACTGTTTATGGAGAAAATCCCTCCAAAACAAAAAACTCCTGAAGCTACTAAGTGAGTTTACCAAGGTTGCATGATATAAGTTTAATATACAAAGGTTTGTTTCTTTCCTATTTACTGTACTGGACAATTGGAGTTTGAAATTTAAGAAAAACTGTTTACCATAGCAATCCATAATTGAAATAGGTGTAATCTAATCTAACGATACTTGCCCTTGATTATATGCATATTTGTTAGATTGTCAAATGACACCAATTGCTAATGAAGATACAGAGCAATAGGAACTCATTCATTACTGTTAGGAATGAAAAATGATATAACTACTTTGCAGGATAATTTGGCAGTTTTTTTCAAGGCTTAATATGGTCTTACTATAAAATCTAGCAATTGCTCTCCTTGTTATTTACTCAACTGATTTGAAAATTGTTTATGTGCACACAAAGACCTGTTTATGAATGTTTATAGCAACTTTATTCATAATTGCCAAAAGTGAAAACAACTAAGATATCCTTTGTTAGATGAATGGATAAACAAATGGTGGAACAACCATGTAACAGAATACTATTTATCAATAAAAAGAAGTGAACTATGAAGTCATAATCTACAACAATAGGAAGTGATTATTAATATGTACCCTTGATCCCTTGATAGCCTCTCTTCTGAGATGCTTAAAAGAATTTAGATGATATCCAATATTGTTTGTTTAAAAAATAATTTTATTTATTTATTTTTGGCTTTGCTGGGTCTTCATTGCTGTGCAGGCTTTTCTCTAGTTGCAGAGAGTGTGGGGCTACTCTTCATTGTCGCTCATGGGCTTCTCTTTGCAGTGGCCTCATAGGCTCTAGGGCGTGCGGGCTTCAGTAGTTGCAGTTCCTGGGCTTGAGAGCGCAGTCTCATTGATTGTGATGCACGGGCTTAGTTGCTCCTCAGCATGTGAGATCTTCCTGGAACAGGTATTGAACCTGTGCCTCCTGCACTGGCGGGCGGATTCTTAACCACTGAGCCACCAGGGAAGCCTTGTATCCAATGTGGTACCCAAAGTCTTCTAGTGAATCAGTAGACACTGACACCTATTAGGAAAACACATCTTGGTATCAGTGTGAATCTTTGGTGATGTTCTTTTACATCTATTTTCTGGCTTTCATTTCTTCTCTCTGCCTGTTATTTCTGATATTGTAGGGGCCAGGTATTGGTTCTGTAGTCCCATTCATTCATCCATTCATTCATTCATTCATTCATCAACTTAGCACATGCCTACTTCAGGGCCTTTGCACTTGCTTTTTCCCTCCTTGTGATGCTCTTTTCAAAGATTTCTTTCATCAGTCTCTGGATTTCACTCATCAGAAATACTTTTATGATGACTGTTTAATTACAGCTATCTCCCCCCACCTCCATCACTCTCTTGCTCATTACATTGCATTACTTTTCTTCATCGCACTTACCTCCACCTGGCCTTTATTCATTCAGTCAGTTCAGTCACTCAGTCATGTCTGACTCTTTGTGACCCCATGGACTGCAGCACCTGTCCATCACCAGTTCCCAGAGTTTACTCTGACTCATGTCCATTGAGTTGGTGATGCCATCCAACCATCTCATCCTCTGTCGTTCCCTTCTCTCCCTGCCTTCAATCTTTCCCAGGATCAGGGTCTTTTCAAATGAGTCAATTCTTTGCATCAGGTGGCCTTCATTATGTGTTTATTTATTTATTGTCTTTTTCTTCTTGAGAATCTAGTCACAAGGGCAGCAACTTTGTTTTGTGTACCGATCTGTTCCCAGCAGGTAGGACAAAATGCAACCCATAGTAAACTCCCAGTAAATACTCCTTGAATGAATGTAGGCATGACGGGCACATCTCCATTTCTTCCAGTGGGCCTTCAGGCCCACAGGAAAGAAACTTTCTGATGACCTGATTGGGTAGATCAGAATTCTCATAGTTCTTACACAGTCCTACCTAGGTCCCTGCTCCCTTTTGGTTTGTATAACATTGATAATTTTCAGGATCCTTTCACAGAGACTGTCTCTTTTGATTACTTCTATAACACTATGAGGCAAGTAAGAATTTCCAGATGTATTTTATAAATGAGAAAGGTGAGGTGATGGAATTTGCAAGGTAAATGTCAGCCAGAGCTAGAAACCAGATCTCCTGACTTCTGGCTTATCAAGTGATTACATGGGATTTATGTTGCATCTCCACCTGCTCCCTGAATGTATGCTTTTGAGGGAAGGAGCTTGAATGATTTGTGTTTATATTTTCTGCTGTGCCTTTCACACTGTGCTTACTCAAGGAGTGTTGATTTGAACTTCTCTATCCACAGAGTTGTCCGGGAAGTGCCTTTTGCCCTTGAAGCTAGAGGGGGAAGTCTTGGCCACTTCTTTCCTCTACTTCTTTTGACCACCTTGATGGACGTTGGGAAAATCTCAGAGATTAGATTAGAAATGATCTCATGGATTCCATGGGCGTGGGCCCTAATTGCCCAGGAATCATCTGGGAACCTAGTTTCTATTCAGGTTATGATTTAGTTGGTTCAGTGTAGGATCCGGGGGTCTGCGTTTTTAACAAGCTCTCTGGTAGTGCCTGTGATGCTGAGCTGTGGTCCACAGAACAGTTTGAGGGTAGATTACCACATGAAGGATGGACCCTGTGTCTGACTGTGTGACCCTCACTAAGTTTTTTGGAGGCACTGTAGCACATGGGTTAAATTCTATTGCTTTGGTTAGAATTCTTCCTCCCCTACTTTACTGTTTGACCTCAAGCAAGTTACTTTCCTTTCAGTTCAGTTCAGTTGCTCAGTCGTGTCTGACTCTGCGACCCCATGGACTGCAGCATGCCAGGCCTCCCTGTCCATCACCAACTCCCGGAGTTTACTCAAACTCATGTCCACTGAGTCAGTGATGCCATCCAACCATCTCACCCTCTGTCGTCCCCTTCTCCTCCCACGTTCAATCTTTCCCAGCATCAGGGTCTTTTCAAATGAGTCAGTTCTTTGCATCAGGTGGCCAAAGTATTGGAGTTTCAGCTTCAGCATCAGTCCTTCCAATGAATATTCAGGACTGATTTCCTTTAGGATGGACTGGTTGGATCTCCTTGTAGTCCAAGGGACCTTCAAGAGTCTTCTCCAACACCACAGATCAAAAGCATCAATTCTTTGATGCTCAGCTTTCTTTAGAGTCCAACTCTCACATCTTTACGTAACTACTGAAAAAACCATAGCTTTGACTAGATGGACCTTTGTTGGCAAAGTGATGTCTCTGCTTTTTACTATGCTGTCTAGGTCGGTCATAACTTTCCTTCCAAGGAGTAAGTGTCTTTTAATTTCATGGCTGCAGTCACCATTTCCTCCTTAAAAATTGGGATCATATTAGTACTTAACGCGTAGAGTTATTGTGAGGATTGAGTCAATACTTGTAAATCACTAGAATAGTGCATGGTACCCAGAGCTCAGTGACTCTTAACTATTCCTCTCCTCTCTTTGTCTCCTTGTGCTATTTTGTTAAACTGCATCAATAGGTTGACGATACATTTGAGAGACAAGAAGTTGTTTAAAATATTTGCAAGTTGAAAATATGTGGCGTCTTTCATGAAAGTCACAGTCTAGTTGGAAGACAGCTTTTGTTAAGAAACAATGCAATAGACATCAGCTAGTGATGATTCTCCTTATATTGTCACAGCCGTTCTGTGCACTTTCTACCGCACATAAGAAGATGAGGGGAAAATGAGTAGGCCCTCCGGTTTTGTAGTAGTGTGGTGATATATGATGCTAAGCATAGGGCAAAAAATTGTTTCTATTTCTCTCAGTTTTCCATTAAATAAACCAACTTGGTTTTAGTTGATGATATGGAAATGTAGGGGCAAGAGCCCTAGGGGTCTGGAAGAATCCATTTGGTGCCTAATTTAATTCATTTTATAGTAAGAGGAACTTGGGAGACTCGGGAGACATGGGTTAGATCCCTGGGTTGGGAATGGCAACACGCTCCAGTATTCTTGCCTGGAGAATCCCACGGACAGAGAAGCCTGGTGGTCTGCGATCCCTGGGGTCACAAAGAGTCAGACATGACTTAGCGACTGAGCATACACACAAAGTAAGAAGAGAAAATATATGGACAGAATGACTTTAAAGAGAGATTTGGTTTTAGTTTTTCAAATAATTGATGAAAAATAAATTCCGCAGGGAGAAAAAGGTACACGACTTGCTCCTTCCACCGACTCAAAAGTGAAAAAAAAAAAGTAAGTGTTTTAATTAATGAATTTAAAAAATGGATATGGAGTTTTTCTTCCTTTTTTTTTTTTTAGGATCAGATTTTATTAAGACCTCTACGGGAAAAGAAACAGTAAATGCTACCTTTCCAGTAGCTATAGTTATGCTTCGGGCCATCAGAGATTTCTTCTGGAAAACTGGAAACAAGGTATTTTATTGCCAGCAAATCTTTCTTCCTTCAGAGTAAAGATGATGTTATTTATAATACTAGTCACAGCCACGATAGCTGTCTTTATATGCAGATGCTGTGAATGCATTCCCATTATTAAGATAAACGTTTAATTTACCTTTCATGACAAAAGAATACATTCATGGGGAAAGAATGTGTGATTCACAGAAAAGTGAGGGTGAGTCAGGGAGTTAGTGGGTGTGATCAAGATGTAAACTCACTTTCTGTCCTTTTATTAACCGAAGACAATGTTATCACTGACAAGAGATTCCTAAATGGCTTCTTTAACGAACTAATTCTGCCACAACACAGAGGCTTTCTGCTAAGGCGTTGGCTGGCGAAAACAGGTTAATGCAGAAATTAAACTTCCTTGAGGAATGGAAAGAATTGCAGAGTAACATTTATTGAATGATAAGCTGTGGTGGTGATATGAAAAGTATGCAATATAATGGGAAATAATCTTTTCCTGTCATTATTGAAGGACACACATAAATTGGTTTTTCTGTTGGGAAACCCCCGGTCCAGAAAAACTTATTACTTTTAATAATATGAGGTGAAGAGAAAATTCTCGAGGAGATGAACTTATTAAACAAAATAATGAAATGCTGTGAAACAGCAGGGAAAAGGTAGCTAGACGTTATATAGCTCTTGAATTAAATATCCATTTTTGCGTTTTATGGCAGTCAGATGTGCTCTTTGGAAGACTGTTAAGCTGAGGAGGGTATATGCTCGCTTTTGTCTGCTTTTCGAAAAATAATACATATTTTTTGAAACATATGAATTTAAAAGGAAAAAATGCGTATGAGGTGTTTTTTTAAAAAATGAGTTTGGATTTTCCTTTTCACTTCAAGTTGCTTGTTTAGCTGGAAATTATCTCAAAGGATTACTTTTTTTTTTTACATCATGGGAGAGAAAGGTAATTTTTTTTTTTTAAATGAGACTTTGCCTTCACGAAAGGCATCTTTTAAAACCAATCTCTTGATGTCTGCTGAATAGAAACCCAAAAAAGAACTTTAATCCTTTGCCAGCTGGGATGTGATGACTTTATATGTGACTGTATTTCAGTTTATTTTGGAATTGGAGACCTTTCTTAGAAGGTACCTAGGTTTAAGAGGAGATGAGCTCCTTCAGAATACCTCTATATCTTAGAAGAGTACAAATAGGATAAATATCTACTGTGGCCTACATAGGAAAGTTGACTTAACTTGAGTAACCTCTACTTGGTAGCCTTTCTGCAATGATCCAAATTTAAAAACATTTCTTTTTTTTTTTTTTAAAGAAAGGCTGTAAAAATGAGAACTCTGGCTTTGGGACCCTCAAATGAGACCACCACCATTCACTAGACCCGAGGTTACTCTCAGCCAAAAAGCATTCCAATAGATGCAAAGTTTTTTGTTGTTTTTTTTAAAGAGTTTTTTGATGTGGGCCATTTTTTTAAAGTCTGTATTGAATTTGTTTCAATATTGCTTCTGTTTTATTTTGATTTTTTGGCTGTGAGGCATATGGGATCTTAACTCCCTGACCAGGGATTGAACCCTCAGCTCCTGCATTGAAAGGGGAAATCTTAACCACTGGACTGCCAGGGAAGTACTGATGTGAAGTTTTTTCTACTTCCAAATGCCTGGGCCCTCACCCCTGGCAGCCCTGGGTCAGGGATAGTCCTCAGGCATCTCTATCTCTACGTTCATAAGCTCTATGATGTTGTTGTTTAGTTGCTCAGGGGTGCCCAACTCTTTGCAACCCCATGGACTATATCCCACCAGGCTTCTCTGTGGGATTTCCCAGGCAAGAATACTGAAGTGGGTTGCCATTTCCTTTTCCAGATGATCTTCCTGGTCCAGGGATTGAACCTGTATCTCCTGCATTGGCAGGTGGATTTTTTACCATTGAGCTACCAGAGAAGCCCTTGTAAGCTCCACATTCGGGGCTGAAATTCTCCATTGGGCACCCAGTCCTGTATTGTTTTTAACAAACATTCATTGATTCACTCATTGAGCCGTTATCTGAAAAGTGAACACGTCCCTTCCTGAAAGAACCCTTACACAAGAATTTCAATAAAAGTTTTAACTGTTCAATGATCTAGATCAGGGTAGAGAGGGAGGAACAGTTTGCTGTCTTTCATGACTTTCTTTTTAACTGTATTGCCCCTTTCCTTAGCTAATAAAGTTCATCCTGGTTTTACTGAGAAGCAGGTAGAAGTCAGTTCATATTCATCTGGATCACATTTGACTTCACAAAGAAAGGACCTGGTGCAGATCAGGGGCATTTTCTCGGAGTGTTGACAAGCTGTCCGGGCAACCCTTAGACGGTGAAGCTTCCACATCATTGATTTAAGGGATGTTTTAAAATGTAATGGGTTGCCTTCCAGACCATGATTAGTGTCACTCTTGAGAAGCAGAGGTTTGCTATTTCATAACCGATTTCATTGCAGATTTATGTTTTCCGTATTCTCTCCCTTAAAAAGAGACAGGAAAAACTTACGCTAAAAACTCTGTTTCAAAACATTGCCAAATAGACTTGCTGATACAACAGAATTATATAGAAAAATCTGTGTGCAGTACTGCCTAATTGACAGAAAATGCTCCTATGATTAACATGTATGCTAATATCAGCTCACTGATTTTTTTTTTTTTTTTCCCTTATCTCAATAAATAGCCTCACTCCACTTAGCTTCTCCCATCCTCACCTCCCCTTACTCTTACAAGGTCACCTGGGCTCCAGAGTGATAGGCAGATGTAGTTAGAATCTCTGTGTGGCTGTTGCTTAACTGTGTGACATGTGACCGAGGCAGGGAAACCAGTGAGGGGACTTCTGCCGATGTTCCCGTGAGGACTGACGAGGGTCTGAACTAAACCAATGGAACCGAGAGTTGAGAGGAAAGCGAGTGTGGGTGTGGAGGGGGATTCAGAGGGTGGGCTTGGTGAGACGGACTGTTGGTCATTGGATGCGGTGCGGTGAGGAAATGGGGGAGGCCAGTTTAGCTAGAAGTTTCCAGCTTGGGTTTGTTGACCTAAAGCAAGTAAACTGCCAGCTATTTCTCCAGCAAAGATGGATTTATTGGGGATCAGTGAACATGAGCCACATGCAACTCCTGCAGGGCAGGGGAAGAAGAATGCTTGAGAGGAAAAGGAAGATGGGAGGGATAGTAAACAAGGAGTCTGGAACTATTCACAAGCTGAGTCCTTGCCAGGAAAGAAGAGTCTCTCTTCTTCCTGTTATCTGGGAGTAAGAGCCCCCGACTCTATTTAATTGAGGTTTCCTTTTCTTTTTAAAAAAATTTATTTGGTTGCATTGGGTCTTAATTGTGGCATAGGGCATCTTTCCTTGTGGCGAATGGGCTCAGTAGTTGCAGAAACGCAGGATGTGGGGTCTTAGGATGAGGGATCAAAACCATGTCCCCTGCTTTAGAAGGTGGATTTTTAATGACAGGACCACCAGGGAAGTCCCTAATTGAGGTTTCTGTTTACTCATTTTTTTTATAGGCTGATAATGGACCATATACTTATTGTTTCCCTTCTCTGGCATTCTGCTAGCAACTCCCCCCACCACTCCCCCTCACTGGTGCTCCCCAGCAGAGCAACCAAACTCTTGAGTGGTCAAATGTGTGAGCTTCAGTCCTTGGGCTTTGGGTATTTACTCTATCGGAAGAGTCAAGTTCTTAAGAAAAGTATTTCTAGATAAGCAGGTTTTACTGTATATAGGACACATCTATCCTTTTTTAATGGACTCAGGGACATCATTTGTAGACATCAGATACTGGCTGAATTGTGCTGTTGGTGGTCACCTTCAGAGACTGCTGAAGTGTGAAGGGCCCCTACACTGTCTTTTTCTCCTGTGCTTATTTAGCTGTTTGGCTGTTTTATGCAGCTCGGTCTACTGACAACTTAAAAGTCCCTGTAGTTCAGTTGATTAAAATAACTGTCACCTTTCCTTGCTATGGTTTGGTTAGTATGGCCTCCCTGATTCTTTCTTCTCATTTTAAACCCACGAATGTATCTTTTGCAGCTCAGATTGAAGGGCCAAAAGGTGTACGTTTCCCGTGGCCTCCTGATAGAAATGGAGAATGAATGGGCTCTTGAGCTGTGTTTTCCTGTTTATTGACACCTCTCTTGTTTATCCCAGGTTCACAGCTATAGTCTAGATGGTTAAGGCTTCTGGCTTTCCAGCACGTGAAATGTTAATGAGGGTTATTAACTCTCATTAGTGTCTCCTTGGAAGCAGTGACATTCTTCCCATTAATCTTGGAAAAGTCATTTTGTCCTGTGAATGGGCTTGAGTCGGTGCTCTGAGTGCTGGGGGAAGTGAAATAGGCTTTAGAAAAGAGAGAGGATGGAGACCCTGTATTAACGCAAGACCAGTTTTGAAAGCAACGCAGTAACAATACTAAGCATTGTTCTCTTTCCCATGTCCCCTCTCAGGTAGGCTTTAAACCGGCCGGAGGCATCCGCAGCGCGAAGGACTCCCTTGTGTGGCTCTCTCTCATAAAGGAGGAGCTGGGAGATGAGTGGATGAAGCCTGAACTCTTTCGAATAGGTGCCAGCACTCTGCTTGCCGACATTGAGAGGCAGGTGAGGAGCCGCAGCCCGCTGTCCTTGGAACACCTGACAAGTATTTTTAAGAAAGAAATAAAAAGTCACTTATTTAAAGAGGTCTTACAGATGGACAACGGGCAAATGAAAAGTGCTCTACGTCACTAATCGTTCAAGAAATGAGATCAAAACTACAGTCAGATATCACCTCACACTGGTTAGAATCAGTTCAGTTCAGTCGCTCAGTCGTGTCCAGCTTTTTGCGACCCCATGGACTGCAGCACGCCAGGCCTCTCTGTCCACCTCCAACTCCCGGAGTTTACTCAAACTCATGTCCATTGAGTTGGTGATGCTGTCCAACCATCTCATCCACTGTCGTCCTCTTCTGTTTGCCAGAAGTGATGGGACCAGATACCATGATCTTAGTTTTCTGAATGTTGAGCTTTAAGCCAACTTTTTCACTCTCCTCTTTCCCTTTCATCACAAGGCTCTTTAGTTCTTCTTTACTTTCTGCCATCAGGGTGGTGTCATCTGCATATCTGAGGTTATTGATATTTCTCCCAGCAATTTTGATTCCAGCTTATGTTTCATCCAGCCCAGCGTTTCTCATGATTATTTAACTGCATAGAAGTTAAATAAGCAGGATGACAATATACAAGCCTTGACGTACTCCTTTTCCTATTTGGAACCAGTCTGTTGTCCCATGTCTAGTTCTGACTGTTGCTTCCTGACCTGCATACAGATTTCTCAAGAGACAGGTCAGGTGGTCTGGTATTCCCACCTCTATCAGAATTTTCCACAATTTGTGGTGATCCACACAGTCAAAGGCTTTGGTATAGTCAATAAAGCAGAAATAGATGTTTCTCTGGAACTCCCTTGCTTTTTCGGTGATCCAACGGATGTTGGCAATTTGATCTCTGGTTCCTCTGCCTTTTCTAAAACCAACTTGAACATCTGGAAGTTCACGGTTAATGTATTGCTGAAGCCTGGCTTGGAGAATTTTGAGCATTACTTTACTAGCATGTGAGATGAGTGCAATTGTGCGGTAGTTTGAGCATTCTTTGCCATTGCCTTTCTTTGGGATTGGAATGAAAACTGACCTTTTCCAGTCCTGTGGCCACTGCTGCATTTTCCAAATGTGCTAGCATATTGAGTGCAGCACTTTCACAGCATCATCTTTTAGGATTTGAAATAGCTCAACTGGAATTCCATCACCTCCACTAGCTTTATTCATAGTGATGCTTCCTAAGGCCCAATTGACTTCACATTCCAGGATGTCTGGCTCTAGGTGAGTGATCACACCATTGTGATTATCAGGGTCATGAAGATCTTTTTTGTGTAGTTCTTCTGTGTATTCTTGCCATCATCAAAAATGTCCATCGTCAAAAAATCTACAAATAAATGCTGGAGAGGGTCTGGAGTAAAGGGAACCCTCCTACACTGTTGGTGGGAATGTAAATTGGTGCAGCCACTGTGGAAAACCCTGTGGAGGTTCCTTAAAAAAGTAAAAATGGAACTACCACATGATCCAGCAATTCCACTCCAGGGCATTATATCCAGAGAAAACTCTAATTCAAAAACATACGTGCACACTGATGTTCATAGCAGCCCTATTTACAGTAGCCAGGGCATGGAAGGAACCTAAATGTCCATTGAGAGGGGAATGGCAAAGAAGATGTTCATATATATAACATGCAATAGAATATTATTCAGCCATTAAAAAAGCATGAAATAATGCTATTTGAAGCAATGTGGATGGACTTGGAGATTATTATACTTGGTGAAATAGGTCAGATAGAAAAGGACAAATATTTTATGGAATCACTTATATGTAGGATCTAAAAAAATAATATAAATGAACCTATTTACAAAAGAAAAATAGTCTCACAACTTAGAAAACAAACTTTATGGTTTCTAAAGGGGAGAGGGGAGGTGGGGTAACTTACGAGTTTGGGATTAACATACAAACTACTATACATGAAATGGGTTAGAAACTAGGATTTACTGTATAGCACAGGGACCTATGTTCAATATCTTGTAATAACCTATAATGGAAAATAATCTGAAAAAGAATATATTTGTGTGTGTATGTGTATATATATATAAATCACTATGCTGTGTGCCTGAAGCTAACACAGCATTGTAAATCAACTTCAATTTTTTTTTTTTTTAAAAAGCATTTATTGGACTGTGAGAACAAGAGATGAAAACTCAGCTCATTAACCTCATCATACCCCACTTGCCTTCTTCCAAGCAAACTTCCACCTGAAGTAAAGTTGGAAGGATATTCTGCTGAAATACATAACAGTGGGGCTTCATAATGAAATATTAACCAAAATCATTATGTAGTAGTGTAATTATTAATTGATATGAATAGGAATATAATAACTGGTGACTAAACTCTGTTTTCTCCACAGATTTACCATCATGTGACCGGAAGATATGCAGCCTACCATGACCTCCCCATGTCTTAGATCATCAACAGATTCCAAAAACGTCCTTTGCAACAATGTGTAAAAATTATCTATGTGATTGCTAAAGTTATTTAATTAAAAAATGGGGGGATAGATAGTTTATTTTTCCCCCCCTTAAAATTTCCATTGAATTTAGCTTGAAGAATGAATGGGAAAAAAACAACTAATCTACGCATGGTCCCCATTTCAGGCATATCTGAAATGATCTGAATTACTAGATCTCCAGGGTTAATTTTGCAAAGGTTTTCTTTTAAGAACTCTGAGTAAAATGTTAATGATAGCTTTGATAATGTTAAATTCTAAGGAAGTGAATATTGACTTGCCCA
This sequence comes from Cervus elaphus, assembly GCF_910594005.1. NCBI lineage: Eukaryota > Metazoa > Chordata > Mammalia > Artiodactyla > Cervidae > Cervus > Cervus elaphus. The sequence continues at coordinate 25,854,296 of NC_057836.1, forward strand.
AGAATCACAATGTGGCAAAAGAAAATGAAGCACCCCGAACTTCTCTTGCTCTTCCAAACTACTTCAGGACTAATTTCCTAATCACTCAGCACGAATTTCCTGCCATGATAATTTGTCTTTAATTTTCTCAACAGATATGCTCTTTTACTAATTGTTTTACTAATGAAATATCTGTCATTTTATATGAAACTATGGATATCATTGAATATTTTTAATGAAAAAAATTCCTATTGTTTATTAAAAAAAACTTTAAATTGTAGTAATACATGTTGAAAAGGTAATCTATTAAACTTGAAGAGAGAGTTTATCAATGACTTTCTAAGTCTCTCTAGTAGAGTCCTTGTGTCTTTATCTAAACAAAATACCCGTGTACATTATTAACAAGTACCACTTATGTCTTATATTCTGAAACTTTTTCCTGGTAGAGTGAATAGGAAGGAAACAGCAGACCCTAACATAGTACGTAGTATGTGTGAAGCTCCTTATGTATATAAATTTACTTTAGCCTTTATTTAATCTCTTGGTACAGTAAGGTTAGTATAGTAAGGTTTTGAATTCTCACAATGGTCAGTATTGATGTTATCATCCTTTTATACAGATGAGGGACTGAGGAACAGAGAGCTTAAGCAACTTGGCAAAGGTCAAGAGCTCAGAATTAGCAGAGTCGAGAATCAATGCCAGGCAGGCAGTATGGCTCCTGAGTCTGTGTTGTCACCGCAGGTACGTAAAACTGTCCCCCGGCCCTCAGAGACACGTAGCCAGAGCCCCCAGTCAGCTGTGGGGGACAGTAATCTGCTTTGGGGGCTACTGGTTCATTTACTCATTGTCTCTCTCAGCTCCCCTCCTCCCACCTTTGTAGAAATTAAGTTTTCTTAAATGCTGATTTTCATGGAGAGCATCTTTTTTTCCTCCCTGCACAAGTCTCCAGCTACTCATAAGTGGAGAACACTGGATTGGGAATTGGTTTTGGTTTTGTTTTTTTCTCTGCTGAATTCTAACCCCGCCTCTTCCTCTTTCTAGCTTTGTGACCTTGGTCCTGTCTGTTCACATGTCTGAGCCTCAGTTTCTTCATCTGTAAGGTTAAAGGAGTTGGTGCAGGTGATACCAAGATTCGTTCAGACCTCGAATTATATTACCTTAAAGATAATGATAACACATCCAAGATAATGGTTTATGGCTATAAAGAGAAAACACTTTAGCAGCAACCTAAATTAAAATTTGCCTCTCAGAAGTCAATTAGGCACGTCACTTAAAGCACCTCTCCAACTGTGAATGAAATGATGAAAAATAAGAGTGGAGAAGAAATTCTGCTTTCCCCCACAGCTTAGCAGAGAGCAAACTTTTGACTTATGCCTCTGGATGTGGTCAGTGGCTCTGAATGCCATTTCCACCGTCATAACATGCTGGTCCACATGCCCACCAGCACAATGGCCAGTCACCTTTGGAGAAGAAACTTTGCAGAAAAATAATTACATTCCCTCACCTTTGAAGCTATTTCAATTTCACAGGGGTTTCTGTTTTCCTCCCATTAAACCCAGCTGGTCATTTCAGTTGATCAAGTGAACAGGCATCATTATCTTCAATTCTAATTTATATGAGGCATCCACTGAAATTGACCTCTGCGGACAATTATAGATTCACATAGGAAATTAAGACTGGTGAGCCCCTCAAACTTATTAGAGGCTGATGAGAATGGCCTGATCTAAAGGCAAGTAATCATATATTTGGGAGGACAGTTTATTCTAGGGACTGTCAGCCCCTTCATCAGCAATGTCTGCCCTTTACCTGGCTCTTGAAATCAAATGTACCACAGATGACTTCAATAGGAAAACACTAGTAAATGTGGATTGCCATGAACACATAAGAGGAAGAGATCATTTCTGAGGTGACCATGATTTACTGCAAGCAGATTTGTGTACTTTGGGACAGAGGGAGCAGATGCTTTATACAATCAGAAGATGAGTCACTGTGTTCTGTATGTAAAGCTTGTAAGTTAATGAAAGCAACTCCTACCCCACCCTTACCCCTTCCTCTGTAAAAATTGTTGCAGTTCAAGAAAGCAGAATTTAAGCCTGAAAGATATTTTTAAACAAACAACCCATCACATCACTTAGGGGCTTAAGAAGACTTTAGAGAATATCTAGTTCTATGTTTTCACGAGAGGAAAAAAAAAAACTCCAAGTGGGAAAGTCAGTATTGCAAGATGATGCAGAAAATCAGAACTGAGCCCAGAACCTATTAATAGATCCACCTCACCCCATGAAGTGATTTACAAGATGTAGCCAGGGCTTTGGAATTAAATGTGTCTTACTTGTTCATACACTCTGCCATACCAAATAATTATGTTTGTCATCATGTGAATGTCAAACTTTTGAAAGATTCACATTTGTCTCTAGTCATCTAAATGGTGTTGTAGAGAAGACCAACCCTCTAAATCTAAACCAAGTGATAGTGTGGTTATTTTTCCTTTTAAAAATATGTTGACGTGGACCATTTTAAAGTCTTCACTGAATTTGCTACAGTATTGCTTCTGTTTTATGTTTTAGTTTTATGTTTTTGTCTGTGAAGCATGTGGAATCTTAGCTCCCCAACCAGGCATCTAACCCACATCCCCTGCATTGGAAAGTGAAGTCTTTAACCACTGGACCACCAGGGAAGTCCCTAGTGTGGCTTGTTTAATCTGTTGGACTTTCAGAATTTTGAGTGATCTCAAGAATTGATGTGTTTTTTTTTTTAAAAAAAAGAAAGTTGAACATCGCTTTATTTTTGTTTGTTTTGCTTTTAAGAAAAAAAGAGGGGGCACTTGTTTAGATTCTAGCTTGTCTGCAAATGAAGAGAAAATGACAGTGTAATCACAAAACAGATTTGTAATTACAGTATCTTTGCCTCATTCTGGAGTATTTTAGCACTAATGGGAAATTTAGGAAAATTAGTTTGCATGAACTGTAGCTTCTAAGGAGACCCGTGAGCAGAAACTGTTACAAATCTATCTGGAAGGCCATCATGACAGGGACAGTGGAGTCCCTGTCCTGATTGAGCAGAACAGTTGCTGTGTCATACCTATATATGTCTTAAACCAGATCTAGAGAAACCAAATCAGTTTCTTTGGAAGTCAATTTACACTTCTGGTACAGATGGAAACCAGCATTAATTTTTCTTCCTGAATCAATTGATCCTTTTTGGATACAACATAAGTAGGGCCAGTCTGCAGAGTTAGAAGACAGAATTTTAATAGATCCTACTTCCAAAGGAAATGAAAAGTTATCCTGTTTGGGCACTAGGAAAAAGGTATGAGGTGAAATCCATATCTGCATTAGTTTTCCTGATTGGGCTCAAGAGTCTCACTTCCCAAAGGAAAATGTCTATTTTATAACCACCACCAAATGATCCTTTCCAGAAATGACCACAGGTAACATCTGGCTGATACATAAAATACGTAGTAAAAATAATCATTTTTAATTAACTAAACCCTGCTCAGGAGAGAGAGTCAGAGGAATATCCATCTGGTCAGTTCTTATTTAATAGGGCAAATGAGGATCAGAATGTCTAATCCAATATATACAGAATACTTAGTGACCTTACCATGAACTGAACTTTTTTTAGGAAGAGGAATGGGGTGAAGAGGAGGGATAAGAATATCTAGAAAGGACAGACCTAAGTTTGACTTTTTATTTTAAGAAGTACATATCGTACTATAAAACATAGGTAGAATGTAAGAAACAGGTTTTTTGACATTAATTTCTATAGTTCAGTGACAGGAAATGCGTTTCCATTTAATTGAACAGTCAAATGAGGTCATATTTTACTCCATAGCTTGAAAGGGATGATAAGTTTTTAAAAAGTATTAAATAAAGGTAAAAGGAACTGGGATTATTTAGCCTAAGGAGAAGATTGAAGAGTGATTGAGGTCTAACAGTCCCAGGGAAAGATTCCATATGGGATCTTGGTAACCAAGAGTCCTGGAAAGGATCATTTGGTGGTGGTTGTAAAAATATCTATTTTCCTTTGAGAAGCAAGACTCTTGAGCCTGATGAGGAAAGCAAATGTGGAAATGGATTTCACCTCCTACATTTTTTTCTAGTGCTCCAAAGGGCGTAGCTTTTCATTTTTCCTCAGTGAAGAAGAGCTGAGTTTGTGCTGCATGTGAAGTTGTTAGTTCTAGAAAAGAACTCCTTTAATGCTCTGAAATGTGTAACTGAGAAGGTGCAACTTGCTATTCCATCCTCAGAATTTAATTCTCCTCTGACTGGAGTGGGTTCGTTGTGCTGCCAGAGAAGGTGGTTCTCAAACTTTAGCATAGAACACAAACACCAGGAGAGTTTATAACACAGAATTCTGGACCCCACCCCCAGAATTTCCAATTCAGTATAACTTTCATTTCCAAGAAATTCTCAAGGGATGTTGATGCTCTGATTCTGGAACCCATTTTGAGAACCACTGTACTCAGCAACTAGATTCCAATGTAAATGTATCCATTCAGTGGCAGACCTTTATCACAAGATGCCAGGATAAATGTGTATTTTTTACTGCTTTTCATAGTGGAGAACAAAAGGGAGAATGGAATAACATTATCTGTTAATCCTTTCACAGTAGGCAGTGAACTGGATCAAACTTTGGGCTTAGAAGTAAGCTTTGGAGCCTAGCATAAACATTTTAGATGAGTGTAGAATCATCCACAAAATCTTGCAAAGGATTTCAGCAAGCCAAGATAGTAAGACTTGGTGGTATTTGAGTTTACCTCTTTGGAATGCTTTAACTTTTGGTGATTCTTGGATAATTGCACTTAAAACCAAGATGTATTTTAACAGAATCCACTCTTTAATATTTGAAACAGATACCATGTTCTAGGAGAGGGACATTTCACAGATACTTAGCATCTTAGTGTGAAGTTACTGTGTGTAAGTGACTGGGAGTCAGTGAAAACATTAGGTTCTTGGTCTTTTTCAAGGCTAATGGGTATTTAAAATTTGATTTTCTTTTCAAATATGTGTTCTGCTGGTACTCTACATAGTCAAGCATGGTTCTTAGTTTTAAATAATAGAAATCCCTCCTACCTGGCTTAAGCAGAAAATAAATGTATTTTAAAAGCATACTGAGTACCTTACAGCAGCAATCCCCAACCTTTTTGGCACCAGGGAGTGATTTTTGTGAAAGACAATTTTTCCATTGGCCAGAGGTGGTTTCGGGATGATTCAAGCGCATTACGTTTGTTGTGCAGTTTATTTTTAATCTAATGCCGCTGCTGATGTGACTGAAGGTACTGCTCCACTACTCAGATGTTGGGGACCCCTGCTTTACAGAATATCTAGGAAGGCCAGATAGGCACAGAGACAGCAAGCTCTGACTAGCACCCAGAATCTTAAGATCTACTCCGTGGGTGACTTACTCTTAGCATCTCTGGGCACTTGAACCTAGAACCTCTGTCTTTGCCGCCCTTGAAAGCTGAAATGCTCATTTATCCCGGTGGCCAAAGATGCTCTCTTGGGTGTCAAACCCCTGTGTAGCTGTGTCTGGTTGTTGGAGCCTCGGTCACATTCCTTCCCTAGCTGTAAAGGAAGCTGGGCAAACAGCTTTGGCCTTTTGTGAGGAGGTGGCAAGATAGTATTCAAAAGGTGTTGGATGGTCACCCATCATGATAGTGGTCCACAATAACATAACAAGTTGATGCTAGAGAGATGGTTTGTGGTCTTTCCTCTCAACTGTATTTTCACTTCTTTGTTTTTGTTTAGTCTCTAAGTCATGTTTGACTCTTTAGTGACCCTATGGATGGTAGCCCTCCAGGCTCCTCTGTCCATGGGATTTCCCAAGCAAGAATACTGCCATTTCCCTCTCCAGGGGATGTTCCTGACCCAGGGATCAAACCCAAGTCTCCTGCATTGGCAAGTGGCTTCTTTACCACTGAGTCACTAGGGAAACTCCATTCACTTCTAGTCAGTCCCCAAAGCTAAACTCTGCCAAGTTGCCCTTTGTCTCTTGGTCCCATAGAACAGTCTAGAGATATCCTATGGTATCCTTTTTATACTTTCTCGCAGCAATACGTGACAGTGTTTCTTCCCCGAAATACTTAAAATTACATTTCTTTAGGCAGCTGTCTATTGACTCCCTGCCATGAGTAATGGTAAAATTAGTTTTTTCCACTTTCTCCCAGAGTCACCTGACTCTTGATTACATAATTTTTCATTCATATTTAGATTTTGAAATGTACTTATAGTTCTATTACATGATTTATCAGCTTCAACCATCTTTCAATCCTCTGCTCTACCAGACGAGAAAATCATCAGGTTGACATTACTACCCACCATCTGTCCTCTTTCCCTCCAGACCTTGGCTGTATTGTTTCTACATCATTAGGTTTATAACATTTAAATTCTATTCTGTGACCATAATCTCCAAAAATTGTCTTAGTTTTAGTCCTACAGTTTAATGGGGTCAGTACTTAGGACCAGTATTCCATTTATCTGTTTGCTCTTCAAAGTTTGGCTTGTAGTAGTTTCTTCGGGAAGGGCTTAGGGAATGTTTCCTGAGGTTTACAAGTTCAAAAATGTTCATTTTCGTTATGCTTTGATGACTATTTGACTGTGTACAGTTCTTAAACCATGCAGTTTATATCCCCTAGGGCTTTGTACCACTGCTCCAATGTCTTCTGCCATTAAACATTACTGTAGAAAGTAACATTCTGACTCAAACTTTTCGCCTTAATGCACAAGTTTGTTTTTTTCTTTCAATTCCAGTAACTTTACTAAAACAGTGTTGAATGTTTTGTGTCAAATTTTCCTGTAGTTCAGCATGCCCTCTCAGTCTGTAGGTTTATGATGTATTTCTAGAAAGTTACTTTGACGTATATCTTTAGCTTTTTTCCTATATTGTATGTTTTACATCTTCATCAGGTTACTAAGTCACTGCATGTGTTACGACCTCTTTAATCTGTCCTGTCTTGCTACTATTTTTTTCTAATTCTTTCAAGTTTCTTTTTTTCTACTTTGAACTTTCCATTTCTTCTTTTTGTTTATTTCTGACACTCTTTTTTATTTTCATGTTTTTGGCAAAATCTGGTTGCTGCCAGTGAATTGTTTGTTTCCTGGGTTCTTTCAAATCATATTTCACTTCCCATTATCTTACCGCAGTTTCCCTGAGCTCTTGTATATTTGATATGAGCTCTTTCTTTATAGATATGGTAGCTTTAGTTTGGTCTTTTCGTTTTCAAGTTTATGGCAGTATGCTTGGCCCAATTTTTGTCTACTATATGGAAACATTTTTCCTGTTCTATAATGAAAGACGTATTTGTCTTCCGTTGTATCTATTTTTCTTTTGTTTCCTTGTAGTAGCTTTGCATAGATGCTCATTTTTTAATAAGATGAAGTTTTTTTCTGGACAAGCTACTGATGAGAGATTTGTGTGGGAGAGGTACATGTCCAGGTTCTAGACCAGTCAGGAATTCTTGCTGTTCACAGACATGTAAGTTCCTCATGATATAAAGTTGTATTTTTGAGTGAATTCTTTTGGCCTTAACTCTCCCTAGCCGCCAGCGATCATTGGCTTTGAGGCTTCTATCACTGCAGTGTTGCTTTCTGACCCTGCCTTCACGACAGGCTGCTTCCTGCAAATAATGGGGGGCACTGTATGATTTTTTTTTAGCTCTACCTCCCCTGCTTTTTTATGCCAAACTGAGTCCAGTAAAAACGCCCGTTGCCAGTCTGTGTACTTATTCCAGTTGATCCATAGAAGTTATGGGTCTGTCTTCTTAGGGTTTGCAACTTTCCTTGATCTGCTGCCTTTGAGGTCAAGGATTTGGAATTTGTCTGAATATTACATTTGAATAGAAAGAGTTGTTCATTGTGTTTGGATGAATATAAATTTTGATGGACCTTGAAATCACTAGTAGAAACAGCAACTCTAAAATTGAAAGTGCTAAGAAATATGGATTGAAACTGTAGCACCAGAGGCATCTGGCATTATTCAATATCTCGCCCTCAGATAAAACATCTTCCCCATCAGAATGTGCATAAAACTGAACTTGGAAGGTGTCTGGCATGTAGAAGCCCTTTGTAAAGTTCTAGTTCTCTGGTACCATGATGGCACTACAAAAAAAAGTGACAAATCACACATGTAGAAATATACTATTTTGATAATACAGATCTAATCATTTTTTGAGTATAAACATGCTTTGTACCCTTGAAACTCATCACTAAACAACATCAGAAGATTCAAAATCAGAAGCCTTGTCTCACTCCTATGACCTCCTGTAGTGGCTGCTTTCTCTTATTCTTATAATAAAATTATTACCTTCTGTCTTTTAAAATTTCTCCTTTTATGGCAGGCAGGTTGTGGTGGGAGGGAGAAATAAGAGCTGGGGAGGGGTCTAGGCCAGACCAGTATCTAGGAGTTCTGCATCGCTGGATTCAAGCAACTGTGGAGCGAAAATACTAAAAGAAAAAAATACCATACAGTTTCCAAAAACAAACTTAAATTTGCCCTGTGGCAACTACAGGCATACCTTATTTTATTGTACTTCACAGAGAGTGGATATTTTTTTTTTTTTTTTAATTTTTGGCTGTACCAGGGGATTTCTTAGTTCCCTGACCAGGGATCACATCCATGCCCCTGCAGTAGAAGCACAGAGTCTTAACCCCTGGACCACCAGGGAAGTCCTGACGGTGTGTGTTATAAATTGAAGGTTGTGCCAACCCTGTTTCAAACAAGTCTCTCTGCACCATTTTTTTTCTTTTTATCATGGAGAACAATTCACTCTTAGAAGATGTACAACATCAGTACTTCAATTTTCTTTTTTTAATGTTATTTTTTTGACACATACATGCTGTTTTATTTTTTTGTTTCTGGCTATGCTGGGTCTTTGTTGCCGCATGTGGGCTTTCTCTGGTTGTGGAGAGTAGGGGCTACTCTCTAGTTGTGGTGTGCGGGCTTCTTACTGCAGTGGCTTCTCTTGTTGCAGAGCACAGGCTCTAAGGCACGCAGGCTTCAGCAGTTTCAGCATGCAGGCTCAGTAGTTGTGCTTATGGACTCTAGAGCCCAGGCTCAGTAGCTGTGGCACATGGGCTTAGTTGCTCCAAAGTATCTGAGATCTTCTCGGACCAGGGATCAAACCTGTGTCCCCTGCATTGTCAGGGATATTCTTATCCAATGTGCCACCCAGGAAGTCCCCACACCATTTTTCTAACAACATTTGCTCCCTTTGTGTCTCTGTGTCACATTTTGGTAATTATTGCCATATTTCAAAGCCTCCACTAGAAAAATATGATGACTCCCTGAAGGTTTAGTTGATGATTAGCACTGTTAAGCAATAAAGTATTTTTTAATTAAGGCAGATATGTTTTATTTTTACACATAATGCTGTTGCACACCTAACAGATTACAGTGTAGTGTAAACATAACTCACATGCATTGGGAAACCAAGAAGTGTGTGACCCATGTTACCGCAGTATTTGCTTGATGGTGGTGGTCTGAAGTGAACCCATACTATCTGAGGTATGCCTGTATTTACAGAGCACCCTGGAGAAGGGAATGGCTACCCACTGCAGTAGTCTTACCTAGAGATTTCCATGGACAGAGGAGCCTGGCAGGCTACAGTCGGTAGGGTCACAGAAGAGTCAGACAGGACTGAGCAACTTTCACTTCTTTCTTTTTTACATTGTGTCAGGTATTGTAACTAATTGATAAAGTGTATGGGAATGAGCTTCCCTGGTGGTACAGTGGATAAGAATCCACCTGCCAATTTAGGGGACACAGGTTCCATCCTTGATCCAGCAGGATCCCACATGCTCCAGAGCAACTAAGCCTGCACACTGCAATTACTGAAGCCTGGGCTCTAGAGCCTCTGCTTGCAACAAGAGAAGTCATCACAAGGAGAAACCCATGCACCACAACGAAGACCCAGTGCAGTCAGAATATGTAAATAAAAGTCAAAGTACATGAGAGTGTGTATATGTTACATGCAACCACTATACCATCTTCTATAAGGAACTTGAACATCCTCAGATTTTGGTATCTGCAGTGATCTGGGAATAAGTCCCCTAGGGATGCTGAGGGACAGAGCAGAACGGGCAGATCTCTTACCTGGGAGTTTTGCAAGTCTGGGACTCAAGAGTGGAGAGAAATCTGAGTCAGTGAAGAGGCTCTAACTGTCTGGTGGGTGTAGGGAGCCAGATTTTAAACTAGGAGATCACAGAATAAGAAATTGGGTTATGGTGGCTAATAGGTCAATTAGGGATGGTCTAGGACCAAAGTCTGGTTGGCCTGCGTGTTCTTCCTTAATAATAGTGGCACATGGCCTGGAGCTTTTAAAGTGATGGGGACAGAGCAGGCTGTCTTATATTCAGTCTATCTGTCAGCATTGTCATCCTGCTCATCCCGAGTGGGAACTCTGAGCAGTAGGACTATTGCAACCAGTTTTAAATCCCTTACAATATCCAACAAAGTTCCTTACAGAGAGTAGGTGCTCAGGATTTATTTGTTAAATTAAGAAAATAACTATCACTTTGGATAAATACAGGGAAGGTATGATTATAAAATAAGGCTGATCCACAGGATAAACAACAACAGAAAAATCAGCCCATTAGGCAGACAGAACTACAGCTTTGCTAATGACTGGAATTTCAAAGTACATGCATGATACATATTTTTAGGGGAGTTTTTCATAGAGTAACCACACCTTGAGTTTAATGCATTTAAATTTTTTGGAACAATGATCTGTTTTTACCAATGCTTTCTGTAATTTCAGACTTAAAAACTGGCTGGATGAGTTGCAAATGTATGAAAAATGGTTTGGGAAAGCAATTTTTATTCATTAAGTTGTTTGTTTTGATGGGCAAAAAAGCACATATCTTTTTAGAGCAGTGTTTATTTCATGTTTTGAGTGGCAGCAAAAATAATTGCATGTTTGAAATCTTTGAAATATGTTTTAATGCCTTTAAAATGACTTAAGAGCAAATGTGCCAAATTTACCTACTGCTTAAGCCTTTCCGTGGTTGAAAGTTAGCTTTACTTTCCAAGCTTTATGGAAGTATTTAATATGCTCTTCGATTGTGTCTTTTTAAGAGCAGTCAGTGTCTGTACCTGGTGGACTGGTTAGAACATTTGGCATACCTGCAGCAAGATTTTGCCAAGAGATAGTATTGTTTTGTAGATGCTTGATTCTACTCTAAAAAGAATGGGTATGAGTATTTTTAACATAAACGAATTATACAAACATGTTCTTATAGAGGATTTCATTGATAGATTTAACAGGTATCTCCCTGATATGTATGCTGAGCATTAGTTTTCAGAAAAGAGTAACTGCCTTTCTTATTTAAAAAGCTTTCATTTTAATGAGACAAGGTATATAGAAGGATTTGGATAAATCTATAAAATTCAGAGATCACTCTCCAGCATTTTCTGAGTGCCTAATGTTTATTTTAAGTTACTGGAAATTCACGGAATTGCAGAATTCTTTGAACTCATATTTGCTAATACAGACTAGTAATTGGTAGTTGATTATACACTTAATATGTTGTAGGCACCATTCTAAAGCGCTTTATATGTATTAACTCTTTAATCCTCACAACATTCCTACAAGATAGGCATGATTATATTTATCAATTTGTAGATGAGTTAGTTGATGGAGATATAAAGAAATGAAGTGATTTGTTTTAAGGTCACACATAGATTTGGAATTTGAGACCTGTTAGTCTTTGGCTCCGGGTTTCCTAGGTGGCTCAATGGTAAAGAATCTACCTGCAGTGCAGGAGATGTATGTTCGATCCCTGGGTTGGGAAGATACCCTGGGAAAGGAAACAGCAACCCACTTCAATATTCTTGCCTGGGAAATCCTCTGACAGAGGACCCTGGTGGGCTATAGTCCATGGGGTTGCAAAAGAGTCAGACACGACTTAGCGACTAAACAACAACAAATCTTTGGCTCCAACATCTGTGTTTTTAACTATGATGATAATGTGCCAGGCACTTTGGTAGAATGTAACCATTGTGTGATACTTCCAAGAAAAGGTAACTCACCAGAATTGTAGAATTTCAGGGGATAAAAATAGACCCTCAAAGGTCATTTAATCTAACCGTTCAGCCAATGGTAGTGCTCTCAAGCAGTGTACAGGCTGCCATGGGGATGGGGAGGAGCAGCAGTGCAGTGGAATTTCTGTAATGAGCTGTTCAGGGACAGAAACAGTGCCCTCCTTATAGGTTAAACATGTTATATCAGGCTTTTATTATATTTACTGCTGGGTCTTAGATCTGGGATTTGGCCCATGTTATTTCCAAATCCTTATATAATGAGCTGTGTTGCTGCAGATTTCCACCATTATAGCTATAAATTCGAAACTCACAAACACACAGAGGCATCCATCCAAGTATAAAATTACTAGGGAAATGGGAAGGACAGAAAGGTGAATTGGTAGGTTTGGGGGGTGGTAATTACTGGTGGCACTGACATGGCTAGATCTTGCTAGGAAATGATAGTAGCCTGGAATGATTTCAGGGGCATTGTGAAAGTCAAGTACAGATTCACGAGGGTCAGATGATGTGGACAGATTTCAGATGGTGTGACGACACTTGTAAATTACTCCGTAGAAAAAAGGTGCGTGTCTATTTTGTGTTTCCAAGTTTGTCAACAAAATGAATGTAGGGGATAAAGGGTGTTATAGATATTGATTCCCCCAAGTTTAAAAAAACATTTTAATTGAGTTTGTTTTTGCTGATTTATTTATTGGCCACACTGTGTGGCATGTGAGACCTTAGTTCCCCCACCAAGGATCGAACCCGCACCCCCTACATTGGCAGGGTAGACTCACCGGCTCACCAGAGAAGTCTCCACTCCCCGCCAAGTTTTTGAAGGAAGAAATAGTACCTTATTTGTATTTGTATCTTTTGTGCCTTGCCTGTTATGATCTTCAAAACTTGTATTTATGTGTACCATATGTCATTTAAGCAGAAAGGAGACTATGTCAGGAAGCTAAATAAAACTTCATATAATAGTTAATGTTTGAGTATGACTAGGGATTTTATGGGCTTCTCAGGTGGCTCTGTGGTAAAGAATCAGCCTGCCAGTGCAGGAGATCCAAGAGACTCGGGTTTGATCCCTGGACTGGAAAGATCCCTTGGAAATGGCAACCACTCCAGTATTCTTGTCTGGGAAATCCCATGGACAGAGGAAGCTGGCAGGCTACTTTACGCAGTCAGACACAACTGAACACACATGCACTGCAATCAAACAAGAATTTGGGGATTTGAATGTAGCTCCAGTCATTCCCTCTCCCTTATTGGGAGTGAACCCTTTCTCTATTCTCAGATCATAATAATGGAGCAGGGGCTCTATATGGGAAAACATTGTCCAGCCTGTGTATCTCTGGGTGGTGGGTCTGTTAAGCTCTGGGGTGGAATCTCAGGAAGCTCACAGTCGCCATCTAGTAAACTACCTGCTTCAAAACCAGCCCCATTGATAATAAAAGTGATCCTTAGTTCTCTCTCTGTTTGCTTTTTTGTTTTGTCTCTCAGTTTATTCAGCATTTGGATAAGGTTATAATTCACTGGGCTCGCTCAAATCCCAATATAGCCAGCAGTGACAGGGATTCTTGGATGAGAATAGGATATGTGAAAGCATATGGAACTGAAAATGCATGATGTCAGAATTATGTCTGGCTGCAAGAATGAGCACAACAGGGGATAATCAAGGAAAGTTTAGGGTTGAAGGAAGAAAGTACTCATATGGCACGATAATGAGTAAGCCTTTATCCTTTGGACGTTTGGTTCTAAAAGTATACTCTGGAGACCCCTAAGGTCTCTAAGAACATTTCAGGGGGAGTCCGAAACCACATTTGTACTAGTACTAAGACATCGTTTACTTTTTTCACACTCATTTTCTCGTGAGTGTACAGGGGAGTTTTGCAGAAAGTACGTGTATGCAGCATTACGACAGATTGAGTGCCAAAGTAGATCTGAGACTTCAGCTTTTAGGCTAAAGAACACCTTCTTTTCAGCCAGTCATTAGAGAGATTTGCAAAAGTGTACAGCAATATCATGTGTCTCTCTAGTGGTTTTTTTTTTTCCTAATAGTCATCTTTGCCCCAGTTAAGCTTTGCCAAGACTCTTGACACAGAAAAACTGTGAAATAATAAATAGGCGTTTTTAAGACCAAAAAAAATAGTCAATTTTTCAGAAAAATGTTATTTACATTAGCATGTGAAGGATTTATTATTTTTAGTGAATCAAATAAAAATTAAAATTTTTATTTATATTGATGTATAATAATGTGTTAATTTAGAATACAGGAAATATTAGTAAGCATAATTCACATAAATAAAAGCTGTATAGGGCTCTTAGTAATTTTAAAGATCAAGTGTGGGAATGTGTCCTATGTATAGTGGAGAACATTTAGAGGTTTTAAAGTAGGGGATCAAGATGATCTGGTTCATATTAGATGTTTAATTCTTCAGAAGTTATAAAGAATGGCCATCCCAGTTTTGGTAAAGACGTAGGAAAGGAGCATTCCATGGGTAAGAAGATGAATTGGTATAGCCCTTAAATAGAGTGTTTTGGCAATATCTATCAAAAGTGTAAATAAAGCCTAGTTTTTGGCTCAGGAATTCCACTATTAGGAATGTAGTCTAAGGAAATAACTGCATAAATGTTAAAGATATAAATACTGCCTGTTAATACTTATTGTAGTATTATTTATAATCCTTAAGAGAAATAGAAAATGACCTAAATGTTCATGTTTTAGGCTCTGCCAGCTTTGGAAATCACTACCTGGGCCAGACTGAGCCTTGATTCCCTCTTTTAATTATTTTTTAATCTATTTATTTTATTATTATTATTTGTTTATTTTTGGCTGTGCTGGGTCTTCATTGCTGCGTGGGCTTTTCTCTAGTTGCGGCTAGCGAGGGCTACTCTCTCGTTGCAGTGCTTGGGCTTCTCACTGCCGTGGCTTCTCCTGTTGTGAAGTATGGGCTATAAGGTACACAGTCTTCAGTAGCCGCCGCCTGTGGGCTCAGTAGTTGTGGCTACTGGTCTCTAGAGCACAGGGTCAATAGCTATGGCATGTGGACTTAGCCACTCCATGGCATGTGGGATCTTCCTGGACCAGGGATTGAACCCCAGTCTCTTTCATTGACAGGCAGACTCTTCACCACTGAAGAATCTGAGCCGCCAGGGAAGCCTATTTCTTTTATTTATAATGAGATTGAAAGTTCAGCATTTCAAGAGTCAGAGGCTGATTGAAGGATTGCATGTGCCCTTGGTTCTTCATCAAATTCAGCACCCAAACAATATTCCAAATTTACCTGCCCTGCAATCAGCCGTCTCCCTCAAGGTGAGAGGCTTATAAATCCCAAAGGTCCAGACATCCAAAGCGGGCTTTTACCCCAGAGGCTGAGAGTATGTAGCTGTGGTGGACAATCACCAGTGGCCACATAGCTCTACATACGCAGATTTCAGTGGGCTACCTTTCCTGAGATAAAATTCTAAGTCTGCAATAAAATTATTTTACATCTTCCTGTAGCCATATTAAGGCTATAAAAATGTAAGTTTCTCATAAAACTTATGAAGGTATAAATATATACTTTAAAAAGGAACACAGGTTCATATAGTGCGCAGGTTCTAATCAAAGGATTCATAGAAGTGACTCATTTTCCATCAGTGCAAACATGCAGATTTCTTAGTTGTCAGAGCATAGTGATCCTTGACAATACTAGATTTGTTCCCAGAAGAAGAAAATAAAACTTATATGATTGGCACTAGAACTTTCAAACCCATTTAGTGTTTCTCCAAGAATCTCCAACAATAATCCAACAATAGGGGATTCATAAGATTACAGTACATAAATATAATGGGCTACTAGCAACCTCAAGGATGAAGAAAGAAATAATTTTTATCTTTTTCTATAAGTAAGGTTTTTTTTTCCCTTTGGTTTCTTTCAGGATTTTTTCTTTATCTTTGACTTTCTGTAGTGTGGAAATCATATGCTTAGGTGTAGTCTTTCTGGAATTTATCCTGCTTGGTGTTCTTGAAGCTTCCTGGATCTGTAGTTTGGTGGCTGAAAAGAATTTGTGGAAATTCTGTCATTGTTTGAAATATTTCTTCTGTTTGTCTTTTCCTGTGGCATTTCCATTATGAATTTGGTACACTTTAATTGTCCCACAGTCCTTGCATATTCTGTTCTTATTCAGACTTAATTCTTTTTGCATTTTAATTTTTGAGTATAATGCTGATATGTCATTTAACTCACAGGTTCTTTATTCAGTCTTGTCTGGTCTGCTAGTAAGTCTATTAATGGAATTCTTTGTTTCTGTTACAGTGGTTTTTTTTTTTTAAGTATATGTCTAAGCATTTCTTTTCTTTTTAAAAATATTTATTAATTTTTATCTGTGCTAGGTCTTCACTGGAAAAGGAAATGGCAACCCACTCCAGTATTCTTGCCTGGGAAATCCCACAGACAGAGGAGCCTGGTGGCTGCAATCCATGGGGTCACAAAGAGTCGGACATGACTTAATGATCAAACGACAACAACAACATGTTAGCCTTGAGAAAATTATTATAATCCTGCTACCAGTGGTGCTAGGGATGAAGAATCTGCCTGCCAATGCAGGAGACACAAGAAACATGGGTTCGATCCCTGGGTGGGAAAGATTCCCTGAAGGAAGGCATGGCAACCCATTCCAGTACTCTAGCCTGGAGAATCCCATGGACAGAGGAGCCTGGCAGGCTATGGTCCATAGTGTTGCATAGAGTCAAACATGACTGAAGTGACTTAGCAGGTCTTCATTGCTGCACCTGCTTTAGTTTCTCTAGTTGTGGTGAGTAGGGGCTACTCTTCTCGTGGTGCGCACGTTTCTCACTGTGATGGCTTCTCTTGTTGCAGAGCAGGGGCTCTAGGTGCGTGGGTTCAGTAGTTATGGCGTACGGGCCCAGTTGCTTTGCTGCGTGTGAGATCCTCCTGGACCAGGGATTGAACCCTTGTCCCCTGCACTGACAGGCAAGCTCTCAGCTGCTAGACTGCCAGAGAAGCCCTACCTCTAGCATTTCATTTTTGTTCTGTCTTAGGATTTCCATCACTCTGCTTATGTTACCTATCTGTTGTTGCAGGCTGTCTATCTGTAGTGCCTCTAGCATATTAATCACAACTGTTTTAAATTCTTCATCTGGAAAAAGAGATGGCAGCTTTGGCATGGAGGGGTGCCATGGTGTTGTGTATGAATGTCCACTGGCTGGTTGCATTTGTCAGAAAAAGTCCCTGGACTGTGGCCTCCAAGTGAGCCATTTGCACAGTTTGGCCATGTACCAGAGTACACCATTCCTTTTGACAAAAAGACTGGTTTTCACAGAGTTATGGGTTGGATTCAGTTTTCTTCGGAAAAAGAACTTAATACATGATAACAGGAAAACCATGTTATTTATGGAGTAAATCTCCATGTTCAAGCTCAAAAACCCAAAGCTTTGCAGAGGGATCAAACATCTGATGAAGCGAAAGATTTTTGAGACCATCACTGCCCATTAAACAAAGTAAGCAAACTGAAAAAAAAAAAAAAAATTCCCCATCTGATAATTCTAACATCCCTGCCTTGTCTGGTTCTGATGTTTGAGCTGTGGCTTCAAGCTGTATTTTTTTTGCATTTTGGTATGCCTTATAATTTTTTCTTGATTGCTAGACGTGCTGTACCAAGTAAAGGGAACTGTAGTAAATAGGCCTTTAGTTAATGTGGTGAAATGTGGGATCAGGAGCAGCATTCTGCCATCCTATGGATGGGCCTCAGTCTTTCAGCAAGCCTCTACCTCTGGACTGTGAACTCCACAAGTGTTTCTCAGGCTTTATTTCTCCCCTCTTAGAGGGCTGAAGGGCTGAAGCCATAGGATGCCTAGGGTGGGCTGGAATAGGATATTTCCCTTCCGCATTCAGTTAGGCTCTGGTGCTATCTGAGTGGATCTTGACAAGCAGTTTCCCCTGAGGGCAAGTCTTGTTAGAAACAGGGTGCTCTAGGTTTCCCTGGTGGCCCAGTGGTGAAGGATTCACCTGCCAATGCAGGAGACATGTGTTCGATCCTTGATCCGGGAAGATCCCACATGCGGCGGAGCCACTAAGCCTGTGTGCCACAACTATTGAGCCTGTGCTCTAGAGCCCAGGAGCCGCAACTACTGAGCCTGTGAGCCACGATGACTAGAGCCCGTGCTCTGCAACAAGAGAAGCCACCGCATTGAGGAGTCCATGCAACACAACTGAAGGGTAGCCCCTGCTCGCTGCAACTAGAGGAAAGCCCACACAGCAATGAAGACCCAGCACCACCAAAAATAAATAAGTAAGTAAAATTATATATGTAAAAAATACGAGAACTATCATTAAAAAAAAATAGGGTTCTCTGAGATATTTCAAAATGGTTCCTTTCCCCATCCCCCCGCAGAAGCCAAAGAGGATTTGTCTCCAATATTTTGGGAATCTGATTGAACACCTGGGCGTTAATATCACAATATTGTTGGGGCCTACCTATGATGGGTTCCTTTGGAGTTTTTAATTCTTGGACTTATCTGCACTAGGACTCCAGCAACTCATTGATTACAATTCATATTTTCCTATCCTAGCACTGGTTCCCACAGTGTTTCTTCTTGTGAGTCTTGACTTTCTGAAGCCCCAACTTTGTATCCACCTGTCTCTCCAGCCTTGGGGGCAGCGATTTTCCCTGTGAACTTGTCTTATGGATCCAAGAAGACTTGTTGACTTTCAGGATCTTCAGTTTTCCACCTCTTGTTAAGAGGGAGTAGCAACTTCCAAGCTTCTATCATGTCAAACTGGAAATGGGCATATAAAGGATTAAACAAATAAATGAGAATGGCGGCATTAAAATTTATGATTCAATTGCTGTTGGTAGATTTAAGAAAAACTGGAGACATCTGTATTAAGTCTATAGTGTATCTAACTGTTTTGCACCGATGTTAGTTTCTTAGTTTTGCTAATGTACTACAGTTAATATAAGATGTTATCAGTGCAGGAAACTTGATGGAGGGTTCCCAGGCACTCTGTACTATATTTTACAACTTTTTGAGAATCTCTAACCATTTAAAAATAAAGGCTTTTCTTAAGTAAATGAAACTAGAAAAAACATTTGCAACATAAGAAGGAAAAAAAAATCAAAGCCTCAATGTATAAAAAGCTTACCAATCAATAAAAAATACATCCTAGCAGAAAAGTAGACAAAAGACATAAATAGGTACTTTGCATATCATGGGTACCTACTTTATGAAGATTTGTTTCTCGGCTCACTCACAGCTGAGAAACAGCAGATAGAAGACATATCACTTTCTATTTATTATCCTGGTAATAATTAACATGAACATAATAATACCAATCACTGCCAAAACTGTCAGTAATTGGGTATTCCACCTACTGCTCGTAGAAGGGTAAATTGGCACAATTTCATAGGAAACCAATCTGATAACACATAAAGTAGCAAATAGTTGCAATTTCATATACAGAAGTTTAGGAAAGCAGGGTGTACACAAATATATCTATAGACATGTTCATCAAGCATTATTTATAGTAAAAATCTTAAGGAACAATAATAGGAAAATGATTAAATAACTACAGCAGAATATCATTGTTGTAGAAGAATATTAAATAGCATGGGAAAGTGATTCCAAGTATCAAAAATCTAATTAAAAAACAACATGAAAGGATATGTACAATATGATGCCAATTCTATTTCCGAAGGTTATATGTGAAGAAAAAAACATAGAAATAACAAAATAGCAATAATCAAATATCCCGGGATAGTGGGGTCCTATATCATTTAGTTTCTTCTTTGTGATTGTCTTAGTTTTTCATCTTTTTAATGTTGATCATGTATTGCTTTTATAAACAAAGCAATGAATAAAATAGATCTTAATAAAATCTGTCAACCAAATTTATTAAACTCCCATTATTCTAGGTTATACAGAAATAATACTCTTAAAAATTTTTTTTTTAATTTAATTTTATTTTGGCTGCACAGCATAGCATGTGGGATCTTAGTTCCCTGACTAGGGATCAAAACCACATGCCCTGCAGTGGAAGCACAAAGTCTTAACCACTAAACTATTAGGGAAGTCCCAGTAATAATACTCTTTTATACTTTTAAAGCTAACAATCTAAAAGATAAGCTAACATAAGATGGTGTGCGTGCCTGCTCAGTTAGTTATGTCCAACTCTTTGTAACCCAATAGACTGTAGCCTGCCGGGCTCCTCTGTTCAAACAAGAATTTTCTAAACAAGAATACTGGAGTAGGTTGCCATTTCCTACTCCAGTAGATCTTCCTGACTCAGGGATTGAACCTGTGTTTCCTGCATTGCAGGCAGATTGTTTACCACTGAGTCACCTTGGAAGCCCCAACATAAGATGATAGGAACACCTTAACATGTATATGATCCAGCAGAGCTATTACAGGAGAGCTAAGAGGAAGTCTGTGTAAGAATAGAAGGTGAACTTGGCAGTCAATCAGATCTAGCTTCAAGTCCTACCTGGTTTGACAGAAAAAAACAAAATTCTGTAAAGCAATTATTCTTCAATAAAAAAATAAAAAACAAAAGATTGCTTTAAAAAGTTTTGTTTTCTCTTCTAAGAATAGAGGTAGTAATACCTACATCATCTAAGCAATAAAGACAAATTAAATAAGGTATATAAATGCCTAGTACGTAGAATATGTTGAATAATTGCTAGTTTCCTTTCCTAAAAAGACCTTTGGTAATAAACATGTCCTTTTTATGTCTTTGTAATATTTATTGTATACACGGACCACAACTTCTTCATCCATTCATCTGTGGATGGACATCTGCGTTGCTTCCAGTCCTCGGTTCAGTTCAGTTGCTCAGTCATGTCCGACTCTTTGAGACCCCATGGACTGCAGCATGCCAGGCCTCCCTGTCCATCACCAACTTTGAGTTTAGTTTACTCAAACTCATGTCCACTGAGTCGGTGATGCCATCCAATCATCTCATTCTCTGTCATCCCCTTCTCCTCCTGCCCTCAATCTTTCCCAGCATCAGGGTCTTTTCAAGTGAGTCAGTTCTTCACATCAGGTGGCCAAAATATTGGAGTTTCAGCTTCAACATCAGTCCTTCCAATGAACACTCAGGACTGATCTCCTTTAGGATGGACTGGTTGGATCTCCTTGCAGTCCAAGGGACTCTCAAGAGTCTTCTCCAACACCACAGTTCAAAAGCATCAATTCTTTGGTGCCCAGCTTTCTTTATAGTCCAACTCTTACATCCATACATGACTACTGGAAAAACCATAGCCTTGACTAGACTGCTTTTTAACATGCTGTCTATGTTGGTCATAACTTTTCTTCCAAGGAGCAACTGTATATAGTACTGTGATGAACGTTGGGGTGCATGTGTCTTTTTCAATTACGATTTTCTCAGGCATATGCCCCGTAGTGGGATTGCTGGGTCATATGGTAGTTAATTCCTAGTTGTTTAAAAGGAATCTCCATGCTGTTTTCCACAGTGACTATATCAATTTACATTCGCACCAACACTACAGGAGGGCTCCATTTTCTCCACACCTTCTCCAGCATTTAGTGTTTGTAGATTTTTTGGTGATTGCCGTTTGGACCAATGTGAGTTCTGGTGAGGTGGATGAGCCTAGAACTTGTTATACAGAATGAATTAAGTCAGAAAGAGAAAAATACGTATAATATATTAACACACATATATATAGAATCTAGAAAAATGGTACTGATGAACCTATTTGCAGGATGGAAATAGAGACACAGACATAGGAAATAGACTTGTGGACATAGAAGGGTCAAGAGAGGGTGGGAAGAATTGAGAGAGTAGCCTTGAAACGTATACATTACCATATGTAAGTGTGTTAAGCTGCTCAATTCTTTTCACCCCATGGACCATAGCACGCCAGGTTCCTCTGTCCACAGAATTCTCCAGGCAAGCATACTGGAATGGATAGCCATTACCTACTCCAGGACCTGGGTCTCCCGCATTGAGTACCTGGGTCTCCTGCATTGGGGGCAGATTCTTTACCATCTGAGCCACCGAGGAAGTTGTAAATGTATGTACATTTTACCATATGTAAAATAGCTAATGGGAAGTTGATGTATAATATGGAGCTCAATCAGTGCTCTGTGATAACCTACAGCGGTGGGATAGGAGTGGGGTGGCGGGGAGAGTCAAGAGGGAGGGAACATAGTTATACTTAATGGCGGATGCGTGTTGTTGTATGGCAGAAGCCAACACAATATTTTAAAGCAGTTTTCCTCCAATTAAAATATAAATTAAAAAAAGAAACTTACCTTGGAAAGTTTGGAAAGAGAAAAATAAAAACACAGTGAAGAGGTAAGAGGTCATGGGTTATCCAGACTGGAGTCAGATAGGGTGGGGTGCACATTGTAGGGGGTGGGGGAGAAAACTAATAAAGCCTGAAATGGAAGAGAGCTACCTCCTCAGCTCAGTGAAGCTCCTCTGCTTAGGAGGGGAGGGAAGATAGGATTACAGTAGAAAAGAAAATGGGAAACTTGCTGAAATGTTTATTACGTTCCACTGGAGTTAAGCTTCTTGAGGTCAGGCACTTGTCTATCTGGCTCACTTTTTATTCTTCCACTTTTATTGAAATATAGTTGACATACAGCACAAAGTGTAAGATAAACAGCATAATGTCTTGCGTTACATACATCATGAAATGATTACCACAGTAAGTTTAGTGAATATCCATCATCTCATACAGATACAAAATTAAAGAAACAGGAAAATTTTTTTTCTTGTAATGGGCCAACTTTCCCATATAAATACAGCAATGTTAATCACGGACATTACACCCCTAGTAGTTCTTTATGTCATAGCTGAAAGTTTGTACCTTTTGACCATCTTCATCCAATTCCTCCTCATCTCATCACCCACCTTTGGTAAGCACAAATCTGATCTCTTTTTCTATGAGTTTGTTTGTTTTGGAAGAATAGTTGACCTATGTAACACTGTGTTAGTTCCTGTTATACAGGACAGTGATGTGATATTTCTGTATGTTTCCAAATGATTACCACAATATCTAATTACCTTGTGTCACCGTACAAAGATATTCCATTCAGTTCAGTTCAGCCGCTCAGTTGTGTCTGACTCTGCGACCCCATGGACTGCAGCACGCCGGGCCTCCCTGTCCATCACCAAGTCCTGGAGTTTACTCAGGCTCATGTCCATTGATAGTATGATTATATTCCCCACAATGTATGTATGTATTTATGTATGTGATTGTTACTGATTTCTTAAGTTCAAAAGATTTCCTGCATTTTCACTCCTTCCCCACAAACTTTACTGTGTTTGATGCCCTATTTTAAAACTTTTGTTCTGTGTATCTCTCAATTACTTACTGTGGATAAAGGTGATTTTACTACTCTTGTCTTTTAACCCTCCTGCTAGCTTCATAGGGGCTTCCCTGGTGTCTCAGATGGTAAAGAATCTGCCTGCAATTTAGGAGACCTGGGTTCGATCCGCGGGTTGGGAAGATCCCCTGGAGAAGGGAATGGCAACCCGCTCTAGTATTCTGGCCTGGAGAATTCCATGGACTGTAAAGTCCATGGGGTCCCAAAGAGTCAGACACGACTGAGCAACTTTCACTTTCACTAGCTTTATACACAGCTGATTTACTACCTTTACTATATAACTGGATGTGTAGTTATCTCATGGTGGTTTTGTCTGCGTTTCTCTGGTGACTAATGATGTTAAGATTTTGTCAGATTTTTGCCTTCTGCACTAATTTGATGTCTTCCATCAAATATGAATGACAGTAATGTAAAATCAAACATGCCAACAGTGTAAAATGCCTCCTACAAGCAGTTTGCATATTGATTCACTTTTCTTTCCACCCCTGTTAAAGTGTTCTTGTATATACATCTTGAGGACATATGTAAGTTTCTATCTCTTTGAAGCATTTTCATTTTCATTATTTCCCTGAATTTAGTACAAAGTAATTTTTCTCTTGGTAAAATCCCCCAAGTTATTTATACGATAAGCATGAAATGGTGCTTTTCAGAGCACTTATTGTCCCATATTTGGAGGCATTCCTTTCTTTAGGAGAGTTCAAAGCCTTTTGATGTTAATATTCACAGAATCTTGGTGAAACGGATGGGAAGCACTGGGAGAAGAAAATGAAATTCCAGAAGGCAAAGTGACTTAGCCCAAATCTCAAAGCGAACTGCTGTAATGCAAACTGTAAATTGAGTCACAGCCATCAGATATGTCACCAGACCGACTGCAACCTGGCTAACCAGGGTACCTCTCCTCATGGAGTCAGACCGACAAAGGTTTCAAATGAAGTTGAATCGCTTCATCTTCTGATATAAAGTTAGTATCATTTCCCCCCAAATCTTTCAGAACTAGAAAGTTATCATGAGCCGTGCCATGTAGAGTCCCCATGGATTCGCAAACTGATGCCTATAAAGAAAAACAGAGTCATTCTGCCCCACAGAGAAAGATGTGTGAGAATGGAATAATGTAGGGGAAAAAATTTTTCACCAAATTTCATAGAACAATTCACAGAGGTCTCCTGTCCTCTCGTACACACAAAAATATTTTCCAGTAAGAAGACTCTTGTGTTTTGAGGAAAAACAACAAAGAAAAGGATAGGACCTCTAGCAATAAAGAAATAAAACACACCAGTGTTCCAGGTTGGTTTTTCCTGTATCTGAACATACTGCATATTTAAAGAGTAACTCTGAAGGAATATGTCTGATGTTTAGCAAATATGCCAGAATTCACACACCCAAGGATGGTGCTTTTTTTCCCCTCAAAGTAGGCTTCTTGGATTGTTTATATGCTTATTTCAGTGTCACTGTGTCACTGATAAAAACATTTTTGGAATTGCTATTTTGGAATTGACTTCAGAGCCTTGGGAACATTCTTTTGATTAGCTTCAGGATTCTGTGGCTCCATAAGAAAGTAAGTTTCCAATACTCGCTCACCATTTGACTGCTGTAAGTCTCCGACTCCTTATTCTTCTCTTTTGTATATTTATTTATTTTTGGCTGTGCTGGGTCTTCCTTGCCTCACTTGGGCTTTCTCAAGTCGTGATGTGCTGGCTTCTCATTGCGGTGGCTTCTCTTGTTGCAGAATACAGGCTGTAGGTTCACCGGCTTCAGCAGTTGCAGCTCGTGATCTCTAGAGCACAGGCTCAATAGTTGGGGCGCATGGACTTAGTTGTTCTGAGGCACGTGGAATCTTCCCGGACCAGGGATCGAACCCATGTCCCCTTCAGGCATATTCTTATCCACTGTCCCACCAGGGAAGTCCTCTCCTCTTTTCTTACTCCTTATTCTCACCAAATTCTGATTGTCCTGTTTTTTGAATTTATTGTTTAATCTCTCATTTGCCTCTCCTTCTGTAAATCAGACATGACAGTGAGCTCACAATCCTAGGGGAAATCTTTACCTCTCTTCTGGACAATGCTCTTGTCTTGTCTTCTGCTTAAGGTGCTATGGGCAGCTCTCGGTGGAAACCTTGGTCTAGCCCGACTTCAGGAACAATTCTCCTGCCCACTCCTAGGACAGATGACTACATACACACCCAATACAGCAGCGAGATGATGATCCACCAATGACTCAGTGACAGCGATCCTCATCAGCTAAGAGCAAAATTACTTTGTTAAAAATGGCCCACAGTGATTTGGTACCAATGGCTGATATGTAGGGAATGGCATGTCAGCTCAAGCTGCATAAGGAAAATAGAGGCTGAGAAGTGGCTGTAAAGTAGAGAGACTGGACTCGTCCTGAGGCTCTGAGTACTGCCCTGCATCCCTCCCCTCAGACTAGGGGACACTGCCTGCATGGCAGCGTGGACTCCTCTCTTGCTCCCATTACAGTTGGGTTAGCTTGGGCCCTGCTCCATGTCTTCTTCTTTTTGGGACCCATGCTGCTGGGCCTTGTCTCTTGATGGAGGAAAATGCAACCTAGTGGACCATACACACGAACATTTGGGGGCCCTGACTGTACAACTGGAATGAACCCACTGCGTGCCATAGTTGGTTGAAGGGAAAACTCATTTATTATAGAGTAATTTTTTTTTATTTTGGAATTTTTATAGTATGTACTTTATTTTTATTCATTAACATTTTTTAATTGGAGGATAATTGCTTTACATTGTTGTGTTAGTTTGTGCTGTACCACAGTGTGAATGAGCTATACATACGCATATACATATGCATGCGTGCTAAGTCACTTCAGTTGTGTCTGATTCTTTGTGACCCCATGGACTGTAGCCCACCAGACTTCTCTGTCCATGGGATTCTCCAGGCAAGACTATTGCAGTGGGTTATGTATACATTGGGCTTCCTCAATGGTTCAGTGAGTAAAGAATCTACCTGCAATGCAGGAGACACAGAAGACAGACGTTCGATCCCTGGGTTGGGAAGATCCTCTGGAGGAGGGAATGGCATCCCTACATACAAACGAGTTCCACTCCAGTATTCTCGTCTGAAAAATTCCATGGACTGAGGAGCCCGGTGGACTACAGTCCATGGGGTCACAAAGAGTCAGACACGATGGAGCCACTAACCACAATTCTTTCTCTCCATACATATATCCCCTCCCTCTTGAGTCTCTCTCCCACCCCCACAACCCATCCCTATAGGTAGATTCATTTTTAAAAGCTAGACTTCTGTTGGTTTTGTTTTAAATATCTTTGTTGGGAGGGATGACACTTATGTTCCTATCTCCAGCAACTCTGAAATATTTACCCTGTAGAAGGAAAAGTCACATAACAGTAAATAAAAACTCCGACAATAAAAATGCATTAGTATTTTCTTTGGGATAGTACATTTTTATAGTGGCATTTATCAATTTATAGTCCTCATGGCATTTTACTTGAATTGATAGAAAGACAAATTGCATTTTCCAAGCATAGGAAAGCAGATTATCCCAAGTGGAGAAATGGGGAAACTGACTACACTGTATGTTGGTTCATAATCTCAGGAACTCCCAGGGGGCAGATCTGAAACTGAACAAGGAGAGCCAGGAGAGAACAAAGAAAGAGACAGACCACTCCAGGCAGGTAGGTGGCAGTTTTCAGGAGAAGAAAACTTACACACCAGGCTTGTCTCGGACAGCTGAATGATGCATAGATCTCCGCCCCCACCCACCAAAATCTTAGGAGTTTACATAGAGTCCTTAATGGGGTTCAGTCACATATACTATCCTGATGGTCTCAACACCACTTCACTCTCTCAAGGTTGCATGCTAGACTCAGCTTCAGCTATATGACTGGGTCAGAATGGGTGTTCCCAGGACCGGGAGAGGTGAGGAGCCTCCGATTGCCTGAGTCCATCTAGCTCCTGGGTCAACAGCCAGTCACGTTCTGTCCATGGCTTTCGTCAACACTGTGATTACTGCTCATGCCCAAAGATGACCTCTTTGTGGGATTCTGGATACTTTTCCTTGCCCAGGTAAGTCAGACTCCAGTGCTTTATTTGCAGTATTTCCCATGCCAGCTTCACCTGAAGAAGCTGTGCATATGCATGTGTTTTAAGTCACTTTAGTCATGTCCGACTCTGTACAACCCCATGGACGGTAGCTCACCAGGCTCCTCTGTCTATGGAATTCTCCAGGCAAGAATACTGGAGTGGCTTGTCATGCCCTCCTTCAGGGGATCTTCCTGACCCAGGGAACAAACCCACATCTCTTATGTCTCCTGCATTGGCGGGCAAGTTCTTTACCACTAGCATCACCTGGGAAGCCCAGAAGAAACTGACGTAAGACCAAAAGAAAACCATCTAATTATAGTAAGTCCCCTACATACAAATGAGTTCCATTCTGAGAGCAAGTTTGTAAGTCCAATTTGTTCATTAAGTCCAACAAAGTTAGCTTAGGTACCCAACTAGCACAATTGGCTATATAGTTCCATACTGTAATAGGTTTAGAATACATTTCGTACAAATAATACATTAAAAATACAAACACAAAAATTAAAAAAAAATTTTAATCTTACAGTACAGTACCTCGAAAAGTATAATCGCTGGCATACAGAGGCTGGCATCAAGTGAACAGGCAAGAAATATAGATACTGTACTACTGTATTCTGGGCTTCCCTAGTGGCTCCATGGTAAAGAATTTTTCTGCCAATGCAGCAGACGTGGGTTCAATCCCTGGGTCAGGAGGATACCCTGGAGAAGGGAATGGCAACCCACTGCAGTATTCTTGCCTGGAGAATCTCATGGACAGAGGAGCCTGGAGGGCTGCAGTCCATAGGGACACAAAGAGTCATACCTGACTTAGCGACCAAATGACAACAACTACTAGTGTACTCTATACAGGGCTGTAAGTACACAAACGCATAACCGCTGGTAGAGAATGCAAGCGTGTAACAGTGTATGCCAGACACGTGGACTAACATGATTGGACCTGTGAATGCATGTTCACATCTTTGAACGCTTGAAACTTGAAGGTTTGTATGTAGGAGACTTACTGTAATAAAAATCCTAGGATCCTAGTGCCAGGATTTTGGCTGATGCCTCAGAGAATCAGGTAGTTCTCCAGGCGTGTGTGGGAAGGAGGAAATCCTGAGAATGTATGGGGCAGGTAAAGCAGGCAGGAGCGAGTCGGGGAGCCCGGGCAGCAGGCCCCTTGTTTCCACCTGCCCAGACCCACATGCAGGGAGAGGACGGTGAAGGCAGGGAGTGGTACAGGATTCTGTTCTCTCTACATACCGAGCACTGAGCTTGGGGTTCCTGACGTGCAGGGGGAAGAAAGGGCAGGCTGTCAGGGCTCCATCATCGCAATCCTACAAAAGAAACAGATTGTAAAAGCCGCGAGAAGGATTTACGACTTCAGGGACCTTTGTGAGTCCTTTTATTAGCCTAGTATATCACTCCCCTCCCATCTTCGTGCTGACAACACCCCTTAGCCCTTCCCTGGATTTCTTGTCAAACTGGGCAACTATATAAAATGAACAGACCGGAGCTGCAGGAAGGGGCTGATTGATTCCTGTGTGTGCCTGCACATGAAGAAGCAATTTTATTCTGCTAAGAGGTTCTCTTATGCGGGCTTCCGGTGAGGGAATCTCAGATGGTTTCTGACAACTCTGTGTTTTTAAAGACTTTTATTTTTTCTTATAAGGGTCTTCCTAAGAGCATAAATCAAATTATCAAGAGAAGGGTATGCTCTCCTAAACAGTTTTGAAAAGTAAAGTGTGAGTCACTCAGTCGTGTCCGACTCTTTGTGACCCCAAGGACTGTAGCCCACCAGGCTCCTCTGTCCACAGAATTCTGCAGGCAAGAATACTGGAGTGGGTTGACATTTCCTTCTCCAGGGGATCTTCCCAAGCCAGGGATCAAACACGGTTCTCCCGCACTGCAGGCAGACTTTACCCACTGAGCCACCACGGCGGCCCCAGTTATTTGAAAGTTTGGAGAGGTCTCTGGTGCATGTGCCTGGTGCAATACAGTCAGCGAATGGTGCAGGCCCTCTCAAGCCGTCTATGCAGCTGGCTTTGCATTTCTGGGGCTGCCCTGGTGGCTCAGATGGTAAAGAATCTGCCTGCAGTGCGGGTAGACCTGGGTTCGATCCCTGGGTCAGGAAGATCCCCTGGAGAAGGGAATGACTACCCACTGCAGTATTTTTGCCTGGAGAATTCCATAAACAGAGACTACAGTCCATGGGATCACTAAGAGTTGGACATGACTGAGCAACTAACATTTTCACTATGACTGAGAAGTTCACAAGGAACAGATCAAATGTTTTCTCCTCTGTAAAGCCTTTCTTTTTTTAAATTGAAGTGCTGTTGATTTAGAGTATTGTGTTAGTTTCAGTCTATAGGAAAGTAATTGGGTTATACATATATATGTATATACTTTTATTTTGATTCTTTTCAAACTAAAATCTGTATTATAGATTATTACAAGATGTTCAATATAGTTTCCTGTGCTAGACATTAAATCCTTGATGCTTATCTATTTTGTATATAGTAGTGTCCATCTGTTAATCCCATATTTCCAGTTTATCACTCTCCCCACCCTTTCCCCTTTAATAACCATTAGTTTGTTTCCCATGTCTGTGAGTCTGTTTCTGTTTCGTAAACAAGTTCATTTGTACTGTTTTTTGGATTCCTATGTAAATGATGTATTTGTTTTTCTCTGACTTACTTCACTTAGTATGGTAATCTATAGGTCCATCCATGTTGCGGCAAAAGGCATCATTTCATTCTTTTTTATGGCTGAGTAATATTCCATCATATATATATTACAAACTACATATCTTTTTTATCCATTCATCTGTTGATGGACTTTTAGGTTGCTTTCATGTCTTGGCTGTCATAAATAGTGCTACAATGAAGATTGAGGTGCATGTATTGAGGTGCATGTAATTTTTCAATTAAAGCTTGTAAAGCCTTTCTTGATTTCTCTAAGTTTGACTGAATTTCTCTGTATTCCAACAACAAAACAACAAAATTAATAGTTTCAAAAAATGTAATGAGTGTTTACGTGTTCTATAGTCATTATTCTACATGTCAACTCACTGATTTTTACAACAACCGGGTGAGGTCTCTGGATTTTTTTCTGAGACTCTGAATAGTTAAATGACCTGCCCAAGATCACACAGCTACAAAGAGGAAGAACATGGATTTTAACCTAGCTGTAGGCAGTCTAACTCCAGTGTATGTATTCTTTATTTCAAACAAGTTCTGGTTGAAAGGGAAAGAATAGCTTCTCAGGCTGTCAGTACTGCCACTTAGTCATAGACCTAATATTGCTGAAGCTAAAGCTCCAATACTTTGGCCACCTGATTCGAAGAGCTGACTCATCGGAAAAGACCCTGATACTGGGACAGACTGATGACAAATGGAGAAAGGGATGGCAGAGGGGGAGATGGTTAGATAACATCACCAACTCAATGGGCATGAACTTGGCCAAACTTTGGGAGATAGTGGAGGATGGGGAAGCCTGGCATGGTGGAGGACAGGGAAGCCTGGCACGCTGCAGTCCATGAGGTCGCCAAGAGTCGGGCATGACTTAGCAACCACACAGCAGCAACAGACCTAAAATGCCTACTTTGTGCCTGCTTTGAATCTCACTGAACTCCCATGCCTGGTGGGTCCACTAGCATTCTGTGCTTGTGGGAATCCTGACTGTTATATGCTGATGGACTAACAAGGCATTCACTTTATGTGTGTCTCCTCTGCCCACGTGCACGCTCCATTGTCTGTTTGGGCTTGACTTACAAAACCCAAGCTCAAAGAGAAAATTATTAGGAATTTCAAGTTAGTGACCACATTAAACCAAGTGTGAGACCCTGTTGAGAACAGGGTCCTGTGTCACTCTGCAGGTTGTGTGTCCAAGAAGTCAACCCTGCTTATGAGATAATACTTTATTGTTTTGTTTTTCAGGTGAGATAGTAATGGTGGAACAAATGAAGTATCTACCTAAGCTCAAACCAACAGAAGTTGGAGGAGCCTGCATTTGAACTCTGATCTGTCTGTCTAATTCTAAAATTCACATTCCCTAGTGTTCAGTACTGTAATAAATCAGTCATGCAAATGGTCCCCAAACTTTTTGGCACCAGGGACCGGTTTTGTGGAAGACAATTTTTCCTTGGACAGTGGGGTGGGGGGATGGTTTCAGGATGATTCAAGCACATTCCATTTATTATGCTGCTGCTGATCTGACAGGAGGCAGAGGTCTGGCAGTAATGTGAGCAATGGGGAGCTCACATTAAATATAGATGAAGCCTCACCCACTCGCCCACTGCTCACTTCCTGATTTGCAACTAGGTACACACAGACCATTACCAGTCCATGACTCAGGGGTTGGGGACCCCTGGTTATGCCATTTCCTCCCATAACCATTAGCAGACTACAAAGAGTGGATTATCAGTTGTAGCTTATAAAGAGACCAAATTGCTTTCAATCTCTGTTCATTCTCCTGTGTAGCAGTTGACCAAGTGCCTTACCTTTATTGCACTTTATATATTTTTTAAACACCTTTCTCAACACCTTTGATCATTACCACAATCTTAGAAGAGTTAGTCACTCTTTTTATAGATGAGGAAATTGAGGCTCAAATGCAGAAAGTGATGCTCCAAGGTCACTTTGTCAACAGCAGAGCTGAATCTGGAGTTCTTTCCTAACAAGTCTACTTTTGAGCCAAAACTCAAACAGCAGGACTTGTGATCAAGTGATAAAAGAAGGAACCATATTGGCTCATAAGTAAAAATGAGGTTTTTGGATATCCTCTACATAACAGGGAGCATGATCTAGTGGAAAGAACCTGTGAATTGAGGTCAGAGTCTAGACTTGAACACTGCCACCTATTAATTGTGTAAACTTGGCAACTTCCACTTTTGAGCACCAAAACCCTCATATACAAAAAGAGGTATTTATGTTGTTGTTGTTCAGTCACCAAGTCATGTCCAACTCTGTGAGACCCCGTGGACTGCAGCACACCAGGCCTCCCTGCCCTCAACGTCTCCTGGAGTTTGCCCAAGTTCATGTTCATTGTATCAGTGAAGCCATCCAGGCCTTCTCATCCTCTGTTGTCCTCTTCTCCTTCTGCCTTCAATCTTCCTCAGCACCAGAGTTTTTTCCAGTGAATCAGCTCTTTGTATCAGGTGGCCAAAGTAAGGAACTTCAGCTTCAGCATCAGTCCTTCTAATGGGTATTCAGGGTTGATTTCCTTTGAGATTGACTGGTTTGATCTTGCTGTCCAAGGGACTCTCAAGAGTCTTCTCTAGCACCACAGTTCGAAAGCATCAATTCTTCGGCACTTGCCCTGAGGGACAGTTGTATCAAAGTGAGAAAACTTGTGAGGCTCAGTAAATGTGTTTCCCTGTTCTTACTGGTCATGACCTACTGGTTATATAGATGGTAGAGAACTCAATCTAGCATTCTCTATTCCAGAGAGGCCAGGCTGGCTAAAGGCAAATTCAGAGTTAAGAAAACACCTAGAATTTTACCGTGTTCTATTCTTCACCTTCACACAATCTCTGCTGCTGCTTCATGTCATTGATATCAGGTATGAAAAAGACACACCACCAGGTACTATGATTGACACATGAAAGATGTGCTAAATGTGTGAGGCCATGGATGTTCTGGTCTTTATATTATATCGATTCAGAATTTTCATTGTGAAGTCATTTGACGGTATGAACTAATGGGTAGTTTGGCCACACTTTACCAGACTTAAAATCATTATTAATTTCTTTAGTACTGTAATAACATTGATTTAGATGAACATTTATAACATAGAAAGTGTATAATATTTAGCCATAATTAACATCTTTTAATTAGGAAGAATTGACAAGTAGTTTTTTCTGTTGGCTCTGTTGCTGGCTAAAAGTGCTGCTGGATGCAAATTCAGCTTAATCACAAAGGGGACAGCTTGCGTTTTATGTTAAATTTGCCTTTAATGGATTAAAAATATTCTTTGGTATTATATTTTGTCATAAGAAGGCACATTTGAATCACCAGTGTTATAGAATGTGAGTAGTCCAAATGTCATAAATGTTATGAATAAAACCATTCACCTAGTGATGCACACATAGGGTAGATCAAAGTGAGTGTAGAAATTTGATATGTCTGTCCATATGCTCATCGAGTTGTGTAGGTCTTAATACTGGCTTTGCTATTATTATTCCTCCAGAAGCATAACATAAAATTTCATCTTTTCACGTGCATTTATAGCAAATGTT
Source organism: Cervus elaphus (assembly GCF_910594005.1). NCBI lineage: Eukaryota > Metazoa > Chordata > Mammalia > Artiodactyla > Cervidae > Cervus > Cervus elaphus. Next base: position 25,887,935 of record NC_057836.1, read on the forward strand.
ACTCCTTGCTAACCAGAGAGGCATTTAGGAAATTGCTGGGTATGAAAATTGCTGACATTTTCTGAATTTCAAATGACAAATGAGATGTTCCTGTCAGTTTACTGTGTAACTCCATAGCATATGGTGCTTCTGCTGGTGGGTGTTATTTCAAAGTTTGCAGATCACACCACAAGAAAGTCCCTCTGGTGGGCTCCTGGAACACTTAGCAACTGTGAATCTGAAGTGACAGTACAGAGGGAAAAGACTTTAAAAAAAGAGCTTTTTTTTGACAGTGAGAAAGCAGTACAAAGTGAATGATAAGTTAATACAGGGAGGTGGAGGGTAGAGACACTAATCCAGCAAAAGAAGAAAAAAAAGAAAAGAAAAAGCAGTTTTCTCTTTTATAGGACAAAAGAGGAAGTTATCTAAATTCTTAAAAACGGCATATAATGTCAGATTTCAGAGAAGAATAAGAATTAAGAGACTGATTAGAATTAAAATAATTGTCAACTGGAGAAGACTCTTGAGAGTGCCTTGGAATGCAAGGAGATCAAACCAGTCAATCCTAAATCCAAAAACCCTAAATCAGCCCTGAATATTCATTAGAAGGACTGATGCTGAAGCTGAAGCTCCAATACTTTGGCCACCTGATGCGAAGAACTGACTCATTGGAAAAGACCGCTGGGAAAGGTTGAGGGCAGGAGGAGGAGGGTGCGACAGAGGATGAGATGATTGGATGGCATCATCGATTCAACGGACCTGAGTATGAAGATAGTGAAGGAAATAGTGAAGACCTGACCGGAAGATAGTGAGACCTGACTAGGAGATAGTGAAGGACCGGGAAGCCTGGTGTCCATGGGGTTGCAAAGTTGGACATGACTTTAACCACTGAACAACAGCGACAACTATGTTACACAGAAGCTTAGAAATGGAGAGGAGATTGTTCTGAGCGACAGAGAAGAGTGGCAGAATTACATCTACACCAGAAACTGCAAAATAGTTCCGAATAATGAAGATTTGAAAAGAAGGCCTCTGTTATTCAAAATGGGGCAGCTTATTTAAAACCAGCTCTCAGCAGAGCCTTGTTCCTTTCATTGCAATCCACTTTAATGGGTCATTTTGTTTTGCTTTGTTCAATAATGCCTGCATTCCAGAGCGTTTCTCTATGGTGGTCAAGCTACCAGTCAATTAAATGGAAAAGCCAGTGAAATTAGTTGCTGGAACTAATTGACTGGTCAGTTCCCTTACAGTAGCTCCAACTGCCCTAAGGACCACTGCTCAAGGCTCATTTTTCTATTTGTTCCTCTTTGGAATCCCAAAACTTTCCATTGTTTATCAACCACCAAAATTTTTATTTTTGCCTTAAGAGTGCAGAGAAATGTGAGTGACTTAAAATGATGTGTTTTTAAAAGAATTGACCCTCACATTCCTCTTATCCTGTAATCCTTCAATGTTTTTGCCCCCACATCTATGGAACAGCAGATTTTTCATGTAGGAAAGAAGGAAATTATTCGGTAAAATAAGGAGTGGATGAATGGTATTGAATCTCATGGTTACTGAAATAACAGGTGTTAGGAGTTGACCCAGACAATAACAAGAGACAATCATCATCATCATCATAATAATAGATAAAATGTATTCTATCCTAGGCTTGTTGTGTGAATTGAGTCACATCAACTTCCCAGTTGATGCTAGTGGTAAAGAATCTGCCTGCCAATGAAGGGGACGCAAGAGACGTGGATTTGATCCTTGGGTCAGGAAGATCCCCTGAAGGAGGAAAGTGGCAACCCATTCCAAAATTCTTGCCTGGAAAATTCCATGGACAGAGGAGTCTGGTGGGCTACAGCCCATGGGGTTACAAAAAGCCGAACATAACTGAAGTGATTGAGCACTCACGCACACATTCAGTAAGTTCAGTTCAGTCGCTCAGTCGTGTCCAACTCTTTGCGACCCCATGGACTGCAGCATGCCAGGCCTTCCTGCCCATCACGAACTCCCGAAGCTTGCTCAAACTCATTTCCATCAGGTCAGTGATGCCATCCAACAATCTTATCCTGTGTCATCCCCTTCTCCTTCTGCTTTCAATCTTTCCCAGCATCAGGGTCTTCTCAAATGAGTCACTTCTTTGCATCAGGTGGCCAAAGTATTGGAGTTTCAGCTTCAGTATCAGCCCTTCCAATGAATATTCAGGACTGATTTCCTTTAAAGTTGACTGGTTTGATCTCCTTGCAGTCCAAGAGACTCTCAAAGTCTTCTCCAACACCACAGTTCAAAAGCATCAATTCTTTGGTGGCTCATCTTTCTTTATAGGCCAACTCTCACATCTATACATAATACTGGAAAATCCATAGCTTTAACCAGATGGACCTTTGTTGGCAAAGTAATGTCTCTGCTTTTTAATATGCTATCTAGGTTGGTCATAACTTTTCTTCCAAGGAGCAAGCGTCTTTTAATTTAATGAAGTCAGTCACCATGTGCAGTGATTTTGAAGCCCCCCAAAATAATCTGTCACTATTTCCAGTTTCCCCATCTATTTGCCATGAAGTGATGGGACCAGATGCCATGATCTTAGTTTTCTGAATGTTGAGTTTTAAGCCAACTTTTTCACTCCCCTCTTTCACTTTCATCAAGAGGCTCTTTAGTTCTTCTTTGTTTTCTGCCATAATGGTGGTGTCATCTGCATATCTGAGGTTATTGATATTTCTCCCAGCAATCTTGACTCCAGCTTGTGCTTCATCAAGCCCAGCATTCCTCATGATGTACTCTGCAGATAAGTTAAATAGCACGGTGACAATATACAGCCTTGACATACTCCTTTCCCAATTTGGAACCAGTCTGTTGTTCCATGTCCAGTTCTAACTATTACTTCCTGACCTGCATACAGATTTCTCAAGAGGCAGGTCATGTGGTCTGGTATTCCCATCTCTTTAAGAACTTTCCAGTTTGTGGTGATTCACACAGTCAAAGGCTTTGGCATAGTCAATAAAGCAGAAGTAGACGTTTTTCTAGAACTCTTTTGCCTTTTTGATGATCCAATGGATGTTGACAATTTGATCTCTCGTTCCTCTGCCTTTTCTAAATCCAGCTTGAACATCTGAAAGTTCACGGTTCATGTATTGTTGAAGCCTGACTTGGAGAATTTTGAGCATTACTTTACTAGTGTGTGAGATGAGTGCAATTGTGGGGTAGTTTGAACGTTCTTTGCCATTGCCTTTCTTTGGGATTGGATTGAAAACTGACCTTTTCCAGTCCTGTGGCCACTGCTGAGTTTTCCAGATTTGCTGGCATAGTGAGTGTAGCACTTTCACAGCATCATCTTTTAGAAATTGAAATAGCTCAACTGGAATTCCATCACCACCACAAGCTTTGTTCATAGTGATGCTTCCTAAGGCCCACTTGACTTCACATTCCAGGATGTCTGACTCTAGGTGAGTGATCATACCATCGTGGTTATCTGGGTCATGAAGATATTTTTTGTACAGTTTTTCTGTGTATTCTTGCCACCTCTTCTTAATATCTTCTACTTCTGTTAGGTCCCTAACACTTCTGTCCTTTATTGTGCCCATCTTTGCATGAAATGTTCCCTTGGTATCTCTAATTTTCTTGAGATTTCTAGTCTTTCCCATTCTATTGTTTTCTTCTATTTCTTTGCATTGATCACTGAGGAAGGCTTTATCTCTCCTTGTGATTCTTTGGAACTCTGCACTCAAATGGGTATATCTTTCCTTTTCCTCTTTGCCTTTCACTTCTCTTCTTTTCACAGCTCTTTGTAAGGTCTCCTGAGACAACCATTTTGCCTTTTTGCATATTTTTCCCTTGGGGATGGTCTTGATCCCTGCCTCCTGTACAATGTCACGAACCTCTGTCCATAGTTCTTCAGGCACTCTGTGTGTTAGATCTAGTCCTTTGAATCTATTTGTCACTTCCATATAATCGTAAGGGATTTGATTTAGGTCATACCTGAATGGTCTAGTGGTTTCCCCTACTTTCTTCAATTTAAGTCATTTTGGCAATAAGGAGTTCATGATCTGAGCTACAGTCAGCTTCTGGTCTTGTTTGTGCTGACTGTATAGAGCTTCTTCATCTTTGGCTGCAAAGAATATCATCAATCTGATTTCGGTGTTGACCATCTGGTGATGTCCACGTGTAGTCTTCTCTTGTGTTGTTGGAAGAGGGTGTTTGCTATGCCCAGTGTGTTCTCTTGGCAAACCTCTATTAGCTTTTGCCCTGCTTCATTCTGTACTCCAAGGCCAAATTTGCCTGTTACTCCAGGTATCTCTTGACGTCCTACTTTTGCATTCCAGTCACCCATCATGAAAAGGACATCTTTTTTGGGTGTTAGTTCTAGAAGGTTTTGTAGGACTTCATAGAACCGTTCAACTTCAGCTTCCTCAGGATTACTGGTCAGGGCACAGACTTGGGTTACTGTGATATTGAATGGTTTGCTTGGAAAGGAACAGAGATCATTCTGTCATTTTTGGGGTTGAATCCAAGTACTGCATTTCGGACTCTTTTTTTTTGGCTATGATGGCTACTCCATTTCTTCTAAGGGATTCTTGCTCACAGTAGTAGATATAATGGTCATCTGAGTTAAATTCACCCATTCCAATCCATTTTAGTTCGCTGATTCCTAAAATGTCGATGTTCACTCTCGCCATCTCCTGTTTGACCACTCCTAATTTGCCCTGATTCATGGACCTAACATTCCAGGTTCCTATGTAATATTGCTTTTTACAGCATCGGACCTTGCTTCTATCACCAGTCACATCCACAACTGGGTGTTGTTTTTGCTTTGGCTCCATCTCTTCATTCTTTCTGGAGTTATTTCTCCACTGATCTCCAGTAGCATATTGGGCACCTCCTGACCTGGGGAGTTCACCTTTCAGTGTCCTTTTGCCTTTTCATACTGTTCATGGGGTTCTCAAGGCAGGAATATTGGAATAAACATTATAGCAACTGTGGGTTCTGTATTTTGTCAGTTAAAACCAATGGAAATCTCATGTTCTTCCATAAATATGTGAATGCATGTTAACACGTGTGTCTCTGTTTTCATTTGGGGGAATACACAGTGGTGCTATGTGGTTAAACAGGAATCAGATTGACTGATACTGACAGTACCCACCTGTGATGGCTAATTTGTTGTCAACTTGGCTGAGCAAAGGGGTGCTCATCATTTCTGAGTGTGTTTGTAGAGTGTTTCCAGGTGAGACTAGCATTTGAATTGGTAGACTGAAGTAAAGAAGAAATTCCTCGTCAGTGTGAGGGGGCATCATCCCATCCCTTGAGGGCCTGAGTTAAACAAAAAAGTGGAGGATGGGCACATTCACTCTGCTTGAGCCAAGACATTCATCTTCTCCTGCCCTTGGATATCAACATTCCTGGTTCTCAAGCCTCTGGCTTTGAACAGAATTATACCCTGAATTTCCTGGGTTTCCAGCTTTCAAACAAGAGAGGGTAGGCCTCTGTATCACCTGAGCCAATTCCTATAATCAGTCACTCTCTCAGTCCATATGGAGAGGATTTATATTAAATAATTTGCTGTGGTTAGTCACTCATTCATGTCAGACTCTTTGCGACCCTATGGACTGTAGCCCACCAGGTTCCTCTGTCCATGTGAATTCTCTAGGCATGAATACTGGAGTGGGTTGCCATGCCCTCCTCATTAAATTATATATATATATATATATACACATATATATATAATGATTCTCTCTATATATGTATGTGTGTGTGTGCTCAGTCATGTCTGACTCTGAGACTCTATGGACTGCAGCCTGCCAGGCTCCTCCGTCCATGGGATTCTCCAGGCAAGAATACTGGAGTGAGTTGCCATGCCTTCCGCCAGGGGAGCTTCCCAACTCAGGGATGGAACCCACCTCTCCTGTGCCTCCTACACTGACAGGCAGATTCTTTTTTTTTTTTGACAGGCAGATTCTCTACCCCTGCACCACCCAGGAAGCCTCTCTCTCTATATATCTATGTCCACGTATCTATACCTATCTGTTTCAGGGTTCTCTAGAGAAACAGGTTGGTTCTATTTTCTCTGGAGATGCCTAACTAACAGACCCATCTAGAGGCTTATAACAGTACCTGGCTCAGGGAAAGAGTTCAGGGAATGTTAACATTAATTATTGTTTTTACTATCATGATTGTACTTCTGACTCCTTTCCTTTCCCATTGACATCATTTCTATCTCTTTCAATTAGTACTAACCAAGCTTATTGTCTGGATTCTCTGGAAAGATGTTATTGATATGTAAGTTTGATTTACAGTAGCTGCCTGTGTTTCTTTTCTTAAAAGTAATTGTTATTAGGCTCAACACATCTTATTTGCTTGCAAGTCTTGTTGTTTTTCTTTTTCTTCCCCCTCTGTTTCTCCAGGAAATATAGCAAAACACTTAAAGCTTGTGTATAAATTTGTTTTGTGTGACAATTTTCTATCATAAAAAATTGCTTATCAAAGATATTTTAATAAGTTTATAGAACTAGATTTATGTTTACTTTCCAACTGTTTACATTTTTAAAGGTCCTTAAATAATTGAGGGTATATATATATATCGAAATAGAGGAGATGTTGATTTTTAGTTTGCCTATTTGCTCAGTTGTGTCTGACTCTTTGCGACTGAATCAACTATAGCCCACCAGGCTCTTCTGTCAATGGGGATTCTCCAGGCAAGAATACTGGAGTGGGTTGCCATGCCTTCCTCTAGGGGATCTTCCCAACCCAGGGATCAAACCCAGGTCTCTGGCATTGTAGGTGGATCTTTAATCATCTGAGCCATGACAGGAAATAGTAGATTGTACATTACTTCTGGGCAAGGATATAATTTCTTCTTTCATTGTAACTTCTTCAGACTCCATAAATGTTGTCTGGACTAACTGACATTGATTCTACCCTAAATACATTAGAAATTGAACATTTCCTTCAACATATAATTAGTGTGTTTCTTGAGATCATCAGGATAAACAGACACCTAGGTGTTTATAGCAATGCTATCATTTCATTTTTGAGAAAAGTTGTACAAATAGGAAGAGATGACAAGCCACAGTTTCATGCTGCGTGAATCTACGCAGGTATCAATTACTATGATGTCCCTATTAGTGGAGATACAATTGTGATTTGATGTCACAAAACATTACCCTTTCCTGACAGATGTTATGAGCCAAACTGCTTTTAAGAACCAGTCAGCCTGAAAATGACAGAAGTCCTGTATCCTCATCAGATTCCACATTGGGAAGCGTTTCATCTTTCATCTGTCACACTCAGTCAATGTACATGACATCAGTTGCAAGGCCTACATTTGTAACAACAAGGTATCCAGGTGTTCTGTTGACATCAAAGCTCAGAGACCGCAGGCTGTTGTGTCCTGGGAAAGGAAGCCGCAGGGAGAGGGGAACCCGTCACTGTGTAGGTCATTTCAGTCTGATGTCAGTCATGCAATAGTGCCAAGAGGCTGCTAAGTTCAGTTTGAAAGTATGGTCAATAGAAAGATGAACGTGCATGTGTGCATGCTATGTTGCTTTAGTCATGTCCGACTCTGTGTGACCCTGTGGACTACAGCCTGCCAGGCTCCTCTGTTCATGGTAATTTCCAGGCAAGAATACTGGAAAGGGAAAGTGAAAGTCGCTCAGTCGTGTCTGAGTCTTTGCAACCCTGTCCATGGAATTCTCCAGGCTAGAGTACTGGAGTGGGTAACCTTTCCCTTCTCCAGGGGATCCTCCCAACCCAGGGATCGAACCCACATCTTTAATGTCTTCTGTGTTGGCAGGCGAGTTCTTTACCACTGGCGCCATCTGGAAAGCCCAACTAAGATGACCTTGCATAAATTATCTCCGAGAATCAGCCATCTGAGCAGAATGGTTGCTGAGACTAAGAACAACCTTTGAGGGACTTCCAGTGGTGGTCCAGTGGCTAAGCCTCTTCGCTCCCAATGCAGGGTGCCTATGTTCGATCCTTGGTCAGGAAACTAGATCCCACATGCCACAGCTAGGACCTGATGCAACCAAATAAACATTTTTTTTTTTTTAAAAGAACAATCTTTGAACACGAAGTACCCCAAACCACCCATGACTGTTTCAAAAACCAATGTAGAGTGCCTTCATGAGAGTCTGGAAGAGGCATCTTTTTTTGGTTGACAAATCAGAAAAAGGCCGCTTTCCAGTTGGATGTGCCAGTTATCAGTCCACTGCTTCTCAGCCACAGATCCACTCTTCCTTGCCTCACCAGTAATTCTGCCACATTTCTCTCTTGCAGTAAATTAAGCCTGTCAATGGAGGGTGATGGAGGGACATGGGAAAAGATGTCCTTCTTCCTGTTCCACTGTGTGCTCTCTTTCAGCAGTAAGGCATCTAGCAATTGCTGGCTTCCTTCAGTTTTCCACTGCATGGCTTTCCTGCAAGTTCTGCTCTGGCTGCACCTTAACAAACTTCTCTGCCATCTCTGGGATCCGTGCTTTCTCCAGTAAAACCTGTATCTTGGCCCCAGTGGACAAGGGTCTCTCTCTTTTAGGTTCATTCCTTACTTGGGGGCTTTGCCTCAGTCGTAGAGGTAATGGCTGATGCCTGCGTCAGTCATTCCTGTGTTGTTTCGACTTCTCTTGACCCTTGGAACCTACCCTCTGTTACTCCCATCCCCTGTTGCATTTAATTATTCTTTGTATTAAACCTTCCTTAGTCACCGTATGCATGGTTTCTATCTTCTGAATAGACCCTTCCTAACACAATGGATGAATTAGAATGGTGACCCTTTGACAGGATTTAGTGAGTACCAAGGAAAGAGTAGGTCTCTGTCCCATGGGAGCAGCAGGACCTTTCACTTGCTGGGTGAGCAGGGGCTGGACTTCAGCCCCCATTTGCTTGAGCACATTGGCAGGCCCCCTTGAGCTCTTGTACAACCTGTACAACTGTTAGGAGTCATCCTTCGCTGGACCATTGAAACTCTATAAATTAAAACAGGCTTTGCTCTCTCTGCTCTCAAGATACCCTCAGGCTAGTGCATGCAACAGATAAGTAAACAGACAATGGGACGCAGAGAACAAACCTGTGGTTTCCAAGGAGGGATGTCAGGGAGGGGTGTGGGGGAGGGATGTGGGGAGGGATGTGGGGAGGGATGGACTGGGTAGTGGGGTTAGCAGATGTAACTTATTATATATAGAAGTGGGGCTTCCCAGGCGGCGTCAGGGGTGAAGAATCTGCCTGCCAATGCAGGAGACACAGAGATGTGGGTTTGATCCCTGGGTCAGGAAGATCCCCTGGAGTAGGGAATGGCAACCCATTCCAGTATTCTTGCCTAGAAAATGCTATGGACAGAGGAGTCTGGCAGGCTACAGTCCACGGGGCCATAAAGAGACAGACATGACTGAGCAACTAAATAGACATATATACAATGGATAAACAATAAGGCCCTACAGCATAGCACAGGGAACTATATTCAGTATCCATGATAAACTATAGTGGAAAAGAATGTTTTAAAAAATGTATATATATGTAACACAAACTAAATCACTTGGCTGTATAGCAGATATTGACACAGCATTGTAAATCAACTATATTTCAGGTAAAAAAACCACATATCTGACAGTTTCCATTAGTTTACACAGGTCAAATGCTTTTTTGATGCTTTTGAACTGTGGTGTTGGAGAAGACTATTGAAAGTCCCTTGGACTGCAAAGAGATCCAACCAGTCAATCCTAAAGGAAATCAGTCCTGAATATTCATTGGAAGGACTGATGCTGAAGCTGAAGCTCCAATACTTTGGCTACCTGATGTGAAGAACTGACTCATTGGAAAAGACCCTGATGCTGGGAAAGATTGAAGGCAGGAGGAGAAGGGGATGACAGAGGATGAGATGGTGGATGGCATCACCAATTCGATGGACCTGAGTTTGTGCAAGCTCTGGGAGTTGGTGATGGACAGGGAGGCCTGGCATGCAGCAGTCCACAGGGTCGCAGTCGGACACAACTGAGTGACTGAACTGATACACAGGTCAAGTTTACTTAATTTAGGAGAAGATGGCAAAATTGTGAATATCAAGAGGTAATATAATCACGGGCCATTGTAAAGACTGGCTACTATAGACATCCTACAATACCAGAGGGAGGGGAGGTTCCTGCCAGAGAGAATACTGGAGGTGAGAACGGCAGTTTGCATTAGCAAGTGATGTAGGATAAAATAGCGTCCCAAGCACAGGTATTATTAGCATGTGCAGAGGAATGGGAAGGTAAAGGTAATGGCAGGTGTCGAATCATCGCTCTGTCATACAATTGAGAGTTTTGAGGTAGGAAGGTGGCATTGGGCGAATGCAGTGAGAAATGATCGGATAAATTGCCGAGGTAAAATCACAAGGGACCTGGCTCAGCATTTTGCTTGGAGGCTATGGGTAGCCGTGGACAGATTTTAATCAGGGTAGTGATTTCTATCTAATCCTTGTATCTGGAAAGCAAGTCACTCAGATTCAGTGTACTTGCAGGGTTAAATTCCAGCTCTTCTAGGAAGCACAGGCACCTTCTGTGTGGACCACCTGCCCTTTTTCCCCTTTCTTGCTCTGGTTTTCTTGTCCTTAAGCACAGCTGCAGCATAAGGGGAATAGCCAGGGTGAATTGAGAGGTTAAGTTCCTGGTTTCTACAACCTTCCTGGGAAGCCTCCTTGACAGGCCTGCCGGCTTGCTGGGTGCTAAAAGGACCACGGTAGAAAGCAGACTGATACTAGCTTCAGCCAGTGATGATGCTGGAGTCAAGGGACATCAGTGCTCTGGAAGGCCATTTTATACAAGTGTCAGTATGGCAAACCAGCTGGGAATTCTTCAGGCTTTTCAGCTGTAATCATAAGCAAGGAAAAGAAAACTGTCGATCTTAGCATTTTCAAAGATAAAGAACAGCAGTGTGTTTATGTATATTTATATTACACAAATATTATATGTATTGTAGATATACAGTATGTTTTAGGTATATCTATAATATCTAAGGGCTTCCCGGTGGCTGAGTTGGTAAAGACTCTGTCCCCAATGCAGAAGACCCAGGTTCAATTCCTGGGTTGGGAAGATCCCCTGGAGAAGGAAATGGCAACCCACACCAGTATTCTTGCCTGGAGAATCCCATGGATAGGGGAGCCATGGGGGCGCATGTGTTGGACACAATTTCGTGACTAATCCACCACCATCACTGTAACATCTAAAATATCTAGTATAATTATAGATACACAGTATAGCTTTATATTATTTATATTTATTTTATATTATACTATATATAAATATGTTAGGTCTGAGACCCTGGGTTAGGAAACATTACATGTCTTTTCCAGGAATAGAGGTAATTTACTGAAGTCAATTTCCAATTTTCCATAGAAGAAGGAATAAGAGTAGGACAAAAAATTTAAATCTTTTCATCATCCTTACCTTCATTTCTGTTGTCACAGTCTTCACTTGAAGTACCCTAGAGGTGTAAGCAAATCAGTTTACAAGAAACTGTAATTTTGCCTAATTTTAATCCCTTCTACTAACTCATTCATAAGCCTTGGCAATTTACTTTCCCTTCTTAAGACAATTGGCTCACCACATCATTAGGGAGTGGGCTTCCCTGGTGGCTCAGTGGTAAAGAATCTGCCTATCAATGCTGGAGACTCGGGTTCAATCCCTGGTTCGGAAAGATCCCCTGGAGAAGGAAATTCTTGTCTGGAGAATCCCATGGACAAAGGAGCCTGGTGGGCTGCAGTCCTTGGGATCACAAATGACTTACGGGCTAAAACAGCAACAACAACGATTGTTAGGGAGTAGCCAATTGTTCGGTCGTTCAGTCGTGTCCGACTTTTTGCGACTCCGTGGACAGCAGCATGCCAGGCTTCCCTGTCCTAAACCATCTCCTGGAGTTTGCTCAAACTCATGTCCATTGAGTCAGTGATGACATCCAACCATCTCATCCTCTGTTGCCCACTTCTCCTCATGCCTTCAACCTTTCCCAGCATTTCAGTCTTTTCCAATGAGTTGGCTCTCACATCAGGTGGCCAAAGTATTGGAGTTTCAGCTTTAGCATCAGTCCTTTCAATGAATAATCAGGTTGATTTATGTTAAGATTGACTGGTTTGATCTCCTTGCAGTCCAAGGGACACTCAAGAGTCTTCTCCAGCACCACAGTTTGAAAGCATCAGTTCTTCGGCACTCAGTCTTCTTTATGGTCCAAATTTCACATCCATACGTGACTACTGGAAAAACCATAGCTCTGATAATATAGGCCTTTGTTGGCAAAGTAATGTCTCTGCTTTTTAATATGCTGTCTAGATTTGTAACAGCTTTTCTTCCAAAGAGCAAACGTCTTTTAATTTCATGTTTGCAGTCACCATCTGCGATGATTTTGGAGCTCATGATAGTAAAGCCTGTCACTGTTTCCATTGTTTCCCCATTTATTTGCCATGATGTGATGGGATCAGATACCATGATCTTAGTTTTTTAAATGCTGAGTTTTAAGCCAGCTTTTTCACTCTCCTCTTTCACTTTCATCAAGAGGCTCTTTAGTTCTTCTTCACTTTCTGCTGTAAGGGTGGTGACATCTGCATATCTGAGGTTACTGATATTACTCTTGGCAATCTTGATCCCAGCTTGAGCTTCATCCAGCCTGGCATTTTGCATGAGGTACACTGCATATAAGTTAGATAAGCAGGGTGACAATATAGAGCCTTGACGTACTCCTTTCCCAATTTGGAACCAGTCTGTTGTTCCATGTCTGGCCCCAACTGTTGCTTCTTGACCTGCATACAGATTTCTCAAGAGGCAGGTAAGGTGGTCTGGTATTCCCATCTCTTCCATAATTTTCCATAGTTTGTGGTGATATACACAGTCAAAGGCTTTAGCATAGTCAATGAAGCAGAAATAGATATTTTTCTAGAATTCCCTTGCTTTTTCTATGATCCAGTGGATATTGGCAATTTGATCTCTGGCTCCTCTGTCTTTTCTAAATCCAGCTTGTACACCTGTATGTTCTTGGAGTAGGCATGGTTTGTGCCTTTAAATATCTCTTTCAGATAGAAAAGATCCCATTTTATGAGTTTCACTCTTATAAAGACACACTCTTATTGTTGATACTAATGCTAATGGAAGTGTGAAATATGAATAGAGATACAGTAATTACCAAACCATGTAATCAGTCTCTGAATAATTTAAAATTTTTGTACTACTAGACCCTGTGTTTTACTTGCTGTTGACATAATTCAGATAACAAAGGGAAGCGTCATCAAAAACTCCTAATGAAGAGGAAGCCCATCTTGCTGATTTCTGGTCTAATTTTTTTCCAGAAGCACCCTATCTGGACTAGTATAGCCCTTAGGAAAATATCATACATCTTTAAAATTCACTGTCCATTTAAAGCAAAATATAGATAATTTTTAAGATAATCTGGGATGTTTTATACCTTCTTATTTAGCCCATTCTTCCCAGGATCTTTCTGGGTTCTTTGTACATTTTCTCAATGCTCTGCTACTGACTTGCACTCATGGTTTGCAGAAACCTAAGGATTAAAGAGCCTTTCTAGCAGCCAAGAAAGATACAGAGAGTTCTGGCCAACAGGGCAAAAATTCCAAACAATAAGGACACATGGTGTTCACACCACAAGGGCAGGACAGAAGGAAAAACCTCCAGTGAACACTGAATCACCCTGTACTGTGCTGTGCCTAGTCACTCAGGTGTGTCCGACTCTTTGCAATGCTGTGGACTGTAGCCCACTAGGTTCCTCGTCCATGGGACTCTCCAGGCAAGAATACTGGAGTGAGTTGCCATGCCCTCCTCCAGGGGATCCTCTCATCCCAGGGACTGAACCCAGATCTCTTGTGTTGCAGGCGGATTCTTTACTGACTGAGCCACCAGGGAATTATCCTAAAGTTCCTCAGTTACAGCTATTTAACTTGACTATGGAAATCTCAACGGGAACTTATTTTGTTAGCAAATGAGACAATTAACTTTATGTGTCAACTTGACTGGGTCAAGGGGTGCCCAGGTATTTGGTGAAACATTATTCCAGTTATTTCTATGAGGATATTTTTAGCTGAAGTTAACAGATGATTGTTAATATTGACTCATTGGGCATGAGTTTGAGCAAACTCTGGGAGATAGAGAAGAACAGGGAAGCCTGGCATGCTTCAGTCCATGGGGTCGCAAAGAGTTGGACACGACTGAGCAACTGAACAGCATAACATTTAAATTGGTAGATTGAATAAAGCAGATTGCCCACTGTAATATGGATGCATCTCATTTAATTTTTTGAAGGCTTATGTGGAACAAAAAGTCTGATTCTCTCCCAGTAAGAGAATTTCTCCTGCCTATGGGAAGAATTGACTGCCTTGGTAGAATATGCTTATTTGGGTGGAGGGAAAACTTCTCTTTTTCTATCCCTACGAAAGTCTATACTACCTACTGATAGACCCTTATGGCAGGTAGTTAAGAAGAACTAAAGAGCTTCTTGATGAAAGTGAAAGAAGAGGATGAAAAAGTTGGCTTAAAGCTCAACATTCAGAAAACTAAGATCATGGCATCTGGTCCCATCACTTCATGGCAAATAGATGGGGAAACAGTGGAAACAGTGGCAGACTTTATTTTTTGGGGCTCCAAAATCACTGCAGATAGTGACTGCAGCCATGAAATTAAAAGATGTTTACTCCTTGGAAGAAAAGTTAAGACCAATCTAGATAGCACACTAAAAATCAGAGACATTTCTTTGCCAACTAAAGTCCATCTAGTCAAGGCTATGGCTTTTCCAGTAGTTATGTATGGATGTGAGAACTGGACTATAAAGAAAGCTGAGCATGAAAGAACTGATGCTTTTGAACAGTGGTATTGGAGAAGACTCTTGAGTGTCCCTTGGACTGCAAGGAGATCCAACCAGTCCATCCTAAAGGAAATCAGGCCTAAATATTCATTGGAAGGACTGATGTTGAAGCTAAAACTCCAATAATTTGGCCACCTGAATCGAAGAACTGACTCATTGGAAAAGACTCTGATGCTGGGAAAGATTGAAGGCGAGAAGAGAAGGGGACGACAGAGGATGAGATGGTTGGATGGCATCACCAACACAACGGATGTGAGTTTGAGTAAACTCTGGGTGATAGACAGGGAGGCCTGTAGTGCTGCAGTCCATGGGGTCGCAAAGAGTGGGACACAACTGAGTGGCTGAACTGAACTGATACAGGCTTCAAGTTTTCCATCAGTCTTCCTTGATATATTTCCAAAACTTCAAAGCATATAACATTTCAAACAGTTATTTATAAATTTTGGGATCAATTAGGGTCCAGACAGGAAATCAGAAACCACATTATGTATTTCAATAGAGGGAGTTTAAGATAAAGAGTTGCTTAAGCAAATGATGGAAGAATGAAAAAGCAGAGGGTGAATATTTAAGTTACACGGAGATAGTAACTGTAGGAAGTAGCCACCTGGGAAACAATGGGAAGAAGTTTGAGTCATCTAAATCTACAAGTTAAGGAGGGGACCCTGCAGAGCTAGGATTCATATTGCTCAGTGTGTGGAGCTGTGTAGCAGCATCTGGTACCTAGAAGTTTGAGAAGTGGCCCCATGGATGCAGGACTCAGAAACTTAATGGGACAATTTCCCAGCTTTGCCTCTCAGGCATCATCTGGGAGTGATGAAGACAGTTAGGGACCGGAATCACTAGGCTGTCGCTGGCAAGACATGAGCAATTCGCATATAAAAATCAAGTCCATATTCCACCTCTCCCTCTCTCTCCTCTCTACTGGTTATGCCTAATAGACAAAGGATAAACAGTTTCTCCAAGTCCTAGTCCTAGCATCTCATAATATAGAGGGATGGGTTTACATTGCCCTAGGAGATTGTAGTTTAATAACCATTATGGGACTTCCCAGGTGGTCCAGTGGTTAAAGAATCCACTTGCAGGTTACAGAAGTTTGATCCCTTATCAGGGAAGATCCACTTACCTTGGGGCAACTAAGTCAATGTACCACAACAACTAAAGCCTGCATGTTCTAGAGCCCATGCTCTGCAACAAGAGAAGCAACTGCAAAGAAAAGTCTGTGCACTACAATGAGAGAGCAACCGTCCTTTGCTGCAGTTAGAGAAAGCCTGATTGGCAATGAAGACCTGTAGCAGTCAAACAAACAAACAAACAAAAAAAACCATTATGAATGGGAAGATCTGAAAACAGGTTTTGATGGAGAAGAAAACCTAAATAGATAGATTCTAGTGGAATTAGAGGGGAACATGAACGAAATTATAGGACAGTATACAGCAGAATAGAAAGGCAACCTTGTAGCAATTTTTCATAGTATCAGCTTTGATGCCTCTAGGTAATAACAGCAACAAAGAAAGGTTAACGCTAGTTGTAAATATTAATAAATCTGTGAGTAACAGAACAATATATATTTATTTATATTTAAAATCTGTATTGCTTATCCAGTTATGCTAAGCATGGTGTAAAGAAAGAAATGCTTTATATCCATGTTGATATTTTGTAATTTTCAGTGACTCTGATAAAAATGATTAAACTTATTGCAGATATAAGAAACAACTAAATAGTGACATAATTTGAAACATTGAAGCATCATTACATTGGGAAATTATATAATATTCCAAATATTTAAAAAGTTAACATTGGATAATTATAATGTGCCTGGCAGTGTTTTAAGTGCCTTACATGTATTAATGCACTTAGTTCTCACCATAACCCTATTTCTCTTACCTTCCCCATTTTATAGATTAAAAACACTATGACAGAGAGAGAGGTTAAGTAACTTGGCAATAATCACACAGCCCCAAGTGACAAAGCTAACATTTTACTCCAGTATTCTGACTTTTAAGCATTCCAGTCTACACTATTAGTAAAATAATTTTTGGATTAAAAAAAATCTCTTCCAGTGATATTGTAAGCTTTAGTTTCCTCATCTATAAATAGGGATAATGTCTGTGTGGAGAAGGGGGCCACAGAGGATAAGATGATTAGATGGATAAGATGGCTGACTCAATGGACATGAGTTTAAGCAAACTCTGGGAGATGGTGGAGGACAGAGGAGTCTGTTGTGCTGCAGTCCATGGTCTGTAAAGAGTCAGACACGACTTAGTGACTAAATAACAACAACAACAATGTATGCAAGATGGAATTTTTGTAATGACTAGATAATACAACATTTGTTAAAAGCTCTAGTGTAGGGTTTATCATGTATTAAGCCCTTAATAAATGGTATTTATCATTTACACATCTGAATATCTTTATTGAGGTAGGTGAAATGTAATTCATCTGGGGAGTCACTTGATATTTTGGAGATAAACAAAAATATCTCTTGTAACCAAGATTCAGAAGCAAAGGAAGAGCTCATTCTGGCCACTAATACAGCCTAATAAGCAATAAGGAGTTCTAGGAAGGAGAGCATGGATTTTTAAATGTACTTTTTAATAGATCATTATCTGAATAATAAACCTAACTTTTAAAATCTCAATTTCTTAAATAACCGGGAAGCAACAAAACAAAACAATTGCTAGCAGAGACCTTTTGGCCTGCCCTTCTTGCCCTACTCAATCTGCACTCAAGAGAGAAAATACCGTTTGAGAATGTGAACAGTGATGGGCTCTAAGGTGACTTATTTTTCTGTTTGCCTTTTAAAAAGAGAGATGAGAGGATAATGTAGTTGTAATGGCTGAATTGTGTAATTATGGATAGAGAAAATATAATAATATGCTTCTCTAGCACAAAACAATAACTCTGATTCCTTCTCATTATTTTAAAAGTGAATAAACATGTATACACAAATGTTCTCGATGAAAGCCTAGTTTTGTAGGGTTATTTATAGAAGAGACCTTGTACATATATCCTTGTAAGACAAGGCTTCCATATTGGTGAAAACTAACTTGGACGGGATGCAAAGAAACAAAAGAAAAGCAGGTAACACTTTGCTCTTGGGAGGTTTTAGGAAATTTCAAAACATGGCTAGAACCGCAATACCAAAGAATCTCAAGTTTGTAACCAAGGCAACTCTTCCTGCTCTGCATTCAGGCTTTCCCGTTGATTATCTATTGTAATGCCAATAATTGCAGCTGAGAGGAGTCTCTGTTTGTTGTGAGAGACAATTAGCACTTGAAATAAAATAACAGATCTAAATAAATTGGAGGACTCAACAGAACGACCTGATCTCTTAGGAACAAGCAGCAGCTTTGGAATAAGACTGACTCTTGTGTTTCCAGCAGCCTCCAGAGTAAGAGAGTCATCGTTGAAAGTTATTTGAGGTCTCATTGGTGATTACTTCTGTTGTTATGGTTGAAAACCATTTGTTTCTTCTTAGATTCTGTTGGAAAATAGTTTAACAAATCCAAACCTGCAAGGAGGTGATACTGAATTTTCAATGATAGGCCTTTTCCAACAACTTGTCTCTACATGTCATGCTTTGTTAAAAGTGTTTCCTCCAATTACTATCACAATTACTCTTCACCGTTATATAGACTGTATTTTAAATTGCTGTTTGTTTTCATTCAGATGTGAATGGAAAGCTTTGCAACTCCTGATCTACATCTTTGCCTCACCTGCAATTTTTGCTTTCACAATGAAAGTCATCATTAGTATTAAGACCATTTGCAGAAACCATTCCATGGCACAGACTCTCAACACAGAGTGTTTTAATGAACTCATGAACCCATGACTCTTAGAGACTTTCCAAAGTCTGAATAAATCTTTAGTGTTTCGAGGACAAATAAGTTTTCCCTGATTCAACCTTAGTTGCTTTCAGAGTCTCATTTATTATTTGTTTAAACAAACACACTGGTCTCTTGCTTCCATGTGATGAGATTTCTGCTAGAATGATACTCCTAGCCTCTCCCTTCAGCTATCTGATTTGTGGGTTCAAGAGAAGAACCTGAAGGAGCTGGACTCAACCCCTTCTGAACTCCATCCCTTTTGGACTTTCCTTTTTCTGAGTAAATGTGTCCACAGGCTTCATGAATTCCTACCAGCCCTCTCCCAAGTGGAAAGGGCTCTGTTTCTAGGGGAAAGTGGCCTGCAGCTGTCAAACTATCCCAGCAAATAATAAAAGAAGTCTTTTAAATTCAACAATAAAGGCAGATCTAAAGCCACATTCTCCAATCAGTTTTAGCAGTAATAAAGCTGTTGGTTTGATCGCCATCTGTCTATCTCTTCTATCTCTAAATTGGTTCTGAATTCAACTGGGAAAGAGGGATGTTATTTATTGGCTGCCCAAACACCTAACATATGTCTTCCATATCAAGTGTAGTTGATAAATATTAACTAATGACAAAGTCATAGAATGGAAATGCCACGAGAGCAGAGCCTTTGCGTGTGTTGTTCAGTGCCGCTTCTCTAGTACATACAAGTTATTAAAAAATCTGTAGAGTGGCTGAAGTTACAGCTACTTGAGTTCAGATCACAAAGATTCTTACATTTCAGAATAAAGAGTTTGGGATTTCATTTTTTTTGTCACTGACACCCAAAAGATGGATGAAACATGGTCTCAATGTAAACAAAGGAACTAGAACCATGGAGAAGGCAATGGCACCCCACTCCAGTACTCTTGCCTGGAAAATCCCATGGATGGAGGAGCCTGGTAGGCTACAGTCCATGGGGAAGTGAAGAGTCGGACACGACTGAGCGACTTCACTTTCACTTTTCACTTTCATGCATTGGAAAAGGAAATGGCAACCCACTCCAGTGTTCTTGCCTGGAGAATCCCAGGGACGGTGGAGCCTGGTGGGCTGCTGTCTATGGGGTCGCACAGAGTCAGACATGACTGAAGTGGCTTAGCAGCAGCAGCAGCAGAACCATGGCAGAATCATTGAATTATTTACGGGAGAGACTGACAGTGTGATCTGCCATGGATTGGAATTGAGGCTTATCTACAGCTTTTCCTCTGGCCCAGGACCCCAAGACTGGGAAATCTCAAAGGATGGAAAAGGAACAAAGAGCACAGACATGGGCCAGTGATAAAGGCTGGTCCTAAGGAACACAAGGAAAGGATGTGAGGATGCAGAGAATGGATCCTAAAGTAGAGAGGGTACCTACACAATACTGGGTATGAAGCCATGAAAGAAAATGTCTCTGAGCCACTGCTCCCAGGGATAGAAAATAAGAGTGGTACATGACACTGGTAAAGATGTTTCTAAAATAGGAAGCTGTTCTTTTTAAAATTATGTTTATTTATTTATTAAAAGACCCTGAAGCTGGGAAAGATTGAGGGCACGAGGAGAAGAGGGTGACAGAAGATGACATGGTTGGCTGGCATTATCCAGTCAATGGACATGAGTTTGAGCAAAGGAGATGGTGAAGGACAGGAAGCCTGGCATGCTGCAGTCCGTGGGGTCCCAAAGAGTCTGACATGACTGAGCTACTGAACACCAGCAACAACTTATTGATTTAGTTGTGCTGGGTCTTAGCTGCGACACTCTTAGATCTTCACTGAGGGATGCGGGATTTTTCACTGCAGCATGTGAACTCTTAGCTGTGGCATGTGGGATCTAGCTCCCTGATGAGGAATTGCTCCCTTCCTGAGTCTCAGCCACTGAACCACCAGGGAAGTCCCAGGAAGCCATTCTTGATGGCAAAGACAATGGACTTTAAAATCCATACTTTGACCCTATTTGCCAAAGAGATAGGAACTGGCCGTGAGAGCTGCAGCAGGACAGATGACTCTGAACCAGACACAAGTGAGGAAGGCGAGCACCTAAAACTCTACCTGTTAGAGGGGACGAAAGCCTGTCAGAAACTCAGAAAGATGAATGTAAGGGAACTACGTGCAGGGGTGCTAAGTCGCTTCAGTTGTGTCCGACTCCCTGTGACCCCATGGACTGTAGTCTGCCAGGCTCCTCTGTCCATGGGATTCTCCAGGCACCAATACTGGCGTGAGTAGCCATTCCCTTCTTCAGGGGATCTTCCCAGGGATGGAAACTGCTGTTTCCTGCACTGACAAGTGGGTTCTTTGCCACTAGCGCCACCTGGGAAGCCCAAGAGAACTACAGGCAGGTGCAAATGGAAAGAACTGATCCTAGAGACCTTAAACCAAGAAAAAAAAAAAAAAAAGACCATCTCACACTACAGGGGTGTAGAAGAACTGGGGCAACACACAGAGAAGAAGATTTGAGGTCAGAAGCTGTTCTTGTGCTTACACGAACTTCAGGTTCCTAAGAGGAATTGGTATGTCAACTCCACAGTATAACGTTTATAATTTGTTGTGCATAATTAGGCCCAAGAATAGCAAAATGTATATAGCTCTCATTCCTGTGTATGGATTCAGGCATTCCCCAGAAATCTCTTAATGAAGTCCCGAGGCTACCTTTTGGGTATGTTATATATAGGACTCACCTATTAGTTAATATTATGGTGCCTGGCATGGGTAAGAACGTGCAAACAGAATTGCATCATTCTGTCCTGTAAAGCACATTACTTAATCAAGAGTCCCAGGAGTTCTGGGGTAGTGTCTGAATGCAGGCTGTGGAGTTAGAACACCTGGGTTAGAACTCGATCGAGCCACTTCCTAGGTAGCTGTGAAAGCTTGGGTCAGTCCCTTCTCATTTGTAGCTTGAGTTTCCTCATCTGCATAAACATACACACAGAAATTAGAAGAGTGTTTACGGTATAGAGCTGAATCCAACAAGGTGAGTCAGGAACATTAAACAAGTGTTTATATAAAATGAATTGATTACCTGCTTAGATAAATTTCATTGAGTTTTTTCACTGTAGATAATTCACATAAAAACCTTTGCCCAGTGACTGGCATATGATTGTGTTCACAGAAATGGTGAGATTTACTATTAATGGGTCCTAAACATGTGCTGAGTGCCTGCTGGGCCCAGAGTGACTGCCACATGTGTGCTGAAAGTCCAGCCACTGCTGTCTAACCATCCTTTATATGGGTTGACCAAAAATTTCATTCAGGGCTTTTCCATAACATTGTACAAAAACCCGAAACAGGCGTTTTGGCCAACCCGATATTTCATATTTAGTCTCACCTCTTTCAAAGCTGATAGTTTCCCTTTTCTTTACAGTAGCACTGATTTTTAAATAATATTTATTTGTTTGCCTATTTATTTATTTTTGGCTGCTTTGGGCCTTTGTTGCTGCACTCAGCCTTTCTCTAGTTGCGGTGTGTGGACTTCTCCTTGTGGTGGCTTCTCCGGTTGTGGAGCACAGGCTCTAGGGCACACAGGCTTTAGTAGCTACGGCACATGGGCTCAGCAGTTGCAGATCCCAAGCTCTAGATGCAAGCTCAGTAGGTTGTGGCGCATGGGCTCAGCTGCCTTGCAGCACACAGGATCTTCCCGGATCAGGGATCAAAGCTGGGCCCCCTGCCTTGGCAGGCAGATCCTTTACCACTGGACCATTGGGGAAGCCCAGTACTGATGATTTTTCTCCCCAAAATATAAGCAGTGTATGAGTGTTTACCTCTTCCAGCCTATCTCTTCTCTTCCCTATGAAATTTTAGTAACAGGTGACTTGGTAATATCATCAGTAAGCTTTGGACCTCCTGCTCTTCCCATCCTGGGCTTATTCAAGGGTTCTTATTCCCACTGCCTCTTTCCTTCCCCTTTCCCTCACTTCCTTGTTTCTTCATATATTTCTAAGTCTCTATTATGTACACTATATATTGCTAGAAGCATGTTCTCAAGCATTTAGCATGTATGTGAGGAGAGAAGACATAAAAAATTAAATATAAGACTAGAATGGTCATGCAAGACACTGCTGCATGATATCTACCAAGGCTGTTTATGCTACGTGGGCAGTGATATTCATTGTAGACCTAGTATATCACACTGTCAATCAGTGTTGTTTGTCTCTTCTTGCACACACACATGAAGATGGCTTTATTCTATAAATCGTGAAGATGTAGACATCATCTAATTCCAATGATGCTAGATGAACTTAAAATCTTAAGCAGGAAGACGTTAGAGACCCAAAGGACCACATAAAGAAAGTTCAGTATCAGTCACATTTTTGGAATCTGATGCAGTTATTTAGAGTTTGATGCAATTATCTAGAGGGGCTCCCGAAATCACCACCAAATTCGTACTAGGGCATGGATGTGCTTAAAATGCGAACAGAATATTTGCCAACTAACTATATACAGAGAATTATTCCAAGTAATGATGTTTTGATAAATGGAGCTGTTGTATTTGGAAATGTGAAATGAACAGATACTCATGTAGGAGGAAAAACTTGGAAAGCAGTAATGCTAAATGGACTGAGGTGATAGTTGGTGGCAAATTCATATGAACATGTAATGTAAGGGGGCACAGAAAAGAAGGACAATATGATTTTACGTGGACTGAGCCAAGAAATCACATCATAGATCAAGGGAGACATAGGCCAGTCTGTTTTCATCTCCTTGGTAAAATACTTTTGGAATAATACACACAGTCTCAGGATTTCAGTGCAAGGAAGATGTTAAAAACAGGAGATTCCAATGTGAAAAGTACAAGTGATTATAAGGACCTGCCAGATTGATTTATGAGGTGTGACTGGCACAACACCACCTAAATCTGTGCATACATGTGAGCATCTTACAGAAACCAAATGATTATCAAAATAATTATAGTTTTTTTTTTTTTTTTTTTTTGCAGTTCTATTGTCAGGGACGAGCATTTGTGGGTTTAAGATCCCTGGCCTTGAAAAGGAGATTATTTTAAAATTTGTCATCAGACAGACCCTATCCAGGAAATAAAAATCTGTGTAATTCACATACAGTTGTCAAATCCAAGCTTACTTTTAATAAGCTGAAGAAACTGTGGTTCTAAAATGGTTCTAGTGGCAATAGAAATGAAAAATAACCATAGCTGATGGATAACTAGTAGCTGTTGATAAATTTATTCTTTTCCAATAATCCAAGTGTTGGGTTTGAAATTTTATAAATATAGCATTTTAAAGGGAGAAGTGATTATATAGTATTCTTAAAGAGAAGGGGGCGGCAGAGGATGAGATGGTTAGATGGCATCACTGACTCAATGAACATGAATTTGAGCAAACTCCAGAAGACAGCGGAGGACAGAGGAGGCTGGTGTGCTGCAGTCTACAGGGTCACAAAGAGTCCGACAAGATTTAGTGACTGAACAACAACAATGACAAAGGGAGAGGTAACTAGAATGGCAGAAAGAAATGAAAAGCAAGCAAAAAAGACTAAAGGATGAGATGTTTCTTAGGAAAGATGAGAGAGCTTGGGCTAATTTAATGGTCATCAGGAAGGTGCTTAAAAATTACCTAGTTCATTACAAAAAGATATAAGCCAAAAATTACTAAAATTATATGAGTATATAAGGAAAACATGAATGTTTTAAATATAGGATAAAAATAGTTCTTGTTGGAGCTACTATTTACTCAAAAGGCTGACTCTGCATATATCAGTGTTATGAAAGAAATCACTTTAAATTCCTTATGTAATCAACTGGCATTTTATAGTGAACTGCAAAAACCCAGCAAATGTGAAGAATTTTAGAATACCTGTTTCTCAGAAATGATTGCCTTTTACATATAAATGTACTTTAGAGTATATTCAGCTTGAGTTATTTTCTGTTTGGAAATAATTGCCTCTAAGTGGTATTAAAAAAGGAAAGTTATAGGCAAACACACAACTTGTAGAACTAAGTATTTTAATGATTGCAGTTCCTCACATATTTATACTTGAGTTTATGGGAATGTGTTTTGAAATTCATGTAGAGCACTGAAAAAAAGGTTATAGGACAAATGATTCAAATTGAGGTCAACCAAATCAAAACATCAATGTACCTCACAGTACATTTATTTTCAACATAGTTGCGAAATAACCTGCATGCTCACTAAAACAAGGCATATACATTAAAAATTTTATTTTAGTCAGAATTAATGTCTTTTGAAAAAGCCAGAGTTAGTTTCATGAGTTCAAAAACCTCCCATTGCCCATCACTGTTTTTTGAATCAAATGAACAATTTTCAGCTTATAAGCAGCTCAATTATCTTTTTCAGCCTTCTCCACAGTATAGATGACTCAGCCTGCTTTTCCTATTTCATTAACTTATGGCTTATAATTTAGTAGTTGCTTACTTTGTGAAATAATTAGAATAATTTTACATCCCTTCCTAATCATAATGAAATTCAAGTTCTTAGAAGATACTACATGTGTTCCTTCTGAACTTGTTACAGTTCAAATGACTACAAAGGCCATGTAGGTAATACAAGTAGATACAGTGGGTTTGGAGGGGACCAGACACGTCGGGGGGGACCTGTTTGAAGGTCAGCCTCTGCAGGACTTTGATTGTTGATAGACTATAATGGTTAGCATGGTTGCTGGCTTTTCTACTTCTTTAAGATGAGCCTGAAGTCTAACTCGTGAAATTTCCAACTTTTGAATGTGGGAATTGATTCAAAGAGAAAACATATACATGTAAACTCTAAAAGAAAATATAAGGTTTCCAGACTGAATAAGGTCCTTGAACTTTTATCTTTTTTTTTTTTTTTTTTTTAAATTTTTTCAGCATCTGAAACCTTTTTCATAGCAAGGCAGATCTGGGATTAGTTTGTGTAGCTATGGCTGGCCCATCAAACTCTGAGCCCTTGATGTGGCTGTGCTAGGTTCCTGGGGCCTTGGCAAAATGCCTGGACACCTCTTGGCCCTTTCAAGGACTGGAAAGGTCATGGCCACAGCCCTTGGGATAGAGGACCCAGGGCCAGCTGGTCAAAGGAGAGGAGCTTGCCCCCAGCATTGAGGATGTGGCTCTGGGTGCAGCTGCCCACCCACACGCCCACAGAGCACACACCTGCCGTTTGAGGACCACCTGGAAACACACATCATCCGTTATAATCCCTGCAACCATAGCTGTTTTGCTTTCCTGGCCAGGATGCTTCATCTTCTGGGTCATCCAGGAAAGGAGCGGAGGTGGCTGGTGGGTGGGACTCACGAACAACCTATTCAGTAGAACCTGGTTGAAGGTGGAGTCAGCTCCTCCAGTCAGAAGCCTGTGCAGCTTGACCAACAATCTTATGGAGATTTCCTGGCTTTTGGGCTTATCTACAAAAATAATGTATAAACAATAATAAGAATAGAGTGTTAACCGTTTTTTGTTTTGTGTTTTTTGGCTGTGCTGGGTCTTCATTGCACTGTGTGGGCCTCTCTAGTGGTGGGCATGTGGGATCTTCCTGGACCAGGGATCGAACCTACGTCCCCTGCATTAGAAGGTGGATTCTTAACCACTGGACCACCAGGGATGCCCCCAAGCATGGAGTTTTATTTGAGCCAAACTGAGGGCTAACCCAGTCCCCACTTTCCGTATAACTCTGAGAAACTGACTTGCCAACAAAGTTTTATGTCTTGTCAGAACAAAGTGCATTAAACAAGTCAGAGTTACATTTCTTCAAGTTTTGTTTTTTTTTTTTTTTTTTAAAGAACAGCATGTACACAGCGAGTGACCATGGCCTTGCCCCTGGGAAGGGAGTTTTATCATGAAGAAGACCAGCATTGGCACCCTATGAAAAGGGGCATTTAATCTTTATTTTTATCATGGACATTCTTTACTTCTGGTCAACATGCCCTTTTTCTTTCATAATTAAAGCAGATGTACAACGTATGTTTGATTGGCCAGCAACAGGCTCTTTTAGTTAGCATAAAATTCAAGTTAACTCATGAATGACTTCCTTGTATTTCAGCATATGAACATGTCTTTTTATCACACCACTCACGTCAAACTTTTCTGTCTTGGTGCCCCATCCTTGACACAGTGTCAAAAGAGAGAAAAGAACCAGGGTGGAAGGCGGAAAGCCTTCAGCCAGTAGCACCTTGGTCCTTGAAATTTTAGTTTTAATCACTATGGCAAACTCTAAACCAACTAAACTCCCAACCCCCAATTCAATTTTCTGCCCTTGTATCTTTGTTCACACCAGTTTATGGGCTAGGACAGGTGTTGTCCTTTTTTTTCTGTCAATTCACTCTGAAGCTTCTCCTGATCCTCTTCCTTAAGAAATATCCTTTCTTTTCCTCCAGATCTCTTTTTTCCTCTAGATCCTTGTAATATTAAACCAATTCCTACCTGAAGTCTTCCTTGTCTTATTCATTTAAATATGTATTTTATTCTTATTGCTCACTGTATAAAGTCCTTGAAGGCAGAGATTATTTTACTGTGTCTGACACTTAGGAGACATTCAGTAGATGCTTGTAGAATTGAAATGAAGGCTATGACTTACAGATGTCCTGTTGGCATGTTTTTCATGGAGACTCTTACTTGAGCTGAACCACGTAGAGTTAATATTTACAAGGCTAAAGTCTAGGGGAAAAAAAAATCAGTTAAATCATGTTTCCTTAACAGATGGTGCATCTGTGTTTCCTAATGCAATATCCTGACTGTGTATAATTGTCATAATTAAGTAATAGTTGCCTGTACAATCTTTGGTAAAAAAGAATCTCTTCTATATGTGCACTTTAATATCCCAATCCTGATCAGTAAATGTTCTTGCATTTATCTCAGTGCGGGCTGTTTCTGGTAGCTTTCCTTCTTTGACCCCCAAACAGTTGATGAAGCCCTTCTTGGTTTCAGGTTGTGAAGGTAGGCAGTTTAGAGAAAATCAGGCCTATGCAGTTAATTCCTGAACAGAATTTTTTGGCTTCCTGGTCACTCTCAGCTAGGTCTAACGCTTGAGTTAACATCACTTGAAACTCAGAAGACCTTGAGGAATATTGATGGATCTTTTTTTCACTCACTTGAGCACTAACTACACTTACCCGTAGAAGAAGAAGAGTTAGAAATTGTTGTCATTCATACTTCTTTCTGTTTGATCCGTATAAAGTGCACTGTTTTCAAGACAATTGGGTAGGTGGTAGAAAGATCTTTAAAACTGGCATCAAGAAACCAGCTGTTTGATCTTGAAAAGCAAGGAGGTTACCTGAGCACCCCAGGTCTAGTTTTCTCAAGTGTAAAATAAAAATTCATATGCCTGTCACTTAGAGCAATCCTCATTTCAGGGTTAAATGAAATAATATATGTGCAGACAACTTTGTGGACATGCTTTCCAAGTGTTCACTGTTGTTTATTTGAAGAACTTATGCACTTGTTCCTTTGGTGGTAGATATCTAATTTCTTGGGAATCCTTTTGGGTCCGCAAACAACGGTAGGACCAAATGGAGCCAAACTCACTGGTTTACACATTGTCTAAGACAGCTTCACTAGAGCATGGCGATGCTGAATAGTGACAACAGAAACCTTAGGTTCCCAATAAGTAAGAAATATTTAACATCTTGTTCTTTACAGAAAAAGTTTGCCTACTTTTGCATAGTTTTTGTTGTTGTTGTTGTTTTTTTAATGTGCAGGAGGTATTCAAACATTTGGCCTCAAGTCTGAACTTGAAGAGCACCTCAACTAGACCTCCTCAGGTTTACTGTTTATTTTTCCTGTGGTCACAGGGCAGGAATGAAAACACCTGTGGGATTTGGGACCCGAACAATAATTACTTCTCAGTCTTATCTCTCGCAGCCAGAAGAAAACATCTGCTTTTTTAATTCTGCAGAGAAGGGCCGAATTGAAACTCTCCGGGGACTTGCGCTGTATCTCTGGCACAGAGAAGGAAGGGGTGAAGGCAGGACAGAATGTTTCCGGTGTAAGTGAATGCAAACTTAACACAAATCAGATTAGCTGAGGGTGAAGCCTGGGCTTTAAAGTTTAAACCTAAATAGATCTCATTGCTGTTCTTGAACCAATGGATGTAAGCTGGCAGAAGTCCCGCTAATTCTTTGATTTGTTTAATAAAAGTCATTAAAAAAAAATCAAATGGATCACTGGGCAGGAATTTGACCAGAGACACCTTCCAAGTGATAATGAGCTAGCTAATTTTTTCTTGAGTTTTATGTTGCCATAAATATTCATGACACATTCCCCATCAAATTGTAAGTTCTTCAGGAAACACTGTTATCAGTTTAAGAACATGAATCAGACTGATAAAGCTAATTGGTTAGGGTTCTTTTTTCTCCTTCATTTTAAATAAAGCTGTCGAAGGTTCCCAGGGTAATGAAGAGCTTTGTTGTTATGACAACTGCTTATTCCTTTCCCTTTGAAGAAGCTTGTGATGTGATAGGCAACACATCAGGAATAATTAAAACAAATGATAAGCGAGACACATCTGCTTAGAAGAATAAACCAGCACAATCTAAAACCATTTTACTGGTTTTCAATGACTGTTTTCATGGCAGGAAATTCACATCATTTGAGCTGGTCATTTGTGCCAATTTCCATCATTTCTCATTTTAAAAATCTTGTCACTCAGGGAGGATTTACTTATATACCGAGACCTTAATGGCTCAGAGCTTCTCACTGTCTGACTTAACACTTCTCCAAATAGTTCGAAACACTGGAAGTGATGGTTTATCAGGGGCACACTCTAAAGTGATTCTGAATGTTCTCATGACTTACATACTCTGATTTCAAGACAAGGGCAGTTGTAGTTCTATGGCTTTAGTGCTCACTCTCTGGAACCAAACACAGTCTTCACCTGTTGCGTTGTGCCAAGCCCTTTCACATTTCTTTCTCCTTTAACCTTTATTCAGGGAACTTGTTGATATCATGTTAATTTCACAGCAGAGGAATCCTATCCCCACTAAACATACTCCTTCTTTAGTCACTAATTAGGTGAGAATTCAAATTTAAGTCTTTCCCAGTTGATTTTTTTGTTGTTGTTGTTTAGTCCCTAAGTAGTGTCTGACTCTTTCGTGACCCTGTGGACAGCAGCTGGCCAGGCCCCTCTGTCCATGGGATTTCCCAGGCAAGAAAACTGGAGTGGGTTGCCACTTCCTTCTCCAGGGGATCTTCCCCAACCAGGGATCGAACCCACATCTCCTGCATTGGCAGGCACATTCTTTACCACTGAGCACTTGGGAAGATGCTAAAGCTGAAGGAAAACATTGATTTGAATAATTAAAATGTAATGAAGTTTTCTACTGAATTGGGCTATTATTCCAATTCATCCTCATTTCTTTGTAAAACACTTAGTCTAGGTAGCCTAATGCATTCCTCCACCAACTCCAGATTATGAACCATTAGGGGTTATACATATTTTAGGGATAAAACACAGATTCTTTTCTTTCAAAAAATTAATGAGAGACTAGGATATAAAGTATCAGTATTCCTACACACATAATGAAGTTTGGTTTTATGAGAATTTTTTTGTGTGTGTCAATTTATATCTTCTTGTGTATACTCAGTTGTAAGTCATGATCTAAAAAGTTTAAAAACCACCCCTTTAATACGGTCATTATTTGCCTCCTAATTGTCTAATTTCATTTCATTCCTCCTTTTCTGCCTTTTTTGATGCCAATAGACATAAAATGCACTGTTAAATGTTTGTCTTTAATAAATGGTAACTGCAAAATCATATTTGGCTACCTCTCTCTGAAATAGTTAAAAAAAAAAAAGAATGCTGTCCTTCTTATATGAAACTTAAGATTCTGTTTTGCCATCATGACAGATGGGGAACTAAGACCTCAATGAAAGAAAAAATAATGCTGCAGACCTCTAAGTTAAACTGCCATGCATATATTGAAAGATTTTCTTCCATATATTCAGTGAACCTCTTCAGTTTTAGTGTTGCTGCTATTCTTGGAAACACCATAGAGAATTGGGAAGGAAGTTATATGGGAAGAGTGAATATGAAAGTGGTGTAAACATAGGGTATATTTCTATAAAGTATTCTTGCCCAAAATATTTAATCTGAATTCATGAAGCCTCCAGACCTAACCTGTAGAGTAGAGGAAATACAGGGGATAGAGGCACAAGTTAACTCACACCATAGAGAAGCAAATTCAGAGTGTGCGGTACTTTAAAGACAAATTTTCTTAAAAGAAAATGTCACAGAAGAAAAAGAGTGGGGTTAAGTACTAGATTAAAAAAGACTAAAGAGATAGTTAGGGCTTCCCTGATAGATCAGTTGGTAAAGAAACCACCTGCAATGCAGGAGACCCCAGTTTGATTCCTGGGTCAGGAAGATCCCCTGGAGAATGGATAGACTAGCCACTCTAGTATTCTTGGGCTTCCCTTGTGGCTTAGCTGGCAAAGAATCTGCCTGCAATGTGGGAGACTTGGGTTCGATCCCTGGGTTGGAAAGATTCCCTGCAGAAGGGAAAGGCTACCCATTCCAGTATTCTGGGCTGGAGAATTCCACAGACTGTATAGTCCATGGGGTTGCAAAGAGTCACACACAACTGAGCAACTTTCACTTTCACTTTCAAAGAGATAGTTAACAACCAAATATATTAAGTGAGAACTGATTAGATACTGCATAGAAAGTGAGTTTAGAAAAATCATTTTTGGCATACTTGAGGAAAATTAAATATAAACTGGATATTAGATATCATGGAATTAT
Organism: Cervus elaphus; assembly: GCF_910594005.1. Taxonomy (NCBI): domain Eukaryota; kingdom Metazoa; phylum Chordata; class Mammalia; order Artiodactyla; family Cervidae; genus Cervus; species Cervus elaphus. The sequence goes on from NC_057836.1 coordinate 25,919,224, forward strand.
TATTAATGTCCTGAAGTATGATTATATTATGGTTATGTAACAGAATGACTTTATTCTTAGGACTTGCATGATGATGTTTTTAAAAATGTGATTCATGTCCATATTCTGTAATTTACTTCTTAATAATTCATCTATCTGCCTTATCTATCTATCCACCAATCCTCTATCAAAAGAGAGATAAATTGAGCAAATGTGGTCAAATATTTACAAGTAGTAAATCTAGGTTAAGATACATGACATTTTAAATACAATCATAACTTTTTTCTAGGAGTAAAGGTTTTCAAAATAAGAAGTTGGGAGAACAAAAATTACATATTGTATGAGTCTATTTCCATAAATTTCAAAAATAGGCAAAACTAATTTATGGTATTAGTCATCAGGATGTAGGTTGCCTCCAGGAAGGACTGAAGGGATTATGATTAGGAGGGGACAAGTGGATTGAGGTCTGAGACTATTCTAATTCTTAACTTGGGGAGTGATATGTGAGTATGTTCCCACTGAGACCAGATCACTGAGCTACATATTTATTACTCATGCACATTTTCTTTTTTTTTAATTGAAAGAGGATTACTTTATAATGTTGTGTTGGTTTCTGCTGTACAATAATGCAAATCAGTCATAATTATACATATACTCTCTCCTGAGCCTCTCTCCGCTCCTCCACTCCATCCCTTTGTGCATATTTTATATATAGTTGTACTTTAAAAAGACAGAGAAGATAATTAATATTTTAAAATGGTTTGTTTTTGTTGAGGCTGAAGGGATTGATTTTTCAATGTGAGAAAAGGAAAAGTAAAAGCCTGAACTTATATCAAAAGCCATGTCTGAGCTTGGGCTAGAACTTCAGCAGTCTCTTGAGTTTAGGGAAATGGGGGCTTAAACTAATTTGTATAGTTTCTGCATGTGGCTAATTAAAAAAATATTTTGGTGTTACAATTGCTTACATACAAAATACATTATAGTAATTAAAAATGATTATTGCTTTAGATATTGAACTTGAAAGCCCTGCTATACTGTGTATGGTTATCATATCACTTTAAGTTCCTTACTATAGATTTGTGTTGTAGCTCTTTCTGTAATATTTTTACAGTAAGTTCCAAAATACTGTATTTTTTATGATAAGAGAATGTGTACTCATCTTCTAAAGGTAATGGTACTGCCAGACAGAATGAAATCTGGTTTATGGGCAAAAATGGGTGCTTCTCCATTGGTATCTCTCTAAAGCCCTTAACTTTGGATTAGGAAGAGAATGAATAGTTCTTCTCTTCTGTCATGGTTTCCTAGACGATGGTTTCAAACTCATTCATTTACTAGGGCATTTTCTGCTCAAAGGGGATTAAGTCCTACAGTGGTATAAGATGGTCTTAACAGACAATATAGAAGATAAGGAAGGTTGTGATTAGTTCTTGGAGGGGTAGATATCACTTCAGGTCAAGATGGTGAAGTACATGTGTCTTCTCCATCCTCTCTCTTCTGCAGCTCTAGGGCTTCCCTGGTGGCTCAGATGGTAAAGAATCTGCCTTCAATGTGGGAGGCCTGACTGAGTTCGATTCCTGGGCTGGGAAGATCCCCTGGAGAAGGGAATGGCTACCTGCTCCAGTGTTCTTGCCTGGAGAATCCCATGGACAGAAGAGCCTGGTAGGCTACCGTCCATAGGGTCGCAAAGAATCGGACTTGACTGAAAAATTTTCACACACACACATAACAGATAATATGGTGATTCTTACATATCATGCCACTTTCTGGAGAATAAAACCATTCACTGTGACCTGAGTACTACTTATTTTTCTTCTGAAATATTCATCTATTCTTTATTTGTTCAACAGAGTCCTTCATTTAAACGTATGTTACATGAGGGTAGCAAGTTCATCTGTCTTGTGCACTACTGAGTCCCTAGTACCCAATACCAGGCACACAGAAGATGCTTAGAAGCTATTTGTTGAAATAATGTGTGGATAAATGTGCTCCAAGCACCTACATATATATTCAAAGTAGACATAGAATAGAGAGGAGAATTGGATGTTGAAAGTTAATAAGAGTAGATCAGTGAATTCCTCAGTCTGTCTTAAGTGGATTTCGACTCAGTTTTATCTCCTCAAGTCTTACATTAGTTCATGTATTGCTGGCTGCCATAACAGGAAATCCCCAAGCCCTAGGGTCTTATGATATTAAACATTTAATTTTTACTTAGCAACCAAAGTTTGTGCTTCGTAGCAGCTGAAGTAGAGAGTGGGGGGAATATGATCCATCAATCAGTTCAGTTCAGTCGCTCAGTCGTGTCCGGCTCTTTGCGACCCCATGCATTGCAGCATGCCAGGACTCCCTGTCCATCACCAACTCCCAGAGTTTACCCAGATTCATGTCCATTGAGTTGGTGATGCCATCCATCTCATCCTCTGTCATCCCCTTCTCTTCCTGCCCTCAATGTTTCCCAGCATCAGGGTCTTTTCCAATGACTCAGCTCTTTGCATCAGGTGGCCAAAGTATTGGAGTTTCAGCTTCAGCATCAGCCCTTCCAATGAACACCTAGGACTGATCTCCTTTAAGATAGACTGGTTGGATCTCCTTGCAGGCCGAGGGACTCTCAAGAGTCTTCTCCAACAGCACAGTTCAAAAGCATCAATTCTTTGGCACTCAGCTTTCTTTACAGTCCAACTCTCACATCCATACATGACTACTGGAAAAACTGTAGCCTTGACTAGATGGACCTTTGTTGGCAAAGTAATGTCTCTGCTTTTTAATATGCTGTCTAGGTTGGTCATAACTTTCCTTCCAAGGAGTGTCTTTTAATTTCATGGTTGCAGTCACCATCTGCAGTGATTTTGGAGGCCAAAAAAATAAAGTCAGTCACTGTTTCCACTGTTTCCCATCTATACGCCATGAAGTGATGGGGCTGGATGCCATGATCTTAGTTTTCTGAATGTTGAACTTTAAGCCAACTTTTTCACTCTCCTCTTTCACTTTCATCAAGAGGCTCTTAAGTTCTTCTTTACTTTCTTCCCTAAAGATGGTGTCATCTGCATATCTGAGGTTATTGATATTTCCAGAAATCTTGATTCCAGCTTGTGCTTCATCCAGCCCAGCATTTCTCATGATGTACTCTGCATATAAGTTAAATAAGCAGGTGACAATATACAGCCTTGGCATACTCCTTTTCCTGTTTGGAACCGGTCTGTTGTTCCATGTTCAGTTCTAACTGTTGCTTCTTGACCTGCATACAGATTTCTCAAGAGGCAGCTCAGGTGGTCTGATATTCCCATCTCTTTCAGAATTTTCCACAGTTTATTGTGATCCACACAGTCAAAAGTTTTGGCATAGTCAATTAATCATAAATAGATGTTTTCCTGGAACTCTCTTGCTTTTTTGATGTTCCAGCAGATGTTGGCAATTTGATCTCTGGTTCCTCTGCCTTTTCTAAATCCAGCTTGAATGTCTGGAAGTTCATGGTTCACATATTGCTGAAGCCTGGCTTGGAGAATTTTGAGCATTACTTTGCTAGTGTGTGAGATGAGCACAACTGTATGGTAGTTTGAGCACTCTTTGGCACTGCCTTTCTTTGGGATTGAAATGAAAACTGACCTTTTCCAGTCCTATGGCCACTGTTGAGTTTTCCAAATTTACTGGCATATTGAGGGCAGCACTTTCAGAGCATCATCTTTTAGGATTTGAAATAGTTCAACTGGAACTCCATCACCTCCACTAGCTTTGTTCATAGTGATGCTTCCTCAGGCCCATTTGACTTCACATTCCAGGATGTCTGGCTCTAGGTGAGTGATCACATCATAATGATTATCTGGGTCGTGAAGATCTTTTTTGAAGAGTTCTTCTGTGTATTCTTGCCACCTCTTCTTAATATCTTCTTCTTCTGTTAGGTTCATACCATTTCTGCCCTTTATTGAGCCCATCTTTGCATGAAATGTTCCCTTGGTATGTCTAATTTTCTTGAAGAGATCTCTAGTGTTTCCCATTCTATTGTTTTCCTCTATTTCTTTGTGTTGATTACTGAGGAAGACTTTTTTATCTCTCCTTGCTATTCTTTGGAACTCTGCATTCAAATGGGTATATCTTTGTTTTCTCCTCTACTTTTCACTTCTCTTCTTTTCACAGCTATTTGTAAAGCCTCCTCCAACAGCTATTTTGCTTTTTTGCATTTCTTTTTCTTGGGGATGATCTTGCTGCCTGTCTCCTGTACAACGAGGTGAGGAGCAACATCTGCACTTTGCTGGAGCAGCTGTGAAGAGATACCCCACGTCCAAGGTAAGAGAAAGCCCAGTAAGCCAGTAGGCACTGAGGGGGGGCATCAGAATGCAGACAGACTGAAACCACAATCACAGACACCTAGCCAATGTGACCACATGGACCACAGCCTTGTCTAACTCAATGAAACTATGAGCCGTGCCGTGTAGGGACACCCAAGATGGACAGGCCATGGTGGAGGGTTCTGACAAAATATGGTCCACTGGAGAAGGGAATGGCAAACCATTTCAGTATTCTTGCCTTGAGAACCCCATGAACAGTATGAAAAGGCAAAAAGATAAGACACTGAAAGATGAACTCCCCAGGTCAGTAGGTGCCCAATATGCTACTGGATATCAGTGGAGAAATAACTCCAGAAAGAATGAAGACACAGAGCCAAAGCAAAAACAACACCCAGTTGTGGATGTGACTGGTGATGGAAGCAAGGTCCAATGTTGTAAAGAGCAATACTGCATAGGAGCCTGGAATGTTAGGTCCATGAATCAAGACAAATTAGAAGTGGTCAAATAGGAGATGGCAGAGTGAGCGTTGACATTCTAGGAATCAGTGAACTAAAATGGGCTGGAATGGGTGAATTTAACTCAGATGACCATTATATCTACTACTGTGAGCAGGAATCCCTTAGAAGAAATGGAGTAGCCATCATAGTCAACAAAAGGGTCCAAAATGCATTACTTGGATGCAATCTCAGAAACAACAGAATGATCTCTGTTCATTTCCAAGGCAAACCATTCAATATTATGGTAATCCAAGTCTATGCTCCGACTAGTAATGCTGAAGAAGCTGAAGTTGAATGGTTCTATAAAGATCTACAAGACTTTTTAGAACTAACACCCAAAAAAGATGTCCTTTTTATTATATGGGACTGGAATGCAAAACTAGGAAGTCAAGAAACACCTGAAGTAACAGGCAAATTTGGCCTTGGAGTACAGAATGAACCAGGGGAAATGCTAATAAAGTTTTGCCAAGATAATGCACTGGTCATAGCAAAGACCCTTTTTCAACAACACAAGAGAAGACTCTACACATGGACATCACCAGATGGTCAATACTGAAATCAGATTGATCATATTTTTTGCAGCCAAAGATGGAGAAGCTCTATACAGTCAGATAAAACAAGACTGGGAGCTGACTGTGGCTCAGATTGTGAACTCCTTATTGCCAAATTCAGACTTAAATTGAAGAAAGTGGGGAAAACCACTAAACCATTTAGGTATGACCTAAATCAAATCCCTTACGATTATACAGTGGAAGTGAGAAATAGATTTAAGGGACTAGATCTGATAGACAGAGTGCCTGAAGAACTATGGGTGGAGGTTTGTGACATTGTACAGGAGACAGGGATCAAGATTATCCCCAAGAAAAAGAAATTCAAAAAAGCAAAATGGCTGTCTCAGGAGGCCTTACAAATAGCTGTGAAAAGAAGAGAAGTGAAAAGTAAAGGAGAAAACAAAGATATACCCATTTGAATGCAGAGTTCCAAAGAATAGCAAGGAGAGATAAAAAAGTCTTCCTCAGTAATCAACGCAAAGAAATAGAGGAAAACAATAAAATGGGAAAGACTGGAGATCTCTTCAAGAAAATTAGACATACCAAGGGAACATTTCATGCAAAGATGGGCTCAATAAAGGACAGAAATGGTATGAACTTAACAGAAGAAGAAGATATTAAGAAGAGGTGGCAAGAATACACAGAAGAACTATACAAAAAAAAATCTTCATAACCCAGATAGTCATGATGGTGTGATCACTCACCTAGAGCCAGACATCCTGGAATGTGAAGACAAGTGGGCCTGAGGAAGCATCACTATGAACAAAGCTAGTGGAGGTGATGGAATTCCAGTTGAACTATTTCAAATCCTAAAAGATGATGCTCTGAAAGTGCTGCCCTCAACATGCCAGTAAATTTGGAAAACGTAACAGTGGCCATGGGACTGGAAAAGGTCAGTTTTCATTTCAATCCCAAAGAAAGGCAGTGCCAAAGAGTGCTCAAACTACCGTACAGTTGTACTCATCTCACACGCTAGCAAAGTAATGCTCAAAATTCTCCAAGCCAGGCTTCAACAATGTGAATTGTGAGTCATGATCTGTGAACTTCCAGATGTTCAAGCTGGATTTAGAAAAGGCAGAGGAACCAGAGATCAAATTGCCAACATCTGCTGGATCATCGAAAAAGCAAGAGAGTTCCAGAAAAGCATCTACTTCTGCTCTATTGACTATGCCAAAACCTTTGACTGTGTGGATCAAAACAAATGGGAAAATTCTGAAAGAGATGGGAATAACAGATCACCTTATCTGCCCCCTGAGAAATCTGTATGCAGGTCAAGAAGCAACAGTTAGAATTGGACATGGAACAACAGACCGGTTCCAAAGAGGGAAAGGAGTACATCAAGGCTGTATATTGTCACCCTGCTTATTTAACTTCTATGCAGAGTACATCATGAGATATGCTGGGCTGGATGAAGCACAAGCTGGAATCAAGATTCCTGGAAATATCAATAACCTTAGAGAAATATCAATAACCTTAGATATGCAGATGACACCACCCTTATGGCAGAAAGTGAAGAAAAATTAAAGAGCTTCTTGATGAAAGTTAAAGAGGAGAGTGAAAAAGCTGGCTTTAAACTTAGCATTCAAAAAATGAAGATCATGGCATCTGGTCCCATCACTTCATGGCAAACAGTTGGGGAAACAATGGAAACAGTGACAGACTTTATTTTGGGGGGCTCCAAAATCACTGCAGATGGTGACTGCAACCATGAAATTAAAAGACACTTGCTCCTTGGAAGAGAAGCTATAACCAACCTAGATAGCATATTAAAAAGCAGAGACATTACTCTGCCAACAAAGGTCTGTCTAGTCAAAGCTATGATTTTTCCAGTATTATGTATGGATGTGAGAGTTGGACTATAGGGAAAGCTGAGTGCTGAAGAATTGTTGCTTTTGAACTGTGGTGTTGGAGAAGACTCTTGAGAGTCCCTCGGACAGCAAGGAGATCAAGCCAGTCTATCCTAATGGAAATCAGTCCTGAAAATTCATTGGAAGAACTGATGCTGAAGCTGAAATTCCAATACTTTGGTTACCTGATGCAAAGAGCTGACTCATTGGAAAAGACCCTGATTCTGGGAAAGAATGAAGGCAGGAGGAGAAGGGGATGACAGAGAATAAGATGGCTGGATGGAATCACCGACTCAGTGGACATGGGTTTGGGTGGATTCCGGGAGTTGGTGATGGACAGGGAGGCCATGCATGCTGCAGTTCATGGGGTCGCAAAGAGTTGGACATGACTGAGCAACTGAAGGAACAGAACTGGGAGCTGGTGATGGACAGGGAAGCCTGGCGTGCTGCAGTCCATTGGGTCACAAAGAGGCAGACAGGACTGAGTGAGTAAACTGAACTGAAGTAGAGTTGATTTACATATTCTGTTAGTTTCAGGTATATAGCAAAATGATTCCATTATACATATATATTTTTTTCAGATTATTTTCCATTATAGATTATAGATATCCATTAAGATACTGAATGTTGTTCTCTATGCTATACAGTAAATCCTTCTTGATTATCTATTTTATGTATAGTAGTTTGTTATCTGTTACTCTGATACTCCTATTTTATTCCTCCTCTCTGCCCTTTAGTCTTTGATAGCCAGAAGTTTGTTTTCTGTGAGTCTGTTTCTGTTTTGTAAGTTTATTTGTATCATATTTTAGATTCCACATATAAGTGATATCGTATGATATTTGTCTTTTTCTGTCTGACATACTTCACTTAGTATGATATTCTCTAAGTCCATGCATATTGTTGCAAATGGCAATATTTCACGTTTTTGATGGTCAAGTAATATTTCATAATATATATGTATGTGTATACATATATACATATGTATACCACATCTTCTTAAACCAGTCATCTGTTGATGAGCACTTGGGTTGTTTCCATGTCTTGAATGCCATTCTTTTATATTTTAAAAACAACTTTAGAGAAGTGTTAGCACAGTAAACTTCATATATATATAAAGTACATAATTTAACTTTAAAATAATTTAATTTAGCATATATACAGACCTGGGAAATCCCCTTATCACTCCGTTCAGTCTCCAAACAATCATTGATCTGCTTTCTATCAGTATGGATTTAGTTTATATTTTCTAGCTGTTTATATATGTACTATTTTTTTTGTCTGACTTCTTTTTCTGAATATAATTAGTTTGATATTCATCCATGTTGTTGCATGTATTGAGTAGTTCATTTCTTTTATTGTTGAATACAATTCCATTGTATGGATATGCCATCTTGTTTATCCATTCATTTGTTGTTGGACATTTGAATTATTGACAATTACAAATAAAGCTGCAGCCACAATTTGTGTGCAAGTAGTTCTGTGGACTTAGGCTTTTAAATATCCTAAGTGAATGCCTTGAAAACAAATGGCCAGCAGGTGTATGTATAACTGTTAAAGAAATTATTTAACTATTTTTCAAAGTGGTTATACCATTTTACATTTCTGCCAGTAGTGTATGAGCATTACATTTGCTCCACACCATCAGTTTTTTTTAATGTATTTTTACTTATTTATTTGGCAATGCTGGCTCTTAGTTATGGCATACAGCATTTTCCATCTTCGCTGAGGCATGTGGGATCCAGGGATTGAACCTGAACCCCTGCACTGGGAGCATGGAATCTTATCTACTGGACTTCCAGGGAAGTTCCCATTAGTATTTTAAATTTTAGAGATTTTAATAGGTGTGTAATGGTATTTCTTTGTGGTTTTAATTTGTATTTCTCTAATTACTAATGATGTTTAAGATCTGTTCAATTCATTTTTATTATTTTTGTTTTACATGTTATTATCTTTTAGGGAACTAGACATGGTAAGAAAAAAGTTTTTATATCATCCAAATAGTTTCTAATACATTACTTCAACTTTTGCATTTAAAAAATATTTTGTCTTTGTGCCAGTAGCTGATTCATGTCAATGTATGACAAAAACCACTACAATATTGTAATTAGCCTCCAACTAATAAAAATAAATGAAAAAAAATTTTGTTTTCATTTTGAAGTATGTTTTATAGGACATAAAATTATCGGTCAACTGTTTCATTTTTCCAGTGCCTTAAAGATGGCTGCTCCATCTTCTCCTGTCTTATTTCCAAGGAGAAGTCTGTTATCCTCCTCATGTTTGTTCTCCTGTACATACTGTGCCTTTTTTCCTCTGACTGCTTTAAAAATTTTTTTCTTTTTATGACTGAGTTTAAGCATCCCAATTATGGTGTTCCTTGGTGTAGTTTTCTTCATGGGAATTGTATTTGGAGTTTGTTGAGATTCTAGGACTTGTGGGTTTATCATGCATCATGATCATGTGTGCCTGCTCAGTCGTGTCTGACTCTGCAATTCATGGACTATAGACCATCAGGCTCCTCTGTCCATGGGATTCTCTAGGCAAGAATACTGGAGTTGGTTGCCATTTCCTCCTCCCAGATATCTCATACATTAGTTCAGCTTTTGCATTTAAAAAATATTTTGCTTTCTGACCCAGAATTCAAACCTACATCTCCTGCATTTTCTGCATTGCAGATGGATTCTTTGCCTGCTGAGCCACCATAGTTTTCATCCAATATGGAAGCAAAGTTGATCACTATACACTTATACAGATATATACAGTGATATATACAGATGTATATATCACTATATACATCTGCCCCATGTCTTTCATGGATACCAGTTACAAGTGTGTTAAGCCACCTGAAGATGTTTCACAACTCCTGGAAAATCTGTTCATTTTCCTCCAATCGTGTTTCTTTTTGGATAGTTTCTAGCTCTAGGTCTGAAAATTCACTAATACGTTCATCTATAGCATCTGATCTATTGTTATCCCTGTGTGGTGTATTTTTCATCTCAGGGATTGTAGCTTTCATGTCTAGAAGTTTGATTTGTATTTTTAAAATGTATTTTCATGTTTCTACTTAGACATGTCCAGTCTTTCATCTAACTTAGTGACCATATGAAATACAATTGTCATAACTGTTTTAATGTCCTTGTTTACTGCTAATCTTATCACCTGTGTCATTTCTGGGCAGAATTCCAATATGGGGAATAATTCTTCTATACTCAAGGGACACCCACTGTAGATCTTCAGAGCTCTGTCTGCAGCTCTCCCTTCTCTGGTTACCCTTCTCCGTGAACTCTGGCTGCCTTGGCCTACCTAGGCTTCCAGTTCTGTTTGCTTAGGGCACCTCAGGGTTCCTTGTGGGTTCTTCTCTCCTGTTCTGCATCCTGGGAACTCCCCCTAGCTGGGAACCTGAGGCAGTGTTAAAGCTCATCTCATTTGCTTCTCGTCTGTCAGTGATGGTTGCCTTTAATTTTCTGATATCCAATTTCTTGAAAATCTCTTTTGAAACATACCTTGTCTTTTTTTCCCATTTGTTTCAGGCAGGGTGCTAAGTCTGGTCACTGTTATTCAACTTGGCTGGAAGTGGATACCTCTTTGACATTTTTTTAAAAAATTTTTATTTTATATTCAAGTATAGTTGATTGACAATGTTGTGTAAATTTCAGGTGTACAGAAAAGTGAATCAGTTATACATGTACATGTATCTGTTTTTCAAATGCATTTAGGTTATTACAGAATATTGAGCAGAGTTCTCTGTGTATACAGTAAGTCCTGTTGGTTATTGTTTTAAATATAGTCTCGTGTACATGTCAATCCCAGACTCCCAAAAATTTGGTAGACATCTTTGACTACCCATTTTTTCATGATTTTTTGATGTGAACCATTTTTAAAGTCCTTATTGAATTTGTTACTATATTTCTTCTGTTAAGTGTTTTGGTTTTTTGGCCACAAGGCATGTGGGATCTTAGTTTCCCAACTAGGGATCAAACCTGCACCCCCTGCATGGGCAGGCAAAGTCTTAACCCCTGGATCACTGGGGAAGTCCGTTGATTACCTCTTAGAATCTCACAGCCGCCACCACCACCACACAAAAAAAGGCCCTGTCAGAGAATTGAATCATAGTGAAGAACATAAATTTCTTGTATACAGTTGATACTCAATAGGTATTGCACAGGTGAATGAATGAAGTACTGGAAGGGATACTTCAGAGAAGAAATACAGAGGAGGAGGAGAAACAGAATTGGATTTGCCATCTTGATACCACACGTTGCCAGTGGGGATAACAGAAACAAAGTCTTCAGTTATGTCATCTGTCGGGAACTGTTGGTTCAGAAAGCAGCGGCGGCGGATGTAGATGCCAGCAAAGCGAATCACTGCTACTTAGCCTGATGGGAACACTTCAGTTCTTCATGCTAATGTTATAGGAATAAAAGGAAATGCACTTTAGCAGATAACTTAAAAAAAAAAGTGGGGTGAAATTTAGTGTCTATAGTGTGAAATATCTTTAGATGGAGATGTGCAGTTGGTGAAATAATGTCATAGCACTTCAAAGACCAATCTCTTGCTGAAATCTCTCTTTCCTCACCAATAAAAGGATGTATTGCATAAATGCCATGACGTTTGTGGAGCGCTCGGTGTATCCGCGTAGAACATCATCTTAGCTGTGTGTAACGAGGAATCCTGCAGTCTGAAAAAAATGGGAGACTGCTGTGCCTGCCAGCATTACTATTATTTTCCAAGTGGAACTGGGGGCCATCTCAAGTTTGGGGAAAAAAAAAAAAAACATGGACTAAGCCAACTGAGTATAATGTAATTCTTGAAATACAAACTGTCCTGCATTTTCCTTTTAAATCCACTTAAGTACCTAGAAAGCTTTAAGGAGGGATTTTAATGAATTTAATGTAAGAAATGCACACAGAATCAACATGTCTGAAAATTTTTTCTTTCTCCTTTAAACTATTGAAGAAAGGACTATAGAGAGTTTTTGAGATTGAGGTATGAGGCTTATTGACATCAAAACCATGTACCACAAGGCCAGCGTAGACAAAGTAAATCTGGCTCTGTTTTTACCCCTTAGGAAGAAGCTTCCAGTCCACCCACTTTCAGAGCACAGCCCCTGTCCCTCAGTCGGCAACAAAGAGGATGAGCTAAGACCATGGTTTCTGTCTAGGGGACCATAAGCACTGACATCTCCCAAATGTATTTTTCAAATCAAAATAATTACTTCTTTATAGTAACTTCTACATCACGAGAGAACTCTGTCCCTGCTATATACAGGCAGCATGAACTACTTGCAAGCATCCTGTGTTGAATTCCAGATTATCTTCCCCTTGTCAATGCTTTGTTTTTGTGAAACTGTGCAATTGCATTGACCTCTCAACAGGCAAATATTCCTAGGAAAGGTGCCAGAGTGAAAATTTTTATCAGATCATCAGTATGAAAAGCCTGAGGAAATTGGGAGAGGAAGGAATAATAGAAGGCATACAGAAAAAGAAGGCAGGACCCAAGGATGTACCTCCTGTTTTAGAATTTTGCTAAGGAGAGGTGATGTCATTGTTTGTTCATCCATTCATGTATTCAATAAACTTTTACTAAATGTAAATGCATGATTTATTATTTTATATCCTTCCTCATACCCCAAAGAATTTTTGTGTTTATGATACAAACTCGGTCCCCAGTGAGGACGTGACATAGACCCAAAGGCCACAGAAAAACAGGTTATAGTAAACAAAAAGGCCAAGCTTAGTTCAAAGTATAAAGTGCTATATAAACGAAGGTATCGTAGATTATGACAGGCATCATTCAGAGGAAAGGAGAACTCTAAAAAGAAAAGAGATGAGGTTTGGTAAATAATTAGAAATGAACATGCCCCCAAGATTTCTGGTTTGAGCAACTAAGAGTTATCATGACTGAGATGTAAAATGCAGGCCAAGAAACAAATTTGGGGGAAAGTAATGAGTTCAGTTTTGGAAATATTGAGTTTGTCTGTTCTGTAGGCAATGCCCTATAGATATATTGGTTGCATATACTGGTCTAGAGGTAAGGAGAGGTGTATTTAAATTGGAGGTAGAGATTTTGGAGTTATGTTTCTATGTGGTGGTTTACTAAGTAATTGATAGAATTGACTGAAAAGAGGAAAATTCTAATGGGAAGCATAGGAAATGTGGAAAGACTGAATTGGAGGTAGGGGCACAGAAAGGCAAGAAAGAAATCAAGGGACAGTGATGTGACAGAAACCAGGGGAAGAGAAAGCTTCATGGGAGTGGGGAGTGGTTGTCAATGGTGACAAGGCTTTAGAGGGGTTATGAAGACCAATGTAGGACTTGGACAGGACAATTCAAAAAAATCCAATAATGTGATGGAAGTAGAAGCTAGACATTAGTGCATTAAAGAGTGACTACCATGGAAGCAACCTAAATGTCCATTAGCAGATGAATGGATAAAGAAGATGGGGTACATGTATACAATGGATATTACTCAGTCATAAGAAAGAATGAAATCATGCCATCTGCAGCAACATGGGATGGACCTGGATCTTATCATACTAAGTGAAGTAAGTCAGAAAGAGAAAGACAAATGCCATATGATAACATTCATAGGTGGAATCTAAAATATGATGCAAGTGAGCTTATTTACAAAACAGAAACAGACTCACAGATATAGAAAACAAACTTATGGCTTCCAAAGGGTGGGGGAGGGATAAATTAGGAATTTGAGATTAGCAGATGCAGAATATTATATATAAAATAGATAAACAACAAGGTCTTACTGTATAGCACAGGGAGCTATAATCAATATTCTATAATAAAACGTAATAGAGATAATATAAAAGAGAATATATATACAACTGAATCACTTTGCTGTACACCAGAACTAATACAACAAATCAACTATACTTCAACAAAAACAAAGAAATTAATTCATGGTTCATTAAAAAAAAAGGAGTGAATATCAGGCTTTCCCTGACACTACTTTAAGTGTAGTTGGTAAGTGTACCCTTTCAAGCCAGGTTAGCTGTGAATACATTAAACCCCTTCAAAATGTGGTCTCTGGCCCAGAAATTGTATTTTGTTCCTAAGGAAATTATCTAAGATATGCACAAAAATGTACATATACCAATACAGATCATAACATTATTTATAATGATACTAAATTGGGAATAACTTTATGTTCAATTATAAGGCATTGGTTAAGTAATTTATGGTTCAGCCATATGATGAAAAAAATACTATCATTAAATTTATGTTGAAAGGAATATAGAGACATAAGAAATGCTTGCAACATATATTTTCTAAGACTTCTGCACTGAGAATGTATTCAGGTTTAATTATGAGAAAAGTCATTAAACATACTATCTCTTCCCAGACTAAGCCTGGCTATGAATGCAGTGCAGAGATAAGGCAGTTAGTGGAGGAAATCAGTCAAGGAATGGTGTTTCTTTTCTTCATCTTCCTCTCCCTTCTCTATTCTCTCTTTTATCTTTAGTTAATTAGAGACCCTGGAACATACTTATTTGCTCAGAGGGAGGAGTCAGCACTGAAAGACCTAAAATACTGGCGATTAGGGGTCCTAATCCCCACTGGTTCTCATGGTCCAGTGGTTAAGAATTCACCTTGCAATGCAGGGGTCACGGGTTTGATCCCTGGTGAGGGAACTAAAATCCCACATGATGTGGGGCAACTAAGCCCACAAACTCTAGAGCCCAGGTGCCACAGCTAGAAAGTCCTCGCACCTCAACAATAGATCCCACATGACACAAGGAAGATCTCATGCCTCTAAGACCCAAGGCAGCCAAATATGCAATTAAGTAAATAAATATTTGAAAAAAATACTGCAGATTAGTTGTGGGACAGGGAAGAATATGAGAGGAAGCAAGATTTATCTGAAATTAGAAGAAAATCAGAGAATGAAGAGAGGATGGAGGAGGAGAGAAATAAATGGGGATATATATGCCCCGATTGAAGAGAGACAGGGAGGGAACATCTGAGATACATCCATCCAACATGCTTTACTTTTTCTGTGAAAAAGAAAGCTAGGTCACCCATGTGCAGAGTATAAGGAGATCATGGGTGGCATCGAAGGCTTGAGAAGGGCTAAAATTTAGGAGAGGATTATTTGGAGTTAATGAGAAAGAACACGTCAGTCTTACGAATGAAAACTGATAATGCTAATGTGTGTCTTGTTTCCTTTCATATCAATTTCATGATGAAATAAAAGGAGGAGCAGAGTGTGCCGAATGTGAGTGCATTCATGATAGGGAGTTACCTGTGAGTATGTGAATAAGATTCTGCCTCTCCATCTCACCACAAGCATTAACATGTACTTACTGAATTCTCACAATCAAGGCACCAAAGAGACTGAACAATGATGAGATATGGTGCTTATCCTCATGGAACTTACATCTGGTTGGGGAGATGAATCGCAGCCACTTCAAAAGTTAACTGCATTACAAGGTAATTTTGCCATAAGTGAGGAAAGTGGCATAAAGAAGCAGAGAAATGATTGATCACTTACAACTGGAGTAGTCAAGGAAGAGTTCCTATTATTTTTACATTCCCTTTGTGTATTTACTTATTTCTCCTTTTTGATAGAGTAGGCATTGCCATATTCATCTTTAACTCCTGTCACATTTCTTGGTACATGCCAAGTCCTTAATAACCATTGAATGAACAGATTAATGAATAAACAGACAAGTCAAGTAGCATTTGACTTACTTGAGGGGAGGTGGGGTGGAAATTCATTTCAGTAGTGTTATGGTAACATAAAAATGTAGAAGAAAGGAGAAAAGAAGAAATGGAAAATAAAACAGCATTTGCTGAGTGTAGGCCGACACTGTTATATGCTTTTACCTATACTATAGATGCATTTAATGTACCAGTAACCCTGTGAAAGAGCTATAAATATCTTCATTTGAAAGGATGAAGAGTTTCAGGGAGATGAGGTGACTTGATCAGGTAGTGAATAAATGTCAATGCTGGGCCTAGAACCCCAGAACACGAGGCTGGTCCGAGGACAGTGAAGAGATGGGTTTTCATGTACTCCCTTGCAAGAACATGTCTTTCTCCAGCTTCACTACATCGCATGGTGTTCCTGTAGCCTTAAACTCCTGTAACTACTAGCTACATCTCAGTTCCTAGTGGTGGTAATGGCCTGAATTCCCATCGCCTGAGTCTTCACTCTGGCAAAAGGGCCCCGGGTGGTCAGGCCCCTGCCCTCTCTAGTCTCATTTCAGACGACTGTCTCTTCGCCAACATCCACGCTCCAGGTTTCCTGAACTACACTTGCTCATTCACCCTTTTCCACCTTCCCTCATGTTAGTCTCTGTTTTCAAGGCCCTCCTTGCCTTGGTACCTGTTCATCTTTCAAAATCTAACTCCATGGCCACTGCTTTTTCTGACTCATAAATAATGTTGGTTGCATGAGCTGATACTTTTGTCTTCCTGAGCGCCCATCATACTCTTTTTTTATTTTCCCGAAAATGTCTGTGTTCATGGATTCTTCTCTTTTTCTCTCCTCCCCTAAAGAGCCCACCTGGCCAAAGTGCAGTTTAGTATTTCTAGAGTCAAAGGTGGTCTCTTTGACTTCAATATTGTGAAAGACAAGGGAAATTTGGGCACTTATCCCTAAGGCCAAGGCTCTGAAGTTTTGGATCTTCTGTAATTACAGACCTCCTCCCCTAATTCCATCGGATAAGGGAAAAAGAGAATTTAAGTTATGTACATGTATATACTGAGGGCTACCCAGGTGGCCCTAGTGGTAAAAACCTGCCAATGCAGGAGACACAAGGGACGTGGGTGTGATCCCTGGGTTGGGAAGATCCCCCTGGAGGAGGGCATGGCAGTTGACTCTAGTATTCTTACCTGGAGAATCCCATGAACAGAGGAGCTTGGTAGACTACAGTCCATAGGGCCTCAAAAGAGTCAGAAATTGATTTCTTCAATGTACATAAAATTGAGTCCATAAAAGTGCTCTTTTTTACCAAGTTCTGGAAATCCTGTGTATTTCCATCCTGTCCTGCCCCTACTTATTAATATAATTCTACCCATACTGGGCTTCCTTCATGGCTCAGATTGTAAAGAATCTGCCTGCAGTGGGAGACCTGGGTTCAATCCCTGGGTTGGGAAGATCCCCTGAAGGAGGATATGGCAACCCACTCCAGTATTCTTGCCTGGGAAATCCCACACACCGAGGAGTCTAGTGGGCTGCAGTCCTTGGGGTCACAAAGAATTGGACACGATCTGCTGAGCTGCTGGAGAAAAGTCGAGAGGCCCTCTTCAGGCTCTGCCCCGAGGTGGCGGCCAGCGTGCAGCTCTGCAGGCCTCCTCCAGAGCGTCTGAACCTTGGAGCTGGGAGGAGGATGCTGACGCCTCTTTCTCAGGAACAGCAGGAAACAACACACGTGTCTAGCTCCAGGGATTAATTAACACTGCTCTGAAATAAATCCCTTAGAAGGATTTTCCTTCTTTTTGACAGAAACCCATTTTCAAATGTAGACTAATTTGCTATTAAATGAGCCTAAGGCTGGTCTCCTCACATAGTCTTCTTCTGGAAGTCACTCATGACGCCAGAGCTAAAAACCACCCTTACTACTTACTGCTATGACCAGGCATGCAGAGGGTGTGGGCAGTGTGGTCTCTGCCATGGGAGAGGCCTGGAGTTAAGTGTTCCTGGTGGTGGTGGTGGTAGGAGAGATTGGGATGGATACACAGTTAATCTGATTCCAGGGGCTTCCCTGGTGGTCTAGTGGTTGGGAGTCTGCCTGCCAATGCAGGGGACATGGGTTCGATCCCTGGTCCAGGAAGATCCCACAGGCCACAGAGCAACTAAACCCGAAGGCCACAACTACTGAGCCCACAAGCCACAACTACTGAAGCCTGTGTGCCAAGAGCGTGGTGCTCCACAGCAAGAGAAGCCGCCACAGTGAGAAGCCCACGCTCCACAACAAAAAATAGCCCCAGCTCACCGCAACTAGAGAAAGTCCGTGTGCAGCAGTGAAGACCCAGCACAGCTAAAAGTAAACAGATGAAAAAATCTTTAAAAATAAATCTGACTCCAGCTCAACAAGGTTTAGAGATAGCCCAGTGGCATTCTTCTGGACAGAAGACCAGAGGGGAAAGAGGATTGTTCTAGGAGCTCTTAGGAGAGACTTTGCTAATCCCATTCTCTGTAGTTAGATGGCAGCTGGAAGAGGGGAAGCAGTTACCTATGCACCCACAGTCATGAGAAGTTAGTCCCGCAGGATTCCCAGCTCGTCCAGAGAAGCACTCTAAGAAGCCCCAGCCTATAGGTATCCTGCCATCTTGCTCTAGGGAAGAGGTAGCCCAGAATAATTGTAGCTCATCTCTTGCACCTCATTTATACAAAAATCATAGGAACGTTGTCTTCTTAGCAAAGAGAACAAGTATCGTCTTCCAACAAGTATGCTGGCCAGATCAAGATGGGAAACTAAAGATACTGTGAATGGAGAAGGGAATGACAGGAAGTGGGAAGGTAGGGGAGGAAGCCATTGTCAGAAAGGATCAATGTTTTTTTTTTAATTTATTCATTTTGAATTGGAGGATAATTGCTTTGCAATGTTGTGTTAGTTTCTGCCATATATTAACCTGAATCAGCCATAGGCATACATATGTCCCCTCCTTCTTGAACCTCCCTCCCAACTCCCATCTTATCCCACCCCTCTAGGTTGTCACAGAGCACCGGGTCGAGCTCCCTGCATCAGACAGCGAATTCTACTGGCTACACATATGGTAATGTATATGTTTCAATGCTTCTCTCTCAATGTGTCCCACCCTCTCTTTCCTCCATTGTGTCCACAAGTCTATTCTCTATATCTGTGTCTCCATTGCAAGGATCAACATTATATCTTTTTTGGTTTGTTTCTAGAAACATAATCTATTCAATAAATATTTTTCAGACTGTTTACTATTTAAAAAAATTTTTTTTAATTGGAGGATAGTTGATTTCCAATGTTGTATTAGTTCCTGCCGTACAGAAAAGTGAATCACGGTGCTTGACTGCTCAGTCCTGTCTGACTCTCTGTGACCCCATGGACTGTAGCCGGCCAGGCTTTCTGCCCATGGGATTTTACAGGCGAGAATACTGGAGTGGGTTGCCATTCCCTTCTCCAGGGGATCTTCCTGACCCAGGGATTGAAACCCAAGTCTCCCATATCTCCTGCATTAGCAGGCAGATTCTTTACCACTGTGCCACCTGGGAAGCCCGTGTACAGAAAGGTGAAAGATCAATGGAGAATTATATCCTAACATATGTGCATATTCTATGCATAAACATTTATGCAAGAAAGTGAATAATATCAGATGACTACAGGCACAGGTGGTGTGATTTTTTGTCAGTTGTCCCAAAGAATGAAATTTGATCATTATAAAGGTGTCAAGAACACTATCCTGAGTTACTAGCTAAAGCCCCAGCCTAATTCATGTGGCTACCATCTCAAATAGACATCGAGTCAAAGAAGGTACTTAGCTCAGGGAAGCCATGTCTCAAAAGAATCTTGTGGATTTCTCAAGAATGACAGAATTATCTTCTGTAGCATTCAAGTCCAGAAGGGAAATCAAATGATTACCCTGAACAGATGCAGAGCATCATCGTTATGTAGCATTGAACAATACCTGAAAGGTGCCTATGTTCTATTAACCACTGTGCTTCTCCTGCTTAGCTTCTAGGACTTAGCACCCAGAAAGCATTCAATAAATATTTGAATGAGTGGATGAGAATGCTGTGATCCTAGGAATGTATTGCCAGTCTTCACTTAACCTGAAGGTGAGTATGCCAAGAAAATTCTTTAAAGGTCAAGTTCCTAGGTACCTTTGGAATGTTAAGGCAAAACTATTCTTCTGAGCATGAGACAAACAGGCACTGAGGGGACCAGATGAAATGTAAGATTGTAGACACAAAGTATACATGATCCATGGGTTGACTGAAGAGAAGTGAGATGGTTAATGACTCTCTGAAGTGGATGCCATGGCTCACCACCCAGGGCTTCTTTAAAATAGAGACGCTCCTGTTCTAGCACCTGGAGATAATGGTGATGATAGTTCTTACCTGAAGAATTCATTGGAAAAAACCCTGATGCTGGGAAAGATTGAGGGCAGGGAGAGAAGGTGGTGAGAGAGGATGAGATGGTTGGATGGCATCACCTACTCAATGGACATGAGTTTGAGCAAACTCCTGGAGACAGTGAAGGACAGGGAAGCCTGGTGTGCTGCAGTCCACGGGGTGACAAAGAGTCAGACACGACTGAACAACTGAAAAACAACAACAGGCCCCTTGAAGGAAGAGAGAGCTACTTAGTTTAGCCATGATGCTTCCCCAGGAGCAGCCCACATCCAATGACTGGTTATTGGGGGAGGGAATGGTAGGTGGTGGAAGTGGCAGGGTGGGGAGTGAGGTCCCATGCCCATTGCCTCAAGGTAACACAAGTCTGAATAGCTATTCCAGCTCCAGAGGCTTCTGGAAGATTGTCTATGGTCTGTGTTTTGCCTGCATCACAATTCCAGTCTTTCCTCTGCCCAGTTTTTATTCCTTCACTTTCTCAAGATGGTGGTCCCCGCGGGCACTCTCTGTAAACCTCATATATGCAGCTCTTGGTTTCAAGGTCATCCTGCTGTGGAGACTGACCTGGGACATTCTCTGTCACTATTTCTAGAGAGACAAGAGATCATTCTTTTAAGAGCTAAAACATTCCAAGGAGCTCTGGACCCAGGGCATCCGTGTATTCCAAAATATTAAAGATGGTAACCAGAGTATTGGGGCTTCCCAGGTGGCACTAGTCATAAAAAAACTAGCCTGTAGTGCAGGAGACACAAGAGATGTAGGTTTGATCCCTGGAGCAGGAAGATTCCCTGGGGTAGGAAATGGCAGCCCACTCCAGTATTCTTGCCTGAGAAATCCCATGGACAGAGGAGCCTGGCAGGTTACAGTTCATGGGGCTGCAAAGAGTCAGACACAATTGAGTGAGTGAGCAGCAGCAACCAGAGACTCAAGGAGGCCTATGTTAGCTTGAGTGGGTCAGAACAAGCGTCTTTGTCCTCTCACATGGGGGAGGTCACTTCACACCTGTACTGTGCAACTGTTGACTG
This sequence comes from Cervus elaphus, assembly GCF_910594005.1. Lineage (NCBI taxonomy): Eukaryota > Metazoa > Chordata > Mammalia > Artiodactyla > Cervidae > Cervus > Cervus elaphus. The sequence goes on from NC_057836.1 coordinate 25,940,465, forward strand.
CTTCATATCCATGCCGCTCAGCCCAGAAACATACCTTGGATTTTGATTTTCTATTTCAGTTCTTCCAAAGGTTATTCCCTTTTTGTTCCTGTTGTTCCCACCACTGACAGTTAATTTGTTCATCCTTCTGAGAACTCTAATCCCAAAGGATAGGCAAATTCCCTTTGCAACCCAGGAAGAAAACAGAGGTCTTTGATTTCATGTTGTCACTATGTCAGTTCCCAAGATTAAAGTCAAATCTAGGTATTTGCTAAGACTTTCTTAGAATGTCTTCATTTTGTGTACATTTTCCAGCACTTGGCTGTTTATGATGATGTTAAGACATTTAAAGATGTTTTCAGCTTAATTTGAAGTGTAGCTAATATTTATTTAGCACATATTATTTGCTTGACATTTCTATTGTAAAATAAAACCTGGATATAGAAAATCAAACAGAAAAGCAAAGAGTAATGAATTCTATGTTTGTTGTAGCCCCTCCTCAGGTTTAGAGATAGAACTTTTCTGGGGTGCTACCCCAGCAGCTCCTCTGTGTACCCTACCCTAATCTCAACTCTCCTCCTTTTCTCCAAAGTAACCACTGCTCAGATTTTCTTTTAAAAATATTTATTTATTTATTTGAATGTGCCACATCTTAGCTGTGGCAAACTGTTTCTTTTCATTGCACCATGTGGGATCTCAGTTCTCCAGCCAGGGATTGAACTTGAGCCCCCTGCAATAGAGGCAGTCTTAACCACTGGACCACCAGGGAAGTCCTCGTAGTTTCTATAATAATCACTTCTTTGCATTTCTTTAGAGTTTTATAAAAAAAAAAAGTGCATCCCCAGACTCTATAATTTTGACTTGCCTGCTTTTAAAAATGTAAGTCTTTTACATTTCTTTGAATCTACAGTTTCCTCCTCCATCCCTTTCTTTTTTTTTTTTTTTTTTAATTTTTTTATTAGTTGGAGGCTAATTACTTCACAACATTTCAGTGGGTTTTGTCATACATTGATATGAATCAGCCATAGATTTACACTTATTCCCCATCCCGATCCCCCCTCCCATCTCCCTCTCCACCCGATTCCTCTGGGTCTTCCCAGTGCTCCAGGCCGGAGCACTTGTCTCATGCATCCCACCTGGGCTGGTGATCTGTTTCACCATAGATAGTATACATGCTGTTCTTTTGAAACATCCCACCCTCACCTTCTCCCACAGAGTTCAAAAGTCTGTTCTGTATTTCTGTGTCTCTTTTTCTGTTTTGCATATAGGGTTATCGTTACCATCTTTCTAAATTCCATATATATGTGTTAGTATGCTGTAATGTTCTTTATCTTTCTGGCTTACTTCACTCTGTATAAGGGGCTCCAGTTTCATCCATCTCATTAGGACTGGTTCAAATGAATTCTTTTTGACGGCTGAGTAAAATTCCATGGTGTATATGTACCACAGCTTCCTTATCCATTCATCTGCTGATGGGCATCTAGGTTGCTTCCATGTCCTGGCTATTATAAACAGTGCTGCGATGAACATTGGGGTGCATGTGTCTCTTTCAGATCTGGTTTCCTCAGTGTGTATGCCCAGAAGTGGTATTGCTGGGTCATATGGCAGTTCTATTTCCAGTTTTTTAAGGAATCTCCACACTGTTTTCCATAGTGGCTGTACTAGTTTGCATTCCCACCAACAGTGTAAGAGGGTTCCCTTTTCTCCACAGCCTCTCCAGCATTTATTGCTTGTAGACTTTTGGATAGCAGCCATCCTGACTGGTGTGTAATGGTACCTCATTGTGGTTTTGATTTGCATTTCTCTAATAATGAGTGATGTTGAGCACCTTTTCATGTGTTTGTTAGCCGTCTGTATGTCTTCTTTGGAGAAATGTCTGTTTAGTTCTTTGGCCCACTTTTTGATTGGGTCATTTATTTTTCTGGAATTGAGCTGCAGGAGTTGCTTGTATATTTTTGAGATTAATCCTTTGTCTGTTTCTTCATTTGCTATTATTTTCTCCCAATCTGAGGGCTGTCTTTTCACCTTACTTATAGTTTCTTTTGTAGTGCAAAAGCTTTTAAGTTTCATTAGATCCCATTTGTTTAGTTTTGCTTTTATTTCCAATATTCTGGGAGGTGGGTCATAGAGGATCTTGCTGTGATTTATGTCGGAGAGTGTTTTGCCTATGTTCTCCTCTAGGAGTTTTATAGTTTCTGTTCTTACATTTAGATCTTTAATCCATTTTGAGTTTATTTTTGTGTATGGTGTTAGAAAGTGTTCTAGTTTCATTCTTTTGCAAGTGGTTGACCAGTTTTCCCAGCACCACTTGTTAAAGAGGTTGTCTTTTTTCCATTGTGTATCCTTGCCTCCTTTGTCAAAGATAAGGTGTCCATAGGTTCGTGGATTTATCTCTGGGCTTTCTATTCTGTTCCATTGGTCTATATTTCTGTCTTTGTGCCAGTACCACACTGTCTTGATGACTGTGGCTTTGTAGTAGAGTCTGAAGTCAGGCAGGTTGATTCCTCCAGTTCCATTCTTCTTTTTCAAGATTACTTTGGCTATTCGAGGTTTTTTGTATTTCCATACAAATTGTGAAATTCTTTGGTCTAGTTCTGTGAAAAATACCGTTGGTAGCTTGATAGGGATTGCATTGAATCTATAGATTGCTTTGGGTAGAATAGCCATTTTGACAATATTGATTCTTCCAATCCATGAACACGGTATGTTTCTCCGTTTGTGTCCTCTTTGATTTCTTTCATCAGTGTTTTATAGTTTTCTATGTATAGGTCTTTTGTTTCTTTAGGTAGATATACTCCTAAGTATTTTATTCTTTTTGTTGCAATGGTGAATGGTATTGTTTCCTTAATTTCTCTTTCTGTTTTTTCATTGTTAGTATATAGGAATGCAAGGGATTTCTGTGTGTTAATTTTATATCCTGCAACTTTACTATATTCATTGATTAGTTCTAGTAATTTTCTGGTAGAGTCTTTAGGGTTTTCTATATAGAGGATCATGTCATCTGCAAACAGTGAGAGTTTCACTTCTTCTTTTCCTATCTGGATTCCTTTTACTTCTTTTTCTGCTCTGATTGCTGTGGCCAAAACTTCCAACACTATGTTGAACAGTAGTGGTGAGAGTGGGCACCCTTGTCTTGTTCCTGATTTCAGGGGAAATGCTTTCAATTTTTCACCATTGAGGGAGATGCTTGCTGTGGGTTTGTCATATATAGCTTTTATTATGTTGAGGTATGTTCCTTCTATTCCTGCTTTTTGGAGAGTTTTAATCATAAATGAGTGTTGAATTTTGTCAAAGGCTTTCTCTGCATCTATTGAGATAATCATATGGTTTTTATCTTTCAATTTGTTAATGTGGTGTATTACATTGATTGATTTATGGATATTGAAGAATCCTTGCATTCCTGGGATAAAGCCCACTTGGTCGTGGTGTATGATTTTTTTAATATGTTGTTGGATTCTGTTTGCTAGAATTTTGTTAAGGATTTTTGCATCTATGTTCATCAGTGATATTGGCCTGTAGTTTTCTTTTTTTGTGGCATCTTTGTCAGGTTTTGGAATTAGGGTGATGGTGGCCTCATAGAATGAGTTTGGAAGTTTACCTTCTTCTGCAATTTTCTGGAAGAGTTTGAGTAAGGTAGGTGTTAGCTCTTCTCTAAATTTTTGGTAGAATTCAGCTGTGAAGCCATCTGGTCCTGGGCTTTTGTTTGCTGGAAGATTTTTGATTACAGTTTCGATTTCCTTGCCTGTGATGGGTCTGTTAAGATCTTCTATTTCTTCCTGGTTCAGTTTTGGAAAGTTATACTTTTCTAAGAATTTGTCCATTTCATCCAAGTTGTCCATTTTATTGGCATAGAGCTGCTGGTAGTAGTCTCTTATGATCCTTTGTATTTCAGTGTTGTCTGTTGTGATCTCTCCATTTTCATTTCTAATTTTGTTAATTTGGTTCTTCTCTCTTTGTTTCTTAATGAGTCTTGCTAATGGTTTGTCAATTTTGTTTATTTTTTCAAAAAACCAGCTTTTAGCTTTGTTGATTTTTGCTATGGTCTCTTTAGTTTCTATTGCATTTATTTCTGCTTTAATTTTTAAGATTTCTTTCCTTCTGCTAACCCTGGGGTTCTTCATTTCTTCCTTCTCTAATTGCTTTAGGTGTAGAGTTAGGTTATTTATTTGGCTTTTTTCTTGTTTCTTGATGTAAGCCTGTAATGCTATGAACCTTCCCCTTAGCACTGCTTTTACAGTGTCCCATAGGTTTTGGGTTGTTGTGTTTTCATTTTCATTCATTTCTATACATATTTTGATTTCTTTTTTGATTTCTTCTATGATTTGTTGGTTATTCAGAAGCGTGTTATTTAGCCTCCATATGTTTGAATTTTTAACAATTTTTTTCCTGTAATTGAGATCTAATCTTACTGCACTGTGGTCAGAAAAGATGACTGGAATGATTTCAATTTTTTTTGAATTTTCCAAGACTAGATTTATGGCCCAGGATGTGATCTATTCTGGAGAAGGTTCTGTGTGCACTTGAGAAAAAGGTGAAGTTGCTTGTTTTGGGGTGAAATGTCCTATAGATATCAATTAGGTCTAGCTGGTCCATTGTGTCATTTAAAGTTTGTGTTTCCTTGTTAATTTTCTGTTTAGTTGATCTATCCATAGTTGTGAGTGGGGTCTCTCTCCTCTTGAGTCCCCCTTTTTCTCCTCCTGCTCATCTCTATCCTCCTCCATCCCTTTCTTTCCCTCACATAAGTTGAAAAACTTGAGACATGTGATCTTCACTTTGTCATAGTCTGGATTTTTCACTTTAACATTTTCTTCTCTCTTCTGTATTCCCAACAAATTGGCAGCTGGATCCACACTTTGCTAGACCCATGTTTGACCCCTTCTGCAAGTGAAGCGATTTGAATCCCCACTCTGTCCATTCAGATATCTTTATTGAACCTCAAATTGCCCTGTATTTGGCTAGTAGGGGCCTCTTCAAGACAGCTTCTGAGTCTTTTTTTTTTCATTTATTTTTATTAGTTGGAGGCTAGTTACTTTACAATATTGTAGTGGTTTTTGTCATAATAACATGACTCTTTCATGAGTTCTTTGCTACTGGGTGTGTCAAGGTTTTCCAGGCTCATCTTGTGCATTTCTGGCCCCAGATATGGAAATAGCTACTTCTCTAAGAAATGTTGGGCATTTTTTCAGGGAAAATGGTATGTCAAAACCATAGTCTGTTTGTTGGGGATGATCATTGTTTCAAGGCTTCTATACTGGACATGTTACTTCATGATTTCAAACTAACAGTTGGCATTTAAATTTAGGAAGAGGGGTATTTTTACTTGATTTCTGTGTTGCATCTCTATTTCCTTTCTTTCATACCAAAATTTTAGTTGTCAAGGACACAGGAAGTGATAGAATCAGAATGTTGCATCATTACTCAATTCCAATATTTTATACATGTGATCAAATGCTTCAGTCATGTCCAACTCTGTGCAACCCTTTGAACTATAGCCCACCAGGCTCCTCTGTCCATGGGATTCTCCAGTCAAGAATACTGGAGTCGATTTCCATTCCCTTCTCCAATTATATACACACATGATACTAATACTACTACTGGTAATATGATCATCTTAAAGAGATAGGAATACCAGACTACCTTACCTGCCTCCTGAGAAATCTGTATGTAGGTCAAGAAGCAACAGTTAGAACAGGACATGGAACAATGGACTGGTTCAAAATTGGGAAAGGAGTACGTCAAGGCTGTGTATTGTCACCCTGCTTATTTAACTTTTAGGCAGAGTACATCTTGTGAAATGCCAGACTGGATAAAGCACAAGTCGGAATCAAGATTGGGAGAAATATCAATAACTTCAGATATGCAGATGACACCACCCTTGTGACAGAAAGGGAAGAGGAACTAAAGAGATTCTTGATGAAGGTGAAAGAAAGTGAAAAATCTGACTTAAAACTCAGCATCCAAAAAGCAAAGATCATGGCAACTGGTCCTATCCTTCATGGTAAATAGATAGGGGAATAATGAAAACAGTGACAGACTTTATTTCCTTGGGCTCCAAAATCACTGCAGATGGTGACTGCCTCCATGAAATTAAAAGATGCTTGCTCCTTGGAAAAAAATCTGTGACAAACCTAGACAATGTATTAAAAAGCAGAGACATTACTTTGTTGACAAAGGTCCGTCTAGTCAAAACTATGCTTTTTCCAGTAGTTGTGTATGGATGTGAGAGCTGGATAATAAAGAAAGTTGAGCACCAAAGAATTGATTCTTTTGAACTGTGGTGTTGGAGAAGACTCTTGAGAGTTCCTTGGGCTGCAAGGAAATCAAACCAGTCAATCCTAAAGGAAATCATCCTTAAATATTCATTGAAAGGATTGATGCTGAAGCAGAAGCTCCAATACTTTGGATACCTGATATAAAGAGCTGACTCCTTGGAAAAGACCCTGATGCTGGGAAAGATTGAAGGCAGGAGGAGAAGGGGATGACAGAGGACTATATGATTGGATGGCATCACTGACTCAATGGATATGGGTTTGAGCAAGCTCCGAAAGTTGGTGATGGAGAGGCAAGCCTGGTGTGCTTCAGTCCGTGGGGTCTCAAAGAGTCGGACACGACTGAGCAACTGAACAACAAAAATATGATCATTGAAAATAATTACCAATTTTTTTTGCATACACTTTCCCCATCTCCATTAATTTTTACAGCCTGCCAATGCAGGAGACTCAAGAGATATGAGTTTGATCCCTGGGTTGGGAAGATCCCCTAGAGTAGGAAATGGCAAACCACTCCAGTATTTGTGCCTGGGGAATCCCTTGGACAAAGGAGCCTGACAGGCTGCTTTCCATGGGGTCGCAAAGTCAGACAAGACCTAGCATGAGCATATAATGACTACATCTATATTGTCTAAGCATATAGCCGTTAACACTATACTTTTCCTTTTCAGTGCTCATTTGCTCTTGGTTCTATAATGTGTCCATGCATGCTAAGTTGCTTCAGTTGCATCCGACTCTTTGTGACCTTATAGACAGTACCCTGCCATGCTCTGTTCATGGAACTCTCCAGGCGAGAATACTGGAGTGGGTTTCCATGCCCTCCTCCAGGGGATCTTTCCAACCCAGGGACTGAACCCACTTCTTATGTCTCCTGCATTGGCAGGTGAGTTCTTTACTACTCCTGCCACCTTGGAAGCCCTAATTCTATAATAACTATACATTTTATATATTTAGTTCTCTCTATCAGTCCTTGTGTCTATGTCTCTCTAGTGGTTTTGATTCTCTGAAAGTCATTTATAGTGTATTCCTCAGGCAAGGCTCATAGGAATAATATTCCTTGAGTTTTTACATGTTGATAACAGTTTGTGTATGCTCTTGATGTCTGAAAGTCAGTTTTGCTGAATAAAAAATCATTTTCTTTATATTTCCTTTAGACACTTCTTTTCTTGAGTATGTTAATTAAATCACTCTACTTTTTTCCCTGTCATAAAACATTTCTGTTTTAAGTTTGATGGTAACTTAACTTTTCCCCTTATAAATAGCTTGCCTTTTTTCCCCTAGATGCTCAGATAATTAATTTTCTTTAAAATCCGATGATTTTATTAGACTATGTCTTGGTGTTGGCCATTCTGAGTTGATATGCTCAGATGTGTGATGTGCTCTTTCAACATATAGTTTCAATTTTCATTTCAGGAAATTTTTCTTAAATTATTGTTTTTAGTATTTGTCCTCTTTCTTTCTTCAGTTTTCTTCCTTAGGGATCCTTATATTATGTAATTTGAATCTTCTTTGCCTATCTTCCTTTGCTACTTTCTCTTTAATCCTTCTTATTTCTTTATTTCCTTTTGATTTTAAAAATCTTCCTCTTTTTCACCTATTTTCTTAAGGCATATTTTGTGTTTATTTGCTTTTGTGTTCCAGTTTAGTCTTTGTTTCCAGAATGCCTTTTCATTTATTTATAATTCTTCTGCTCTGTCACTTCATTTCTGAGTTTTTAAAATTATGACTAGATTGTTCCTTTACATCTTATATCATTTTCTTAATGTCTTTTAGTTCATTTTGAAATAGGTTATAGTTTTGATCTGTCCCTGTCTTTCTGATATGCTTTTATTGTCTATGGTGATGTTATTCTGCTTTCTATTCTCTTTTATCATATAATAACTTTGCCTAGGACTTGACTTCGATGCTTTTCTGCTGCTCATTTTTATGGCAAATCAGTTTTCTGGAATTTCAGAGGCCTGATTCAGGCTACCATTTCTAATTTCAGAGAATCCCCTCTTCTATTGTTTTCCAAGACTTCCTGGTTCTGTTTTCCACCTCCACTTGTATCTGCAGCTTTTCTTTCCTTGGTCTCTATTGGGCCTATTCCATTCAATGTAGATTACATTCCAGAAGTTTCTCCTCAGTGCTGGGACCTTTCCTGAAAGGGTCCTCAGTCCTGGAAGAAAAAGAGCTAGATTCTTCCAGTCCCCGTTTCCCCTTGAGCCCTCTTGCCTTGCCTATTGAGTGTGTGTGTCAGTTGCTTAGTTGTGTCTGGTGTCTGACTCTTTGTGACCCCATGGACTGCAGCCCGCCAGGCTTCTCTGTCCATGGAATTCTCCAGGCAAGAATAATGGAGTGGGCTGCCATTCCTTTCTCCAGGGGATTTTCCCCACCAGGAATTGAATGTGGGTCTCCTGCATATCAGGCAGATTCTTTACCATCTGACCCACCAGGGGAGCCCTGCACTTGCCCACCACTGGATTGCATAAAGCCCTCCTGGGGTCAATGGCTGATCCCAAGTGGGTTCACGGTGTTTATCTTGGCTTCTCTCTGCTTTCTTCTGCACAGATGCTGGTACCACTATGATCCTGTGACTGTGTTGATTTATCCTCCCTGGCTGATATTTTGAGGTTTCTAAAGAAATGTAATTTCTAGTATCATAGTCAATGTTGACCATGGATTTGGTTTACTTTCTAACTGCTTTGTCAGTTTTAATGCAGCTATTCAGAAAGAAAAAGAAAATTATGCAATGTCCACTGCCACCTTCTTCTCTGGAGCACTGTTTGCCAAGCCCTCTACAAATATTGTCCCATTCAACTTTCAGGACATCCCTGTGTGATAGGAATAATTTTTATTCTTATTGTACATACAAAGAAACTCAGGCTCAAGAGGTCAAACAGCTTCCTAAGGTTACTCAGCCGGTAAGTGGTAGCTCTGGGACCTGAACTTATGTCTGTTTGACTCCTAAGTTGGCTAAACCTTATTTAAGAAATATTAAAAGATTGGGCCTTTCAAGTTGAAAATATATATTCCCATAGAATGTTTTCCTAAGAAAATGCTACAATTTGTGGTTAAGAAAATATTAGGGAGTGTTCATCTTTAAACATGAGGGTTGGATTTTTTCTTCTTTTGTGCACATTTCTACATTTCTCTAATGAAGAGATATTAAATTTAAATTAAAAAACTCAATGCACTTTCTTTGAAAAATTAAAATGAACATGGTTAAAAGGTTCTCTGGCTAGTCCCCAAAGTCTATTTAGCTTATCATGTACCTGAAATACAGTATGCATATGTGTATGCAGACACATATATATAAATACATACACATATACATATTTGATTACATTAGCAAATCATGCATCTACAATATTAAGTTACAGCACAACTGTTAGGGGCATAGTGGTTAGAAATGTAGGGTCTGTGTTCAATAAACCTGTGTTTGAATTCTAGATCTTTATTTTATTTGGGTTAAGTGGGACAGATTTTTCAGCTCATTCTGGCCCTGGTCTCCTCATCTGTAAAATGGAGATAGTTTCATAGGGTTGTCCTGAGCATAAAATGGCATGATGCATGTGCACCAAAGCACCTAAACAGTGCCACCAAGGACAACTCACTAAATGAAGCCAGGACAGTACAGAGACGAGGCTTCGTTAGGGGAAGTAGATGGAGAATTACAGCCATTCTGAAAGTAATTTCTGCATAATATCAAGCTTTTAGAAATGGGAGGGTTTTTAGTTTGTTTGCTTTAAAGGAGAGAACTGCTTGAGGGGTGCAATGAATTGGGAAATTGGGATTGACATATAGACACTATTGATACTCTAAGGCTTCCCAGATGGCATAGTAGTGAAGAATCCACCTGCAATGCAGGACACCCCGGTTCGATTCCTGGGTCAGGAAGATCCTCTGAAGAAGGGATAGGCTACCCACTCCAGTATTCTTGGGCTTCGCTGGTGGCTCAGCTGGTAAAGAATCTGCCTGCAATGGGGGAGACCTGGGTTCGGTCCCTGGGTTGGGAAGATACCCTGGAGAAGGGAAAGGCTACCCACTCCAGTATTCTGGCCTGGAGAATTCCATGGACTGTAGAGTCCATGAGGTTGCAAAGAGTCGGACACAACTAAGCGACTTTAAAAAAGAAATTACTCCGTGCTTTGTGGGGACCTAAATGGGAAGGAAATCCAGAAAAGAGGGGGTATATGTATATATGTGTGTATGTGTGTGTGTGTGTGTATGTGTATGTATATGTATGGCTGATTCACTTTGCTGTATATTGTAAAACAACTATGCTCCAATAATAATTAATTAAAAATAAACAAGTCATGGAATGAAAAAAAATAAAGGACAAGTTTTTAAAATTTATCAATGAGTGCCTTTAAATTTTTTTCACTGCTAGAGGAAGCAAAGGTTACAAAGGTTACAGTAGGTAACCTTAGAGTAGGTGGCTCAGTGTGTAAATGACAGCTCACACATCACATAGAAGGTATGTATAGGTCAGATACTTGTTGTAACTTGAAATTGACTTCCTGTAGTGCTCTGGGGCCAGATTGGAAATTGTCCTGCTGGGCCAGCACACACTTGGCAGAAAACTTTGTCAGGCCTCCCCAGGATGTGATTTGGAAGGCCATTTGTAACCCTGATCATTGTGAACAAATTGTCTGAAGTGGTAACTTGAACTGTTTTGCTGACAATTGTTAGACTATTCTGCAGTGAGTTTAATTATTACAAAAGGGTGGTTCTTCTTGGACAGTGTAATACACACCATTCTTCCTGCACTGAGTTGGTTATTTTGTGATATTTTGCTGTAGAGATCATGTTGTTATTCAGTCAGTGTCTGACTCTTTGTGACCCCATGGACTACAGCATGCCAGGCTTCCCTGTCCTTCACCATCTCCCAGAGTTTGCTCAGACACATGTCTATTGAGTCAGTGATGCCGTTCAACTGTCTCATCCTCTGTTGCCCCCTTCTCCTCCTGCCTTCAATCTTTCCCAGCATCAGGGTCTTTTTTGATGAGTCGGCTCTTCGCATCAGGTGGCCAAAGTATTGGAGCTTTAACTTTAGCATCAGTCCTTCCAATGAATATTCAGATCCTTTAGGATTGACTGGTTTGATCTCCTTGCTTTCAAGGGACTCTTAAGACTCTTCTCCAGCACCACAGTTTGAAAGCATCAATTCTTCGACACTCAGCCATCTTTATGGTTATGGTCCAACTTTCACATCTGTTCGTGACTTGAATTCATAGAAGCATTTATTGAGCAAAAATATATTAGTTAAAATGTGTAAACCACGATGCCTCCCTCTGTGTTTTCTGGCTGTAACATCCTTTGCTTGGTGATCAGAATGCCTGTTAACATTCGGAGGCTGACCTAGAGGTCATTTTCTGTGCCCCGAACCTGGGGAAGATGGTCAGGGGGCATGAATGGTGCTTATACTGAGTTGCAGTCACTTGGAGCCTTAGGCAATGGGTAGGCATGCATCCTTGCCAATTAGAGATTGCGTTAGTGCACCTGCCTCCCTAAGTCCAGCTGCTCCTCACCATCCCCTCTCCCTGAAATCACCTGGGCAAGTCCAGTGGCGCTGACAGCAAGCAGACGTGAGAACAACCTCACGATTGACTCCAGTATCTCCTACAAAGGGAAACCAGGATGTAAAAGAACTCTTAAGCTAATGTTTAGTGTATAGAAAGCCTCCTGCTACAAATGTTCATTGCAGTCTACACACAATAGATGATTTTCAGCACCAAGAATTGAGACTAGATTCTTCTCAGATTCTTGAAAAGGTACATTTCTTCTTTTTTGGTTGTCTTTTTTTCTGATGAGTATTTTGCGAATTTTGAAACAAATAACATTTTTTTTTCTTTGTTTAGGTCACTGGGTAGTCACATGTGTGGCATCTCTACAAACCCTATCAGGTCTAAGCCCTAAAGATATGAGCTTTGATGTGGTCAGTTATCTGGAGAACAGAGCTACATCTCTGGATGTTTCTCTCTTTATTTTCCCTTCACCTAGCATTTATTCTCCAGTGAGTATAAGTGTCTGCCAATGCAGGAAACACAAGAGACGCAGGTTCAATTACTGGGTCGGGAAGATCTCCTGGAGGAGGAAATGGCAAACCACTCTAGTATTCTTACCTGGAAAGTCCCATGGACAGAGGAGCCTGGTGGGCTACAGTCCATGGGGCTGCAGAGTTGGACACAGCTGTGTGACTGAGAATGCATGCATCAGATTTCTGTAGGTCATTTCAAATCTTTTTTGAATCATATTCTGTTAGATCTCCACCTAACATTTTTCATGCCTGGACAAGAATATAGGAGGCCTACATTCCTTCTCATTGTTGGATCAGTAATGAAATCTTCACTTAGTAAAGAAGATGGATGGTCTGTTGCATTTATTGTCTTTTGGAAAAAGAAAAAAAAAAACTTTCTTGAGACTTCTGTGGCAGCCCAGAAGTTAAGACTCTGTGCTTCCACTGCAGTGGGCATGGATTCCATCCCTGGTTGGGTAACTAAGATTCTACATGCCTTGCAGCCAGAACAAAATAAAACAAGCAAAAAGCAACTTTCTTACTCATTTAATTATGATCAGTAGCTGCATCTTTATCAAATGAAGACTTTGCAAGGTACTGTTCCTGAAATCTATGTGTAGGTGTAAAAAAAACCTATGGGTATTTTTTAAAAAGTCTGTATTGACCTAGCTTTGAGGACTTGGCTAGAGACTGGTCAGTTCCTCTTTTTGAGAAGTTAAGTCCTCACCCCAATCATTTGCTTTATCTGGGCCACGATTGTTGTTTTGTCTCTAAGTCATGTCCTACTCTTTGTGACCCCATGGACTGTAGCCTGCCAGGCTCCTCTGTCCACGGGATTTCCTAGGCAAGAATACTGGAGTGGGTTGCTGTTTCCTTCTCCAGGGCATCTTCTCAACCCAGGGATCGAACCCAAATCTCCTGCATTGGTTGGCAGATTCTTTACCAATGAGCCACCAAGGAAGGCCCATAGACTCCTGGGTAAAGGATAGCACATGCTGCATACTAATTTGCTTCAGTCGTGTCTGACTCTTTGCGACCCTAGCTCTTCAGGCTCTTTCCCAGGCAAAAATACTATAGTGGGTTGCCATTTCCTTCTTCAGGGGATCTTCTCAGTCCAGGGATCGAACCCGTGTCTCTCATGTCTCCTGCATTGGCAGGCAAGTTCTTTACCACTAGGACCACCTGGGTAGCTCAGGGTAGCACAGGTGTAGCTGTTTGTGCCTAGAGCCAGATGAGAGGTGAAATAGCTGACTGTGGGTGACCCCTGGGGGCACAAAGACCCTGATCCTGAAGCTGCCTTTGCTGGATTCTACCCAGGGGATCGAAGGGGAAAGAAAACTTAGGTTTAAATACTTTCACTTTCCAGGATCTTATTTCCCTTCCCCACTCCAATTTCCCTGGTTCATTTTCTCTTAATTGGTCTTGATTGGAAGTCATCATAAATCAGAATAATTTCTCTTTCATGCTCTTCAAATTTTAACTCACCAAAAAAAGTCTTTAGCTGGAAATGTCCATAAAAAATGAATGTCAGTGGTTTCATCTCTAACAGGGAGAAAATGAAACTCAAGACATTTTGGAGTCACAGTCAAACTATCTGAGGATGATTGTGAATTGATTTATACAGGGCCTTTAAGAAACTTCATGTCCTTTTTGGAATATACTAAGCAGGAATCACTCTTTCACAAATCTAGAAATTATAGCCACCCGTGTAGTTAAATGCTATATCTGTCTTAGCCTGGGTCTGTACCAGGCTGATAATTTACTTTGAGACTCAAAAAAGCGATTTGACTCTGCTATCAAGTTCTCAAAATGACTTATTCAATACTGAGTATTTAGATAAAAGTTAAGATTTCATTCTCTTCCCCTTTCCTTCCTTCTTTCTTCCCTCCTTCCCTTCTTTCCTTTCCTCCTTTCTCTTTCTTCTATCTTCCCTCCTTCCATCTCTTCCTTCCTCCCTCTCCTTCCTATATTTCCTTCCATTTTTCAAGCCCACATGCTGTGGGTGACAGTCTGGTGATAGCACGCTATCAAGTAGTAGCTGTGTGGGAAAAATTAATATATATATGGATAGAGATTACACATGTTCCCTTAGCTCCGAGGTTGTAAATGGGAAAAACCTGCTTTCTACTACTTTCTAGACTTCGATTAATTTAAAATCTGCCATGTTAAAGACACTTATACACCAATGTCTATGAGTTTGTTCGACACCAACTACCAAATCTAGATTGTTGAGATGGAGGAGGGGTAGGGTATGGATATGTTCCTTGGTATCATTGAAATAGCCACTGGATTAATTTGATTTATCTTATTAACTTCTTTAGGTAGGAGAGCCCAGGCATGAGAATCAGAGGAAACTTGAGAAGATTTTTTAGTGAAAGAAACCCAAGTACCCAACTTAAATATGCTAGTTTATTTTTTGGAGAAGGAAATGGCAACCCACTCCAGTATTCTTGCCTGGAGAATCTCATGAACAGAAGAGCCTGAAGGGGCTACACTCCATTGCGTTGCAAATAGTCAGACACAACTGAGTGACTCAGTAACAAAGTTTTTGGAGCAATTTTTAAATTTTAAAAAATCCACTATATTAATGCTGTTGAGATAAACTTTGAAGGTTGACCAGAAAGACCTAGAAGAGATGCCAGTCAAGAGAGGAAAACTTTCATGTTGGAATCATGTTTCACACTCTGGGGTTCAATAAAGACCCTTCTAAATAGAGCTGCTTTCATGTTGTCAACTCATGCAAGATCGACAGGAAGGCTACAGTACATTACTTTTTACTTTATGGCCATATGAGCTTGAAGAAGTCCTGAGCACCACTTTATCTATTTGTAAAATAGGGGCAACTGCTTTCCTTGCTTTGAAAACCTGTGAAGCCCAAGAGTGGTAATTATCAGCTATATATGTGTGTGTATTTGCTAAGTTGCCTGTCATGTTCAGCTCTTTGTCACCCTATGGACTTTAACCTGCCAGATTCCTCTGTTCTAGGGATTTCCTAGGTAAGAATATTGGAGTGGGTTGTCATGGACTTGTCCAGGGGACCTTCCTGACCCAAGGATTGAACCTGAGTCTCTCATGTCTTGTGTGTTGTTGGAAATATTTTCTTCTATAGGATGAAGAAAAGGTTGCCTGACCAAGAAACTGTCCCCTTAGCCTTTCAACACTCCTTTAAAAGGATTCAAAATCTTCTAAGTATTCATGTCTTGGATAGGATTTCTCATCTTATTCGTTGAGCTAAAGGAAAGTAATTTGGCTCCTATGATACACCTCTGCCTATTTTCTGCCTGTTAGTAACATACAGTCCAGGTGGCACTAGTGGTAAAGAATCCATTTGCCAATTCATGAGACACAAGAGATGTGGGTTTGACGCCTGGGTTGGGAAGATCCCCTGGAGGAGGAAATGGCAACCCCTTCCTGTATTCTTGCCTGAAAAGTCCCATGGACAGAGGAGCCTGGCGGGCTACAGTCCATGGGGCTTCAAAGAGTTGGATACAGCTGAGCAAAAACACAAGGAACAAGTCATTTATAGCAAGGTGGTAATAGAAAGAGATGGAAAGGGAAGGAAAAGGAGGGGACAGGGAAGGTAGGAAAGAAAGTGGGGAGGAAAAGGATCAGAACATTTACCAAGCACCTGCTATGTGTCAAACACTACAGCAGACAGTTTATAGTTTAGAAAGTTAAATCATGTAGTCTGGTACTTTTTCACTTACTGCAGTGACTTTTGGTCTTTTGAGAGTAATTTATTGTTTTCAGATTAAATGGTCAGTGACTCAGTAGTGTCTGATTCTTTCGGGACCCTGTGGACTGTAGCGGCTCCTCCGTCCATGGGATTTTCCAGGAAAGAATATTGGAGTGGGTTGCCATTTCCTCCTCCAGGGCATCTTCCGGACCCAGGAATTGAACCTGCATCTTCTGTGTTGCAGGCAAATTCTTTACAGCTGAGCTGTCAGGGAATTCACTGGGGTCTCCTTTGAAAGGGCACTAATCCTATTCATGTGGGCTCCACCCCCATGGCCTAATCACCTCCCATTTCCTAATACCATCACGTTGAGGGTTAGGATTTCAACATACAGATTTGGAGGGGGGGGTCACATTCACTTCATAACTGATGGGGAAGAAGAAATACTCCTTGGCTTGCTAAATAGACAAAGCATAATGCTACTTCCTTCCCTTAGAGTTTGGTCTTCTTTAGTGTAACTCAGGAGCTGACTACCACAGGCACTGACAGAATACTAAGAGTTTTGATAAAGCTAGTCACCAGCTCTTGAGAATTTTTCTGTGTCTCTGCTTTAGGAGCAGCAAGTTTAGTGATAAGAGATAGATGAGTAAAACCTAGAGACCAATTAACAGGCTAGACATGTCTTATCTAAGCAGGCTGTGACATTCAAACCAAAGCTTTCCTTGTGTGCCTGCTTAGAAGGTGTTTGGTGGAGAACGCAGATGCTTACAAATGAGCACCTGCTTTTTAGATGAACACAGTGGGATAAGAGATGGGATTTTTCCTGGGTTGATAAAATACTCACTTTTTTAAAAAAGTAAAAGAATTCTATCTTTGGGCTAAAGGGGTTTGAAGTCTTCAGTGAAACTTTTTTTTTCTTCACATTTTAGATAGACTCTCACTTGACTCTACTGGCCTGCTGGAATTCATAGAGCAAGCAGAAAAAATAAGAGAAAGAAAGATGTGCATCAAACTGAATTTGGCAGTCCAAAAGATTTTTTTTCACTCAGCATGGTGGGGTGCTTTTGCATGGTGATCTACCCAGTCTGGTATTGAAAATGTCTAATAAGACCAACTCTCTGCTTAAAAAGTTCCAAATCTCCCCTTCTTGTATGAGGTTGAGGAGCTTCTGTTAAAGCAACAGAATTCTAGGACCATGGTTATTTTGACTTTCCATCTGTCCTTTACTTTAAAAGACCTCTCTCCAATGAATGAAGATCAAGAATGCAAGAGATGGCATGGGTTTATGAAGGGGTAGTGGGGGAGAAGGGATGAAATTTCTGTTTGGATACATCAAAATTGTAGTGCTCCACATGGAGATACCTAATAGATGGATTTAGAAATAGTTCTGGAACTCAGAAAAGAGGTATAAAGTTTCATTAGGCCTAGATTGTAGTTGATGCCATGAAAGTAAATGAAATTTTCTAGGGCCAGTGATGCATAAAGAAATAGAATCTAGGGTAGGGCTACAGAGAAAACACCAACTTCTTGTGGTATTGATGACAAAAGAAAAGCAATATGAGAGAACCAAAGGTGAACACATGATACCCAACTGGAAGGAAGTGGAAAACTCCTTGTCTAAGCCAGGATGACATGTTAACCATCTTCATGACTTATACTCCAAGATGGATGGTCAAGTTAGTGGTGATTGGTGCCAAAACAGGGAAGCTTTCAGAGTGCAAGGTTCCAGAGAGATTGGTATGTGAGAAGATGAGAGAGGGAGAGAAAAACAGGCTTAAACGGAGGAGAAAAGAGAGGTATAGGTGTGTGTATGTGCCTGTGTGTGTAGAGTTTGAGCTGCAGAATATTCAGTGAGTAACCCTTTATGTACATTAGTCTCTTATAAAACCAGTTAATAATGTGAACAAAAGTATACGCTAGAGATAATTGAGTATATACTTGATTCTCTGGCCCTGTGCATCATCTATTTAGTTAAAGCATTGCTAAGAAGTTTAAAATTCTACCCCAACATTCATCTCTGTCAACACCGTGCATTTGAAATGTCAGAAATTCAAAATCTGAGGGTGCCTCTCCTTCCTTGGGTTCACCGATTAATTTTCAATTTGTTCATCAAACATTTAATGACTTTGCTCTTTGTCCAACATCTGCTTAAACATACACAGGATTAGGGAAACTGATTTCTTCTGTGTGCAGGGCAATGGGGCACAGAGGTGGTGCTAGAGGTAAAGAATCTACCTGCCAATGCAGGAGACACAGGAGACGTGACTTCAGTCCCTGGGTTGGGAAGACCCCCTGGAGGAGGAAATGGCAACCCTCTCCAGTATTCTGGCCTGGAAAATTGCATGGACAGAGGAGCCTGGTGGGCTTCAGTTCACGGAGCCACAAAGACTCAGACAAGTGAAATGACTGTGCACGCATGTACACAGAGGTAATCAAGTTAAAATGAGGTCATACTGGATTAAGGTGAGCCCTAAGTCCAAGGCTAGTGTCCTTATAATTTGAAAACACAGAGAAGACATAGGGGAGAAGGCCGGATGAAGATAGAGGCAGAGACTGCAGTCTTGGGTCTACAAGCCGACGGATACAAAAGTGTGGCAGCCCCCAGGAGGGCCAGGAGAGAGTGCAACAGACCATTGCCTAGAGCCTTCACAGGAAGCCCAGCCCTGCTGACCTCTTGACTTTGAACTTGGTCTCCAGAACTATGAGAGAATATTTTTCTGTTTAAAGTCACCTATGTGTTCAGTCGCTCAGTTGTGTCCAACTCTTTGCGACCCCAAGGACTGTAGCCCACCAGGCTCCTCTCTCTGTAGGATTCTCCAGGCAAGAATACTGGAGTGGATTGCCATGCCCTCTCCAGGGGTTCTTCCCAACGCAGGGATCAAACCCACATCTTCTGTGTCTCCTTCATTGCAGGAGGATTCTTTACCTGCTGAGCCATTGGGGAAGCCCTTAAGTCACCTAATTTGGTTTTTTTTTTTCTTTCAGGAAATCTCTAGAGAAAGAATGCACTTTCTCATTCACTGAAAATCCCCTTCAGGCCCACTGCTGCTCTCATGCCTTTCTAGGTGGGAAATCATTCTGACTTCTTGTGGCTCTGTTTAGATTTACCATCTGGGGTCTCATTGTCTCTCTTCCCCCTTCCTGCATTTTAATCCCATTTGAGAAAGTTATTAAAAAAAAAAACAATATCCTGCCATATAATTAACATACTTCTCTATAGTCCATGACATACTTGACTATTTCTTGAGGAGAGAGATTATATCCTCCTGGCTTAATAACGGTAGAGCCCAACCCACAATGTGTGTTTAGTAAGCGACTCTGGTTGACAGTGTCTGAAAGAGAGGATAATGAGCAGAGGTTCTTAAATATCTGCATGTCAACACCCTTCGTAATACTGGAATTTCTGGCAACACACTTAAGGAGATTAAAACAGAAAAAGTTGTTAAATAAGCAAATTGGGAAAACAGAAAAAACCATGCATTGTGATCACATATCCACTTGCTGCCATTCAGCCTTGCAGGACTGTTTACTGCTCTGACTATGTTTCCTTATTTATTTAGGAAGCACTGTTCTGACAGTTTTAGTCATCACATGACTCGAGATCACAGATATACTCATGCTATAGTCAGATGTGCAAAGAAAATGAAAATTCTTCATTTTTCAATAGTATGCTCATCTTCTTACAAATTCCCACCCACTGGATAGTAGGCAAAGAAAAACCCAGCTATATTTTAGTTTAGTGTTTAAATGGTCTCTTTATGTGAATAAACCTCTGTGTAGATGGTTCACATAAAATGTTCAGTCTTGGAATTTCATCTCCATGCCCATTGGATTAGTTTCCTAGTTGCCTGCTATAGCAATATATGAAAAACTGGGTGGTATAAGACACAGACATTTATTGTCCACAGTTCTGGAGAACAGACGAACTTCCCAGGTGGTGCTAGTGTCAAAGAACCTACCTCCAATGCTGGAGATGTAAGAGATGTGGGTTTGCTCTCTGAGTCAGGAAGATCCCCTGGAAGAGGAAATGGCAACCCACTCCAATATTCTTCCTTGGAGAGAGAAGCCTGGTAGGCTACAGTCATGGGGTCGCAAAGAGTCAGAGACAACTGAAGCAACTTAGCATGCAAGCACTCGAGAAGAGAAGTCCAAAGTCAAGGTGTTGGCAGGACCATGCTCTGCCTGGAATTTCAAGGGGACTCCATCCTTGCCTGTTCCTAATGTCGGGTGGTACACTCGCAATTGCTGGCTTTCCTTGGCTTGCAGCTGAATAACTCCAGTCTCTGCCTCCATCATTATGTGGTTCTAGTAGTTCCCACTGCTGAAATGTGATACCAGCATAAGAAACCCTCCCTTATCTTTCGTTTGGTTCTAACCCCTGTACTTCTACGAAGTCATGAGAAAGGTGAGGTAGAAGAAACAATAAAGGACTCTGATATCTGCTTTCTTTTTTTTTTTTTTTTTTTAGTGGAGTGCAGTTTATTATGCCGGCGGGCCCAAGGCAGAGTCTCCTCTTAGCCAAGGACCCCGACCAGCATTTGTGAAAATCTTTTATACCCCATGTGTCCAAACCCACTACCCCAATTCCCTTGAGACTTACATAAACAAAGGAAGGGTAAATACAACTACAATAACCCCATCATTCACGTGTTATGTGTTCAAACAGTCAATAATCAATAAGCCCGCAGTTACATAACAAATAGTTAATAACTGATAAGCCTGTGCTTACATTCTGATAGCTAGTGTCCGGAGGCAGGGGTGATTAGTGTCTGTTCTTCAAGATTCCCCTGCCCAGAGGGGGGTCTTATCCTTCCATTGTCATTCCCACAGGCGCTAAGCACAGAGTTCAGAGTCCACTGGAGAGGTGGCCGCCCACGATCAGCACAGACAGGCCTGAGATGGAGTCCAGGCCCTATGAATTCCTTCTTCATTCCCCCCTCTTGATGCTCTTAGTTTCCCTAACGAGCATCATTTATTGAGATATATTGTACCTTAGCCCTCCTGCCACCCACATGAGAGAATGCTATCAACCTCTGGGTTACAAAATTCACAAGGCATTGTAGGAAGCAGGGTCCACAAAGCAGTATGATCAAGATTACTATAACAACAGTTCATTAGACATGGCTTTCACTTGATTTTGCATATCCTCCAAGGCAGCAGATACATCTTCAGACAGGTCAGGGATGTACACACCATTTGCCAAAGTCCCTCCTTGGGCTGCTGTGAGTATGTCTAATGCCATCCTATTTTGAATTACTGCCTTCCTCATCTGAATCTGTTCTTCGTTCAAAGCTTGAATGGCTTTAGTACTGTCTAAGAGGGCCTGTTTAATGAAATTAGTTAAGGCCTCTACCTTAACCATGATATCCGTTGTCCCTACAGAGGGTATAAACAAGGCAGCAAGATAGTCATACCATTGGAACACAGATCGTGTCCATCTTGCATGCAGATAAAGCAGGTTTACTGGAGGCTGGTGTAGGCTAGGCTTAATTCTGCCATGGGCGAAAGCAAATCCTAATGTGCAACGCCGCACCCAGCCAACTGGTAACCATGGCCATAAGTTAAGCCCACAGAGCCACTGGGTCCCATTGGGGGCTACCCAGCGGATTCCAGGATTATATTTCCAGTCGGAACCGGGCCACTGAGCAGACTGATTGGGGTGATAAGGTATAAGCCTTTGTTATCTCCGTAAGGCTGGTGTTCATGTTAAATGTAACCCTGTGTCCCTGGCCCATTGATGGCTTCTTCTAACACCAGACGGCAAAGAAAGGTTATGGTTGGTGAGAGAGAGGAAAGTTCCTTTTTGTTGTTAAAGTCCTCATAACGGAGTGACGATACCCACCAGGGGAGTCTGTCTATTACTGACAGGGGCATAGCCCCACATACCCAACAGTTGGAGGAGTTGTGGAAGTTCGCGTAAGAATGTGCCCACGAGATGAAGACGTTGTCCTGTGCAGGAACACTGGTCAGGTTCAGAATTGCGTTGAAGAGGCCGAGCAGCAGGAATCGTTTACCCAGCTCCATCCTGTAGAGGGCTCGTCCGGGATCTCGTTCTCTTCTTCCTCTTCAGAATGATCTTGGTTCCCCGTGGGTCGGTGGGGTCCTTCTGGATGGTCCACTTGGCGTCCTCCGGGTCAGCGTGGTATGCCTTCTTCGCTCTGGTGTGATGGATCAAGGGACAATACCTGCAACTTTAACTGAGGCAAATTTGTTGACACCTGTTTTATTATGGGAGGAGGCCTCCCATACACAATTTCGTGCGGAGAATAGCCTTGGGACTGTGGGGTCATCCTGAGTCTGAGCAGAGCCATTGGAAGCAAGTCCACTCAGGAGCAGTCAGTCTCTCTGATCCACTTGGAGAGTCCCTTTAAGTGTCCGGTTGGTTCATTCCACCATCTCAGAACTCTGGGCCTCCTCTTTGTAGATCTGTGCCTTCTTCTTCGACACCTGGTAACCTGCTTCCATCAACAGCTGGAGCAGTGCATTTGTCCCTTTCCAGCATTTTTCCTTGGTCTCAGGCAGCCAGCAGCAGGTCATCCCCCTATTGTAGGAGCTGACATCCATACTCTTCCGGATGGAATGAGTCCAGATCAGAAGCCAAGGCTTCCCCAAAGATGGCTGGGAAGTTTTTAAACCCTTGTGGGGGAGTCCAGATGAGCTGTTGTTTGGTGCTCCCCACTGGATCTTCCCATTCAAAGGCAAAGATGGGCTGTGACGCTGGGGCGAGGCATATGCAGAAGAAGGCATCCTTGAGATCTGGAGAGGCGGGCATAGCTTGGGTGGTTCGGTTGGAGCCGGATTCTGGAAGTGTTGGCCAGAGGCTTCTGTCACCGGGATCGGAGCCTGCCCAAACGGCGGCTCTACGAACTCCGGGAAAGCTGGCTGTTGCAGAAACTTCACCTGGCCCTGGATCGGGCATTAAGGCGGCCTCCGGTCCTGGTGAAGCACTGGGAGGCAGGCGTGTCATTATCCAGTATGCGGGAGGGGTCAGGTCATCCCTGTCCAAATCCTGTAGAATTTCCTTTTTTATCATCAGTCAATTTTTGTGCCATTAATATTTTTCCCTTTCCCTTCTGGATACAGAAACTTGTCCAAGTAGGAGGGTCTCGAGCTAACCCTAGCCATGAGTCAATAGATGGATATTGATCCAGGTGTCCTGGCTCTCCTGTGACTTTAAGTTCACGGTGTTCTCTGGTGGCCATCCTGCTCCCATAGGGGTCCATTCGACCTCACAGAGTATGTGGAGGCAGTTAGGCTTCATCTTCACCCCACAGTCTCCTCCTAATCCCTTCTTTAAATTTTTAATCATGCACTCCAATACAGTTGCCTTAGATTCACTTTCCCCCATCTTGCTTACCTTCTCGGACCTTCTTCTACTTTTCCTTTTCGTTCTGTCTACGAAGTTCTCAGTACCCTATGTACTTCTGATATTTCCACTCAGTGACACTTAAATTGCCATTCTGCCTCCTTCCTAATTGGGGCGAGAAGAGCCTTACCTGCCAGACCCCAGAGGGAGAAGGGGGATCGGCGTGTCTTCACCTGCCAGTCAGCATAGCTGAACCAGAACATCACATGGTCCAAGACTGTTTCTCCCTTAAAGTCCATTCTGCCTTGGTGGGCTTGATCAGAAACACAGATGGGTTAAATATCCCATGTCCCAGGCCATCTCCGGAAAAGCCAATTCATACTCACTTCTGTATCCCCCCTCCTTCTAGCCTAACAATTCCGAGGGGGTCAAGAATTTCACAGCAGACAGGACACCTCCTGGGGGAGGGCAGAATATGAGCATACAAGGACCAGTTTCCTATTCTAAAAATCCCCTGGTGATCGCTTGGTAATAATATTCCCCGAGACGGCGTGGAAACACCTCCTAAATGACCTTCACAAATTTCCTTCCTAAACCCTAGCACGCTTGTCGACCTGTGTACCAAGCAATCGCCGCCTGCCTATTCCAGGCTCCTGTGGGTCCTTGCTCCTTCTAGTCCCTCCCAGGGGGGTGATCAGGCCCCCTCTTCCACCCTGCCGGGTGGGCTCCTCCTCACCTGAGTGCTCAGTTCCCCTGCTGCCGTCCACTACCTGCTGACGTGAAAGGTCCGGGCTTTGAGAAGCAGAATCCTTCCAGAGGGGCGAGGCGCCTTCCCCCCTCTAGGAGATTCAAGCCACAAAGCCTCGGGGTGGCCTCAAATGAGACCTGTCTCCTCAAAGTGAGGAGTTTCCCGGCCCATGCACCAAATGTTATAGCCACGCTTTCCGGGAAACAGACTCACTCAGAAGGACAATGCAGATAGTGGAGTGCAGTTTATTACGCCGGCGGGCCCAAGGCAGAGTCTCCTCTTAGCCAAGGACCTGATATCTGCTTTCTTTTCTACCTCTTCCAAAATTTTCCCACAATCCCATCGACTGAAAGGAGTGGATCTTTTCTATTGTTTATCAAATGGGCCATCTACTTTAGGGCTGTAAACCTTGTTGTCAGATCAATATGAAAGAAGGCATATGCCCTCTTCATTTTGGAAGGAACCCTGTGATTTGAGTCCGCCTGACTGCAGATGGTGATTGCAGCCATGAAATTAAAAGACACTTACTCCTTGGAAGGAAAGTTGTGACCAACCTAAATAGCATATTAAAAAGCAGAGACATTACTTTGCCAACAAAGGTCCGTCTAGTCGAGGCTATGGTTTTTCCAGTGGTCATGTATGAATGTGAGAGTTGGACTGTGAAGAAAGCTGAGCACTGAAAAATTGATGCTTTTGAACTGTGGTGTTGGAGAAGACTCTTGAGAGTCCCTTGGACTGCAAGGAGATCCAACCAGTCCATCCTAAAGCAGATCAGTCTTGGGTGTTCATTGGAAGGACTGATGCTGAAGCTGAAACTCTAATACTTTGGCCACCTCATGTGAAGAGTTGACTCATTGGAAAAGACCCTGGTGCTGGGAGGGATTGGGGGCAGGAGGAGAAGGGGACGACAGAGGATGAGATGGCTGGATGGCATCACTGACTTGATGGACATGAGTTTGAGTAAACTCTGGGAGTTGGTGATGAACAGGGAGGCCTGGCGTGCTGCGATTCATGGGGTCGCAAAGAGTTGAACACGACTGAGCGACTGAACTGAACTGAACTGACATAGGTTTAAGATAGGAGATTTAAGATATCTTTTAATTGGGAATAACCAAGTAGATTGGTTTAACACCCCCTCACCCCTTATAGCTTGAATTGCAATGTATACATTCAGAGAATAGGCATTGAAAAGAGACTTCCTGGGTTCCAGTCCCAGTTCTACCACATACTTTTTGAAATTAAGGAAGTTACTTAATCTCAACAAGTCTCTATTTCCTGGTGTTGAAAACAGGAATAATAACAATATTCTTTTGAGGGCTATTGTGAAGATGAAAAGACATAACAAAGAGTTCCAGGAACACCTGACATATAGAGCTCGCCCAGTAAATGTTGCCCAGTAGCATTTATTTGGCATTACCCACTTGACCATCATGCAATACTTTTTGCTTTTTCGCTCCCAGCGAATTGTAGTCCTCTTTGTAAGGCATTTTATCTGACAAGACATTGCCTTTCACACAATAGTCTAGCACCTTAGCTTTAACCCAGATACATGTCATTCTTGGATCACAAATTGCTGATGGGTCCATGGAGGGTTGCAGTCCATCAGTATGTGGTAGGAACTCACGAAGAATCATAGATCCAGTGTTGAATAACTCCATGCCCAAACATGGCCATGAACCTTCTAAGTCAAAGAGAAAATGCTGGCCTCTTAAATGCTGAAACAGACATAATTTACTTAAATTTTTTTTGTTTTATTTTGAAGTAGTGCTTTTCTTTGTATTCTGAATATATAGAAAATATGACATTGGAGGACAATTTCCAACTTTCTTTGTGATGTATCAATTTAAAATGTAGAAGACTTTATGAAACAAATGTGGTCCTTCCTGATGGAAAGAAGATACTTTGATGTCTGATTTCTAGTTCACATTTTTATATGGAAACCTTCCAATGATTTATTGATCTTGAGAATAAAGCTCGGCTGACAGAGGAAGTTCTATAAGGACAGGAAGCTGCCATAGTCACATTTATATTTAACTTACTACTTTTGACAAAGGACTTCCTCTTTATGAATACTATTACATGGGACTCTACCTTACAAATATTCTTGTAGCATATTTTGAAGAGTCACAGAACTTTGTGAGGGAGCTCTTTATCTACCTTTGTGCTATTAAATGCTTATTGAAATATAGCCAAGACTATTCGTTTTCCTACTGGAAATTATAGGGTTTCGAAATTATTGAAGTGAGAATTAGTGAGGTTCTGCTCTATTTAACCCAAGCTTTCCCTACTACAGCTTAAAAGTCACTAGTTCTTCTTTCGTCTTTTTGACTAATGAGAATAATTGATTCCTGTCTTCATTTTACATTATTCTCTTATGTATTTTTGTCCATTAAGCTTTCCCTTTTAAAGAAGTGTTTTCAAGAAATGCCACGTAGATGACCTGTGAGTAGAGATTCCTGATTATACTAACATGGAAATGTTAATAACCTTATTTCTGGGTCATTAAACCCATTGGTGGGATTGGAATTAGACAAACAGAGGTTTTCTATCTCTAACTTCAGTATGTCTATCAGTTTGGAGTAAAATGCTTTGCTTGGTGCTTTTCATTTCCCTGCTGCTGCTAAGTCACTTCAGTCGTGTCTGACTCCTAGCGACCCCATGGACTGCAGCCCACCAGGCTCCTCCATCCATAGGATTTTCCAGGCAAGAGTACTGGAGTGGGTTGCCATTGCCTTCTCTGTTTCATTTCCCTATATACCCGCTAATTATTTGAGTCTGTTCTTGATAGAATTTTAGAGTAAGGAGTATCAATTGAAACCAAGAAGCTCAATTTCATCATTTCACAGATGGCCCAGGATGGTTCTTTCCAGCTCCAGGTTTTCTCACATGCCTGTAACACCATCTTACCCATTGGGTCTCAGCTGAAAGCTTAAATGTTAAATGTCACCACTTTAAAGAGACCTTCTTTGACTCTCCTATCTGGGAAGAATTTTTATCCTTTCCCTGTCACTGTACCTCCTTGATTTACTTCCCAGTACTTACTATATGAGTCATGATACAGTGTGTGTGAAGTTATTTCAGTTGTGTCTGACTCTTCGCAACCCCACAGACTGTAGCCCACAGGCTCCTCTGTCCATGGGATTCTCCAGGCAAGAATACTGGAGTGGGTTGCCATTTCCTTCTCCAAGGAATCTTCCCGACCCAGGGATTGAACATGTGTCTCTTAAGTCTCCTGTATTGGCAGATAGGTTCTTTGCCACTAACACCACCTGGGAAGCCCAATGATATGTTGAATACTTACTTATTCATTTTCTGCCTTTTCTGCTGTACTTTAAGAAGGCAAGGTTGGTGAAACCACCAGGAATTGCCAGATGCCCAGTACCCAGCGAGGTGCCTGATACTGTGTAGGCATTTGATATGAGAGCTGGACCAGAAAATATCTTCTCTTTTTTGTTTTTTCGGCTTTTTCTGGGTCTTCATTATGGTGCATGGGCTTGGTAGCCCTCTGGCATGTGGGATCTTAGTTCCCTGATCATGGATCGAGCTTGTGTCCCCTGCACTGGAAGGTGGATTCTTAAACACTCAACCACCAAGGACGTTCCTGTCTTCTCCCTTTTCTTCTTTAGTTACACACACCCCCCCCGATTTAAACCAGCAACATCGTTTACCTAAGATTCTTGGTCACGTGATGGCCACTTGTTCAGTCTCTCAGTCTTGTCCAACTCTCTGCAAGCCTATGGACTGCAGCATGTTGGGCCTCCATGTCCCTCACCATCTCCAAGAGTTTGCTCAAACTCATATCCATTGAATTGGTGATGCCATCCAACCATCTCATCCTCTGTTGTCCCTTTCTCTTCCTGCCTTCAATCTTTCCCAGCATTAGGGTCTTTTTTAATGAGTCGGCTCTCCCCATCAGGTTGTGGCCAAAGCATTTGAGCTTCAGCTTCAGCATCAGTCCTTCCAATGAATATTCAGGGTCGATTTCCTTTAGGATTGACTGGTTTGATTTCTTGCTGTCCAAGGCCACTAGGCTTTTGTAAGTATTGTGGCATATTTATTCCATGCCGGAATTCTTCCATTAGTGTTAAGAGCAAGGGGCTAATACAATTATACAGAAATCCTTAGCTGTAGCATCTGGGAAGTGTTCATGATTTTTCTCCCCAAAGAGAAAATAGACTCTGAAAGTGGAAAATGAAGACTAAGCTAAAGAACCAACTTTCAAAACAGTATGTAGACTTGCTCAAGTACTAAGTTGAAGCCAGTGATTTTGGAAATTGTTGCCTTAAGAAACTGTGCTGAACCATAGTTTGCAATTGTAGTGCAATTTAGGATCACCTGTAGAGATTCTGAAAACCACTGATGTCTTGGCTGTACCCCAGGATCCACTGGAACAGGAACTCCAGCTGTGGGTCCTGAGAATGCATATGTTTAAAAATTGCCACTTGTCATTTTGTTATGTATCAGACTTCAGAACAAAATACAGGACGCACTTTGGTCCTGGGTAACACAATTTGTGTTCAGAGTGTTGAGTATGTCCTTCTGAAAATCAATAAGCCAGTAACTACAGTGAATGCAAGGTTACCCATGATACTGAAGTTTCTCTTTTCCCTTTTTTGTTTCTTTTTTTTTTTTTTGGCTGCATTGTGAAGCACGTGGGATCTTAGTTTCCCGGTGAAGTGAAGTGTTAGTCAATCAGTCGTGTCCGACTCTTTGTGATCCCACAGACTATAGCCTGCCAGGCTTCTCAGTCCCTGGGATTCTCTAGGCAAGAATACTGGAGTGGGTTGCCATTCCCTTCTCCAGATGATCTTCCCAACCCAGGGATCAAACCTGGGTCTCCTGCATTGCAGGCAGATTCTTTACTGTTTGAACTACAGGGAAGCCCAACCAGGCATCAAATCCGAACCCCCTGCATTGGAAGCATAGAGTCTTAACCACTCGGCTGTCAGGGAAGTCCAAACACTGAAGTTCTTTAACTGAAGATATTTTGTAGATAATTATTGATGGTGCTACTTTAGAATAGATAACTGGTTACAGAACAGTTCTGAAAGTGGTTCTGACTTGTTTTAAATGTGGCCCATCTACATGGTAATTGTGTTGCAGCGAGTCTTGGAAATAGGCCAATTGTGCCTTCATGTAGACTTGTCACCTCTCTCTGCCCACTCACCATATGGATTCCTTCTCCTGTTTTAAGTCAGAGTTTAGGGCTTGTCTCCTTCAGGAAGTTTTCTATAAACAGCTCCTCTATCCTCCAGTAGCATATGGATGTTCGAACAGATACTAGTTCACCTTTGTAAACCACCGTGTCTTAGGCACATACTCCTATGAGTTGTATATTGGTTATTGGTTACAATATACAGTTATATATTGTATAAGGTGGTTAAGTGTCCACCTTAATAGCCCTTCAGCAATATTTTAACATGGATTACAAGGACCCAAAGACCTGACGAATGTCCAGTAAATATTTGTTGACTCAATGAGGAGCCAGGCCTGCTCCTTTCCAGGCAAGCATTCTTACAAGGGCAAGTTTAAAGAAAAAGTGGGGAGAAGGTTGTTGGCAGTTTGTTTCTGTGAAATAAAAATGAAATAGAGTTTTTTCTTTTTCTTGTGGCTGATTTCCTTTCGCAGGTTTCTTCACCAACTGGCTAGCATCCAACTTTGTCAGAGTTGAAACATCAGACAGCTAGAAAAGAGGTTCTCAGTTGATAAATATTTGATTTACAAGGTATTGAGAGGTTTAAAGAAATGGAAAGGAGTTTGTCTAATGGGACTTGTGTTTGTTATGGTGAGGAAGATCCCCAATAACCAGGTCTGTTTTTCTTTCCAGTGGCCAGTGGGTACCTAACTTTATCATCCTGGTTGCACTGTGGATTGTTCCAGGCTGAGCAGACGACTAAACAAAATGAGGAAGACTGGGATGCTCTGGTTCCACAACAGAAATACAGCTGAAGGGGATATTCTTAGATTTTTCTTTTCTTCTTTGCTATAACCTGTGATAAATATTGTATATCTCAGCAGCATAGGGAAAAAATGATTGATCCTTTCTCAGTGATATAGATATGTGGCTGTATGTGTTATATGCAGAGTGAATGATTGAGAGAGAACAGGAGAGAGGGGCAAAGAGAGAAATACAAAGCACCATGAGCAGAATTGCCAATAGCAATCTATCAAAGGCATGTCAGAAGTGCTGGAAGAGATAGTGAATTTTATCTCTAATTTAATCATTTGTTGCTTCTCTATTGTCAGAGTTTTCTTTTCTTTTACAATGTTACTTCTCACTGCTCACCTCCCCAAGTTTCAAAGAAATAGGAACCATCTGGGGAAAAAAATAAACTGATTGAATTAAATGCTTAAGAGAATAATGTGCTGCCTTTTATATTTGCTTTGAATCTTGTATATAAAGATAATTATATAGATCCAGTCTTGCATAGTAAGAGCATTGTACTTTCAATAGCTTTTGTCCCCATCAGATTTAGTGCAGACCATTCATTCACAAGGGGAATGGTACTGCCCCTCAAAGAGCAAAAATTAGTTTGGCCACGGTGGGGTGGGGGCAAAATCATTGGATATCATTATCATTTATGACCCTCCAAAGGGTCATAGTACATAAATAGATATACAGTATTTCTGTCTTTTACTTTAATCTTGCCTGTAACTATTGAATTTTTCTCTGCTGAATGTATGATTTTTGGAGAATCTTTAACCAGGTAATTTATTAATATAAGACTTGTGCTTTGTGGGAACCTTGCAGTCAAGACTAATAGCTGAACAAAAAGGAGTTTGAGTTGGTTTGCAGGTGTAAATCCAAATTCTTCATAGATTATGTAGTTAATGTTAGTCTTCTCAAATTGTCAGAGAGAGCTAAGTGTATGGGTGGGAGAGCTTTACTGCAATTTGGATAAAATGTGCTCTCCTTTGATCATGAATACTGTGTAACTCTTGAAGGGCTGGTGGCTAATATACTTGGGTCTGTTTTTTCAAGCAGTGTAGACAGTTTTCGCCAGGAGGTTTCAGATTTCTTCCCCCCTCCTCCCCCATCTCCCTACGGAGTGAACGCATTTCAGTACTTCATTACAGAGTGTCACCTACATAGCAACAAGTTCCGCTCTGAGAGCACATTGGTTAAGTCCAATTTGTTCACAAGTTAGCCATGGTACCCAACTAACAATCGGCTATATAGTACTGTACTGTAGTAGGTTTGTAATACTTTTTCACACAAATAATATACAAAAACAATCACAAAAGATAAAACATTTTCAATCTCACAGTAGAGTCCCTTGAAAAATACAGTAGTACAGTTTAGCAGCCAGCATACAGGGCCTGGCATCAATTGAACTGGCAAGAAGAGTTATTGACTGGAGATGGGAGAGGAGGTGGAAGATGGTAGAGCTGAAGATGGTCAGCCACAGGAGACAGAGGGCAAGCTGTAATTTCACTCATGCCTGACGCTGATGGAACGCACACCTTTGAAAGTCTGCCACTTGAAGGTTCATTTGTAGGGACTTAGGTTATAATTCTCAGAGTTGTCTGCACTGTGTGTGTGTGTGTGTGTGTGTGTGTGTGTGTGTGTGTGTGTGTGCGTGTGCGCGCGCTCAGTTGCTGCAGCCGTGTCTGACTCTTTGTGACCCCATGGACTGTAGCCTGCCAGGCTCCTCTGTCCATGAGATTCTCCAGGCAAGAATACTGGAGTGGGTTGCCATGCCCTTCTCCAGATCTTCCTGATCCAGGGATCGAACTTGGGTCTCCTGCGTGGCAGCCTTATTCCTTGCTGCTGAGCCACAGGGAAGCCCGCTGTCTGCAGTGACCCTCCAGCAACTCATCAATTCCAGTTCATGTTTTCCTACCTGCCACTGTTCCCATAGAGAGTTCCATTTGTGTGTCTCTGCTCTGGGAATCCATGACTCACTCTATTCACCTGTCTGTCTTTCCAGTCTTGAGGGCAGCGTTTGTCCTGTGTTCTCTCTAACGGATCCAAGAAAAGTGGTTGAATTTTCATTTTCTGTTGCTTTTTACCTTTTGGTAAGATGTAGTGGTGACTTCCAAGTTCCTTACAAGTGGGACTGGAAATCGGAAGTCACTACTTCATTATAAGAAGTCTTCTTTTGTTCCCTGTTGTTACATGTCTTTATCCTGTCTTAGCATCTTGATTTTATTCTCTGAAAGGGTAGAGATCATGTAGAACTATAAAGCATTAGAGGGAGAGGGAGGGAATTTCAGCAAGCCAAAATCCACTTGTTCCTTCATTCATTTATTCACCATTCAGCAAATATGTATATATATATATATATATATATATATGTATATACACATACACATATTTTTTGTGTACATATCACATGGCAAAACTTGTGTTGAAATTTAGGAGGTACAAATATAAATTGACCATCAATTAACCCCAGGTGGCACTAGTGGTAAAGAACCCGACTGCCAATGGAGGTAGACGTTAAGAGACACAGGTTTGATCCCTGGGTTGAAAAGATCCCCTTGGGGAGGGCGTGGAACCCACTCCAATATTCTTGCCCGGAGAATCCCTTGGACAGAGGAGCCTGGCAGGCTGCGGTCCATAGGGTCACACAAAATTGGACACAACTGAAGTAATTTAGCAATTAATCATATTATTAGAGAACTTAAGTTCAGGAACAGGAATAACACATTTCCCAAGCCTTACAATTTCCTCAAAAAACCCAATTAAACTTATTTTATTTATTTTTTGGCTATGCTGGGTCTTAGTTGCAGCATGTGGGATCTAGTTCCTGACCAGAGAGCAAACCTGGGCCCCCTGCCCTGGGAGCTTGAAGTCTTAGCCACTGGACTACCAGGGAAGCCCCTTTCTTCAGAAAACAATTTTTAATGGTTACATTTTATATGAATATACCATCATTTATTCATTATTCCCTTATCATTGGATTTTTAAATTTCTTGTTATAAGCAATACTGTAAGGAATACCCTTACACATAAAAAGTGACTCATAAATCATCATTTCCAGCATAAATTTATGGACATGGAATTACTAGGCTTAAAAGTATGAATTCTTTAGAATGTCTTGACTTTAATGGTCTTTTCATATTGCTCTTCAGTGAATGTTTACCAATCTGCACTCCTGGTAGTTCTGTGTGAATGTGACTATCTTAATATACTCTCACTGGTATTGAGTATTATTATTGTGAAAATCTTAGTTAAATTAATTTTAAAAGGGTAAAAAAATGTATATTTAAGCTCAGACTGCTTACAGCACTTTCTGCTTTTCAAAGGAGGTGGGCTAATTCAAAATAATGAGAAAACAACCTCAACCATTCCATTCTTTTCAGAGAAACTTGTGGAACTGACAGAAGGTCAGGCAGGAAATTTCAAAGTCTCTGTCAGTTCAGTTTTTCTGTGCTGGAGTCGGGATGCAGAATAGAGATTTATTATTTAGGGGAAAATATCAGTGACTCAGGATACCTGAGCCAAGTAGGGGGTGAAAAACTGCAGGGGAGAAAAAGAAAGATGTTGAGTTTTGATGTAAGTAGGAAATTCAGGGCAGGGGTGGGGGTGTGGGTGGGTCTGCGTCCCAGCACAGGGATTCAGAAAATAGAGATGATGGGGCAGACTTTATAATAAGTAGATCATAGAAAAATCTGACTCCCATCCTTTTTGTCACCGTAAACCTTTGGTAAATCTGTTCTTTATATGAAAATTAAGGAAAGGGGATATGGTCCATATTTGTGGCACATAGTTTACAAAAAATGGACAGAATCACAAGGTAACAAAATGTTTCGTCCAGGACACAAAACTTACTCGGCCAAAGTGAAATAAGATGTAAAAAGAATTATAAGTGATTCTGACGGATTTAGGAAGGATTTAGGCTTTCCCCTGTGAAGACTAAATTGGGTTATATGTCACTGGTGTTTAAAATTGGATTTTTTAAATTAGTTATGAGGCTGAACGTTTTTTCATATGGGCTTCAATTTTTTTTTTTTTTGGCTGTTCAGTTTTTCTTCTGTGAATTGTCTACTCCAATCCTCAGCCACTGGCATTCACAACTTACACAAAAATATTGTGACTGAGCTATATGGAACTAAGATAAAGCAAACTTCTCTCACATCAAGACCATAATAGCCTTTACAGTGATAAATAATATTCGTCAATATTCTGCTCTAGATACTCGTCCTTGAGGATGAGGGATAATGCATGCCTATACCATTCTGGGTCTCCAATATTATGATTATTTTTTAAATTTTTACTTGCTAGTTTATTTTATCATTGTTTGTAAAATCGTTGGCTGTGCTGGGTCTTCACTGACGCATGTGGGCTTTCTCGGGTTATGATGTTCAGGCTTCCCACTGAGGTGGCCTCTCTTGTTGCTGAGCATGGGCTCTAGAGCATGCAGGCTTTAGTAATTGTGGTGCATGGGCTTAGTTGGTCCATGGCATGTAGATTCTTCCCGAACCAGGGGTCGAACCTGTGTTCCCTGAGTTGGCAGGCGGATTCAAAACCACCAGGGAATTGCTCCAATAATTATTTGTTGAATGCTTAAGAAGGCTACTTTGATTCTGCTGAATGCTTCTTGCTAGAGGTGCTAGGAGTATCTCACTCTTATGCCAGTAGCAACAAGAAATCCCTTCCCTACCAACTTCCCCCCACAACACCATCCCTTAATGTCCAATTGGTCATGAGGGTTCAGAGATAAAATGAACATTTTCTCAGCAGGCTGAGCTATACAGTGCATTTTTCTAGAGAGCAGAGATGGAGGGAAAAGCATTGCTGGGACATTAAGACAATGGTTGGGAACAGGTTTAATAGCACACTAAAGTTTGGACAGCGTGGCTAATGGAGCCCATCAAACTCAACCCAGGAACCCCAGACCAGACTCTTTTGTTGGTTGCTTTTTTTCGTGCTAATGCGGTGTTCAG
The DNA here is from genome assembly GCF_910594005.1 of Cervus elaphus. Taxonomy (NCBI): domain Eukaryota; kingdom Metazoa; phylum Chordata; class Mammalia; order Artiodactyla; family Cervidae; genus Cervus; species Cervus elaphus. The sequence continues at coordinate 25,975,337 of NC_057836.1, forward strand.
TCTTCAGTAATGTGCATTTCACAAAAAACAGAAATCCAAAGGTGACTTTGTCTTGCTTCTGATTTGAACACTATCAGAATGTCCATGAAAACAAATAAAAGTCAATCTCAAAAGGGCTTATCATCATAATAGCAATATTTTAAAAGTGATAAACTTCAAAAGCAGGATGGGATTCTGTTTGTTTTCCTGCTGGAATAGATAATGTCTCCTAGGATCTCCCTTTGGGAATCTCTGTCAGAGGATGAAAAGAAAAAGGTTTATGGAGGCAGTGCCAGCTCCTATTCTCTTAGATTAAACAAACAAACAAAAAAACACAAAAATAAACAGAAAAAAGTTACTTCTTCCAGAAGATACCCATATGGATATAGTAAAATTTTATTTGACCTCCTATTAATTGATCACTGTAAAAGATAATAGGTTTGTTTTAAAAACCTATTTAATTGGCACATTTTGCTAATTTTCTGCCTACAGGGGAGGAGGCTGAGGGAGAATAATATTAAGATCAAAATCCCCTTTGGACCCAGATCATTGATAAATTGATTATGACATTAATCAAACCCCCAAGCTGGAGAGCTGGAAACCTGGGGACAAGTTTATTAGGTTTACTTAAATAAACCTAGGTCTTGGAATTGCAGTGGCATTGCTTATAGCTATAACTTATTCTAGGGAGCAGAACAGAGCTGGGCAACCTCATTCAAATTGTCTTGCTGTCTCTAAGGAAATCTTCATCTTGTACACCCCCAGTTTGTGAGAGCTAAACAAATCCTGCCTCTATTAGACGGGGGCACTTTCAAAAGTGCCATTTGTACCTGAAAACAATAAAATGGACTTCCTTCATCAACTTAAATGTGCTTAGTCACTCAGTTGTGTCCGACTCTTTGCAACCCCACAGACTGTAGCCCACCAGGCTCTTCTGTCCATGGGGATTCTCCAGAAGAATACTGGAGTGGGTTGCCATTTCCTCCCCCAGGGATCTTCCCAACCCAGGGATCGAACCCAGGTCTCCCACATTGCAGGTGGATTCTTTACCGTCTGAGCCACCAGGGAAGCCCATCATCAACTTACCCCTAAAGAAACTGAAATGCAGATTCAGAGTTTGTGGGTAATCCTGATACAGTCCAGGCTGCAGTTATGAAGTGGGCCTTTTGTCTCCCCACAGATTATCTGCAGGTTGAGGTCTGGAACTTTCTTCTTACAAGTATCTTAACTCCCACCATCTTCTCTGTATTAGACTCTTTGATTTACAAATGACAGAAAACTTGATTCAAATTGGCTTAAGCAGGAAAAAAAAAAAGACTTCATTGGCTTGGGAACAGCAATATATCAGGCTAGATCTAACTTCAGATTGCCTTGATACAGGGGCTAAAATGATGCAACGAGGACCAATTCTCCCATCATCTCTTCCTTCTGCCTTCTTTATTGGCTTCATTCACATTGGCTTCATTCACAGTTCTGTTTGGAAGTGATTGGGAAGCTTGGAGCTCCAAACCAGCATTCTTCATGTTCACATCTAATAGAGAAAAAGAACTCTATTCACTGAATGTGTGTGTACATGCTCAGTCGTGTCCAACTCTTTGAGACCCCATGGACAGTAGCCCATCAGGCTCCTCTGTCCTTGGGGTTTTCCAGGCAAGAATAGTGGAGTGGGCTGCCATGCCCTCCTCCAGGGAATTTTCATGACCCAGAGATGGAACCCACATCTCTTATGTCTCCTGCATTGGCAGATGGCTTCTTTACCACTAGTGCCACCTGGGAAGCCCATTCACTAAATAGTCTAGACAGAAGCTGGCACTGACTCTCATCAGACCTGAGGTCATAGGCTCGCCCCACAATGAATCACTGTGGCTAGGAGGATGGAATTTTCTTCTCATGCAGTCTAAGTCACATGCTTATCCCTGGGGTGGGGTGATGGTGTCAATTACACCAGAATTTCATACTCAGAGACTAGAGAAGTGAGGTTAAGCAAAGAAATGGAGAACATATTGATGCTACAAATAGGCAGAGGGTTCTGCATGGCCAGAAGACCACAAAGTCCAGTACACAGTTCTGCAGGCTTACTGATGAGATCATGAAGTCCAGCTCCTTTCAAAGACACAGATTTAATTTGAATAGGAATTACAAAACTAAATTTTTTATTAAAAGATCCAGTGTCTCATGCTTTGTGGAAACAATTAGAAGACAGTCACCTTTTCTTGCCAGTCCCTTGGAAAATAGAAATTTTACCTTTAAGAAATGGGCTGCTGATCTAAAAATAAGTGAATGGAAGAATCACTGTCATTTCTTGTAATACACTTTTTTTTTTGTTTGAAAAAAAGCATGAAAATTGAGAGCCTACAATCAGCTTATTGGATGTTGTCTATTCAGTTATCCAGGTTTCAGAGTCAGAGATAAATGTGATACCACCATAAAGCTTTTTTCAGACACAAGGAATACCATTAATCTGGTACCAATAGCCACCACCATTGGTGGCCCAGATAGTAAAGAATCTGCCTGCTATGCACGAGACCAGGGTTCAGTCCCTGGGTCAGGAAAATCCCCTGGAGAAGGGAATGGCTATCCACTCCAGTATTCTTGCCTGGAAAACCCCATGGGCAGAGGAGCCTGGCAGGCTACAGTCCTTGGGGCCTCAAGAGTTGGACACAACTGAGCAACTTTCACTTTTTTCAGTATCAGTAAATAGAGATCCTTAAGGCCTTTTCTTGGTGTTTGTGAGGAAAAGACTTTCCTCTGATCCAAAGACTTTCCAAAGATCTCTCTGAAGGAGATCATCCACTTCTAATACTTCAAATACAGTCATACGTGGGTAGATGCTACTCACATCTATCTCCAGATGAAATTCACTTTCTAGAACCAAACTATAATTCAATTCCTATTGGCATCTCAAACTCACTGCATTTAACATTCTTCTCATTGTCTCTAGCCTTGTTCTCCTTAGTGTGTGTTCTCCGTCTCGGTTTACCACATCATCGTCATCAACTCCATCATCCAAACCATAAACTTCCCTCTGCCTATTGACTTCCCTGCCTCTCTTAAGCCATCTTTTTCAGGGTCCTCACTTGGATATTCATTTACATTCAAACAACATTTCATGTATCTAAATTTTAAACCTGCTATTTGCCTGGTCTGTTTTAGATGTTGAGGATAGTACAGTGACCAAAATAAAGAGTCCTAGAGACTCTGTTTTAGTGGGAAGTGAGAAAAAATAACTTGAAAAAGTATAAATGAGATGGGGAGAGGGCAGGAGGAGAGCTGGGAGTAGGGAATTGCTATTTTCTGTCAGGAAGTCATGGAAAGTTTCCTTAATGAAACAGTATTTGACCAAAGAGAATTTAAAGACATGTAGGAGTCAGCAAAGTGGTTATTGGGTGAAATGAGATTAGGTTTATGGAACAGCAGAAAGTAGAGAGGTGAGAGTTTATGCAAAGTATGGCAGGGAACCCTTGTAGCTGGAGGGGAGGGAGCAAGGGGCATATGGTAGAAGGTGAGCTCAGAGGTGTGGAGGAGACAGAGTTGGTTTAACCACCACTGGGGTTTTGCAAGGTCTATCAATCAGGCTATAGTTAGAAGTCAGAAACCACACCAGGAACCGGAACAGGAAACATTTAATATAAGTAGCAGTACCTAAGTTTTTCCAGTAGTCATGTATAGATGTTAGAGTTGGATCATAAAGAAGGCTGAGCGCCAAAGAACTGATGCTTTTGAACTGTGGTGTTGAGAAGACTCTTGAGAGTCCCTTGGATTACAAGGAGATCAAATCAGTCAATCCTAAAGGAAATAAACTCTTAGTATTCATTGGAAAGACTGATGCTGAAGCTGAAGCTACAATACTTTGGCCACCTGATGGAAAGAGCTGACTCACTGGAAAAGACCCTGATGCGGGGAAAGATTGAAGGTGGGAGGAGAAGGGGAGGACAGAAGATGAGATGGTTGGATGGCCTCACCGACTCAATGGATAGAAGTTTGAGCAAGCTGCAGGAGATGGTGATGGACAGGGAAGCCTGTCCTGCTGCAGTCCATGGGGTTGCAAAGAGTTGATCAGGACTGAGCGACGGAAGAACAACAACAGGTGAACCATGGCTAACTGTTAGAGGGGTAAGGATAACTTTGGGTACACGGAAGTCACGACTGCAGAGAGTGACGTCCAGGTCTCAGGCTGAAGGAAAGGTGAACAGAGAAGGGATCTGGAGACCCGGAGGAGGGCCACGCCGGACTGAGGTTCAGGTCTCTGAGGAGAGCGCATGGTCGCGGTAGGAGCTGTGTGGTGCAGAGGGATGCTTGCCGGGGCGCGGAGCCATTGTGCTGTGTGTCGCGCGGACGCCCACAGGCCAGTCCCACACCAGAAGGGCCTCCTTCCTCCTCTAGGCTTGCAGGCTCCCTCCAGCGCCCTCTATCGGCAGAGCCTGTTGTGGCGCCGCAGGCCGGGAAGAAAAAGGAACTCTGCAGAACCCAGCTCCCGTTTCACAAAGTAGGGCAACAAAGGGTGGGTCTGGACTGAAGACCGGAACATAACTGGCTTAAAGAAATGGGCTCAGTGAAGAGGCAGAGGGGGCCAGAAAATGGAGGCTGTATGTCAGAGAGGGATTATAACAACGAATCATGGAATCTTATCTGGGAAAGGAGGGAGGAGATGAAAAAGGAGGTGAGGGGCGGTAGAAAGAAGTAAGATTTGGGGGTCAATATATACTGCAGTGTGAACAGCCATCTGTAGAGATATGCAGAGCATGACCGGCACCACAGTTTGCCAAGACCCCGGGAGGCACTATGGGACTCAGTGGGACCAGAGAAAGATTGGAGGAAGGGTCTCAGTTCAGTTCAGTTCAGTCGCTCAGTCGTGTCCGACTGTTTGCGACCCCATGAATCGCAGCATGCCAGGCCTCCCTGTCCATCACCAACTCCCGGAGTTTACTCAGACTCATGTCCATCCAGTCAGTGATGCCATCCAGCCATCTCATGACTCTGTCGTCCCCTTCTCCTCCTGCCCCCAGTCTCCCCCAGCATCAGGGTCTTTCCCAATGAGTCAGCTCTGGAAGGTTCTAGGTACAAGCAAATCTGGTCTTGCTTTGTCACTTTTCAACATGGTCATACAACTCTGTTAGGTTGATCCAGTTGAAGAACATCAGCCTATAGACTAATGTCTAAGACCTTTCTACTTACTCTAAGTACCACGGAGAAGGTCAATTTCTATCCAAATAATTATTGTTCAACATGGCACAATTTAGGCATCTTTCAGTGCTTATCTACTTCATGTTCTAAGTCAAGAAAGACAAAAACCACAGCTTTAGTTCCAGTAATTGTATAACCAAATGATGCAGTATTAGATATGCTTTCCAAACTACATGAAGAGTCTCATTCCCACCCCCCTACCCTGCAACCTTTTGCCTATATGTCTCCAGACTCTGCCCTCTTGAGAATCACTGACCTAAAAATAAATGTCTAATAGGGAAATTTCAGGTATCTGCTAAAAGCCACCCATGAAGAAGTCATGCTAATAATTGACAGCTGATTCTGCTTATAGTAATTAGAACTGGTCAGAGTTCACAGGCACTTGCATTTCACAGGGATGTACAAATCACACAAGTCTCACATTTTTTAGTAGGAGCCCACTCACTGGCAGTATTTTTACAAAATGACAGCTTTCTGAAAGGCATGAGATCTTATTTAAGTGAAAAAAATTAATAATAATAGTTATTTTTCACCAGAGGACCATAAATGAGGCTGAAATTAATGAATCCATAGAGTCAGGAGCACTGCTGATGCCACTATGTCAAGTTTGGTTTGGAGTAGACCCCAGACTCATTTGGGGCAACCAGCCATGGGGGTCTTCATTCTTTTATCTTCCTCTTAAAAAATAAAAACTTATTCATCCAAATCTCTCAAGGGTAAGCTGCCTCTGTTTAATCTACTCATGCAATATGAAATTAAGAGCCACTAACACCATTGTCCAACAGAGGAGGGTTTTTAAAGGAGAACTGGAGAGTAATATATAGGGATCCCTAATCACTACACCTTGATACAAAGAGGAGTGAGGAATTTTTCATGGGTATCTGAACCATAATTAAGTACAAATAATCATCTATGAACTTCCCATTATTTTAGCAGTGTTTTAGCAGTATTTTTTCATGCAATATGATAAAATATGATTATTTATATTGAAGAAATATTCTTTGTACTGTTAAGAGCTATATCCAAGAAATTCCTAAAAATAATTCTCATAGCATGTTTATAATATTTCTTAATTTAACACATATTTACATATAATCATCCCCTACTTGGGCTTCCCAGGTAGCACTAAGTGCTAAAGGATCCTCCTGCCAATGCAGGAGACGTAAGAGACATGGGTTCAATCCTTGGGTCAGGAAGATCCCCTGGAGGAGGAAACAGCATCCCATTCCAGTATTCTTGTCGGGAGAATCCCACAGACAGTGGAGCCTGGTGGGCTTCGGTCCATGGGGTTGCAAAGAATTGGATACGGCACATTCATCCCCAACTTATCAAACCACTTATACTAAAATAACTTATAATCATTTTATCAAACAATGAGAAAATAAAATTGTATCCAGAATCTGGTCCTCTAATCCCACTGATCTAGTTAAATGACCTATGGTCTCTAGGTGAAGAATCTACATCATGGTGAGGCTCAGTATCACTCAATGAAGGCTTCCTTCTTCACACTTGGCTTATGCTTGTACATGCATATAAGGTAATCTACAAGCGGTGATGTTTTGCGTTCTTTAATGTGCTCTAAAAGTGATAAAAACGTGACTGGTGCTTCTGTTAAAATACACTAAAGCAGAGAGACATCTTGGGAAGTTATTAGCAGTGTTCTCTGAGGCTACTGCACTTTTCCTAGGAGGAAATAGACTATCATTTGTGGTAAATCAAATGTGTATGAAAAACAGGTCATACAACAAAGTGAGAAATAAAGAAGCTAAGACTCCAAGAAAGTAGCTCTAAGAATGCCTGAGTCAGGAAGAGGTGGGAGAAATCTTAGAAGCTAAATGGAGAATAATTAAACAAAAAGAAAAACCCAAATAAACATGAAATGGAGGAAGGGACATGTGGAGAGGCAAGGCTAAAACGTGGGTATAGGGATCATACCTCTAATCAGCCGAGGAGAAATGCAGTCATTTTCCAACCTGGACTTCTTTAGGAAATTATTCACTCCATGGGGACGAATTCAGCTTCTAATATATATATATATATATATTATATGTGTATGTATATATATATATATTTTTTTTTTTTAACCCACAGCAACCAATGACTGGATGAGCAAGGTACACCCAGAGTAGACATCCTATTCCGGGAGTAAGGATTCTAGAAGGAAGGCTGTTCACTGGAGAGTGAATGTGGAAAGTGCAAAAGTATTCTTGCCCTTCTAAGATCAGGGGATTCACTCATTTTTCTATTTTTAAAAATTTGTATTGGAGTATGGTTGATTTACAGTGTTGTGTTATTTTATGCTGCTCAGCAAAGTGAATCAGCTATATGTATATGTATATCCTGGAGAATAAAATGGGAACCCACTCTAGTATTCTTGCTTGGAAAATCCTATGGACAGAAACCCATGCAGTCACAGAGTTGGACACAACTTAACGACTAAACCACCACCATACATATAGCCTCTCTTTTTCAAAAGAATCTGTTCCCATGTAAGTCATTACTGAGTATTGAGTAGAGTTCCCTGTGGGTCCTAGTTTTCTTTTATTTGTTCTTTTGGCTGCCCTACATAGCACTTGCGATCTTAGCTCCCCATTTGGGGATTAAACCTGACTCCCTGCAGTGGAAGCATCCAGTCTTAGTCACTGGACCACCAGGAAAGTCCTTCATTTATCTGTAATTTCACATTTCTTTGGCATTTCCTAGGTGATCAGCAAAAACACTTTTTCACAATCATGAGCCAGACCAACAACTTTGTTCCTGTCATGGTACTCACTTTTTGGCTAAAGAGAAATACAATATATACATAAGTAATGAAGATCAGTAATGAAGTACCAGGTAATAACATCCACTATGAAGAAATTACAGCTGAATGATGGAATAGAGCATCCATTTTATTACATGGACTGAATTATTAGACTTTTAAAATTTCCCTTCCCTCCCTCAATCTTGTTCTCCTTTTCAGCCTTCAAACATTTTATTAAGCCTGCATTATGTCAGGCATATCTGGTTCATATTTTTATACTCCCTAACCCTCACCAAAGATAAAAGTAGAGTGCTTTGCACCTAATAGGCACTCTGAAAGCTGTTTGAAAGATTTAGTTGTTCACAGACTTAGATTCTAGTAAATGGAGAACATAAGATGTCGAAAGACAGGAAAGACAAAAATTAAGCATAATTAACACAGAAACAGGTTAAAATTAGCTGACAGTGAGCCTTATTGGCACAAATAATGACTATATCAATATGGCATTTGAAATAGCAGGACGGCATCATTTATCTCACTTTTGTGTCTCATCTGTCTTATGAATTCGGAGAAGGCAAGGCATTTTGCCAAGTTTAGAAGCAATTCAAATTTTACGTATTAAGAGTTTCTGCGGAAACTTGTATATGTCTGTATTTGAACTCTGATTGCTGGCAAGATAAAAATGTCTTAGTTAAAAGAAAATCAGTTCTTAAGACAATGAGAAAGGGAAGGAGGGAGAAAGAAGGGCAGAGAGATAGAGAGAAATCCAATGTACCAAGTTAGTTGTAAAGAATCAGCCTCAGATGGACTAACCTCTTCTTAAAAGGTGGAAGGGAAAACAGAAATGGGCAGAATGCATTTTGGAGGTCATAGTTTTTGATCACAGAGTTGTCATGTTCATGTGTTGGGTGACTAACAAGTTTAGGCCAATTTCCCCTGGGAAAATAATTTTGGATGAAGTAGTTGAGTTGTGTGTGCTCAGTCGTGTCCAACTCTTTGCAACCCCATGGGTTGCAGCCCGTCAGACTTCTCTGTCTGTGGGATTTCCCAGGCAAGAATACTTGAGTGTGTTGCCATTTCCTACTCCAGGGGATCTTCCTGACCATGGATTGAACCCACATCTCTTGCATCTAATGCATTGGCAAGCAGATTCTTTACCAACTGCATCACCTGGGAAGCTCTATGGATGACATAAGCCAAACAGTTTTCCTCTTGATTCTCCTGGTAACATCAATGAATCTTTTTCAAGCAGAGTGAAATGAAAATGGAGGAAGGCTGACAAATGCAGATGCCAGCTCTCTCTTCCTACCTCATGTGTAAATGTTATAATAGGATTTACTGACTTAGCAGTACGGTAGAGTAAAGGCACCCAGAATTCATTTTAATTCTGACTCCTGCTCACAAAGGCTCCATAGGCTTGTAGAAAAGATCAGAATTAGGCAGAAAAACTCACAGTCCCACAAACAACTTTTAGGAAGTGTGGATTTACCATAACATACAAACCAATCTTAAATCCAAGTAAAAAAGTTATGGATGCCGGTTTACAGGTCAGGAATAGAGACACAGACAAAGAGAATGGACATGTGGACACAGGAGGGAAGGGGAAGATGAAATGAATTGGGAGAGTAGGATTACATGCATATACTACTGTGTGTAAAATAGAGAGCTAGTAGGAAGCTGCTATATAGCACTGGGAGCTCAGCTCAGTGCTCTGTGATGACCTAGAGCGGTGGGATGGGTAGGAGAGAGGTTCAAGAGGGAGACGATATATGTATGCTGGCTATGCTTAGTCGTGTCCAACTCTGTGATGCCATGGACTGCAGCCCACCAGGCTCCTCTGTCCATGGAGATTCTCCAGGCGAGAATACTGGAGCGGGTTGCCATGCCCTCCTCCAGGGGATCTTCCCAGGGATTGAATCCAGGTCTCCCGCATTGCAGGCAGATTCTTTACCAGCTGAGCTACCAGGAAAGTCCAGATATATGTATACATATAGCTTATTCACTTAATTGTATGGCAGAAACTGATGCAACATCATAAAAAGCAATTATACTTCAAATAATAATAATATTGATAATAATACTAAATGTCTTACAATGGCAGTGGCCGATCCACAGTTGAGGTAGGCAAATGTGGCAATTGGCATTGTCTTGCATTTCAACATTCTTGCATAAATTCCCTCAACCTAAGGCATATAAACACACATTCTTGAAAGAACCCACATGACTCTTTATTTTTAGGAGGTTACATAAAATATTTATGTCTCTCTGTCCTCCTAACCAATTACTTTCCCTAAGGAAAAAAAATAATAAGTATGAAATGTGATAAAAAATTTACCTTGTAACAAATAACAGGCAATTAACTCTTTCATTTCCACATTTCTTCATTCTCTGTTACCATTGGGATGTATTGTAAAATAACTATCATTTTAGAACCTTTCAAACTGGGATCCACCATATCAATGGTGGCAGGCAAGTCAAAACACAATGTAGATTTCTTATCAATCAGAATGTCAAAAGATCTCATTAGAGTTTCAGGTCTGTATGTGGGTGCATTTCAGCTACTCTGCGTTTCCTGCATGGAAGTTTAGCAAAGATTAAGTCATTTACTAGCGACAGTTGGCAGAGGCAGCTGAGTGGAAGCTTTGATGAAATGTGTCAGTCATTTTCCAGCAGCTCTGCCTTCGACAGTCGGCTATCAGGAGTAACCGCTGTCACGGAGCTAAGCTGGGGTGGTTGGAATTCTTTTTGACATGATATTCCTTCTCCACATTTTTGCCTTTAACTTGTTTGTGAGCTCTTTACTTCTGTGATTCTTTTTACCCTTAAAATTAATTTTCTGAACATGAGAGCCTGGAATTCCTTCTTGAAAATAATTCGGGGTGGAGGGAGTAATGAATTGAAGGGATGAGCTTTAGAATTTGCACAAATAGCACAGAGGGACTTCCCTGAGGTCCGTTGGCTAAGACTCCATGCTCCCAATGCAGGAGGCCAAGGTTCCATCCCTGGTCAGGGAACTAGATCCCACATGCCACAGCGAAGACCTGGTGTGGCCATGTAAGTAAATATTAAAAACAATAGGAATTGGCACATAGATTGTACATAATTGGGGCTTTCCCAGTGGCTCAGCAGTAAAGAATCCACTTGCAATGCAGGGGATGCAGGAGGTGCTGTTTCTATTGCTGGTTTGGGAAGATCCCTTGAAGGAAGGCATGGCAACCCACTCCAGTATTCTTGTCTGGAAAATCCCAGAACCAGTGGAGCCTGGCGGGCTATAGTCCATAGGGTCGCAAAGAGTGGGACACAATTGAAATGACTTAAAAGGCACAGTATATAATTAAAGAATGAATGTCACCTGCTATCCTATTTATCTAAGATTTTCTTCCTAGTTTTACTTAAAATTAACTACCGAATCCTAGCTTAATTCTGAGAGTCAAATATTATTTCTGGTCTGCCCCTCTCATAAGTCTGAAGTAAATCCAATGTCTGTGTTGCTGGTACGCAGCATAAACTCCAAACATCTGCTTGTGACATAATTACATAAAGCAGAAAATCTTGGCCTTCCAAGGGTCTCTCTAACAGATCACTCCAGGAACTATTCCAACTGTTTCAGAAACTGAGCTTCCAGGATGCTTCCTCTTTTTCTCTGAGGAATTGATAGTGATTAGATCCTAACAGAATTTGCAGTCTCTGGACATGTGTGCACAAATACCATGTAAAATGATAAGCAAATTTAACACATAGGAAAATGAATTTGAAGCAATGACCATCTGTTATTAAAACAGTGATTTTACCTAATCTTTAAGTATTTTTCTTAAACTGAAAGAAGCTACTTTAAGTGTATCTTATATTAAAAAAAAGAAAAAAGTCAGCACTAGGTCCATGACTTCTGTTTGAAAGTGCCTCATGGAATTCTCAGCCACATAGCAGTACTTTTAGTTAATAATTTGGTAGTAACCGAGTAGACTGACCTTTTATAATGAAATGGATTAGACTGGGCATTATTACCATAAGCTGGAAGCAGAAGACCTTCTAATTCAAAACTGTCCTCTCAAATTAGCTTAGGTGTGTTTTAAAAATTGAGTATTCATTCTAAGATTTTACACGTTGGTGTAAGGTGTTTATGAAAAGGCAAGTATAAGGAAAGTGAACCAAACAGTGGAAGCATTGTTATATATTTTCTAAACATAAAGGAGCTTTATTTGGGGTTAGTTTTATTCATTTATTTTATTTCTTTGGCTGTATTGGGTCTCAGTTGTGGGTATGGGCTTAGTTGCCCTTTGGCACATGGAACCTTAGTTCTCTGGCCAGGGTCGAAAACATGTCTCCTGCACTGGAAGGTATTTGGGGTTAATTTTAAAAGAATATTTTACTTGAAAAAGTGGACAGTTGTGTTGTGAGATCTTGAAAACTTTTAGTAGGTGAATTATCAAGTGGCATTGATTTTAGGGGGAAAAAGACATGTCAACAGATAATTACAATAAAATGTGCTAAGTGGTTTTGTGAGGATTTGTGCCAAGTCCTCTGAGAGGGCTCCTCCCCTTCCATATGGGAGTTTTGGCAGTGACAGAATCAGGGTGTGGGTGCATTTGATGAAGTGATTGCAATCAGGTCAGAGGATTAAAGAACTCTTGAAGGAGGGACTTAAAACAGCCTTTCTCCTGATGGTATATTGAATTTGAAGGAAGTAATGTTAAATAGGATAAAAAAAGACATTATTAGAATTATCTAAGAGCTCACTCTGGCATTCTAATTGAAATTAAAATTCCTCCTAAAATTGAATACAGTAATAATGCTTAAAATTTATATTCCACTTTGTGCTTTATAGAGTAATTTCTCATTGTGTTAGCATTTGCTTAAAAAGTAATTTAATTTTTAATATATTCATTCATATACCATTCATTCATTCAATAAATATGCTCTGTGCCAGATACTGGGTTGCCATTTCCTTCTCCAGGAGATCGTCCCCACCCAGGGATCGAACCTGCATCTTCTGCATCTCCTGCAACGGCAGGCAGATTCTTTGACCCCCGCGCCACCTGGAAAGTGCAGATACTGTGTCAGAAGCTGCTAATTCCAAGAAGAATAAGACATTGGTCCTGTGTTTACACGATTGTATGCTTGCTAGATTGTGAACATCTTTGAGGGCTAAGGTATCTGTAGCATTTAGGTACTCACAGAATGTTCGTTGAACGAATAAACCTGTGTCTGTTTTGATCAAGGTGGCAAATGATAACCTCATAGATGCTGAAGCCAGAAGACTTGATTTAGCTCAGATATACTAGTATGATATTGGAGAATTCACTTAGTCTTTTTCGGTCTCTATTTCCTCATTGTAGGATAAAATAATCTCTCTTGTACAGGATTTTTCTGAGGATGGATGTGAAGGTGATTTCTAATAATCTAAAGTGCTACTTAGATGTTAGTCATTACTTCAATTAAGATTCCAATGTTCTACATTATAGAGCAACATTTTAAAGGAAGTAGCTCTATCAGGAGTAAAGCAAAACAGCCTTTCCAGAATGGATAAATCAAGAGAGCTAGTCGTGGCAGGGTGCCAGGTACCCTTGGGGGAGATTACATCAATGATTAAGATCAGAGGTCAAGACAGAAGTCTCTGTACAGATGAGCAGACCAGAAGGGACTAGAAGTGTTGTGACTTGAGGGTAGCACAGATCCCAAATAGTTGTCAGTGAAGTTACAGGGTTCTAAGTCTGACTAGTAACAAGGTAAGCTTGCTCCAAGGTCAGTGAATGGTTCCAGCCGTTATCACTCAGGCATCTGAATTTTGGTTCTGGTATTCTGGGACTATTTGGAACTCCATTGAATGGAGTGGATTTGTAGGGACTTGGTGGATTTATAGATAAAGGTGTATGGTGGATATTGCTTAAAACATGTGAAGATAAAATTAGTTGAACTGAGGGGTTTCCCTGGTGGTCCAGTGGTTAAGAATCTGTCTTCCATTGCAGGGGATGTGGGTTGATCCCTGGTCAGGGAACTAAGATCCCACATGCCACAGGGCAACTGGCCTATATGCCACAACTAGAGAAAGCCCTTGTGTGGCAATGAAGACTCAGTGTAGCCAAAAAAATAAAAATAAAATAAAACAAGTTAATTGAACTGAGGTGGAGTTCATAGGTTGGAAGACAGATATCATAACTGATACTACTACTACCACACCACCACCACTACCGCTAACTTTATGTTGACACTTTACTAACCATTGTACCTTATTTCTAGTAACACTCATGGAAAGATTATATTTATTCTCATTTTATTTTACAGATAAAAACATACATTCAAATGCATCAACTGACTTGCATAAGGCCATATTGTAAGCAAACTGACTCAGCCCCTGTAAGCTATTTCCTATGAGATGTCTCTTTTTTTAAAATGGGTCAGTGGGTAGAGAATCCACCTGCAGTGCAGGAGACATAAAAGATGCAGATTTAATCCCTGGGTCGGGAAGATTCCCCTGAAGGAGGAAATGGCAACCCACTCCAGTGTTCTTGCCTGAAAAATCCCACAGGCAAAGGAGCCTGGCAGGCTATAGTTCAAAGTGTCACAAAGAATTGGACACGACTAAGTGACTTAGCTTAGACACATGACTGGGGTATAGCTACAATGCTGTGTTAGTTTCAGGTACATAGCAAAGCGATTCAGTTGTACATATCCATATGTTCATTCTTTTTCAGACTGTTTTCTCGTATAGGTTATTACAGAAAGTTGAGTGGAGTTCCCTGTGCTATACAGTAGGTCCTTCTTGGTTGTCTATTTTAAATATAGTAGTGTGTGTATGTTAATCCCAAGCTCCTAATTTATTCCACCCCCTCACGTTTCACCTTTGGTAACCATAAGTTTTTTTTTTTTTTGATACCTGTGACTTTGTTTCAGTTTTCCAAATAAGTTCATTCATATCATTTAAAAAATTAGATTCCACAAATGAGTGATATCATATATTTGTCTTTCTCTGACATCTTACTTCACTCAGTTTGATACTCTCTAGGGCCAAGCCTGTTGCTCCAAATGGGATCTTACTTCCTGACCAGGGATGGACCCTGTGCCCCCTGCATTGGAAGTGAAGAGCCTTAAACACTGGATTGCCAGGGAAGTCCCCCATGAAGGTTTTGAAATGGTAAGCCTCATCCAGGTACGATTCCACATGAATTTTCAAGCCAGTTAATATACATGCTGGTGAGGCTGACTTCTTTCTCCAATAAGTCCTTTATCCATGTTCTTGAGTCATTTTACATGTGCAATATTCTCAGTGAGAAAAAGAATGGAGCACAATGCTTTTTTTTCTGGTTTCCCCCGCGGCCCCAAACACTCTACGTAAGTATGGGAGGCATAGTTACATGCTATGAGAGTTTATTAGAACATATTGATCCACAGACTAAAATAGATAAATGAATCTCCTCCCAATTATAAACCAACACATACTTATTAAACATATACCAACACATACTATGACACAAAGATGTGCTAAGCATCGGAAATCTTATTCATCATTGAAGTCCAAATTAAATGATGCAGCTGTGTATCACTACCCATTGCTGTGTAACAAGATATCCTCTGGATTAATAATGTATTTGGTCTTAAGTTGGCCACACAGTTCTTCTAGTCTTGGTTGTGATCAGTTTCATTTGGCTAGGCAGCTATGCTAGCTATGCTAGGTTGAATGTTGGCAGGAGTTATGGGGTGATAGCTCCCATTTTTCATCAAGCTAGCTCTTTTCTCATTGCAGAATCAGGGGTTCAAGAGAAAGAGGAGTGATTATGCAAGGCCTCCAGAGCCTCGGCTTAGAACTGACACATTATCCTTTTCACCAGACTCTGATGACCACAGAAAATCACAAGTTGAGCCCAGATTCCAAAGGTGGGGGGAATAGATCCCACCTCTTCATGGGAAGATCTGCAATGTTGCAAAGAGCATGGACCAAGAGGGCCAGGAATTGGGATCACCAGTGCAATCTATCCACCACAAGATGCAAATACCAAGTAGACAAGAAAGGCTAACATCCTGTTAAAGAGTCCGACATTCTGCAAGACATTAGAGGTTCATCATATGCACTGTACAAAACGTCTTAGAAATAACGGGAAGGTGAGCTACACAGGGGTTCTGTCAGTTCTGCCCTTCACTACTTAGTGCTCCCAATGAAACTCTAATAAACTGATGAATATATACAGATTTAAAACAGGAGATAGTATCAATTATAAAATCATACTGTCCGGCGTCATTGAACCAAAGATACCAGAGTAAACAACCAGCAATGTGAGCGTTGTAGAGGTATGAAGATTAATTATATAATGTGAGAACCAGGGACTTCTGTTTACAGACAAGGAGTTAAATTCTCACAGCAGCACTGGAGAAGACTTTTGAATTAATGGCTAATTTCAAACAAAGCATTTAATGTCACCACTTGAAATGTTTCAGTAATAATTCAAATGGTTTAATTCTGAGCCACTTATGATTAAATTTCAAATATGCTAAGGTATTATTAGACATTTATGGGAAAAATCATTTTTCCCCCTGCAAATTAAATGTTCTTCTTTGACGATGATTCAAGTTATATGGGGGGCTCTTGTTTCCTTTTAATTATAGCCCCAACACTTATATGGATAAAGCAGTAATATGATCGCAATTTCATTTTGGAGCCATTATTACTGAAATGCAAAAATCTCTCAATCTCTCGCCCTCTCCCCCTCCTCCTAGGTTTTCTTTTTAATCCCATAAAAGCATCTGTCTTTGATTTCAAGTGGAGTACCTGCTGTGCAAGATGCGATGCAAATCCAATTTGTGTGTAACAAAACCAAATGGGCTGAAATGAACTCTGCATTTTAAAGATGTTTTTGTTTAATCATCACCATCACTTGTCTTTAATGAATGCATAATCAAGTTAAACTTCAGGCAAGAAATGGAATGGCTCTTCTTAAGACCGAGAAAGCAAATTCTCCTGATATCCCTCATGGCTGCTCTGCCTCGTATTCCTGTTGTTGGCAGGAGAGAAAGAAGCAAGATCTTCAAATGCGTATGATGGCAAACTGTTGAGAACCATGGCGTGAGCAACGGGACTGCTCATTTTTTCCTGCTTTCTTCCGAAATCAGTATGATAATGGTTTAGAGCAGAAAGTGAGGATGCAGGATTCCTGGGTTCATATTTTGTTCTCCCTTTTTCTGTATCTCATGGCAGACAGGAGGTATAAATAAAGTGCTTTGGGTGTTCAGAGAAGGATCTACATGAGGCATTCCTATGCCACACATCATCAACACCAAAGGATGGTACATAATTTCCTAAGTATAGAAGGTCTTTTGGGTAGTGAGTTTCTGTGATTTTTTTCTTTTAGAAGGAGAGAATCTTCTGAATAGATCTTACGATGTTAGACAAAATTTTTTTTTGAGTTGAAGTATGGTTGATTTACAATGTTTTGCTAGTTTCTGGTGTATAGCAAAGTGACTCGATTTTATTTATATAGGTATACATATAAATATATATTCTTTTTCAGATTATTTTCCCCTATAGGTTATTTTAAAACATTGCATATAGTTCCATGTGCTATAAAATAAGTCCTTGTTGGTTATCTATTTTATATATAGTAGTGAAAGTGAAAGTGTTAGTTGCTCAGTCCTGTCTGACTCTTTGCAATTCCATGGACTGCAACCAACCAGGCTCCTTGGTCCATGGGATTCTCCAGGCAAGAATACTGGAGTGGGTAGCCATTCCTTTCTCCAGGGGATCTTCCCGACCCAGTGATCAAACCTGAGTCTCCTACATTGCAGGCAATTCTTTACTGTCTGAGGCACCAGGGGAGCCTAATATATAGCAGTGAATGTATGTTAATCTGGGCTTCCCTGGTGTATATATATATACCACATCTCTGAATAAAATTATAACTCAAAAAGATACATGCACCCTAATATTCAGTGCAGCACTATTTACAATATCCAAGACTTGGAAGCAACCTAAATGTCTACCAACAGATGGATGGATAAAGAAGATGTGGTATGTATGTACACTGGACTATTAGTCAGCTTTTGTATGGTCATGTGTGCTGTGCGTAGTCACTTCAGTTGTGTCTGACTTTTTGTGACCCCATGGACAAAGGAGCCTGGCGGGCTCCTTTGTCCATGGGGATTCTCTAGGCAAGAATACTGGAGTGGGTTGCCATGCCCTCCTCCAGGGGATCTTTCCAACCCAGGGTAGTCATATACTGGACAAATCAATTCCAAACAAGGAAATAGGATGAGAGAATATTTTATAACATTATACCAGGAGATCTAATGAGAAAACTGAACTTGAAATGTATGCTGACTGATGTGGGGTCAGATGGTTAATGAGTAGCAGAACTGGAGCTGGAACTCTGGTCTCTTGGTCCTCAGTCTTTCTAAAGCAATCCTGCGGTATACCACAGAGTTATGCATCACACTGATGAACCTCAGAAAGGAAATATATTCTAGAAGAATTATCAAGGGGTGAACTGTCTATGTGGGCTTTGTATTCAAGGTGAATGTGAATGACAATAGAGTTAAGTACAATGCATCCAACATGATTTGTGATTGTCAAGCAAAGTTTAGTTTTTTGGATGCCAGAATGTAAGTTGTCATTTCTTCTGATTAATTTTAATGGTTAAGAGTTAGAATAGGACTTTGTTGGGGGGCGGGCACACCACATGGTTTGTGGGATCACAATTTCCTGACCAGGGATCGAACCTGGGCCCCCTGCAGTAGAAGTGCAGAGTCCAAACCACTGGACTATTAGGAAAGTCCCAGGATTGATTTTAACTGTAGCTGAGAGTATAAAACTCTGAGATGGACTGTTAAACTCCTGGATGAAATTCCAATATTGGAAGCTATTTCTTTGTGATCAGGCATTGTCTTCTATTGGGAGAAAATTCTTCTGGAGGAATAATACTGGCAACCAGCATCTGTCTTTCATCAGTTTCCCTTCTTATCAGGAACACTGCCCTGGGAGCAGAGTCCTGTGACTGTATGCCATGGCTAGTTTTGGTAGTGGATGGAAAGATTAAGGAAGGTTGGAGAATGGCCCATAGGGCAAGTGTGTTGAGACCTGCAATGAGTATTGTAGAAAACAAGGGGATGGATCAAGACTGAGAAATCTGACATACATACTAGACATACCTACTCGACATACCTACTCACCACTTGTTTGAGGCTGGCTGCCCCTGAGTAAAGCCACTTGCAGAGCAGATACAACAATGTATGCTCCAAAGATTCCATGCTGGGAATTCCCTTATTCTTGATCTGTTTATCTTCTTCTCTACCTTGAGCTGTCCTATTCAGTTAAGAATATGAACGTTGAGTTTTAAATCATTTTAGAATTTGCTGTGAGATGAGAAGGAAAAAAAAGGCGCAGTCATTAAGCTGCATTCTAGAACAACATCATATACTTTTTTTTTAATTGGCCAAACTATTTCATCACACAGCAGAACAACATCAACACCTTTCAATAATATTATTCTAGGGAGGTTAAAAGACACATGTTCTGGACTTCCCTGGTGGTCCAGTGGTTAACAATTTGCCTGCTAATGCAGGGGACACGGGTTCCCCTGGTCTGGGAAAATTTCCCATGCTGAGGGGCCACTGAGCCCCATACACCACAACTACTAAAGCCCGCATGCCGTAGAGCCTGTGCTCCGCAACAAGAGAAGCCACCGCAATGAGAAGGCCAAGCATCACAGTTAGAGAGTAGGCTCTGCTCACCACAACCAGAGAAAGCCTGTGCGCAACAGTGAAGACCCAGTGCAGCCAAAAATAAATTAGCCAATGAGTTTTTTAAAAAAAAGACACGTGTTCCCTCCTTGCTAAAAAATTTCAGTTTCAAAATTGCACTAGCTGGTCAATGAGATGTCTTAACCCCTCAAACTTTTTCATTTCCCTTCATACTGGAAGGAAGACTGCATTCAGTATTTGTGTACAATGCATGCACTCAGGCCAGATGGTCATCCATGTACACAGACAGAGTCAAAGAGTCTATTGAGTGCTCAGTGGCTCAGACATATCAGATTCTTTGTAACCCTATGGATTGTAGCCTGCCAGGCTCCTCTGTCTATGGGATTTTCCAGGCAAGAATCCTGGCTGGGTTGCCATTTCTTCCTCCAGGGTATCTTCCTGACCCAGGGATCGAACCTGAGTCTCCTGCATTGACAGGCAGATTCTTTACCACTGCACCATCTGGAAAGCCTAAAAGTTCAGATATTTTGGAGGAAGAGTTAAGATCATCATGTACTTTGGTTTGATGTGGTTGATAATTTTGAGCAGTAAGCTATGACTCAGGCATCTGAAAAAGAAGATTGCTTGGGGAGATGCACTTGTCAATTGAACTCTTAATACAAGTTTGAGGGCTACCAAAATATCCCTTTTGCAGTAATTTAAAATTGTTGAAAACAAAAATCTTTAAGAGCCTTTGCAGTTCTAGAGTTTGTATCAAATCAGAAGATATCACTGTAGTGATAATTCAGTTGTTATCAACCTACATGGCCACTGGATGTCCCCACTCTTCCTCAAATGCAGTTGAGGCATCACTTAACTGGCAGTTATAAAAGGAATGCATTTTGTAGGGAACCTTTAGAAAGATCGTACAAGAGTTCTGGTGTGCTTAGCAGTATTGCTTGCCCCTGGCAGCAGCAGGATGGACTAGAAATGGGAGACTTAGAGACTGGGTTCAGTGGGGAAAATTCTTGGGTTCATGTCACTCTGTGTCATTGCATATTTACTGCTGTAATCCTCTACAGGGCCAGTTTTTCCAGAAAGTTCTAAAAAGGAAGTAACTGAGGATATGGCTATTATAATTCCTGCAGGGGAAATAAGTATGAGCTGGAAAGGGTGAGAATATGGGAGCATGCCAACGTTGCAGAACATGTGGAGACTTTCCTCACCAGAGGGGAAAATATAAAGTACATGGGATTCTTTAGCAAGAGAGAAGCTCTGAATTTTGGTCACTCAGTTTTTTTTTTTTTTTTTTTCCTCATCCGTGTACCTAAGCTGGTAATAGTTGTAGGACAACTGGTCTGACATTGGACTGAGAGTTAAGAGACCAGAATTTCAATCTTATTTCGATTTCTTACTTGCTCTGTGACATTAGACACGTATGCTTTGCTTTTCTAAACCTCAGGCTCTTGTTTGTAAGATGGGTATCACAGTCCTGTCCTCAGATTTGTTGAGAAACTCAAGTGATATTTTATATATATGAAAGAACCAAGGACACAGTGGTTAGAGAATAAATGTCAAATATATTAGTAATTTAGGAAGCAATTAAAAGCTAAAAAAAAAAAATTAAACTTCCAGAGATCTTTGGTCTAGTTAAAATGGAAAATAGATGGATTTAGTTTTACTTACAATATATTTTATTATCTACTCAGAGGTGATGAAAATATATTTAACCATATCAACTCCCTCTTTGCAACTGTCAAGATCAATGCACAGATCCTGAAGTCTTCACCAAAACAAAAACAGAAACAAAACACAACAAAACCTAGGAAAGTGGAACAGTCTTACAAGAAAGGTGCTACAGATACTTAGTCCTTAGGGTTTATAGAGGGACTCTTTGTGACCCCATGGACTGTGGCCCTCCAGGCTCCTCTGTCTATGGGATTTCCCAGGCAAGAGTACTAGAGTATGTTGCTATGCCCTCTTCCAGGGATTCCTGACCCAGGGATCAAACCCCAGACTCCTGTATTGCAGGCAGATTTTTTTTTTTTTTAAACCATCTGAGCCACTAGGGAAATCCCTTACAGAGGGAAGGAGAGTACAAATGAACTGTGTTCCTTTACTGATGAGAAACTAAAGCACAGTTCAGTTCAGTTCAGTCGCTCAGTTGTGTCTGACTTTTTGCGACTCCATGAACGCAGCACACCAGGCCTCCCTGTCCATCACCATCTCCCAGAGTTTACTCAAACTCACACCCATTGAGTCGGTGATGCCATCCAACCATCTCATCTTCTGTCTCCCCTTCTCCTCCTGCCCTCAATCTTTCCCAGCATCAGGGTCTTTTCAAATGAGTCAGCTCTTCCCATCAGGTGGCCAAAGTTTTGGAGTTTCAGCTTCAACATCAGTCCTTCCAAGGAATATTCAGGACTAATTTCCTTTAGGATGGCCTGGTTGGATCTCCTTGCAGTCCAAAGGACTCTCAAGAGTCTTCTCGAACACCACAGTTCAAAAGCATCAGTCCTTCAGTGCTCACATTTCTTTATAGTCCAACTCTCACATCCATACATGACCACTGGAAAAACCATAGCCTTGACTAAACGGACCTTTGTTGACAAAGGAATGTCTCTAATTTTTAATATGCTGTCTAGGTTGGTCAAAACTTTTCTTCCAAGGAGTAAGCGTCTTTTAATTTCATGGCTGCAGTCCATGAAATTTATTTTGGAGTCCCCCAAAATAAAGTCTGCCACTGTTTCCACTGTTTCTCCATCTATTTGCCATGAAGTGATGGGACCAGATGCCATGATCTTAGTTTTCTCAATGTTGAGCTTTAAGCTAACATTTTCACTCTCTTTTTTCACTTTCATTAAGAGGCTCTTCAGTTCTTCTCTTTCTACCATAAGGGTGGTGTCATCTGCATATCTGAGGTTATTGATATTTCTCCCAACAATCTTGAGTCCAGCTTGTGCTTCATCCAGCCCAGCACTTCTCATGATGTACTCTGCATCTCGTGATGTACAGCCTTGATGTACTCCTTTTCCTGTTTGGAACCAGTCTATTGTTCAATGTCCAGTTCTAACTCTTGCTTCTTGACCTGCATACAGATCTCTCAAGAGGCAAGTCAGGTGGTCTGGTCTTCCCATCTCTTTCAGAATTTTCCACAGTGTGTTTTGATCCACACAGTCAAAGGCTTTGGCATAGTCAATTAAGCAGAAATAGATGTTTTTCAAAAACTCTTGCTTTTTCCATGATCCAGAGGACGTTGGCAATTTGATCTCTGGTTCCTCTGCCTTTTCTAAATCCAGCTTGAATGTCTGGAAGTTCACGGTTCACATACTGTTGAAGCCTGGCTTGGAGAATTTTGAGTATCACTTTGCTAGCATGTGAGATGAGTGCAAATGTGTGGTAGTTTGAGTATTCTTTGGCATTGCCTTTCTTTGGAATTGGAATGAAAACTGACCTTTCCCAGTCCTGTGGCCACTGCTGAGTTTTCCAAATTTGCTGACATATTGAGGGCAGCACTTTCACAGCACCATCTTTAAGGATTTGAAATAGTTCAACTGGAATTCCATCACTTCCACTAGCTTTGGTCATAGTGATGCTACCTAAGGCCCACTTGACTTCACATTCCAGGATGTCTGGCTCCAGGTGAGTGATCACATCATCATGATTATCTGGGTCATGAAGATCTTTTTTGTATAGTTCTTCTGTGCATTCTTACCACCTCTTCTTAATATTTTCTGCTTCTGTTAGGTCCATACATTTTCTGTCCTTTATTGAGCCCATTTTTGCGTGAATTTTTCCCTTGGTATCTCTAATTTTCTTGAAGAGATCTCTAGTCTTTCCCATTCTATTGTTTCTCTCTATTTCTTTGCATTGATCACTGATGAAAGCTTTCTTATCTCTCCTTGCTATTCTTTGGAACTCTGCATTCAAATGGGTATAACTTTCCTTTTCTCCTTTGCTTTTCTCTTCTCTTCTTTTCACAGCTATTTGTAAGGCCTCCTCAGACAGCCATTTCGCTTTTTTGCATTTCTTTTTCTTGGGGATAGTCTTGATCCTTGTCTCCTACACAATGTCACGAACCTCTGTCCATAGTTCATAAGGCACTCTGTCTATCAGATATAGTACCTTAAATCTATTTCTCACTGCCACTGTTAGGGATTTGGTTTAGGTCACACCTGAATGGTCTAGTGGTTTTCCCTACTTTCTTCAGTTTAAGTCTGAATTTGGCAATAAGGAGTTTATGATCTGAGCCACAGTCAGCTCCTGGTCTTGTTTTTGCTGACTGCATAGAGCTTCTCCATCTTTGGCTGAAAAGAATATAATCAATCTGATTTTGGTGTTGACCATCTGGTGATGTCCATGTGTAGTCTTCTCTTGTGTTGTTGGAAGAGGGTGTTTGCTATGACCAGTGTGTTCTCTTGGCAAAACTCTATTAGCCTTTGCCCTGCTTCATTCTGTACTCCAAGGTCAAATTTGCCTGTTACTCTAGGTGTTTCTTGACTTCTTACTTTTGCATTCCAGTCTTCATAGAACTGTTCAACTTCAGCTTCTTCAGCATTACTGGTCAGGGCATAGACTTGCATTGCCATGATATTGAATTGTTTGCCTTACAAAGCTGAGGAAAGTTTGCACCATCAACCCCATGGCTGTGCAGAAATCAAATACAGGACAAAGTGCCAAAGAAGTAACATCACTGGTTCTGGAACCTCTGTCTGAAACATTCTTAAAATATGGAAAACAGGACTCTCCTCAGTCTCCAACAGTTTCCATCAAGCTCCCAAATGGAGTCTCGTATTTCTAATTCCATGCTACCAGGAGACTTTTATTTTCACTTAGGGAAAATAAAACAAAACAGAACAAAAAACTTGCAGGTAACTAAAGAGCAGTCATGGCACATGATTCCTGCTGGGCAAATGATATTGGTGCTCATCTGCTGGGAGAAGTGCATGCACACTTCTGAGCATCAACTACCAATCTGCCAATTAGTGTTTCTGCAAGGAGGAGGCTGACTCCCTTTTTTTTATGTAGCCTATGCAATAACACCAATGTTTCTATGCAGTTTATAGTATTATCATTTTATTTTGAATAGGTAGA